>NC_053496.1:174559088-175240793 GCF_905171775.1 Rana temporaria
TTCACGTTGGACTTTATTTTATATTTAACACTTTTGAACTTGTATTAGTTTGTTTGCTGTGAGGTTTTTTTATTGCTGAATATGTGCGACAGCGCAACACTTTTTCTCTATAGATTTGTTTTGATTTTTGTATGCAATATCAGTTAGTGCTGCTGTCACATTTAAGTTTTCTATTGAATTGTTTTGAGCTTGCCTAGTGCAGGATACTCGTATGAATCCTTGGTTTGAAAAAAAAAAAAATATATATATGTATATTTATTAATAAAATGTGTGCCTATTTAACCCCCTATTAATCCTTAGTTTATCCCAATCTGCCATAATTAACTCATTCTTCTCCTTTTCTGCTGAACTATTATTTTTCTGATGTTTTTTTCCTCTATTGTTCAATTTTTTTTTTTTTATTTATTCATTTGGCTTGGTTATTTTATTTTAATTTTTTTAGTGTTGCATTACAAAAAAAAAGCACAACATTGAAAAAATAAGCCTTTTTAATATTCAAAGTTTTTATTTATTTATTCATTTTGCTTGTTCTTTTTTTTTGATTATTTAATCTAAAAAAAATTGTGTGTGTTGCATTACAAAAAAAAAAAAGCACATTGAAAAAAATAAGCCTTTTTAATATTTAAACTTTTTTTTTTGCTTATTATTATTATTATTATTGTGTTGTATTACAATAAAAAGCCCAAAAGTAAAAAATGTTATATACACTATATTGCCCAAAGTATTATGACGCCCGTCGTTACACGGAAATGAATTTTAATGGCATCCCAGTCTTAGTCCGTAGGCTTCAATATTGAGTTGGCCCACCCTTTGCAGCTATAACAGCTTCAACTCTTCTGGGAAGGCTGTCCACAAGGTTTAGGAGTGTGTCTATGGGAATATTTGACCATTCTTCCAGAAGCGCATTTGTAAGGTCAGGCACTGATGTTGGACAAGAAGGCCTGGCTCACAGCTTCCACTCTAATTCATCCCAGAAACGTTTTATCAAGTTGAGGGCAGGACTCTGTGCATGCCAGTCAAGTTCCTCCACCCCAAACTTGGTCATCTGTGTCTTTACGGACCTTGCTTTGTGCACTGGTCCAAATCATTTGGTGGAGGGGGGATTATGGTGTGGGGTTGTTTTTCAGGGGTTGGGCTTGGCCCCTTAGTTCCAGTGAAGGGAACTCTTAAGCCATCAGCAAACCAAGACATTTTGGACAATTTAATACTCCCAACTTTATAGGAACAGTTTGGGGGTGATCCCTTCCTGTTCCAACATGACTGCGCACCAGTGCACAAAGCAAGGTCCATAAAGACATGGATGAACGAGTTTGGAGTGGAGGAAGTTGACCGTGGAGGAAGTTGACTGGCCTGCAGAGAGTCCTGACCTTGACCTTATAGAACATGAATGAATTGGGATGAATTAGAGTGGAGACTGCGAGCCGGGCCTTCCCGTCCAACATCAGTGCCTGACCTGTCAAACCACCAAATGGCCAGTGAATGGAAGTGAAAATTTATAATTTGGTGATTTAGGGTGACAAAACAATTTTTTTTTTTATTGAAATTATTTATGCTACTGATAAGTGTTATATGCATTGAGACTTCTGGCTAATTTGTAAGAAAATGCGGATTATCTTTTCTTCTTTTTTTTGTTTTACTGTGTTAAAACTGAATAAAACGTATAATATAAAATATATGGTGTATTATATTGTGTGTTGGTGTGCACTAAAATTCATTTTTTTAAAATAATAAAGTTTTATTTGTAGCACTACCCCCGAAGGAGCTACTGGTTTGATTTGGGTGGCACGTTACCTCTATCTTCCCGCCGTCTAGGGTACTGGATGAGAGCTGTAATAAAGTCAATGTCCACATGAAAGGTGTCTTTTCTGTGCTGTCATTACCCAACGGGGTAAAAATGGTAAATAGTAGAAAGGTGAAGGGATAGAAGAAATGGAAGGTGACAGATTCAGGTGTAACTGGTTCTTGGAAACAGTCCTGCTCCAACGACAATTTTCTTTGCCACTCCAGCCAGAGTGGGCATAGCGCACCCGGACAGGCCTCTCTCACCAGCCTAGCAGCCAGAATGTCGCTCGGAAATTTTAGGGTGAAGTCTCTGCCACAGACACTCCTAAAGGTGGAGATAGTTTTGGTCCAAAGTCCTTCTCAACTGGATTCAGCACCCGGATCTCCTTCAAACAGCTTTAGTTACATCAGGAACTGATAGGCGACCATCGTCCAGCCTCTCAGGTACGAAGTGTCCTTCGATGAGCAGATAGGCCTCTCTCGAGACACCAGCCTCGTGCTCGGTATCTCCCAGACAGGTTCTCCATCGATTGGCTTCCTCCCACGGGACGGACAGCCCAGGACCACTTGCAAATAGCAGACCCAGTCTACACACCGGGCCTATAGGTAGATTAGGTGCTCCAGGCCAACGTGGTCCCGGAGCCAGGAACACTGCAACACACATACACCCCTGCCAGGAGGGCCACACACGGGGGTGGTGGGACGACTGCCCAGGTGGATGGCGGCAAGACGACGACACCCAACCAATGGCGTCTGCCCCTAAAT
This sequence comes from Rana temporaria, assembly GCF_905171775.1. NCBI lineage: Eukaryota > Metazoa > Chordata > Amphibia > Anura > Ranidae > Rana > Rana temporaria. The sequence goes on from NC_053496.1 coordinate 174,561,636, forward strand.
ACCCCTCCCCAGCATGCACAGCGAGGCGATCAACCCTCCTGATTGGCTGCCGAGGAGAAGAATCCACATGACCCTGACTCCACTGCTGCCACCTACTGTCTGGGGGGGCCTGAAAGTCACCAGACAGAAAGCATGGGCACACAGTACAACCAGAGCTGGAACAGAGGCCTTAAATTTAGTGAAATAAACACGGTCAGAGGCAACTAACTCTCTGACCCCCCTCTAAATTTACAGCAGCACCAGCTATGAAAGTAGCCAGGCGCTACATATTAAACAATACAATTAAAAAGCACATACATGAATCCATCACATTAATTAAAGAATGTGAGTAGTGTAACACGTCGAGGGTTTCTTATCTCAATGGTAGTGCCAAAACAGTGAGTTTACACCACGCCAAATACAGTTTTCTGGGCCGTTTTCATTTAAACGAACATCAAAACTCATACAGGCATGTCTTCTCGCGCAGGGGGTTCCCACTATCACTGCAAAAACATACATTCAGCCTCCTGGCTGTCTCGTGGCAGCTTTACTGCTCCAAGTACCTCCTCAGGGTCTCTCCTAAATGTCAGTACCTTTTTGGTCCTCTGGGCTATGACACACGTCCCAGTGTTTATGCACAGATGCTGCACCTCAGCTCTGCGTCTTCCTTACAACTTCCTTCTGTCCCACATGGACTTTCTCTGTATAGAGTCCTTGCTGCTTCTTTCCCACATGGACTCTCTCTGACAGCTTCCTTGCTGCTTCTTTCCCACATGGACTCTCTCTGACAGCTTCCTTGCTGCTTCTTTCCCACATGGACTCTCTCTGACAGCTTCCTTGCTGCTTCTGTCCCACATGGACTCTCTCTGACAGCTTCCTTGCTGCTTCTTTCCCACATGGACTCTCTCTCTGACAGCTTCCTTGCTGCTTCTTTCCCACATGGACTCTGACAGCTTCCTTGCTGCTTCTGTCCCACATGGACTCTCTCTGACAGCTTCCTTGCTGCTTCTGTCCCACATGGACTCTCTCTGACTCGGGCCTTCCTCTGTCCCGACCCTGGACACCATGGCGTACAACAGCACCTCTCACCAGTGCTGTATCTTGGCCTAGGCCAACAAGTCCCAGGCCTCGGGCAGCACTTTGTATGGGGCAGCACAGAAAGAGTCCCCGCCGGCTTGGGCTACACTGTTAGTGTAGCGGAAGTCTTATGGGGCGGACTGGGCTGAGAGGCAAATTTGTCTAGATCCCCCATAAAGTGGCTGTACTGTTTCTTGTATGAGGGAGGACTGCATTCCGCAACTGTGGGGGGGGGGGGGGGTCGTTACTGCTTCTAATTTTGACTGTCCTATCATCCTGGACCACAAATCTATGCAAATTAAGGGAATCCATTGTCTTGTCCCCAGGCCCTCAGAACTAGTGTCCCCACTTGAAAATTTCAGGGTGGGTCTTAAACAGAAAGGGGTGTGGCCTTGACAGAAAGGGGTGGGTCATATTTAAATTAGGGGGTGCACGAGTTTAGTCAGGCCTAGGGCAGCACAAAACCTAAATACACTACTGCCTCTCACGGCTCTCTTCACACACTGACCTTCCTCAGGAAGGTGGGGCTCTGAGCTCCAACTGGCTCTTACAACTCTGGCTCTCACCTGGTCCACGCCGAAGTAGCGGACATGTTGCCTCGGCGTATCGCGGCTCCAGCACTGTGAGTGGCTGGAGCCGCGATGTCTTCACTCCACGCGGGAGACTTCTTTCCGGCAAGGTCCGGTGTCTGCCGGCCCTTTAGCCGAGAATCCCCTGTGCGAATGCACCGCTGCTGTCAGCTACTCATTGCGAGGGGAATATCTCCAAAACCGTAAAGGTTTAGGAGATATTTTTTTTACCTACAGGTAAGCTTTATTATAGGCTTACCTGTAGGTAAAAGTAAAAAAAAAAACACTATACAACCACTTTAACTGCAATGGCTGCGGATGTACCCGACAGCTGATGGAAACATCAGCTGTGGTGCCTACATCGCTGGACTCCAAGACAGGTAAGTGTCCTAATGTTAAAGGTCAGCAGCTCCAGTATGTGTAGCTGCTGACTTAAACATTTTAAGGGGGCGGAACTCAAATTTAAGCACCTCCAACACACTGAAACTATGGCTGCCCCCATCTAGGGTTGCCACCTTTTCTTGAAGCCAAACCCAAACACAACGGCCCGGGGGTTGGGGACCCCTGTGGTAGAATATAAAAGATGGATGCACCAGTTACATAGATAAGTTATAGCTCGACCCGATTGTTCCTCCTATTCATTATTTATTTTTCTTAAAAAAAAAAAAAAAAGAATATAAAAGATGACTTAGGTCGAGTAAATAGATACTAAACATGACATGCTATAAAATTGTGACTATCCCTGTAATGGCACCAAATTTTGGTCCCTAAAAATTTCTATAGGCAACACTTTGCGTGTGAGCACAGGGGGAAACTGACACTTAAAATTGTTATTTTTTATTAAAAACATTATTTTTATTAACACTGTAAATTTACCTTTTTGTTGCTATTACAAGATAATAGTAATACTAACAACCCAACAGTGAGATTTTCATATATTTTTTTCCAGCAACCAAATGTTGTCTCTAAAGGGGGTTTCGCTAATATAAAGAGACTCTAATCTAATGAGGTCTGTAAGGGGGGGGGGATGCTGATATAAGGTGACTCTGCTATAATTGATCTAATGGTTGGTCAACTTATATCAGCATCCCCGCCCTTATAGACTCCACCTTTATTTTAGAGTTCCTTTATATTAGCATCCACCCCCATCAGCTCAGAGTTCCTTTACATCAGTGCCTCCCCCTTCCCATAAAGACCTCCACTAGAGAGGGACAGAGAGACCCTCCCCCTATAGCGAACCATACCCTGTATTGTGCTGTGTATACATTACTGGCAGAGAGGACTGGGGCCGCTGCAAAAATGTGTGGGAACTGGCCGGAGTTAGCGGGCAGAGCTAGAAAATCACATGTGTGCGACTCAACACTAAAAAATATCCCAGGCTGCAGTTTACATATTCCCCACAAGGAGGTGATCTCACAGGAAGTGATGTAAAGTACAGACAGGAAGTGATAGATGGTACAGAGAGAGGAAGTTCCGGGTGATAGTTGAGTGGAGAGGAAGTAGAGGAGACATTGCTGGAACTGGCAGCAGAGGAGGTAATAAGATATTATTTCATATTTACATCCAGTAACCCCCCCCCCCCCCCGTCATGTCCGTCCTCTTCCTCCATAGTCACTGTGATGTTTATTAGACATTGAGAGAGTAATGCTTTAATATGTACATTAAACCATTTCTCCAACAGATACATCCTAAATATAGAACCATTTATCCAACTGTCCATCCAGAGCATCTGGTTTATAGATCAGCTACATCCTAAATATAGAACCATTTATCCAACTGTCCATCCAGAGCCTCTGGTTTATAGACCATATATAGTCTGAATTAACCACTTAAGACCCGGACCAAAATGCAGCTAAAAGGACCTTGCCCCTTTTTGCGATTCGGCACTGCGTCGCTTTAACTGACAATTGCACGGTCGTGCGACGTGGCTCCCAAACAAAATTGGCGTCCTTTTTTCCCCACAAATAGAGCTTTCTTTTGGTGGTATTTGATCACCTCTGCGGTTTTTATTTTTTGAGCTAAAAACAAAAATAGAGCGACAATTTCGAAAAAAATGCAATATTTTTAACTTTTTGCTATAATAAATATCCCCCAAAAATATATAAAAAAAATGTTTTTTTCCTCAGTTTAGGCCGATACGTATTCTTCTACCTATTTTTGGTAAAAAAAAAAAAAATCGCAATAAACGTTTATCGGTTGGTTTGAGCAAAATGTATAGTGTTTGCAAAATAGGGGATAGTTTTATTGCATTTTTATTATTTTTTTTTTTTTACTACTAATGGCGACGATCAGCGATTTTTTTTTAGTGACTGCGACATTATGGCGGACACTTCGGACAATTTTGACACATTTTTGGGACCATTGTCATTTTCACAGCAAAAAATGCATTTAAAATGCATTGTTTATTGTGAAAATGACAGTTGCAGTTTGGGAGTTAACCACAGGGGGCGCTGAAGGGGTTATGTGTTCCCTGAAGTGTGTCTACAACTGTAGGGGGGTGTGGCTGTAGGAGTGACGTCATCGATTGTGTCCTCCTATAAAAGGGATGACACGATCGATGCAGGCGCCACAGTGAAGAACGGGGAAGCTCCAGCGGCGATCGGGGCCTCGGTCCCAAAACTTCGGTCTGGGTCACGGGAGCGCGCCATGGGTGCGCGCCCCACGGCTCGGTACATGTACAGGACTTACCTGTACGTACATGTGCCCAGCCGTGCCATTCTGCCGACGTATATGTGCAGGAGGCGGTCCTTAAGTGGTTAAAGACTATTAAACCCTCTTGTATTAAGTTCTTTCCCAGTACAGTCCAGATAATTCTCAGTTTATTATTTGTCTACAAAGAGGGGTGTCCTGTACAGATCACATGACCACATCAATGAAGATGATAGAAGAAGACCAAAGACACATGACTGAGAGGATATTGGACCTCACCCTGGAGATCATCTACCTGCTGACCGGAGAGGTGAGGAGGATTCTGGGAGGTCACATGACATCACTCTTATCTCTATTAATAAAACACAGACCTGACTGCAGAGGTGAGGAGGATTCTGGGAACACAATAATCTAAAATATTTATTAAAAGAGTGATGAGTGTATCAGGTGAAGATGATGTGACCTGATTTGTGGGGAGATTTTGTGAATGTCACTACCTTAATTTAATAAAGCATTCACATTTCTCTTGATGTCTCTCTGTAGGGTTACACAGTAGTGAAGAAGACATCTGGTGAGTATGTGACCTCCAGTAGATATCACTCTGTGTCAGAAGGATGGAGAGGAACCCCGAGACACATCACTGTCCCTTCATCTGTGTCCCTGACTACTTTATGTGACAAGAAGAAGATTCTAGAAGTCACCAAGAAGATCATGGAACTTTTGACAGGAGAGGTGAGTGGTGCCGGGAATTCTGGGACATTATCCAGTAACAGACAAGGGATGTGTCTGGATGGTGACTGTATCATTGTGTGTGTCAGGTTCCTATAAGGTGTCAGGATGTCACTGTCTATTTCTCCATGGAGGAGTGGGAGTATTTAGAAGGACACAAGGATCTCTACAAGGACGTCATGATGGAGAATCAGCCGCCCCTCACATCACCGGGTAAGAGGAGACTTTATTGTAAAGGAGAGAGCAGTACGGAGGGTCCACCTAGATCCCCCATCATCTGATAAACACATAGAAACAATGTATTCAGTCAGTGTGTGTGTTTCCTACAGATGGATCCAGTAATGGGAACCCACTAGAGGGATGTCCCTGTCCTCTGTATTCCCGGGATACCACAATGGAAGATGAAGAGATCCCTTACCATGATCAGGTAGGTGGAATGGAGCACCTAAAAGTTCAAAGTGAATCTAAACTCTATCAGATGACATTCCAGTTGTTGTAGAAGTAATTTTAACAGATGTTGTATTATATCATTTTGGGGTTTAGGGTAATGACCTGGTTGTTGTGAAAGTTAAGATTAAAGAGGAAGAAGAAGAGATGTTGGTGAGTGGAGATCAGCAGTCTATGGAGGAGGGGGAGATGATTATGAAAACAAAACAGGAGGAATCTTCTCTAGGTATTGGCACAGGTAAGTAATAACACTAAAGGTTTTTGTTTTTTTTGTAGCCACAACAAAGAAATCACCGTACTCTGTCTAATGTGATTATTTCCTATGATCATCAGCGCCAACTACGCCTTTATGCTTAAAAATTTGGCTAAAAAAATCGGGGGTCGTCTTATACGCTGGATGCAGACTGCGGGCGTTCATTTTTTAAAAGCCGCGACCCCTCCTCGTGCTGTTCCGTGATAGGCTCAGTGATCCGCCTATCACGGACGTTGTCTCGTCCTCAGCCTCGGACGAGAAGACGTCCGTGATAGGCGGAACACAAAACACAGGCTCTGCTGGGAAACTGAGTGTTCCGCCTATCAGGACGAGGAGGAGGCGCGGCTTTTAAAAAATGGATGCCCGCAGTCTGAATTACTCAATTAGGCAATGGACCAGTGAGGCAATGGCACAGTGAGGCGATGGCACGGTGAGGTGAGGCAATGGCATAGTGAGGGGTCGTCTTATACGGTGAGTATATCCCAAAACCAACATTTTAGCTGGAAAATTAGGGGGTCGTCTTATACGCCCAGTCGTCTTATACGCCGGCAAATACAGTATTGGCTGTAATGTGATATTTTTCCTGAAATGCCACAATCAGAAAAAATATAGGGGATACCCTAGAGAAGTGGGTACAGACAGATTAGGAAAGGATATTTCAGAGGATGAGAGATGCTCACATGGGTCATATTTTGAGACAAGATTGGGGAAGTAGCTCCGAGCCCAGAGTTGTGGATGGCTGTGTATGTTGTTAGTAATGTTAATTGTATTTATTGGACAAGTGGGAGCAGATGGACACATTGGTAGAGGGGGTGGTGGACACTGAGTAGTTGGTAAGGTGGATAAGCCTGATAAAAGCATTCTTGGTCGATTGAAGGGGAGATAGCCTTTGTAGAGGTAAGTCAAATGGTAGAGAGTAGAAATAGAGAATAGAGAGAGAGATAACATAGGGGTTAGTAGCTCATGATTGGTCAATGTGAGTCTTAGTTATAAATTTTAGACCAGCAAGTTGAGAAGCCAGGTCAGCATCAAAAAGTAATCTCAACTTCTGTAAACTGAAGGAGTCGTCATTTCAGATTTAGGATCAGCAAATGAACTATAGTCACATGATCTATGTGCAGTCATTTGGTTTGTAAATGATTGGTGTCTCGGTACCGCAAAATGATGATCTCTGTTAGAAATAAAATTTGCAACAGTCTGTGCTACCCTTGTCCAACATAGAAAACTTCACATCCTTTGATAAGGAAAAGATTATTTTCAGTCCATAAGAACATCATCAACGTATCTACTCCACCACAGCCCATTTCCAAGAAATATTGTAGAGGTATTTAAAACCATATGGGAGACTGATAGAAAGGTAACTGCTGTACTTACCACACTACCCAATGTTCTGTACACCATATGAAAGGTCCATCTCTATTATTTAATATAACGTCATGTTCCCAACAAATAAGGAGGAGACTCCGTACAACATAGGAAAGGTCCATCTCCATTCCTCAATATAATGGCAAGTGCCATATTTTTTTCTATTTTATGAGTATAGAGTATAAAATATGTAGATTCCTACATTATAACATGTTCCCATCAAATCTGGTGTAGATACCACTCACTATGAAAGGTCCGTCTCCACTCCTCAATATAACGTCATGTTCCCAACAAATGAGGAGGAGATACTGAGATTGCAGGCTTGGCTGGCTTAAATCAGGTTTGGTCTCCACCCAAAGACTGGCCACATTAATCACCTTGCAGGTGGACAGACAGACATGGAAAAGGCCATATGAAACATCCATCTCCATTCTCAATATAACGTCATGTTCCCAACAAATGGGTAGGAGATACTGTACACCATATGAAAGGTCCATCTCCATTCTCAATATAACGTCATGTTCCCAACAAATGAGGAGGAGATACTGTACACCATATGAAAGGTCCATCTCCATTCCTCAATATAACGTCATGTTCCCAACAAATGAGGAGGAGATACTGTACACCATATGAAAGGTCCATCTCCATTCCTCAATATAACGTCATGTTCCCAACAAATGAGGAAGAGATACTGAGATTGCAGGCTTGGCTGGCTTAAATCAGGTTTGGTCTCCACCCAGAGACTGGCCACATTAATCACCTTGCAGGTGGACAGACAGACATGGAAAAGGCCATATGAAACATCCATCTCCATTCTCAATATAACGTCATGTTCCCAACAAATGGGTAGGAGATACTGTACACCATATGAAAGGTCCATTTCCATTCTCAATATAACATCATGTTCCCAACAAGTGAGAAGATACTGTACATCATATGAAAGGTCCATCTCCATTCCTCAATATAACATCAATTTTACCCAATACAGTGGAACCTTGGATTACGAGCATAATCCGTTCCAGGAGAATATCAAAGCGAGGTTCCCCATAGAAGTTAATGGAGACTAAAATAATTTGTTCCGCATTGACTTCAGTGGCATGCAATACCGCATGTGGCCAGAGGTGGGGGGACGCCGGAGAGCTTCGGAAACACTCAGAAAACCTCAGAAAGGCTCGGGAACTGAGTACAAGCATTTCCGAAAGGCTCTGATTGGCTACGATCAGCTTCGCTCGGCTCCGGCGCCCCCCCCCCACCTCAGGCCAAACATGGTACTGCACACCGTTGTGACTTGAATCCTGCTCATTTTACGAGACAACACTCGCAAACCGAGTCATGATTTTTTTAAATACAGTGCTCCTATTGCGAAACGCTAGTTAACCGCGTTACTCGCAATCCGCGGTTCCTCTGTAATCTATAATTGGTTTTGCTGTATTGTGCTTAATCTGATACATTTTTGGTTTCATATGTGATTGGTGACTGTGAAATGTGTTTTTCCTTTAATTTTGCTTCTAACAGAAGGACCCAAGATGGAAAATACCTTAGAGGAGGATCTTATTTTATCTTCAGATTATTATGTGGAAAATTATGAGTTTGCTGAATATTCTCCTGAAGTGAATGACACGAGTCGGATTCCACCCCACAGACCATATCATGTGGAGACACCAATGGATCCCTCTAATCCTGAGGAATCTTCTGACCAATCACATTCTGTTACTTCAGACCTCCATCTCCATTCTCACAGTGTAGATTCACCAACACGTCCATCTATACCCAAGGAGTCTTCTCTGATCCATGAAGGGTTTCCCACAGGAGAGAGTTCATTAATTTGTTTGGCATGCAGGAAATATTTTAGCCTGAAGTCCGAACTTCTTCTACATCTCAAAACTCACAACAACGTAACCTTTTCATGTTCAGTGTGCGGAAAATCTTTCACTGAGGAAATAGAGCTTCTTCTACACCAGAAAATCCACATGGGCGAGAATCCTTTTTCATGTTTAGAGTGCGGGAAACACTTCACTAGAAAGGCATACCTCCTTATACACCAGAGGATTCACACGGGTGAGCGCCCCTTTTCATGTTCTGAGTGTGGGAAAAGTTTTAATAATAAAGGAAACTTGCACGCTCACCAGAAAATCCACACAAATGGGAATCCTTTTTCATGTTCACAGTGTGGGAAACTATTTAATAGAAAAACAAACCTCCATGCACACCAGAGAATTCACACGGGTGAGCGTCCTTATTCATGTTCAGAGTGCGGGAAATGTTTCGCTGATAAAAGAAGTCTTAAACACCACCAAAGAACTCACACGGGGGAGCGTCCGTTTTCATGTCCAGAGTGCGGGAAATGTTTCTCCGAGAGAGGAAATCTTCGAAAACACAGGCGGATTCACACAGGGGAGCGCCCTTTTTTATGTTCAGTGTGTGGGAAAGGTTTCTCTGTGAAGGTAAACCTTTTAAAACATCAGAGCACACACATCCACTGATGTTGCTGACATATGTACTGCTTTATATAGACAATGTTAGTGAATGGCGCCTCTACAGTCTACACGACCTGGAGAATTTTTTCTGCACTATCCTGAGAGAGAAACACAAGTCCACTAAAGGAATCAAGAATTTTAAAAGACAAATGCTATTTAACCATTTGTGAACATTGGATGTGCCATACATTATATTACCAAAACTATTGGGACGCCTGCCTTTACACGCACATGAACTTTAATGGCATCCCAGTCTTAGTCCGTAGGGTTCAATATTGAGTTGGCCCCACCCTTTGCAGCTATAACAGCTTCAACTCTTCTGGGAAGGCTGTCCACAAGGTTTAGGAGTGTGTCTATGGGAATGTTTGACCATTCTTCCAGAAGTGCATTTGTGAGGTCAGGCACTGATGTTGGACAAGAAGGCCTGGCTCACAGTCTCAGTTCATCCTCAAGGTGTTATATCGGGTTGAGGTCAGGACTCTGTGTAGGACAGTCAAGTTCCTCCACCCCAAACTCGCCTATCCATTGCTTTTTTGGACCTTGCTTTGTGCACTGGTCCAAATCATTTAATGAAGAGGGGGGGGGGGGTTACGGTTTGGGGTTGTTCTTCAGGGGTTGGGCTTGGCCCCTTAGTTCCAGTGAAGGGAACTCTTACAGCGTTAGCATACCAAGACATTTTGGATAATTTCATGCTCCCAACTGTGTGGGAACAGTTTGGGGATGGCCTCTTCCTGGTCCAACATGACTGTGTATCAGTGCACAAAGCAAGGTCCATAAAGACATAGGTGAGCGATTTTGGGGTGGAAGAACTTGACTCAACCCAATGGGACGAATTGGAGTGAAGACTGCGAGCCAGACCTTCTTGTCCAACATCAGTGCCTGACCTCACAAATGTGCTTCTGGAAGAATGGTCAATTATTCCCATAGACACTCTCCTAAACTTTGTGGACAGCCTTCCCAGAAGAGTTGAAGCCGTTATAGCTGCAAAGGGTGGGTCAACTCAATATTGAATCCTACGGACTAAGACTGGGATGTCAATAAAGTTCATGTGCGTGTAAAGGCAGGCATCCTGATACTTTCGGTAATATAGTGTACCCGCCTATCCAAACATAACTAAACTACGAACTATCATGTGTAGTACTCTCTGACCTTGTGCTGCATTGTCGCTCTCCACCATGCACCTTCCGGCAATTCCCAGCTGTCAAAATGGCAGCCGGGAGTTGCTGTGTAAATATAATAGCTGATGCTTTCAAACACGGACTGTTTGGCACAGTGTTTGTAAACATGTTTCTGATGCTGGATAAAGAGCTACAAAGTAGCATTGTTACTTTTGCATCTGTGTCATTCAGCTGCAGATCAAAGGAGTACGCTTCAAACTCTATGCGAGTATGCAATGTGACGAGTAACAAAAAAAGTTGTTGGTTTTGTTAAATAAAAATTGTTCTTAATTAACCCCCTTATTAAGACTTAATTTACCTTAATCAGCCCTAATTGACTCCTTCTTCCCCTTTTCCCCTCACCTATTTACAATTGATGTTCTTTTTTGCTAAACATTATTGTTAAAGTTTTTTCTTTTTAAACTTGAATTTGTTATTTGAAAATGTAAGAAAAATACAGTACAAAATCAGAATTATTGCATTGTTACAATTGATTACTGTGATGGAATGTCTGGAACTAGGGATGAGCTTCGAGTTCGAGTCGAACATCGGCTGTTCGATCGTTCGACAATGATGGAACTTTATGGGCCGTCCGCGCCAAATTCGAGTTGCGCGTCATGGCCCATAATTCACTGCGTCATTGCAGTGCATTGCTGGCTGTTGATTGGCCAAGCATGCACTATGACCCGCATGCTTTGGCCAATCACAGCTCCGTCAGCACAGAGAACCATAATTGGCCAAAGGCAGTGTGCAGCTAAACCTCACTGCAGAGCGTTCCTGTTGTTCTCTTCCTAATAATACTACAGGCAGGCAGTTGATTCAGCTAGCTGCAGTATATTCAGTCAGTGTACTGTATACTGTGCACAGTGTGCAGCTAAACCTCACTGCAGAGCGTTCCTGTTGTTCTCTTCCTAATAATACTACAGGAAGGCAGTTGATTCAGGTAGCTGCAGTATAGGAGATCAGGAACAGCAGCAGATGACATGTCCCCAATCTGTGGTACTACAACAGCCAGCGTCTTCTGTCAGACCAGACTGAACCCAGGCAATCACTTTCTTGTCTTTCTTACACACTTCCCTGCAGCCTTCCCTGCACGCTTCCTTGGAGGCTGTGGCTCTGGAGGTGGAGTTGTGGGAGGAGGAGGAGGAGGAGGAGGATGGGCGAGCTCAAATAAGTGGATGTGTTCTGTCAGTTGTCATTTCCTCTATAAATGAAGGAATTGTGTATTTTTTGGAAGGCCGTGGTTTGTAACACTTCCTGACTTGAAGATGCTGCTGGTGAAGAAACACTTTGTGATGATCCAAGAAGCAGCAGCAAGAGTGTTTCTGGAATGAGAACTCTGGAGGGAAAAAGCTCCTCACACTTGCATTATGGTCCTCATCATCTCATTCTATAAGGTTGGGTTCACACATATGCGAATTGGATGGGGTTTCTCCACATCTAATTCGCATGACAGGCGAGTGTGACTGGCTCTCAATGGAGCTGGTTCACACAGGCCCGGGGCGGCTGCGTCCGCATGAAAAAAGGGTCCTATGCGTCTCTGGGTTTGATTCAGGCAAAAATTCGGTCCTGATTCGTCCCTTAAGCGGTGAACAGGGATGCACCGGACCCCAGGCATGAACCCGTGGCCGCATATGTGTGAACCTGGCCTTAAGTAGTTGTTAAAAGAGAAGTGCAGCCTAAGCTTCATTCTGCACTCCTGTGACCCATTTCCAGCAGATGGTCTGAAGCCCTGTGTCACCTAAAGTCACAGAGCCGGTCCAGGCTGGGAAAAGATCACGACAATATGGTCGGGATCCGCCCACAACCCTGGACCGGCACCCGGCCAGAGTTAGGCAGGTTTAAAACCACTTTGTTTTTTTTATAGTATATGGCATTTATATGGCACTGCACAGATTAGCTCAGAACTGACACTTCCTTTGCAGAAACTATATAATCCCACAATCACAGGGATTCTCAATATAGTAATCTGACAGTTGGCTAATCTGACGGTCGAGTAAGCCAACCATCAGATTAGGCAGCCGTCGAGTTGGCTAACCTGACGGTTGGATAATGTGATGGTTGGCTAACTTGACGGTTGGCTTACTCGACTGTTGGCTTAGCCAACCGTCAGATTAACCAATCGTCGAGTTGGCTAACTAGAGTAATCTGACAGTCGAGTAAGACAATCGTCAGAATAGGTAACCATCGAGTTGGCTAACCTGACGGTTGCTAATCTGACTGTTGGCTAACTCGAAGGTTAGCTTAGCCAACCGTCAGATTACTATATTAAGAATCCCAGTGATTGTGGGATTATATAGTTTTTGCAAAGGAAGTGTCAGTCCTGACTACAGAGGTCACTAGGTAATCTGTGCAGTGCCATATAAGAAAAAAATAAACAAAGTGGTTTCAAACCTGGCTAACTCGACGGTTGACTAACTCAACGGTTGTCTAACTCGACGAAAAGCTTAGCGACGGTCGAGTAATCTGATGGTCGAGTAATCTGACGGTCAAGTAAGACAACCTTCAGATTAGGCAACCGTCGAGTTGGTTAATCTGACGGTTGGCTAAACTAACCATTGAGTTAGCCAACCGTTAGTCTGTTGGTATATCTATAAGTTTCTTTCTCCAAGTGGTGCTGAAAAACAACGGTCAACATGACTGACTAGCACAGTCTATAATCTCCAACATATCCCAAGGTGTGCAGGAACAGAGTCAGGAACTGTAGAAGGCAGGGATCACAACTGGAGTGTCTAAAAAAATAGAAGAAACCAGCAAACGTCTAAGCAGACCAACTGGAATATCACTTGTGTAGGGTTGTACCAAAATGTTATTATACGGTTGAACTAAACAAATCATCCTGTGAAAGATCAATTGTCAGCAGCATCAGCAGGGGTGTGTTTTTTGATGTCTAATTAGATGTCCTTTTGCCATTGCAGGAACTGGCAACAGAGGAGGTAATAAGATATTATTGTATATTTACACCCAGTAACCCCCCCCCCCCCCTGTAATGTCCGTCCTCTTCCTCCATAGTCACTGTAACGTTTATTAGAGATAGAAAGAGCCTCTGGTTTATAGACCAGATATATCCTAAATATAGAGCCATTTATCCAACTGTCCATCCAGAGCCTCTGGTTTATAGACTAGATACATCCTAAATATAGAGCCATTTATCCAACTGTCCATCCAGAGACTCTGGTTTATAGACTGGATATATCCTAAATATAGAACCATTTATCCAACTGTCCATCCATCTGAATTCCTTGATAACGCGATATGCTCCTGCACGAGCACTAACAGCTGGTCTTGTCACTTGCCCATCTGCCCGTTTGCTTACCTTTGGGGGCAGACGCTTTTCTGTGAGGGCAGCGGCTCTATGGAATAGTCTCCCTGTTTCCATTCGGTCTCTCCCCTCTATTATGTCCTTTCGTAAAAGGCTAAAAACGTGTTTTTTTCAGGAAAAGCAGGCAGAGTCATGTTAGTTCTCCCTTTTGTTCCCTGGTGATCTGTTTTTTATTTTTTTGCTCTCCTTTTTTCTTTTCCTTCTATTTCTTTCCCTCCTTGACTTGATTTATCCATTTACAGTTATGTCTTCTGCGCTTAGACACTGCCCTGACGGGTCAGTATTTGGCGCATTATAAATTTATTAAATCAATCAATCAATCAATCAGAGCCTCTGGTTTATAGACTGGATATATCCTAAATATAGAGCCATTTATCCAACTGTCTATTCAGAGCCTCTGGTTTATAGCTCAGATACATCCTAAATATAGAGCTATTTATCCAACTGTCCATCCAGAGCCTCTGGTTTATAGACCGGATACATCCTAAATATAGAGCCATTTATCCAACTGTCCATCCAGAACCTCTGGTTTATAGACTGGATACATCCTAAATATAGAGCTATTTATCCAACTGTCCATCCAGAGCCTCTGGTTTATAGACCGGATACATCCTAAATATAGAGCCATTTATCCAACTGTCCATCCAGAGCCTCTGGTTTGTAGACCGGTTATATCCTAAATATAGAACCATTTATCCAACTGTCCATCCAGAGCCTCTGGTTTGTAGACCGGATATATCCTAAATATAGAACTATTTATCCAACTGTCCATCCAGAGCCTCTGGTTTTTCGGCAAGTATCTGTTGTCATGTTAGGGTCGTCTTGTTTTTTCTTTTGGCACGTGTCTTTCTTTCATCATGGTTGACGAGGATCTACATCACAGGATGACGTTGGCAATGAATCTACATCACAAGATATTTCTTTTAGTAAGGAATTCTCAAAAATATAAATATAATATATTATATATATATATATATATATATATATATATATATTATAATAATATATATAATATAGAGCGATTGATCCAACTGTCCATCCAGAGTCTCTAGTTTATACACCAAATACATTGTAAATCACAAATGCACTTCTGGAAGAATGGTCAAACATTCCCATAGACACACTCCTTAACCTTGTGGACAGCCTTCTCACAAGAGTTGAAGCTGGTATAGCTGCAAAGAGTGGGCCAACTCAATATTGAACCCTACGGACTAAGACTGGGATGCCATTAAAGTTCATGTGTGTACAAAGAAGGACAGCCAGAACCTAAGAATTTACCACAGTATAGTAATCCCAGGGCATGTGCCACTGGGGATATCCAACAATACTGCTTACACTGTCCATCTTGGAACCAAAAAATTTGCGACAACCATTGGTGCACAGAGATGGGTGGAAACGGATAAGGACACCATAAAAATATTTCACAAGGTAGGAGTTCAATGGTGGGAAAAAAACATAGACAGCAATCTAATACTGATCTCCAAATATTAATCGAGTAAACTTCAGGATAAGGCAAAATCATATAAAAAGAGCATTGTAGTGTTACAACGTTACATGTTTCACGTGTTGTTGAACCTTAGAGCAAGACCCAGTTTTATTTTTGTAATTACATTTTTTTTTACATTTATTGTGTTTTATAAGGTTCATGTCTAACTCCAAAGACATGCTGATAGGTTAATTGGCTTCCGTCTAAAATTGGCCCTAGTATATAAAGGTGGTTAGGGACCTTAGATTGTAAGCTCCTTTAGGGTAGGGACCGATGTGAATGTACAATGTATATGTAAAGCGCTGCGTAAATTGAAGGCGCTATATAAGTACCTAAATAATAATAATAATAATAATAATAATAATAATATGTGTGCAAACACAGCCGTCGCCAAAGAGAAACAGCTGCAGTTTGTATTGTCTCCACAAGATGGTGATCTTACATGTCAATGGTGGAACGCAAAGACAGGAAGTGATGTCAAGCTCAGGCGGGACATTCTGGGTGAGAGGTCAGTTGAGAGGAAGTAGAGAGGAGACATTACAGGAACTGGCAGCAGAGGAGGTAATAAGATATTATTTTATATTTGCACCCAGTAACCCCCCCCCGTCGTGTCCGTCTTCTTCCTCCATAGTCACTGTGATGTTTATTTGAAATTGAAAGAGTAATGCTTTAATATGTGTTTAGAAGATTCCTAAATATGAAACCATTTCTCCAAAAGATACATCCTAAATAATAGGGGTGAGCTCCGGCGTGTTCACACACCCCACATGCAGAGCCCGCCAGTAGGGTTGCCACCTCATCCCTTTAAACCCGAACACATATGAATTACACAGGTTCTGGAGCTAATGTAATGCAGATAAGGTACCAAGTGAGTCTAATTAGACCTTAATCACCACAGAACCTGTGTAATACATACGTGTTTGGGTTTAAAGCATGGGTGTTCAACCTGTGGCCCTCCAGCTGCTGCAGAACTACAAATCCCATCATGCCTCAGCATTTGGAAGTCATGCTTGTAACAGTCAGCCTTGCAATGCATCATGGGACTTGTAGTTCCGCAACAGCTGGAGGGCCACAGGTTGAGCACCCATGGTTTAAAGGGATGAGGTGGCAACCTGACCAGGAAGTCGGCACTGTGCTGCGCTAATTACAGGCAGGAAGACATTGTCCCGATGCTCGGCTGCAGAGATCGGGAAATGTCTCCCTGGCTGTGATTAGCGCAGCACAGTGCCGACTTCCTGGCGGGCTCTGCATGTGGGGTGTGCGAACAATCCGGAGCTCATCCTTAGTGCTAAATATAGAGCCATTTATCCAACTGTCCATCCAGAGCCTCTGGTTTATAGACCAGATACATCTTAAATATAGAACCATTTATCCAACTGTCCATCCAGAGCTTCTGGTTTATAGACCAGACGAATCCTAAATATAGAACCATTTATCCAACTGTCCATTCAGAGCCTCTGGTTTATACACCAGATACATCCTAAATATAGAACCATTTATCCAACTATCCATCCAGAGCCTCTGGTTTATAGACCAGATACATTCTAAATATCAGTTGGCGGCTGGTGCTCAAAATATTTGGGGGGAGCAAACGAAAAAGAAAATCATCAATTGCAGCCTCACTGTGCCCATCAAAGGCAGCCACTTTGCCCATCAAACACAGCCACTGTGCCCATCAATTGTCGCCACTGTGCCATCAAACTAAACTACTGTGCCATCAAACGCAACCTTTGTGCCCATCAATTGTCGCCACTGTGCCATGCCATAAAACGCAGCCACTGTGCCCATCAATTGTCGCCACTGTGCCATCAAACGCAACCACTGCGCTATCAAACGCAACCACTGTGCCTATCAATTGTCGCCACTGTGCCATGCCATCAAATGCAACCACTGGATACCATTTATCCAACTGTCCATCCAGAGCCTTTGTTTTATAGATCGGATACATCCTAAATATAGAACCATTTATCCAACTGTCCATCCAGAGAGCCTCTGTTTTATAGACCGGATACATCCTAAATATAGAGCCATTTATCCAACTGTCCACCCAGAGCCTCTGGTTTATAGACCAGATAAATCCCACATATAGTGTTTTTATTTTCTTTTTTTGAAAATGGTCAAGCCATCTGAGATTAAAAATAGAGCTCAGGGCCTGGCAGCCAAGGACTTTTTTTCATGTGCATTGATGTGGCCTTAAAGGAGAAGTTTGGAAGTAACAAGTTCAAACTTAGATGCTCCCCTCCAAGCTGCAGCATCCATGTAACACTGCAGTTGTCCCACATGGCTCTAAGACCAATAGCCAAGCAGTCACATGACTGCTGTTCATTCAGCTCTCGATCTTCTACTCCATCACTCACTGGAGTGTCAGGCTGGAGAGGTGGGTCAACTCTCAGCTGCACGCTGAAAGGCTGAGCCATCTGTCAGTCAGGTGGATCCCAACAATGTTGCCGTAGTTCTCTTCTAAATATCAATTGAGGCACAATCTGAGGTGTCAGAACTATGGAGGAGCTCTGTGCAGCTCCCAGCACAGTCCAGATAATTCTCAGAGTATTATTTGTCTACAGAGAGGAATATGGATCACATGATCACGTCAATGAAGATGGAGAAGGGCTGGAATCACATGACTGAGAGGATATTGGACCTCACCCTGGAGATCATCTACCTGCTGACCGGAGAGGTGAGGAGGATTCTGGGAGGTCACATGACATCACTCTTATGGCTGTAATTAAAAAACAAAACTGATTGGACATGTAAAGATTCTGGGAAGTCTGTAGTGATCATTGTTATTTTCTCTCTTTACACAGGATTATAAAATAGTGAATAAAACATCTGGTGATCCATTAACACCCAGCAACTGTTCTCAGGGGACATCGCCCATCACAGTGTCTCCACCTCACTGCCCGACAACAGAGGTAACCAGTGCCATGGAGATTCTGGAAGTCACCAACAAGATCACTGAGCTACTGACCAGAGAGGTGAGCGGTCCTGGGAATTCTGGGACATTATCCAGTAACAGACAAGGGATGTGTCTGGATGGTGACGGTATCATTGTGTGTGTCAGGTTCCTATAAGGTGTCAGGATGTCACTGTCTATTTCTCCATGGAGGAGTGGGAGTATTTAGAAGGACACAAGGATCTCTACAAGGACGTCATGATGGAGAATCAGCCGCCCCTCACATCACCGGGTAAGAGGAGACTGGAGAGAGCACTATGGAGGGTCCACACCTAGTTTCCCCCCATCATCTGATAAACACATAGAAACAATGTATTCAGTCAGTGTGTGTGTTTCCTACAGATGGATCCAGTAATGGGAACCCACCAGAGAGATGTCCCCGTCCTCTGTATTCCCGGGATTCCACAATGGAAGATGAAGAGATCCCTCACCATGATCAGGTAGGTGGAATGGAGCGCCTAAAAGTTAAAAGTGAATCAAAAACTCTAGTAGATGACATTCCAGTTGTTGTAGAAATAATTTGAACAGATGTTGTATTATATCATTTTGGGGTTTAGGGTAATGACCTGGTTGTTGTGAAAGTTAAAATTAAAGAGGAAGAAGAAGAGATGTTGGTGAGTGGAGATCAGCAGTCTATGGAGGAGGGGAAGACGATTATGAAAACTAAACAGGAGGAATCTTCTCTAGGTATTGGCACAGGTAAGTAATAACACTAAAGGTTTTATTTTTGTAGCCACAACAAAAAAAATCACTGTACTCTGTCTAATGTGATTATTTCCTATGATGATTAGTGCCATCTATTGGCTGTAATGTGATATTTTTCCTGAAATGCCACAATCAGAAAACATATAGGGGATGCCCTGGAGAAGTGCCCTGGAAGATTAGGAAAGGAGGCTCATATGGGTCATATTTTGAGACACGATTAAGGATGTAGCTTCGATCACAGAGTTGTGGATGGATGTGTATGTTGTTAGTAATGTTAATTGTATTTATTTCACAAGTGGGAGCAGCTGGACAAATTGGTAAAGGGGGTGGTGGACGCTGAGTGGTTGGTAAGGTGGATAAGCCTGATAAAAGCATTCTTGGTCGATTGAAGGGGAGATAGCCTTTGTAGAGGTAAGTCAAATGGTAGAGAGTAGAAATAGAGAATGGAGAGAGAGATAACATAGGGTTTAGTAGCTCATGATTGGACAATGTGAGTCTTAGCTAGCAAGTTCAGAAGCCAGGTCAGCATCAAAAAGTAATCTCAACTTCTGTAAACTGAAGGAGTCATCAATTCAGATTTTGGAGCCGATAGGATCAGCAAATGAACTATAGTCACATGATCTATGTGCAGTCATTTGGTTTATAAATGATTGTTGTCTTGGTACTACAAAAAGATGATGGGTTTTGTTAGAAATAAAATTGGCAACAGTCTGTGCTACTCTTGTCCAACATAGAAAACTTCACATCCCTTTGATAGGGAAAAGATTATTTTCAGTCCATAAGAACATCATCAACGTATCTACTCCACCACAGCAAATTTCCAAGAAATATTGTAGAGGCATTTAAAACCATATGGTTGACTCATCGAAAGGTAACTGCTGTACTTACCACACTACCCAACGTTCTATACACCATATGAAAGGTCCATCTACATTCTTTAGTATAACGTCATGTTCCCAACAAATGATGAGGAGATACTGTACACCATATGAAAGGTCCATCTCCATTCCTCAATATAACGTCATGTTCCCAACAAATGAAGAGTAGAACTATAGTCACATGATCTATGTACAGTCATTTGGTTTGTAAATGATTGGTGTCTTGGTACTGCAAAATGATAAGGAAAAGTTTATTTTTAGTCCATAAGAACATCATCAACGTAGCTATACCACCACGGCACATTTTCAAGAAATATTGTAGAGGTATTTAAAACCATATGGTTAACTCATCGAAAGGTAACTGCTGTACTTGCCACACTACCCAACGTTCTATACACCATATGAAAGGTCCATCTCCATTCCTCAATATAACGTCATGTTCCCAACAAATGAGGAGGAGATACTTACACCATATGAAAGGTCCATCTCCATTCCTCAATATAACGTCATGTTCCCAACAAATGAGGAGGAGATACTGTACACCATATGAAAGGTCCATCTCCATTCCTCAATATAACGTCATGTTATCAACAAATGAGGAGGAGATACTGTACACCATATGAAAGGTCCATCTCCATTCCTCAATATAACGTCATGTTCCCAACAAATGAGGAGGAGATACTTACACCATATGAAAGGTCCATCTCCATTCCTCAATATAATGTCATGTTCCCAACAAATGAGGAGGAGATACTGTACACCATATGAAAGGTCCATCTCCATTCCTCAATATAACGTCATGTTCCCAACAAATGAGGAGGAGAACTATAGTCACATGATCTATGTACAGTCATTTGGTTTGTAAATGATTGGTGTCTTGGTACTGCAAAATGATAAGGAAAATATTATTTTCAGTCAATAAGAACATCATTAACGTATCTACTCCACCACAGCACATTTCCAAGAAATATTGTAGAGGTATTTAAAACCATATGGTTGACTCATTGAAAGGTAATTGCTGTACTTACCACACTACCCAACGTTCTATACACCATAGGAAAGTCCATCTCTATTCTTTAGTATAATGTCATGTTCGCAACAAATGAGGAGGAGATACTGTACACCATATGAAAGGTCCATCTCCATTCCTCAATATAACGTCATGTTTCCAACAAATGAGGAGGAGATACTGAGATTGCAGGCTTGGCTGGCTTAAATCAGGTTTGGTCTCCACCCAGAGACTGGCCACATTAATCACCTTGCAGGTGGACAGACAGACATGGAGAAGGCCAAATGAAAGGTCCATCTCCATTCCTCAATATAACGTCATGTTCCCAACAAATAAGGAGGAGATACTGTACACCAAATGAAAGGTCCATCTCCATTCCTCAATATAACGTCATGTTCCCAACAAATAAGGAGGAGATACTGTACACCAAATGAAAGGTCCATCTCCATTCCTCGATATAAACATCATAATTCAATCTTGTTTCCAAAATATGAGGTGGTGGTATTGCACATAATATGGGAGGAGCATCTCCAATGATCACCAAAAATGGTAAACTACTCAATATTTGGAATAAATGAGGAGAACATACTATACGCATGTATACTTGATACACAAATACAAATAAATATTTTTTATTGCTTTTCAACAGATGGTCGCTATGTAGGAAATACATCAAAGGGAGGTCCTATTTCATATCGAATTTTTAAAGCTGAAAATAATGACATCAGGCAAAATTCTCCAGAATTGAATACCATAACCGAGAACCCTCCTCAGAGGCCTTATGGCTTGGAGACATCAAAGGATCCCACTAATCCTGAGGAGTCTTCTAAAAAATCAGATACTTTGACTTCAGATACCCGCTCGACACTTCACACTGCAGATAGACCAACGAATCCACCCAAGGAATCTTCTCAAAGCCAAGAAGGACTTCACACGGGGGAGAGCTCATTGTCATGCTTGGGTTGCGGGAAATCCTTTAAGACTAATTCTGAACTTCTTATCCATCTCAGATCCCACACCAAGGTGACCATTCTATGTCCGGAATGCGGGAAATCTTTTACCGATAAAAAAGTATTCAATGATCACCAGAAAATTCACACAGGTGAGACTCCTTTCTCATGTTCAGAGTGCGGGAAATATTTCACTTGGAAAGGAAACCTTATTACACACCAGAGGATTCACAGGGGTGAGCGTCCGTATTCATGTTCAAAGTGCGGGAGATCTTTCACTCAGAAAGGACATCTAATTAGACATCAGAAAACACACTCCTGCTGATGCTGCTGACAATTGTACGATGATTTTTTTTTTACTGGATAATGTGTTCAGTCCATACAACAACTGTATAATAAAATCTTACTTTTTAAGGGGGTACCTCCCTGCACAAGTGATATTCATTGACATTCATTGGCTTCTTCTGTTCTGGACTGTCCAGTTGGGATCTCTGCCTTTTACAGTTCCTGGCTCTGTTCCTGCACACCATGGGGTCTGTTTCTAGGCTTTTCTTGTCAGCCATGTTGACTCTGCCTTCCATATTAATTATTCACTTCCATGGTATATATACAATGTCAGTGATGAGTGCCTCTACAGTCTGTCCGATGTTATCCTACATCATCTGGAGAGAGAAACCTAGTCTTACTAATGTACTAAAAAATTCTGTATTAATAAACCAGTTGGGCGTGCCTCTGCCGCTTTATCTTTTTTTTTGTCAGCAATTCCCATCTGTTAAAATGACAGCCGGAGTTGCTGTGCAAGTAGAACAGCTGTAATAGCTGCATCACACAGTGTTTATAAACATTGTTCAGATGCCAGATAGAAGGATAAAAAGTAGCATTTTTTTTTTTATATCCACTCTGTTTCGTTATTCTGTAGAGGATCCCATCCCAGCTCCATCCACCCCCTCCGATCCCAGCTGCATCCACCCCCTCCAATCCCATCTTGGCTTCATCCACACCCTCTGATCCCATTCTCAGCTGTATCCACCCCCTCCGATCCCATTCTGTCTCCATCCACCCCCTCTGAACCCCATCCACCCCCTCCGTTCCCATCCCGGCTCCATCCACAAGCCGTGACCCCATCTGGGCTCCATACACCCCCAGGGTCATCCATTCCTCCTGATCCTGTCCCAGCTCCATCCACCCCTCCGATCCCATGCCAGCTCCATTCACACCCTTCAATCCAATCCCAGCTCCATCCACCCCTTCCGATCCCATCCCGGCTCCATCCACCCCACCCGATCCCATCCGGCTCCATCCACTCCCCCGATCCCATCCCAGCTCCATCCATCCCCCCAATTCCACCCTGGCTTCAATTATCCCCCGATCCCTCATATCCCAGCTCCATCCATTCTGGCAGGTTAAAGCGGGAGTTCACCCATAATTTTTTTTTCAAAGAATCCCCTTAGATGGATGCTCGTTTTGTCTAGGGGAATCGGTTAGTTGTTTTAAAATATGAGCTGTACTTACCGTTTACGAGATGCATCTTCTCCGTCGCTTCCGGGTATGGGTCTTCGGGAGCGGGCGTTCCTTCTTGATTGACAATCTTCCGAGAGGCTTCCGACGGTCGCATCCATCGCGTCACTAGTAGCCGAAAGAAGCCAAACGTCGGTGCAGCTCTATACTGCGCCTGCGCACCGACGTTCGGCTTCTTTCGGAAAATCGTGACGCGATGGATGCGACCGTCGGAAGCCTCTCGGAAGACTGTCAATCAAAATAGGAACGCCCAGTCCCGCAGCCCATACCCGGAAGCGACGGAGAAGATGCATCTCGTAAACCGTAATTACAGCTCATATTTTAAAACAACTAGCCGATTCCCCTAGACAAAACGAGCATCCATCTAAGGGGAAAAAGTATTATGTACGGGTGAACCTCCGCTTTAAGGGGGGAGAGCCACACCGATGCACTAGCCTGGCTTAATGCCGGAGGGGGGGTGACAATTTTTTACCGCACCAGGTGACACCAACCCTAGGAGGAATAGTGTTCCATAGTGGCTTCAGTGGTAGGAATAGTGTTCCATCGTTGGCGTCAGTGGGAGGAATAGTGTTCCATCGTTGGCGTCAGTGGGAGGAATAGTGTTCCATCGTTGGCGTCAGTGGGAGGAATAGTGTTCCATCGTTGGCGTCAGTGGGAGGAATAGTGCCCATTGTTGATATCGGTGAGAAGAATAGTGTTCCATCGGTGGGAGAAATAGTGCCCATTATTGACGTTGGTGAAAAGAATAGTGTTCAAAATACACTTAAAAAAAAGAAAAGAATAGTGTTCCACCGTTGGCGTCGTGGGAGAAATAGTGTTCCATCGTTGGCTTCGGTGGGAAGAATAATGTTCCATCATTGGCATCGGTGGAAGTAATAGTGTTCCATTGTTTGTATCTGTGGGAGGAATAATGTTCTATCGTTGGCATCGGTGGGAGGAATAGTGCCCATTGTTGATATCGGTGAGAAGAATAGTGTTCCACCGTTGGCATCGGTGGGAGAATTAGTGCCCATTGTTGACGTTGGTGAAAAGAATAGTGTTCCACCGTTGGCGTCGTGGGAGTAATAGTGTTCCATCGTTGGCATCGGTGGCAGAATTAGTGCCCATTGTTGACATTGGTGAAAAGAATAGTGTTCCACCGTTGGCGTCGTGGGAGTAATAGTGTTCCATCGGTGGGAGGAATAGTGTTCCATCGTTGGGAAAAATAGTGCCCATTGTTGACGTTGGTGAAAAGAATAGTGTTCCACCTTTGGCGTCAGTGGGAGGAATAGTGCCCATTATTTATATCGGTGAGAAGAATAGTGTTCCACCGTTGGCGTCGTGAGAGAAATAGTGTTCCATCGTTAGCATCAGTGGGAGAAATAGTGCCCATTGTTGACGTTGGTGAAAATAATAGTGCTCCACCGTTGGCATCGTGGGAGGAATAGTGTTCCATCGTTGGTGCCAGTGGGAGGAATAGTGCCCCATTGTTGGTGTCGGTTGGAAGAATAGTGCCCCATTGTTGGTGTCAGTGGGAGGAATAGAGAGGCAAGAACTATGGCCCACTGTTGCTGACAGTGGGGGGAATAATGCCTGTGCTGTCCTACTATCCCTTAGCTGTCAGCCAATTAACAAAACATACAGAAATAGCATTGTGTTTTATTTTAAAAACTGAATTTACTTCTATCAATAGTTCTGTAAACTGCAATACAATCAGAGAAACTTACAATTACAATATGTATTACATGTGACACCTTGCAAATAAGTACATTAAATATTACTATACCGAAAGCTTATATTTAAATCATATATCAAACACATAACACTGCAGTCAAAGTGTAAAATGAACTTTGGGAAATAATAAATAGACTTACAGACATTTGTGTGTCAAGAGGCAAATTTGAAGACCTTCACTTGTCTGCATCAGAACTAAATGTCTTCTGAGGTAAAAACTTTATGTTGTTCGATAAGAAACTTTATTAACAAAGACAAGACTTCCTGTTTCTTTCCTGTGAGGAACTGAACTGCCATCGTAACAGGCAACCACCAGGTGTCCTCAAAATGACAATTCTATAGACAATTCTAAAATAGACAGCACAATGTCCCAAGGGCCGAAAAAAGGAAGAAAAGGGCCACATCTGGCTGCAGTTTGGAGACCACTGATCTAGAGAATGGGTTCCCAACCACTGGCAAACAGGCCATGTGTGATCCGAGATCTCCTGTTCTGGGATGGCAGGTCGGCAAGCCCAGATCGCCGGTTTCCATCCCGGTATCCCAGAGCTGGTTCTAGAGCAGGCATGTCCAAAGTCAGGCCCGGGGGCCAAATGCGGCCCCCCTGTTGATTTAATATGGCCCCCCTGGGGATTTGGATATATATATTGTTTGTGGCCACAAAAGATATACACCGTATTTATCGGCGCTGCCTTGGAGGGGACAGGACGAGCACCGTCAGATTACATGAAGAGAATCTCCTGTTTACTCAGCAGCATCTCTATTGGAAGCCCCGTCTCCTTGGATGCCATTGAACGACTTTGTATTAAAGAGGCCACAGGGTAAACAAGACATTCTCCTGTTTGTAATCTGTCGGCACTTGTCCCGCCCCCTCCCTCTGCCCTCCGAGGCTGCAGATGGGCATCGTTCAGGCTGCACTGATGGCAATGGTAAGGCTGCATTTATGGCACATGTGAGGCTGCATTTATGGCACATGTGAGGCTGCATTTGTTGCAATGGTGAGGTTGCAATGGTAAGGCTGCATTGGTTGCAATGGTAAGGCTACATTGGTTGCAATGGTAAGGCTTTATTCATGGCAATGGTGAGGATGCATTCATGGCAATGGTAAGCCTGTGCGTGTTATATGCTGATAAATACGGTATATCCAAATAACACGCCCAAGCTCATCTCTTCACCACACACAGCCACAAAGGCAAGAGAATTCATGTTGGGCCGTGTATTAGTGCTCAGACGAACACACTTAGGCAGAATTTTAATGGTTCAAAGAATGTCAGGCAAAATAGTCGGCCCTCACGCATGTTCACTTCATCAAATCTGGCCCTCTTTGAAAAAAGTTTGGACACCCCTGTTCTAGAGGAAGCATAACTGTGGAGGGAGCAGGGCCGCAAATGTCAATCTTCCTGTATAACGCCGGCTCCTGTCACAGGCGGAGTGATACCAGTTGCACTCCACCTAGGACAGCAACAGCCGGCAATACCTGTAGCAACGGAGATTCCTCAATGGAAGATTATTATTAAAGGTCAGTTTATATTCTAAAATTACATTGTTTATATATGGGCAAATCTCTTGTGTAGTGGTTACCTGGTCACTTTTAAACTGATCCCCAGGTGCACCTGAGGGTTAACTGCACTGAACCATAGACTTCCGTTATCACCTGAGGGTTACCTGCACTGAGCCATAGACTTCTGTTATCACCTGAGGGTTGCCTGCACTGAGCCATAGCCTTTTGTTATCACCTGAGGGTTAACTGCACTGAGCCATAGACTTCTGTTATCACCTGAGGGTTACCTGCACTGAGCCATAGACTTCTGTTATCACCTGAGGGTTGCCTGCACTGAGCCATAGCCTTTTGTTATCACCTGAGGGTTACCTGCACTGAGCCATATACTTCTGTTACCTGCACTGAGCCATAGACTTCTGTTACCTGCACTGAGCCATAGACTTCTGTTATCACCTGAGGGTTACCTGCACTGAGCCAAAGACCTCTGTTATCACCTGAGGGTTACCTGCACTGAGCCATAGACTTCTGTTATCACCTGAGGGTTACCTGCACTGAGCCAAAGACCTCTGTTATCACCTGAGGGTTACCTGCACTGAACCATAGACTTCTGTTATCACCTGAGGGTTACCTGCACTGAACCATAGACTTCTGTTATCACCTGAGGGTTACCTGCACTGAGCCATAGACTTCTGTTACCTGCACTGAACCATAGACTTCTGTTATCACCTGAGGGTTACCTGCACTGAACCATAGACTTCTGTTATCACCTGAGGGTTACCTGCACTGAGCCATAGACTTCTGTTATCACCCGAGGGTTACCTGCACTGAGCCATAGACTTCTGTTACCTGCACTGAGCCATAGACTTCTGTTACCTGCACTGAGCCATAGACTTCTGTTATCACCTGAGGGTTACCTGCACTGAGCCATAGACCTCTGTTATCACCTGAGGGTTACCTGCACTGAGCCATAGACTTCTGTTACATGCACTGAACCATAGACTTCTGTTATCACCTGAGGGTTACCTGCACTGAGCCATAGACTTCTGTTACCTGCACTGAACCATAGACTTCTGTTATCACCTGAGGGTTACCTGCACTGAACCATAGACTTCTGTTATCACCTGAGGGTTACCTGCACTGAACCATAGACTTCTGTTATCACCTGAGGGTTACCTGCACTGAGCCATAGACTTCTGTTACCTGCACTGAACCATAGACTTCTGTTATCACCTGAGGGTTACCTGCACTGAACCATAGACTTCTGTTATCACCTGAGGGTTACCTGCACTGAACCATAGACTTCTGTTATCACCTGAGGGTTACCTGCACTGAACCATATATGGGGGTTTCCTTATACAGGAAAAATATGGGGACTCTTGTTAAAGCATCGACAGTAAAATTCTATAGAAATATGTGGGCCTGGTCAAACCTCAATCATGAGAGCCACAACACCGATATGAATATCAAAAATATTTATTTTGTAAAAAGGTTTTCTTTATAAAAAGACATAGAAAAAGAAAAAAAGAAAAAATATTGTACATTGAATACTATAGAGTGCATACTAGACAAATTCCAGACTATCAAATAAAATGATACTTCAAGTGCATATAGATGCAGGTGATCTTCATTTCATCCCACATGTAACGGTTCTACTAGTTTCGCCCAAGGGGGCTTCGTCAGGAACCAATGGGGGGCAGTAGTCTGAGCAAACAAAGAGTATATCAATGAACAAGAACATATATATCATAATGTATACAAATAGTCACATAAATTGATTATATCGGTACATACAAACGTGTCTGGTTGACCATAGAGTTCAATATAATCATAGTTTATTATAAAACATAAAGATAATGTATTTTATTTAAATAAACGAAAGTCGAGTTAATGGAGTGTCTGTGATAGCTGTGGACTTTAACGAAAAAAATAATAATGATTAGAAAATAAAAATAAATATAAAATATAATTACCTGTAAAAGTGGACTAAAAAAACCTGAATAGTTGGCCGTGGTTGGCTCAAAGTCCCAGATGGAAAATCCCAGATAGATGGAAGGAGGGATGGGAAAAAGAGGAAGTAATCCTCTTAAGCATGCGGATAGGACCCCCGTGCAATGCACAGAGCCTGGATGCAAGCCTATAGAGGAAGAGGAGCCGGAGGCAAGCAGGTACTGTAGGTACAGAATAAAAATATTAGGGATATTGGAAAATTAACAAGTAAAAAGGGAGAAAGAAGAAATGTAACCAGAAAGGGAGAAAAATTGTGATGAACAGACAACTATAGAGAGATATGTGTAAAAGGGTTAATGATTATTACCTGATTAAAATGATGATAGAAAAAATGGGAAGGTTGATGATGAGGTAGTCTCAGAAGAGATGGATATAATTCATCCCAAGAGATTTCTGTCAATACTATACTGCACAAAATAGGAAGTCATTCACTATATCATCAGATTGTATAATGACAGATTAGTTTGAAAATTAATTATTAAAACTGCAAACGACAGCAGTGATAAAGATAATGTTAATATAAATATAAACGCCTATATTGGCTGCAAAGTATCAAACAAATCTAAATTAATTAGAAGAATGTAGCATTTTTTATGTAATAATTCAACTTTATAGTTGTTGCACCTATCATAGTAATAGGGGTATAGCATAAAAAAAGAATGAAAATATTAATCTAATTAAAAGGAATAGTGGTAATGGTTTTACCTGATTCTAGTTGCAATAATAACTGCCGGGAATAGGGCAGATAAATTGCCCAGGAGATCTGTATAGTCCAGATACTGAATAGTGAGAAATAAAAGAAAGAAAGTCAATCCAGGAAAAAGTATTTCCTCAGTGTTGACAAATAGGTGAGTAAAAAGTATATTTTCACAAAGTCTGCAAGTGGCAACAAAGTATCACATCCAGATTGTTGTGAATAATGAATTAAACTTGGAAGGAAGAAAAATGAAATAATGATAGGACAATGGTAGATGAAAGCATACCTATGACCTGCTGTTGCCTCAGTATACCGAGGAATGATTCCTCTGGCAGAGCTCACGCTGACACATCAGCTGTGCGGCTCACTAATAAGCTGCCCTCAATCAGAGTGAGATGATACACAGCTGAGTAGGGGGCAGCTCCTCACTCTAAGATGGGCGTGGTGATCACGGCAGATGTCATGGGGATTGCCCATAGGAACCACAGGGACCGCGTCTGCGCAGAAGAAGAGCATCCCTCTAGGAGATGCTGAATCTAACGCGCCGGCGTGGGGAAAGGGAACTCCTGGGAAAGTACACCAGCGTCACAAATGACGCATCAGTGCCTACCATATGGGTGCCGTGAGGAAGCGGACGCGCACTGACACTCAAGCCTCCGCTTGAGTTCAGATCAGTGACGCTGAGCTGGTGCGTGCCCCCTAGCGCCCAAAGTGGCTTGCAGCAATACTGATAGATGTCTGATGATAACGGCAGTGTGCTAAAGTGCAGGAGATCAATGCTGGTGGTAGGAGAGCATGCAAAACAAGTTTGAATCCGTGTCAGGCAAATAAGTGAAGAGGTAAAGGTAAATGTGGGGAAAGGGGGAAGAAGAAAAGAAGGGGGAAGAAAAGAGAAAGAAAAAAAGGGAAAGCAAAAGTAAATATAAGTATAATAATTGGGAAATAAGAATTGGTGAAGCAGAAAAAAATTATTTAATTAATTATAAAGAATATTAAAGGAATATAATATTAATTATAAAATTAAAATTAAGAAAAATAATGAAAAAATGAAAAAAATATAATAATAATAATAATCAGAATAATGAGAAAAATAATAAGAAAAAATAAAAGGAAAATAAAAAAATAAAATGAAAAATATAAAAATATATAATGATAATGAGGAATATAAAGTAAATATATAAAGGAAGGGCCCCCAAAGGGGGGAGAGAGAGGAAAAACCGTAAGTAAAGTCCACAGGTCACAGCATAAAACCACTCGAAATCCATTACAGTAATATTTGACATTAATGTTGTCACATCAAAGTATGTTTTTCTGAGTAACCGAAAAAGATGGTATTCAAAAACAAATCAAGTTAATTATAAAGTGTTGTTGCATACCTACAGTCATATAAGCTGCACAATAAGGTTCTAAACTCCCAAGTGTCGGGTGGTGGGGTATCGCAATAGTGGGGCTCGTATAAGTGTAGAAACACAGTTCACGGCGCCAATTGCACCACCTCCTTCTAACAACAGGAAGTATTGGTGCTCAAGGGACTCGGACAAGATTGCTTGATAGGCCTTGATGGATTAAGGCTGATAGCCATTTGGTAAAGCCTAACCATAGAAGAACAGCTTAGATAGAAGAGCTTCAAATTAACAATGTAGTCACCCCGGTATGTCCAGCTTGTGGTCACTGGATTAAATTAAAGAAAGGGTTTATAACTAATATTTTCATTTAACCCTGGGTGCTGAGTGGCATTAAGTGTATATATCCAGCGTGCTTCCGCTTGTAGCAGTCGTTTGTCAGCATCGCCTCCTCTCTCATTGAGAGGAATATGTGCCAAGGCAAAGAAGCCTAACATTGCCTGGTTGTGGTTATGGAACAAGCCCATGTGGCGGCTAATGGGTGTTTCCATAAGTTTTTTCTTTACAGCTAAGACATGGTCTCTCATTCTACAAAAGAAATTGCGTTTAGTTTTACCTACATAGTAGGCACCGCAATTGCATTTCATTATATAGATAATGCCAATTGTTTGGCAGGTTGCACGAAACTTGGGTGAATATGTTTCGCCATTGGGTAGAGAAACACTTTCACCTGGCAGAATATATCGACAAAAATTGCATTTACCGCATGGGAAAGTTCCTGTCTTAGTTGGTTTGGGCACCATTTGTGTCGCATAATGGCTGGTGACGGCTCTATCCCGAATTGAGGGAGAGCGTTTGAATGTTATCTCCGGTTTTAAATTGATGAATTTTTTAATTTTATCATCGGAGGTAAGGAGGTACCAGTATTTGCTGTAAATATTACGAATTGTTTGGTGCTGACGATTAAAGCGTGTAATCACCCTAGTAGTGTTGGCTTTAGAGACATTTTTAGATTTATAGATAAGATCGTTTCTGTCTGATAGGCTGGCTTTATTGTAGGCACGGCGTAAGCAAGTCTTACTGTAACCTCTCTCTTTGAGGCGGGCGTAAAGCTGTGCTGCTTCTTTTTTGTAATCTTCGTCGCGGGAGCAATTGCGCCTCAGTCTTAAATATTGACTGTATGGAATACTATTGATTAGCGGACTGGGGTGCGAGCTGGAAGCATGCAGTAGGCTGTTGCCTGCTGTAGGTTTCCTGTAGAGTGTAGAACACAGGCTACCTTTACTATCAATAAAAAGTTCAACATCTAGAAAAGTTATATTTTTTTGGCTATAATTGTATGTAAATTTTAAATTGTAGTTGTTAATTTGTAGCCCCTCCAAAAACATCAGAAGCTCATCACGAGAGCCCCCCCAAACCATGAAAACATCATCTATATAGCGATGCCATGTTAGCACGCTATCAGATGAGGTGTTCCTGGATTCCTCATTGAAGAGGTCACGTTCCCACCCCCCCAGGTACAGGTTGGCGTAGGAGGGGGCACAGCCTGCCCCCATAGCTACGCCCTGTACCTGGAGGTAGTGGGAACGTTTGAACAGAAAGATGTTGTTCGTCAAAATAAATTCAAGCATTTCTATAATGAAATTGTTATATTTAGAGGTATTTTTGTCACGTTCATTGAGGAAACTCCTAATGACTTGTGTACCCAGCCCATGTGGGATAGAATTATATAATGCCTCTATGTCAATGGCAACTAGCCAGGCATTAGGTGGAATAGTAAGGCCATCAACAATCTTTAACAGTTCGATGGTATCTTTTACGTGAGAAAACAGGCTCTGAACATGAGGGTATAGGTATTCGTCGATGATCCTACTGATGTTTTCAGTAAGGGAACCACACCCAGATACGATTGGACGTCCTGGAGGGGGTAAAATCCCCTTATGTATTTTAGGCAAGGCATAGAATGTCGGGGTGGTGGGGCTCTCGATGTTAAGGAATTGCAAAGTGGTCTCATCTATGGTGCCCAAGCGGCGTGCGCGGTTCAAAATCTGGCGATATCGCTCAATGCTTTGTGTGATCATCGAGGCTGGTACAGGTCTGTACCAGTCTCTATTTTTCAAAATTTTAAGACACATCTCCTCATAACTGTGTCGGTCCATTAGTACAATGTTTCCCCCTTTGTCGGAGGCTTTAACTACAAGATCGTCGTTATTACGGATAGTATTCAAGGCTGTTCTTAAATTTTTATTAAGGTTCGATGTGGTACGTGACTTCCAGTTCGCTGCCTCTATGGCTTTGGTGACCTGCAGGACAAACGCCCAAATATTGGGATTGCCCTGCAGGACAGGGAATGATCTAGATTTGGGCCTATAGGTTTTAGGGGTGACATAGACTGGTTTATTATGTCTTGACTGTATTAAGCCGCCGGGCACCACGCCCGGAAGTTGATACGTCCAGCCTTCCTCCTCAGGATTACTCTCATCCCACAGTTCCATTAGGTCCTGTAGGGCCTGTAACTCCTGCAGGGAAACATTGTCTAAGGCAGTGTTGTCAATGATAGAGGGGTTAGAGGGATTAGCCGCGTTATCGTAAAGTACCTTGTACATTAATCGTCTAGCGAAAAGGTGCAAGTCTTTTACCAGTTCAAATTTGTCCGCCTCGCCGTCTGGGCAGAATGAGAGACCAAGTTGAAGAACCCTTTCTTGATCTGTGGTTAAAGGATAGGGAGAAAGGTTAATAATATTTTTTACTTTTGTTGTGTCCCGGTCTACATCATTGTGGGGACCGGGACCTGATCTTTTACTGTCTGCTGGATACTCTGTGTGCCTGCACTGTGTTTCCTATCGACAGTAAATATGGGTGCAGTGCGTAGTTCGGATGAAACATTAGATGTTACATGATTAGAACTATGTGGCATGGGGGTCATAGGTCATAGGTGGAGCAAGGGTAGATGTTGCAACTATCCCTGTAGTATCCCTGTAGTAGAGATAGGCAGCGTAAGAGAAGTATTACTGAAAATGCTCGTGTTGTTACTGGAATTACTAGTACGTGATCTTTGAGCACGGGATCGTTTATCCTTTAGAGGAAACTGGGATCGAGTGACCTCCTGCAGGCTCCTGTCTAGATCGTTTTTTCTCTTTTTGTTATCTGTGTCAGTGCGTCTCTCAACTGGAAAGTAAGATGCGGATGACAGAGAAGATGTATCAGACTGACGTCTAGGACTATTTTTAGGGGAGCTTTTCTTATCAAAGGATTTCTTTACATTAACATTTTTACGCTGAGGGTTGCTCGGCCATCTATATGCCTGAGCATTGTCGTATG
Source organism: Rana temporaria (assembly GCF_905171775.1). Classification (NCBI taxonomy): domain Eukaryota; kingdom Metazoa; phylum Chordata; class Amphibia; order Anura; family Ranidae; genus Rana; species Rana temporaria. The sequence goes on from NC_053496.1 coordinate 174,595,738, forward strand.
CCCTTTTATCTCTTTGGTATTTATTTGCACTGAACCATAGACTTCTGTTATCACCTGTGGATTACCTCCACTTTTTCTTAGGAAATAACCTTATAGCATTACCTCACTTCATCTTCAGATTGTGGACATGAGGTCTGTGATTGCTGTGTGCTTTGGACACAGCTGATCAGAGATCGAGATGAAGGGCCTTTGCCATGTGATCAGCTGTGTCCAATCACAACTGATCACATGTCAACAAATGTCGGTTATCATTTCCTTTCCTCAGTGCTGTCAGTGTGTGAGGAAAGGAAAGCCAATAACCAGCTAGCCTGTGAGAGCATAACAGTCCCCTGATTATGAATGCAGCCCTATCAGTGCAGCATATCAGTGTCCATCAGTGCTGCCTATCTGTCCCGCCTTATCAGTACCTTCTCATCAGTGCCCATCAGTACAGCCTCATCGGTACCTTCTCATCAGTGCAGCATATCAGTGTCCATCAGTGCCGCCTTATCAGTGCAGCCTCATCGGTACCTTCTCATCAGTGCCGCCTTATCAGTGCAGCCTCATCGGTACCTTCCCATCAGTGCCGCCTTATCAGTGCAGCCTCATCGGTACCTTCTTATCAGTGCCCATCAGTTCCGCCATATCAGTGCAGCCTCATTGGTACCTTCTCATCAGTGCAGCATATCAGTGTCCATCAGTGCCGCCTTATCCGTGCAACCTCATCAGTCCCTTCTCACCAGTGCCCATCAGTGCAGCCTCATCACATACATCAGTGAAGAAGAAAAACGACTTTTTCGCAAAATTTTATAACAGAAACTAAGTAAAAGTATTTTTTTTTTTTTTTTTTTTTATTGGTCTTTTTTTCTTTGTTTATCAAAACAAAAAACACCGTTGTGATTAAATACCACCAAAAGAAAGCTCTATCTGTCTAAAAAAAAAAAAAAAAGATTTCATATGGATACAGTGTTGCATGACCGCGCATTTGTCATTCAAACTGCGACAGCGCTAAAAGCCAAAAAGTTACCTGGGCAGCAAGGTAGTAAATGTGCCCAGTAGGCAAGTGAATGTTAATGAATACGAGACATACTCTAGTGCAGGAGTCTCCAAACTTTTCAAACCAAGGGCCAGTTTATTGTTCTTTAGCCTTTAGGAGGGCCGGATTGTGGCCAGCGGAGGGCAGAAAAAGCCCTGGGCCCAGCATCGGTGAGAATAAATATGGCTTCATAGTTTGCGATCAGTAGGATAAGGTGTAGTGCCCCTATTAGTAAGAGTAATTGTATCTCATCATTGGTATCAGTGGAAGAAAAAGTGCCCCCTTGTTGGAGTCAGTGGAAAGAATAGTGCCCCATATCAGTGGGAGGAATAAAGTTCTGAGGGCCGGATAAAGGCTAGCAAAGGGCCGCATCTGGCCCTCGGGCCGCAGTTTGGAGATCCCTGCTCTAGTGGAACGAGGTGGAAAGACTGGGAATGTCACAATTTCCACCTCACCCAATGGAGCCCATGCCGGAAAAGTGACCCCCTGTGGTTACTATGTAGCAGGACAACCAGGACCTGGAAGATGCTGATGATCACTGAAGTAGCGACGACTTCTCTCGTGATTCTTGGCTTCCACTGCGGTCCCTCAGGTATGGAGTATGTACACTTATACTGCAATGGTGGACCGATGTATTTGGAGTTCAAATTTAATTATTAATTAGAAATTAATAAAAGTGATGCCCACCAATTCTTTAATTTGTCCCATGGTAATGGTTCACCAGATTTGAGGGTGGTTAGGATGCGTGCACTAACATTTTGGTGCCAAACGGAAGTTCGGTTTACTACATTGCTCTGGTAGCGGTTTATATTTGTTTAATTTTTCTTAAATTGGAACATTAGCTCAAGGGCTTCAATATTTTGGCGCACACAATCGGATATTTATAGAATTTTTCACAAAGTACTTCTAATGTGATTTGGCTCAGCTGGCGTAGCACAACGTAGAACCTCTCTTATAATTGGGCGCACAGGAAACACGCCAATATTTACACCACAAAACCAAGGAATTTCTCTTTGTTAAAGGGACACTAAAGGAATTTTTTTTTTTAGCTAAATAGCTTCCTTTACCTTGCTGCAGTCCTGGTTTCATGTCCTCATTGTTCGTTTTTGCTTTGATGTTGCTGTAAATCCTCTCTGTTTTGGACACTTCCTGGTTGCCTGTTTCCTGATAACCACAGTACTGGGAGATTTCTCACGGTGGTCACTAATCAAGGAGGTGTGAGTAAAACGAAACTGGATTGGTGCTGAGGAGTTTTAGACAAAGTATCACTGCTCTCTATTGGCTGACTGCCCTCTAGTGGCTCTCTGTACATCAGAGAACCAGCAAACAACAGCAAAAACGAAACTACACTGCAGGCACATTATATGATTGTTTTTTTTATCAATTTTTAATCATTTTTAAAAGGAATCAGTTAACTATTATGTCTCTATGCCCTGTAAACAGCCATTTCAGCTAAAAAAAAAATTTCCTTTAGTGACCCTTTAATTCCCCCCATTGTGTCTCTGGACAGCAGCTAACACTACGTTGCTGGGCGACAACAGACACAGCCAAGTCCTCTCATGCCATTGGCTGTGGTCTGCACATGCCCAGTAACTTTACTTGACTGTGTGAAGGGGGTGTGGTTCGCTGCAGTGTGGGTGTTTCAGGAAGAACTACATTCCTGACGTTATTGTTGCCAAGCAACAACAGAAGCTGAGTTTCTTTACTGTCCACCTGTTCTGCTCTTGTGCTGGAGCGTTGTGATCGTGTTGGGCTAATCGGGAGACATTTTCTGAAGGAGGTATTTATTACAAATTTGCACTATTATCCTTTCTAGGCTGCGTAAATGAGTGTATTAGAACCAAATCTCAAACATTTACATGTGTATTTAAGCTTCGGACACTAATCAAAAGCAGGTGTTTCCATAGAAGTCCATTTGGCCAAAAAACACCCAATTGTACATCGAAGGTAGGTCATGTAGCTTTTGGTGCATCAGGTATTGAGCTACAAGCACCATATGTGATCAGTGCTCATATATGAACTGCCACCATTAAAATTTGTGGGATTTTGTTTGTTGAGAGTTTTGTAGCTTTGGGTTTCAAGCTACAAACTGCTAAAGGTGTAAATGGGGAAAGTCATTGTAAATCGTAAAAGTGTCAAAAAGTAAAAACCACAAGAAACTGTTTTTGACAAGCCCTTTATTAAAAATAAATCCGATGTAAATCCATTGTCAATCACGACGCCCGACGAACCCGTAAAATAGTAAAAAAGTAAAAACGCTCCGCCTTGTGGGAGGCTCTGACAGTTCTGTGGGAGGCTCTGCGCTTTGACAGCTCTTACCGTATATAGGTAAGGGGCCCCCTTCTGACTTCACGTAGCCTCCACAAGGCAGGGCGTTTAATTTTTTTTCTATTTTACGGGTTCCGCAGGTGTCGTGATTGACAATGAATTTACATCGAGGGACACTATTTTTTTTTTTTTATGTTTCTTGTGGTTTTTACTTTTTGACACTTTTTAGTGAATGGGTAGGTACCCGATACCCATTCACATAGGGGGAGGCTGGGATCTGGGGGCCCCTTGTTAAAGGGGGCTTCCAGATTCCGATAAGCCCCCCACTCGCAGACCCCGACAACCACAACCCAGGGTTGTCGGGAAGAGGCCCATGTCCAAGAGGCTCTTGTCCAAGGTGCTTTGGGGTGGGGGGGGCAAACACCCACCCCCCATGTTGAGGGTATGTGGCCCAGTATGGTTCAGGAGGGGGTGCTCGCTCATCCCCTCCCCATTTCTGACCTGCATGCTCAGATAAGGGCCTGGTATGGACTAGGGGGGTCCTACTGAATTTTTTAACCTTTTTTTTATTGCCGGGAAAGGCTGGCATTCTTTATGTTTACATTCATCTGTCAGTGGGCAAGCTAATGGTTGTTAGGGACGCTGGCTTCCAGGCCCACTGCCTAATAACCAGCTATTTCGTTTTTTGACCGATCCGAATTTGAATTGTTCTGAAAGACTTTATTTTATTATCTTTATTTATTATCCATCTACAGAGAGGAGAGCCCTGTACAGATCACATGACCACATCAATGATGACGATGGACAAAGACCAAAGTCACATGACAGAGAAGATATTAGACCTCACCCTGGAGATCATCTACCTGCTGACTGGAGAGGTGAGGAGGATTCTGGAGGTCAAATTACGTCATTTTCATCTCTACTAATGAAACACAAATCTGATTAGAGAGCTGAGGGGAATTCTGGGAATATTATACGATCGTCTTACTATAAAATAATTAGTGAATGTATAAAGTGAAGATGATGTGGTCTGATACAGGGGGGATTCTGGGAATGTCACTGAATGAATTTCTCATGACGTCTCTCAATAGGGTTACGAAGTAGTGAAGAAAACATCTGGTGAGTATGTGACCTCCAGTAGACATCACCGTGTGTCAGAAGGATGGAGAGGAACCCAGAGACACATCACTGTCCCTTCACCTGTGCCCCTGACTACTTTATGTGACAAGAAGAAGATCCTAGAAGTCACCAATAAGATCACTAAGCTGCTGACAGGAGAGGTGAGCGGTGCCGGGAATTCTGGGACATTATCCAGTAACAGACAAGGGATGTGTCTGGATGGTGACTGTATCATTGTGTGTGTCAGGTTCCTATAAGGTGTCAGGATGTCACTGTCTATTTCTCCATGGAGGAGTGGGAGTGTTTAGAAGGACACAAGGATCTCTACAAGGACGTCATGATGGAGAATCAGCAGACCTTGAATGATGGAAAATTGGGAAAAAATAAACTTTCCTTGAATGAGATGATATTGAATCTCACCCTGGAGATCATCCACCTGCTGACTGCAGAGGTGAGGAGAATTCTGTAGGATGATATGACCTCACCCTATCTCTAATATTGGGACACCAACCAGTCTGGAGAGGTGAGGAGGTTTCTAATATTATATGTATTGCTGTATATCACAGGACTGTGCTGTAGTTATGAAGACATCTCTTGAGAGTATTACAAAGAGGAAAAGTCCCCGCTTGTCTACAATAACAAGAGCAAGACAAAACCCCATCACTGTGCCTCCACCTACCTTCCTAAATCTTGAGAGAAACAGTAAAAAGAAGATCCTAGAAGTCGCCCAGAAGATGATGGAGCTGCTGACAGGAGAGGTGAGCAGTGCCGGGAATTCTGGGACATTATCCAGTAACAGACAAGGGATGTGTCTGGATGGTGACTGTATCATTGTGTGTGTCAGGTTCCTATAAGGTGTCAGGATGTCACTATCTATTTCTCCATGGAGGAGTGGGAGTATTTAGAAGGACACGAGGATCTCTACAAGGACGTCATGATGGAGGATCATCCGCCCCTCACATCACCGGGTAAGAGGAGACTTTATTGTAAAGGAGAGAGCAACACAGGAGGTCCAACTAGATAAACCTGAAAGTATTTTCAGTTTGCGTCTACAAGTATAGGGTATGTAGTTTGAGCAAACATTTAGGAAATGTCACAGTCTATGGTAAGGTGAGATTAATATAGAATTGGTTGACCAGGCAAGTTAAGATATCAGTTTAATTTGAAAAAGTCATCTTACCTACCTGAAGAATGCAGTCTTTTATAAATTGCTACATAGTAAGGTTGAAAAAAAGAAAGAAAAAAATGTTGTTCACCCAATTAGTATTCATCACACTACTGAATAAATAAGGAGAAGATACTGTACATCATATGAAAGGTCCATCTCCATTCCCCAATATAACATCATATTCCCGAAAAATGAGGAGGAGATACTGAGATTGCAGGCTTGGCTGGCTTAAATCAGGTTTGGTCTCCACCCAGAGACTGGCCACATTAATCACCTTGCAGGTGGACAGACAGACATGGAGAAGGCCATATGAAAGGTCCATCTCTATTCCCCAATAAAACAAGGTCATCAATGTACAATCAGTGGTATCCCATAGTATCATAGTTGGTTTGGTGTATTGTGAATTCCTTTATATTTTATTTTTTCTTCCTAACAGATGGACACCATGTCAGGAATACTTTGGAGGGAGATATTTTTTCATCTCCAGATTATGATGTGGAAAATAATGAGATTGCTGAATATTCTCATGAAGTGAATGACACGAGTCGGATTCCACCCCACAGACCATATCATGTGGAGACATCAATGGATCCCTCTAATCTTGAGGAATCTTCTGACCAATCACATTCTGTTACTTCAGACCTCCATCTCCATCCTCACAGTGCAGATTCATCAACACGTCCATCTATACCCAAGGAGTCTTCTTCGATCCATGAAGGGTTTCCCAAAGGAGAGAGTTCATTATCTTGTTTGGAGTGCGGGAAATATTTTAAGACAAAACCTGAACTTCATCTACATCTTAAAACTCACACCACGGAGAATCTTTCAGGTTCAGAGTGCGAGAAATCTTTCTCTAAGGAAAGCGAACTTACACATCAGAATAATACAAATTCATGTTCAGAGTGTGGGAAACACTTTACTTCGAAAGCAAACCTCATTATACACCAAAGAACTCACACAGGCGACCATCCTTATTCATGTTCAGAGTGCGGGAAATGTTGCTCTCAGAAAGGAGGTCTTCTAATACACCAAAGAACTCACACGGGTGAGCGTCCGTACTCCTGTTCAGAGTGTGGGAAATGTTTCACTCAAAAAACAAACCTTCTTCAACACCAGAGGAGCCACACAGGTGAGCGTCCATATTCCTGTTCAGAGTGTGGGAAAGGTTTCACTCACAAAGGACGCCTTCTTAAACACCAGAGAAGTCACACGGGTGAGCGTTTGTTTTCATGTTTAGAGTGCGGGGAAGGTTTTACTAACAGAGGAAGCCTCGTTTATCACCAGAGAAGTCACACCCGTGAGGGTCCATATTCCTGTTCAGAGTGTGGGAAATGTTTCAATCACAAAGGATGCCTTCTTACACACCAGAGAAGTCACACAGGTGAGCGTCCGTATTCCTGTTCAGAGTGCGGGAAATCTTTTACTTGTAAAGCAAGCCTCGTTCATCACCAGAGATGTCACACAGATGAGCGTCCGTTTTCATGTTCAGAGTGCGGGAAATGTTTTACTAGGAAAGGAAGCCTTGTTGAACACCAGAGAATTCACACAGGTGAGCGTCCGTTTTCCTGTTCAGAGTGCGGGAAATCTTTTATTCAGAGAGGAAAACTTGTTGAGCACCAGAGAAGTCACACAGGTGAGCGTCCGTATTCCTGTTCAAAGTGCGGAAAATGTTTTACTGTGAAAGGAAACCTTCTTCAACACGAGAGGAGACACACGAATGAGCATCTGTATTCATGTTCACAGTGTGGGAAATGTTTTACTGTAATAGGAAACCTTCTTCAACACCAGAGAAGTCACACAGTGAGCGTCCATATTCCTGTTCAGAGTGTGGGAAATGTTACGCTCACAAAGGAAGCCTTCGTAAACACCAGAGAATTCACACAGTGATTGTCGGTATTCATCTTTCATTGGAGAGGACATCTAATTAGACATCAGAGACCCCCCCCCCCCCGCGCGTTGTAGCGGCCTGATACAGTCCCTGGCTCAGCCCATCAAGAAAAAAGGAGGGTCCCTGTAACTGCACATCCATGTGGCCCCTAGGACCGGTGTGAAAGTGGCAACCTCAGCCTGGACTCCAATCAGGCCACGCGACCGACGCGTTTCGCTCCGCCCGTCTGAGATTAGTCTTGTTTCTGCACAGCTTGGGGTTTGTTCCAAATTATAAGCTTTTCTCGTCAGCCATGTTGACTCTGTCTTCCATGTTTTTTATTAGTGACAATCCGAGCGTGTCTGGGTTTGGTTCGGTGAACATGACATAAACTTGGGTGCCAAATCTGAACCCCATTGAAGTCAATTGCCGAATATTTTAAAAAACAGTTCTGTCCATTATTTTCTAGACTAATAGGTAATGAATTGTCCAAAAATGTCATGAGGGGGATGGGCAGTGCCCTGGAGGACATGTACAAAAGCAAAATATATATAGATATATATCTTTTAGCAGAAGCCCTATAGAATAAAATAATGGGTGTTGCAATTTTTGCGCAGCAGTTTTTCAAACGCAATTTTTTTTAATGGAAAAAATAAACTTTCATGAATTTTATTGCACACAAACACAATATAATACCTATTTTTTATTTGTAAAATATAAAAGATGATGTCACGCCGAGTAAATAGATACCTAACATGTCACGCTTTAAAATTGCGTCCGCCTGTAGAATGGCGGCAAACTACAGTGCTTAAAATTTTCCATAGGGGATGCTTTAAACATCTTTACAGGATACAAGTTTAGAGTTATAGAGGAGGTGTGGTGCTAGAATTATTGCTCTCGTCGATGTTCACGACGATACCTTGCATGTGTGGTGCGATCGCCGTTTACATTCGCATTTGCGCATAAGAACGGGGGGCTGGGGGTGCTTTAAAAAAAATATATATATATATTATTACAGTGGAACCTTGGATTACGAGCATAATCCGTTCCAGGAGAATGCTCTTAAAGCGGATGTCCGCTAAAAAAAAAATATTAAAAGCCAGCAGCTACAAATACTGCAGCTGCTGACTTTTAATATTAGGACACTTACCTGTCCTGGAGTCCAGCGACGTCCGCAGCAGAGGACGAGCGATCGCTCATCACTCTGCCCCCCCCCCCCCGCGCCATCCTTGGTGAGGGAACCAGGAATTGAAGCGCTCCGGCTTCGCTGCCCGGTTCCCTACGGCGCATGCGCGAGTCGCGCTACGCCTGCCGATTGGCTCCCGCTGTGTACTGGGAGCCGAGTGTTCCCAGCACACAACGGGGACGGGAGGCGACGTCATGCTCACAGTCTGCCCGAGACTGTGTGGCCGGAAGTGGGTGCAAATACCTGTCTTTAGACAGGTATCTGCACCCCCCTCCCACCTGAAAGGTGTCAAATGTGACACCGGAGGGGGGGAGGGTTCCGATCAGTGGGAGTTCCACCTTAGGGTGGAGCTCCGCTTTAATCCAAAGCACTCGCATATCAAAGTGAGTTTCCCTATTGAAGTCAATGGAAACGAAAATAATTTGTTCTGCATTGGCATGCAATACCGCCAGAGGTGGGGGGCGCTGGAGAGCCTCGAAAACACTCAGCAAGGCCGGAGGACAGCTCGGCAGAACTCGGAAAGGCTCGGGGACAGAGTATTTCCGAGATATTCCAAGCATTTTCGCATTGGCTCCACTCGGCTCCGGTACCCCCCCACTAGGGTGACCACGTTTTCAAACATTCAGGGACACCCTCCCTTTCCAAAAATCAGCTTGTACTGACAACAATCACAAACCAAGTCAGGATTTTTAAAAACACAGTGCTCGTATTGCGACACGCTCGTTAACCACTTTACTCGCAATCCGAGGATCCACTGAATTATTTGATTTATACAAAACTTTTTTTTACACTTTTTTTCTTTTTTGGATTAACTTTATTGCTATCACAAGGAACAAACAACATCCCTTGTGACAGCATTTCGAAAGACTGTCCCGGATTTCAAGGGTCTGTCCCGGATTTCAAGGGACTGTCCTTGATTTGGAACAAAGTCCCTCTGTCCCTCCCTCCCTCCTTATTTTACCCTCATTTTGGTCTGATCTATAGGGTTGTATATAAAATGCATATTTTTATCTTTCAAAAAGTGATTCCCGGTGCTAATCCTTTCATTTAATTCCTAAATTGCTGCATTTGTAAATTTCATAGGCCAATATAAAGGAATAGTAGTGGTAAAAAAAAGCACTTATGGGTTTAACCAATTATTTTCTCCTGTAAGGGGGCGGAGCAGGGGGTGTGTCCTACTTTTGCTAATAGGTGTCCTTCGTTCCCATCTTAGAAAGTTGGGTGGTATGGCCATACTATGTTGCAGTTTAGGTTGTTACTGTTTGTTTTTTTTATAATTTTGTACGGAGGTATTGGCCCCTGCGAGGGCGTGTTTGGCCTCTTTATGTTTTGTTTTGTATTTCTATGCAAAATCAATAAAACGGATTAAAAAAATAAATAAAATGTGTAAAACTCGGATAAAAAACACGGACCTCCACACAAAAAAAAAATCATGGGGTTGCCCACTAATTCTGGTCTGGAATTGATTTTAAAATGGAAACCTGAAAAAAAAATTTGTAGGCTCCCCAAAAATCTATAGCAGACCCTTATCTGAGCATGCAACCTGAAAGACCAGGAAACGGAGTTCACTCCCCCATTCTGTCATATGCTCTGAACATGTGGGGCACGTACCTGGCAAAGCACCTTGTCCCCATGTTGGTGAGGACATGGGCTTCTTCTCTACAACCCTGACAACCCTGTAGTGTGAAAGCCTCTTTTAACAACAAGCCAACTCCCAGATAGTCAAGTTCCTCCACCCCGAACTCGCTCATCCATGTGTTTATGGACCTTACTTTGTGCAAGTTTGAGAAATCCTCCAATGTTGGGGTCGGCAAACTGCCGATCACAATCGAAAGGTGGACCACGAGGGGGCCGACAGGTGATTTGTAACTACAGCTCCGCCTCCTCAGAGCTTAGAATGGGAGGCGGGAACTGGATGGAGGGCAGGAGCTGTTGAGTGATTGGTTGCTAGACAGTCCTAGCAACCAATCACCAGCTTGCTATTCTGAACTCCGGCAGCTCCGGCTCCTTCCACCCAGCACTGTGCTGTCTCCTGATCTCCACCCTGATGAACACACGCTGGCAGGTGGGAAGTGTTACCTACACCATGGGTGCTCAGCCTGTGGCCCTGCAGCTGTTGCTGAACTACAAGTCCCAGCATGCATCTGCCTTTGGGAGTCATGCTTGTGCCTGTCAGCCTTGCAATGCCTCATGGGACTTGTAGTTCTGCAACAGCTGGAGGGCCACAGGTTGAGCACCCATGACCTACACAGTGCTATGTGTATGTGGGGGGTGTGCAGGGGTATACTGTTGGAGGGGAGACAGAGGACACTACGGGGGAAGGAGGTTGATGTGAAGGGGGTCAGAAGACACTGTTTTGGGAGGTACAGGACACTACTATGGGCAAAGCAGGAACAAAGATTGTCTCTGGACAGCCCCACTCTGAACAAATTGTAGCCTTTTATTAAAAGAAGGACAGCACTACAAGTCACAGCAAGATAAAATAAAACCTGACTGCTGACGCGTTTCGCAATGAAACTAGTGCTTAGTCATAAGCTATGACTAATATAATAATATAATTATATTATTATTATTTTTATACTTATGTAGCAAAGGGTAATTTCTTCAGTGTTGTCACATGAAAAGATAGATTAAAATGTGAGGGGTGTACTCACTTTTGTGAGATACTGTATATTTAATTATCAGGGGAAGTTTTACGTCTAGGGTCCAGGTCCTACTGTAGCGTTGTACATTTTTGTACACTCTGTACAATTTACCATAATAGTTTTTTTGAAGGCATTACAGTGGAACCTCGGCTTACGAGCATAATCCGTTCCATGAGAATGCTTGTAATCCAAAGTACTTGCATATCAAAGAGAGTTTCCCCATTGAAGTCAATGGAAATAAAAATAATTAGTTCCGCATTGACTTCAATGGCATGCAATACCGCATGTGGCCAGAGGCAGGGGGGGTGCCTGAGAGCCTCAGAAACGAGGACACCTCGGCAAACCTCGGAAAGACTTAATTCCCGAAATTTGCCGAGGTCAGCTGTTCTGTCCTCGGGGGGCTTTTCGTGCATTTCCGAACGGCTGCGATCCGCAACGTTCGGCTCTGCTCAGCTCCGGCGGCCCCCACCTCAGGCCAAACACAGCACTGCGCACCCCTTTGGCCTGAATCGTGCTGGTTTTGCGAGACAACATTCGCAAACCGAGTTACGATTTTTACAAATACAGCGCTCGTATTGCGAAATGCTCATTAACCGCGTTACTCGCAATCCGAGGTTCCACTGTACATTATCCAGCACTACAGAGATATTTTTACGGAGGATATTTTTTTCATCAGGTCTAATTTATTGTTGAGATGTCACAGGGATAGTGAGGGACCAATGGGATCATAATAAGCCACTCGTAAAACTAACAGGAAAAAAAAAACCTAATGGGCAATAGTTTTTGCTCATTAAGCAGGTACTGATGTAGAATAATTCAAGAGGTGGGTGATCAGGTTGGAAAAGGAGGTAGGTATAATCTCCCTGTGTAATAATGCCTAATGGAAGGAAGCGCCACGAAAAATAACACAGGCTGCAATTTTAACAATCTCCAGTAGGCGAAGCCTAACTTATGCTATGTGGACACAGACAGGAAGTGATCTAATGTTCAGACAGGATGCAGGAGAGGGTAGACACAGGAAGTGATGTAAGGCATAGACAGGAAGTTCTCGATGAGAGGGGAGTTTTCAGGAAGTAGAGAGGAGACATTGCAGGAACTGGCAGCAGAGAAGGTAATATGTTATTATTTTATATTTACACCCAGTAACCTCCGTCATGTCCGTCCTCTTCCTCCATAGTCACTGTGATGTCTTTTATCTCCAGCAAATGATGATACGCACATATATAGATAGAGGATTACATCCTGGATATAAAACCATGTATACAACTGTCCATCCAGAGCCTCTGGTTTATAGACCAGATACATCCTAAATATAGAACCATTTATCCAACTGTCCACCCAGAGCCTCTGGTTTATAGACCGGATACATCCTAAATATAGAGCCATTTATCCAACTGTCCATCCAGAGCCTCTGGTTTATAGACCAGATACGTCCTAAATATAGAGCCATTTATCCAACTGTCCATCCAGAGCCTCTGGTTTATAGACCAGATACGTCCTAAATATAGACCCATTTATCCAACTGTCCATCCAGAGCCTCAGGTTTATAGACCGGATACATCCTAAATATAGAGCCATTTATCCAACTGTCCATCCAGAACCTCTGGTTTATAAACCAGATACATCCTAAATATAGGACTATTTATCCAACTGACCATCCAGAGCCTCTGGTTTATAGATCAGATACATCCTAAATATAGGACCATTTATCCAACTGTCCATAAAGCTGTCTCGAGGTTGTACTGACGGGAGAGGTGAATGGTGCTGGGAATTATGGGACATTATCCAGTAAGGAATGTGTCTGGATGGTGACGGTATCATCCATATCCTTTGGTTTATAGACCGGATACATCCAAAATATAGAACCATTTATCCAGCTATCTATGTCCCCACAGGGGATTCCACTCACTTCTTGTTTTGTCTTGCATAGGTCAAATGAACAGTTAGGCCCCTTTCACACGGGGCGGATCAGTAATGATCCGCCCTGTGCACCTTTGCTTGCTCAGTGGGGATCGCTCCGTTGATCCCCGCTGAGCCGGCGGATGACAGGTCGGTCCCAGCACACTGTGCAGGGACCGCCCTGTCAAATCGCCGCTCTCCCCTATGGGGGGATCGGATTAACACGGACCGTCTGTCCGTGTTCACCTGATCCGATCCGCCAGACGGATGGAAATGTAGGTTTTTCCTCCGTCACACTTTGGCAGATCGGATGTCAGCGGGCATGTCACCGCTGACATCCGCGGCTCCATAGAGCCTAAAAAACTGGCAGGCGGACCTGAACGGGCCTCCAGTGTGAAAGAGCCCTTAGGGGAAATCTCCCTAACAAGGGGACAGGCAGAAAAACAACCTCCATAAAAGTTATAACCCTTCTCCTCACTATCCAAGCCTAAAATAAGAAGTTTGCCTAGAGTTTGGCTTCACCTTCAATGAGACAGATGAATGCGGCCTGCAGTATGGAATATTAACCCATTTGGGATGTAAGAAGACTGTCTTTACTCATCCCAGTACAGATCATTCTCCTCCAGAGAGAAGAGCCCGCTATAGATCATATGATGAGCATGGAGAAGAGAATACTAGACCTCACCCTGGAGATCATCTACCTGCTGACCGGAGAGGTGAGGAGGATTCTGGGAGGTCACATGACATCACTCTTATCTCTATTAATAAAACACATACCTGACCGGAGAGGTGAGGAGGATTCTGGGAGGTCACATGACATCACTCTTATCTCTATTAATAAAACAGACCTGACTGAAGAGGTGAGGAGGATTCTGGGAGGTCACATGACATCACTCTTATCTCTATTAATAAAACACAGACCTGACCAGAGAGATGAGGAGCATTCTGGGATCATTATACAATCCTCTTTTATTTCTGAAACAAAGATCTGACTGTATTAGGTGAAGGTGACAGATAATCTGACGTGAACTGATATGGGGGAGATTCTGGGTATATCGCGCCTGAACTTCATATAATCATTCAAATTTCTCATGATATCTCTTGATAGGATTACATGCTAGTGAAGAAGACATCTGGTGGCCATCAGGTAGGAAGCCATAGACACATCACTGTCCTGTCTTCTGAGAGAAACAGCGATGAGAAGATTCTAGAAGCCACCAAGAAGATCACTGAGCTGCTGACAGGAGAGGTGAGCGGTGCCGGGAATTCTGGGACATTATCCAGTAACAGACAAGGGATGTGTCTGGATCGTGACTGTATCATTGTGTGTGTCAGGATGTCACTGTCTTATTTTTCCACATAGGAATGGAGAACTTTGAAGGAACAGAAGGAAATCATGATGGAGAATCAGCCGCACCTCACATCACCGGGTAAGAGGAGACTTTATTTTAAAGGAGAGAGCAGTACGGAGGCTCCACCTAGATCCCCCATCATCTGATAAACACATAGAAACAATGTATTCAGTCAGTGTGTGTGTTTCCTACAGATGGATCCAGTAATGGGAACCCACCAGAGAGATGTCCCCGTCCTCTGTATTCCCGGGATCGCACACAGACAGATCACAACAATGCTCCCTGTTATCAGGTTGGTTGGATGGAGCATCTGGAACATGAATGTGACTCAACAATGAAAGACAGTGTATAAACCCTACAAAATATTTTATTTGCGGTCTTGCATCATTATATCTTATATTTGTCAACCATTTCCTTTGTTTAGGGTGACGATCCGATAGTTATAAAAGTTGAGGTTAAAGCAGAAGAAGAAGAGACATATGTGATGGGCCATGAGTCCATGGAAGAGGGCACCTTGATGCTGCCAATTAAGGATGAGGAATCTTTTCACGTCATGATGGAGAACCAGCCGCCCCTCACATCACCGGGTAAGAGGAGACTTTACTGTAAAGGAGAGAGCAGTACGGAGGGTCCACCTCCTAGATGAACTTAAAATGCAGAAAGTATTCCAATTTTCTTTTTGCTTCTACGAGTATAGGGTATGTAGTTGGAGCAGAAGTTTTAGATTATCAACAAAACTTCCCAGTCTCTGGTAGGATGAAGCTAATATACTGTATAATTGTGTGACAAGGTAAGTTAAGATGTCAGTTTTATGGAAAAAATAAATCTTACCTACCAGAATAATGAAGTTAAATAGCTCCATAGTTAGGTTGAAAATAGACATAAATCCATCAAGTTGGACCAATTACTATTTATCGCACTACCAATCAAATGAGGAGGAGATAGTGTACACCATATGAAAGGTCCATCTCCATTCCTCAATATAACGTCATGTTCCCAACAAATAAAGAGATACTGTACATCATATGAAAGGCCCATCTCCATTCCTCAATATAACGTCATGTTCCAAGCAGATGAGGAGGAGATACCTAGATTGCAGGCTTGGCTGGCTTAAATCAGGTTTGGTCTCCACCCAGAGACTGGCCACATTAATCACCTTGCAGGTGGACAGACCGACATGGAGATGGCCATATGAAAGGTCCATCTCCATTCCTCAATATAACGTCATGTTCCCAACAAATGAGGAGGAGATACTGTACACCATATGAAAGGTCCCTCTCCATTCCTCAATATAACATCATGTTCCCAACAAATGAGGAGGAGATGCTGTACATCATATGAAAGGTTCATCTCCATTCTTCAATATAACGTCATGTTCCCAACAAATGAGGAGGAGATACTGTACACCATATGAAAGGTCCATCTCCATCCCTTTTAATGTCATGTTCCCAACAAATACTGAGGAGATACTGAGATTGCAGGCTTGGCTGGCTTAAATCAGGTTTGGTCTCCACCCAGAGACTGGCCACATTAATCACCTTGCAGGTGGACAGACAGACATGGAGAAGGCCATGTGAAAGGTCCATCTCCAGTCCTCAATATAACGTCATGTTCCCAACAAACGAGGAGGAGATACTGTACACCATATGAAAGGTTCATCTCCAGTCCTCAATATAACGTCATGTTTTACTTCCTAACAGATGGACACCATGTCAGGAATACCTCGGAGGGAAATACTATTTTTTCATCTCCAGATTATGATGTGGAAAATAATGAGATTGCTGAATATTCTCCTGAAGTGAATGACATGAGTCAGATTCCACCCCACAGACCATATCATGTGGAGACATCAACAGATCCCTCTAATCCTGAGGAATCTTCTGACCAATCACATTCTGTTACTTCAGACCTCCATCTCCATTCTCACAGTGCAGATTCATCAACACGTCCATCTATACCCAAGGAGTCTTCTCTGATCCATGAAGGGTTTCCCACAGGAGAGAGTTTGTTATCTTGTTTGGAGTGCGGGAAATATTTTAAGACGAAATCAGACCTTTTTCTACATCTTAAAACTCACACCACTGAGAATCTTTCAGGTTCAGAGTGCGGGAAATCTTTCACAGAGGAAAGCGAATTTCTTACACACCAGAAAAGTCACAAGGGTGTGAATGCTTTTTCTTGTTCAGAGTGCGGGAAACGCTTCATTAGGGAAGCAAGCCTCATTGTACACCAAAAAAGTCACACAGGTGAGCATCCATTTTTATGTTCAGAGTGCGGGAAACACTTCATTAGAAAAGCAAACCTCGTCAGACACCAGAGACTTCACACAGGTGAGCGTCCTTATTCATGTTCAGAGTGCGGGAAATGTTTCTCTCGTAAAAGAGACATCGAATTACACAAAAGAATTCACACAGGCGAGAAACCCTTTTCATGTTCAGAGTGTGGGAAAACTTTTACTCAAAAACCAAACCTCCTTTTACATCAGCGGATTCACACGGGCGAGCGTCCATATTCGTGTTTAGAATGTGGGAAATGCTTCAATCAAAGAGGACTCCTTCTTAGGCACCAGAAAATTCACACGGGCGAGCGTCCATTTTTATGTTCGGAGTGCGGGAGATGTTTCATTCAGAAAGTAAGCCTTATTACACACCAGAGAAGTCACACGGGTGAGCGTCCGTTTTCCTGTTCAGAGTGCGGAAAGTGTTTCGTTGACAAAGGAATCCTTCAGACACATATGAGAAGTCACACAGGTGAGCGTCCGTATTCCTGTCCAGAGTGCGGGAGATGTTTTGCTGACCAAAGAACCTTTTATAAACACCGGAGAACTCACACAAAGGACACCGATTTGCCTACTTTGAATGCAGGAAATTGTTCACCCAGACAGGACATCTGATTGGACATTTAGAGAGCACACATCTACTGTAGCGACCTGATTCAGTTCTTGGTTCTGTTTCTGCTCACATTGGGGGGTTGTTGGAAATGATCAACTTTTCCTATCGGCCATGTTTACTCTGTCTCCCGTCTTACTTATTGGTGATGATCTGAACATGCCTGGGTTCGGTTCCAGTAAGGTTTAGGTGGCAATTTTGAGCCTAATTGAAATCAATGGGAGTTCATTATTTTCTAGGCTAATAGGCAATGGATTGTCAAAAATGGAATGGGGGGGCTGGGAACTTCCCTGGGGGACATGCAGTGATTTTTGTAATGCTTAACCACTTTACGTCCATCCTTTAGCAGTTTTACTGCTACAGGGTGGCAGCTGAACACCGGATCACGTATACACTATATTGCCAAAAGTATTGGGACCAGTGGCGTCGGGAGGGGGGGCTGGAGCCCCGAATGGGTTCCCGAAAAGCCTCAGGGCTTCTATCGGAGACCGATCTGATCCCGAGTGCCATAGCAGGTCCCGTCTTCTGGAGCCTGCAGCGCCTATGATGGACGTCCCACTGGTCCAAGACCGGGACGTGTGACGTCAATCACAGGCGCTGCAAGGCTCCAGAAGGCGGGAATTACAATGCGGCCTTTGCACCACATCACTGTGAGATCCCTGCTTGACGCTCGGGCGGGCGGGTCTCCTCTCCTCCTCTGGCTGCCTGCTGTGGTGATGATGGGCTGGCCGCACACCACGGCTGAGCTGCTGCAAGACACATGAAATCTGTCTCCTGGTCAGGTAGGTCAGTGTATGTATGTCACTACCTTCAGTGTATGAATGTCAGGTAGGTCAGTGTATGTATGTCAGGTAGGTCAGTGTATGTATGTTACTACCGTCAGTGTATGTATGCCATTACGGTCAGTGTGTCAGGCAGGTAAGTTCAGTGGTCAGCATTGATGGGCACTGGTAAACCAGGCAGCAACCAGCAAGTGAGCTTCCCCCCCCCCCCCCCCTCCGCCCCACAACCCAGCCAAAAACCTCACGCCACTGGTCATTTTGCCACGTAGCAACGCCCCTGATTGGGACACCTGCCTTTACACACGCATGAACTTTATTCAAGTGGCGATTCAGGGGGATTTGTGTTAGGAGGGGGATAGGAGAAGAGGACTTGTGCTAGGAGGGGATCTGGGGGGGGGGGGTTGTACTAGAAGAGGTGATATAGAGGGGGGAGGGGATTTGTGCTAGGAGGAGAATTTTTTTGGGGGAGGAGTTGTGCTAGTACGGGTGATTTGGGGGGGGGGGGTGTTGTACTAGGAGGGGATGGAGCATTTGAGCTAGATAAGGAGTGATTTTTTTTTTTTTTTGGGTGGAGGGGAGCATTTGTGCTAGGGGGAAGGAGGGGGTAAACGTATGTGCTGGGAGGTGGGATTTCAGCAGGGGGACGATTTGTACTGAGATTAGAGGGAATTTATTCTTAGGAGGTAATAATCATGCAGGATAATGCCAAGTTTTTTTTGGGGGGGGGGGGGGCATTTGCTGACACATAATGCTCATACATGTTGGGGGTGCGCAGTTTGGCATGCTTGCCCTGGGCTCTAGGTGACCTCGTCTCGGCACTGGTGGTATACTGTATATAATCTGTGTGAGTTAACAATAACGTCAGTTCCAGTTTGCACCTAAGCTAGTGTCCTCTAGTTCTTGGGTGCAAAGTTTGGCCATAATACCTGCCAGAAGCACCCAGGCTGGGTGCCCGGGCATTCCATCACAGTAATCAATTGTAACTATGCAATAATTCTGACTTTGTACTGTATTTTTCTTACATTTTCAAATAAAAAAATGTAAGTTGTAAAAAAAAAAAAAGAATTCAACAATAATGTTTAACTGTAAATAGTTGAGGGGAAAAGGGGAAGAAGGAGTTAAATAGGGTTGATTAAGGTAAATTAAGTCTTAATGAGGGGGTTAAATAAGAACACATTTTATTCAACAAAACCAACAACCTTTTTTTATCATATTGTTACTTGTCACATTGCATTTTCACATAGAGTTTGAAGCGCACTTCTTTGATCTGCAGATGAATGAAACGGAGTAAATGCAAAAGTAACAATGCTACTTTGTAGCTCTTTATCCAGCATCAGAAACATGTTTACAAACACTGTGCCAAACAGTCTGTGTTTGAAAGCATCAGCTATTACAGCTAATATATTTTGACACCTGGGAATTGCCGGAAGGTGCATGGTGGAGAGCGACAATGCAGCACAAGTTCAGAGAGTACTACACATGTTGGTTTGTAGTTTAGTTATGTTTGGGTAGGCGAGTTCACTATATTACCGAAAGTATTGGGACGCCAGCGTTTACACGCAGATTAAAGGGTCACTAAAGGCAGACATTTTTTTTTTTTTTTAAATAACAAACATGTTATACTTACCTCCACTGTGCAGCTCGTTTTGCACAGAGTGTCCCCTAACCCTGTCTTCTGGTTGTCCCTCGGCGGCTGTCTCGGCTCCTCCTCGCAAAAGCTTTCTACCTTCATGCGAGCGAGCATGGTGGAAAGCTTTTGCAAGCGCGCTCCCGCGATACAGCGGCGGGCATAGCCACCGACTGTATCACTCGGCCCCGCCCCCTGGTGCGCCGCGTCATCCGCTGTGATTGACAGCAGTGCCAGCCAATGGCTGCACTGCTATCATTCCGTCCAGCCTAGCCAATCAACGGCTAGGCTGGGAACCGAAGACGATCACATGGACGCGCACAGGAATATCGAGGGGTCAGGTAAGTAAAACGGGGGGGGGCAGTACCGTCGGGTTTTTTTTCACCTTAATGCATCCTAACATTTACCTTTACAACCCCTTTTACTTTAATGGCATCCCAGTCTTAATCTGTAGGGTTCAATATTGAGTTGGCCCACCTTTTGCAGGTCTAACAGCTTCAACTCTTCTGGGAAGGCTGTCCACAAGGTTTAGGAGTGTGTCTATGGGAATGTTTGACCATTCTTCCAGAAGTGCATTTGTGAGGTCAGACACTGATGTTGGACAAGAAGGCCTGGCTCACAGTCTCTGCTCTAATTCATCCCAAAGATGTTCTATCGGGTTGAGGTCAGTCAAGTCCCTTCACCCCAAACTCGCTCATCCATGTCTTTATGGACCTTGCTTTGTGCACTGGTGCGCAGTCATGTTGGAACAAGAAAGGGGCCGTCCCCAAACTGTTCCCACAGAGTTGGCAGCATGAAATTGTCTAAAATGTCTTGGTATGCCGACACCTTGAAAAACAGAACTAAGGGGCCAAGCTCAACCCCCGAAAAACAACCCCACATAATAATACTCCCTCCACCAAATGATTTGGACCCGTGAACAAAGCAAGGTCCATAAAGACAAGGAAGAGCGAGTTTGGGGTGAAGGATCTTGACTGGCCTGCACAGAGTTCTAACCTCCACCCGATTGAACATCTTTGGCCTAGTACACACGAGAGGATCGATCCGCGGAAACGGTCCGGAGGTCCGTTTCCGCGGATAAATCCTCTGGCGGATTTTGATCTCATGGTTGTACTAACCATGAGATTAAAATCCCCGCGGAATTCCCTCCGCGGTGACGTGTCGCGCCGTCGCCGCGATGATGACGCGGCGACGTGCGCGACGCTGTGATATAAGGACTTCCACGCATGCGTCGAATCATTACGACGCATGCGAGGGATGGATTCGGACGGATTGATCCGGTGAGTCTGTACAGACCAGCGGATCAATCCGTTGGACTGGATTCCAGCGGATCGATTTCTTAGCATGTTAAGAAATTTTGATCCGCTGGAAATCCATCGGCCCGAAAAATATCCGCGGATAAATATCCGCTGGATCGTACACACCAGGGGATCTATCCGCTGAAACCGGTCCGTGGATAAATTCCAGCGGATAGATCCTCTCGTGTGTACGGGGCCTTTGGGATGAATTAGAGGGGAGACTGCGAGCCAGACCTTCTCGCCCAACATCAGTGTCTGTGCATATAAAAGCGAGTTTCCCCATCGAAGTCAATGGAAACAAAAATATTTTGTTCCGCATTGACTTCAATGGCATGCAATACTGTGTGCGGCTAGAGGCGGGGGGGGGGGGGGTGCCGGAGAGCCTCAGAAACAGATGGAAAGGCCCAGGGACAGTTCGGCTGACCTCGCAAACCTCGGAAAGAGCCTTTCCGAGGTCAGCCGAGCTTTCCTCTGGCCTTTCAGTGCATTTCCGAACGGCGCCCCCCCCCCCCACCTCAGGCCAAACGCTGTACTGCACACTGCTTTGGCCTGAATCCTGCTCGTGTTGCGAGACAACATTCAGCAAACCGAGTTAGGATATTTTAAAAATACAGTGATCGTATTGTGAAACGCTCGTTAAACGTGTTACTCGCAATCCAAGGTTCCACTATAACTTGTTTTGTCTGTAAATTCCCATGGGAGTTGGTCTTTTTGTTTATGCAGCCATATGTAAGCTAGCTTCTGGAAAAGAAAAACGCATAAAAATGTGCATTATGCGTGTTTTTTGCATTTGTTTATTTTTTTTGCCCTTTTACAAGTACTTCCATTGTAATCTACTGGGGCCAAAATGAACGACTCTCTCTCAAAAGAAGCTCATCTACTTTTTTAAGCGTCAAGCTTCAAGCGATGCTGCTCTCAGGTGTGAACAAGGCACTATTGAATATAATGGACAAACCATTATAAGGCGTTGAGCTTTATAAAGCTTCTCGGAAAGCTTCAAATTGATCAGGTCCCTAAGGTAAGTCACTGCCAAGATGTACCTTGCTGCGTCTTGTAGTCCTATCATAGTCCTCTACAGCGGCTAATAAAGCTACTGCATCTCGTAGTCCTCCACAGCTGTGAATAAAGTCTCTGGGATTAGTGGAAAATGTACTACATTTCATAAATTGAGCTCCTTTTTATTCACAACATTTTCCACTAATCCTAGAGATTTTATTCACAGCTGTGGAGGACTACGAGACGCCTTCAAATGGGCCGCAGTTTTCATATTCTCCACAAGGTGGTGAACCCTTGTAGTCACAGGAACCTAAAGAGAGGAAATAATGTCTGGTACAGACAGGAAGTGATGTCACTTATAAATAGGAAGTTCCGGGTGAAAAGTACGTTTGGAGGAAGTAGAGAGGAGACAATGCTGGAGCTGGCAGAGGAGGTACTAAGATATTATTTTATATTTACACCCAGTAACCCTCCCGTCATGTCCGTCCTCTTCCTCCGTAGTCACTGTGATGTCTTTTATAGTTTATAGACCGGATACATCCTAAATATAGAGCCATTTATCCAACTGTCCATCCAGAGCCTCTGGTTTATAGACCTGATACATCCTAAATATTGAGCCATTTATCCAACTGTCCATGCAGAGCCTCTGGTTTATAGACCGGATACAGCCTAAATATAGAGCCTTTTATCCAACTGTCCATCCAGAGCCTCTGGTTTATAGACCTGATACATCCTAAATATTGAGCCATTTATCCAACTGTCCATGCAGAGCCTCTGGTTTATAGACCGGATACAGCCTAAATATAGAGCCTTTTATCCAACTGTCCATCCAGAGCCTCTGGTTTATAGACCGGATACAGCCTAAATATAGAGCCTTTTATCCCACTGTCCATCCAGAGCCTCTGGTTTATAGACCAGATACATCCTAAATATAGAGCCATTTATCCAACTGTCCATCCAGAGCCTCTGGTTTATAGACCGGATACATCCTAAATATAGAGCCATTTATCCAACTGTCCATCCAGAGCCTCTGGTTTATAGACCGGATATATCCTAAATATAGAACCATTTATCCAACTGTCCATCCAGAGCCTCTGGTTTATAGACCAGATACATCCTAAATATAGAGCCATTTATCCTGCTAAGAAACAAGTTTGTTTTTTGGAAACTTGGATTCTTTTTTTTATTCAAAGTTCTATTGGATTAATTAAACATACATCGATGTTACAAATGACTAATGATGTATATTAGGGTTGTCTCGATACCACTTTTTTGAGACCAAGTACAAGTACCAATACTTTTTTTCAAGTACTCGCCGATACCAATTATCGATACTTTTTTTTATAGTCATGTGACAGTGGCAGTATTTAAATTGTATTTTTTTTACAGTGATTTTCTTCTTTTTTTCTTTAAGTCCTCGGGGAAATGCTCGGTATCGGTACCGATACTAGTATCGGGACATCCCTAATGTATATAACATGACATCGCATTCGCAACCCATAAAAACTCAGTGAAGAAAAACATTGGCTGAGGTTCATGTACTCACTACATTGTGAGATCTTACTTATCATGACTGAAATGTACAGGCAGGAAGTGATGTAATTACCAGACAGGAAGTTTCCGGGTGAGAGGTGAGTCGGGAGGAAGTAGAGAGGAGACAATGTTTGAACTGGCAGCAGAGGAGGTAATAAGATCCTATTTTATATTTACACCCAGTAACCCCCCCCCCCCCCGTCATGTCCGCCCTCTTCCTCCATAGTCACTGTGATGTCTTTTATCTCTAACAGATACTACATATATATATATGCAGTGTATGTGTTTATGAAATGATTGTATGATATGTAGCGCCTGGGTATTTTATGGCAGTGGTCATCAACCCTGTCCTGCAGGGCCCACTAACAGGCCAGGTTTGCAAGATAACTGAAATACATCACAGCTGATATCATTTGCTCCTCAGTGATTGCAGTATTCTAGACTGCATCTCCCCAAGGTAATACATAAAACCTGGCCTGTTAGTGGGCCCTGCAGGACAGGGTTGATGACCACTGTTTTATGGTACTGGTGCTAGTTAAATTTATAGTGTAGTTAAACTCTGATCCAAATTGTTATGTACAAAACAGGGTCTCTGTCTCAGCTTGGCTGTTCTGTGGGCTCATTCTGTTGCGCTGGGGTGTTCTTCCAACCCCGGTGCTGCAGGTGGCAGCAGTGCAGTCAAGGTTTGGGTGCTCTTTCCCAGCAGCCAATCAGGAGGGTTTGGCCTGACTGGCTGGTCAGGGGTATTTATGAGGCAGACGCCATTTGGTTCTGGGTCTTCTTCTTCGAGTGTGGCACCCACCTTTCGGGTGATCACATCACGGCGCCCCAGCGTTTAGGCCTACCGGGGCGTGCGTGCCACGTGGTGTTCCTGGTTCCGGGTCCATGTTGGCCCAGAGCATCTGAACAGCGACGGGGACCCAGTGAGCTACTGGGTTCCCACCTTTGAGGATCTCAAGCTGTATTGCTGTTCGGTGGGGAGTACGTCTGAGGAGCGCCATTGAGAGGCTGGCGATCCAAAAGGGCCTTGACAAACCACCGGGGATCAAGGTAGCCGGACACTGAAGGATTGATCACCTGTCAGTCGGTACCTGGGCGACAAGTTGAAGGAGATCCAGGTGTAATTCATTTAAGGAGGATCATCTCCGTAACTACAAATCAGAGAGGTGCCTGTGGCAGAGGTGTCTTCCTGACGTTCACCAAGGAGGGTCTGTGGCAGAGACTTTATCCTACAAATGTTCGAGTGTCACTCCGGCAGTCAGGTCAGTGAGAGAGGCCTGTCCGGGTACGCTAAACCCACTCACATAGGAGTGGCGCAGGGAAAAGTGTTACGCTTGGGAGCAGGACTGTTTCCCTATTATTATTATTATTATTATACAGGATTTATATAGCGCCAACAGTTAACGCAGCGCTTTACAACATCAGGGAAGACATTATAGTTACAGTACAATTTAATACAGGAATGATCAGAGGGCCCTGCTCGTTAGAGCTTACAATCTAGAAGGGAGGGTGAAGTGGAACAAAGGGTAGTAGATGTGGGGGGTGATCAGGTGGGCAAAGTTAAAATACAGTTGTTAGATGTGGGTAGGATAGGCTTCTCTGAAGAGGAGGGTTTTCAGGGAAAGAGAAGGAGATAGACATCACGCCTGAATCTGCAGTTCTCCTTTCTTCTTCAACTTCACTTTCCTCACCACAAGTTTATTGTTTTTACCCGGCTGGGTAATAAAGAGCACAGCAAAGAGCACCTGTTGCGGACATTCCTTTACTTCTCCCAAATGCAATACGCATCATTCACCCCTAGGAATTCGGGGAAGCCATGAGGTAAATGTGCTACCGGAAACAACCAGCAGCTTCTCCGAGGGTAGTGCTACAGATATATACTTTATTTCTCACATTTCGTCAATGAGATAAAAAAAATATATACTTCTTAGAATTTTTTGGGATATGACTACCAAATATTAAGAAGATAAGGTAGAGAAAAAACTTTTCAATGCATATTTTGTATTTTATTCTTATTCTCCCTCCAGACCACCGTCCAGAGCACTGTGTTCATAACAGGCCTCCCCTCAGACTATCGTCCAGAGCACTGTGTGCATTACTGGCCTCCCCTCAGGCCACCGTTTAGAGCACAGGGTATGGGGCACATCAAGGTACTGGGCACAGGGTATGGGGCACATCAGGGTACTGGGCAGGGCACAGGGTACATCAGGGTACTAGGCATGGCAGGGTACTGGGCACATCAGGGTACTGGGAAAATCAGGGTACTGGGCAGGGCACAGGGTAATGGGCACAGCAGGGCACACTTTCCTTTCAGTTTCCTTTTAAATGCAGAGTAGCGCAGGAAGCAGCTCACATCTGTAATAAGTTCTTACTGTCCTCTCTCATGTTGCGCTGTTCCCGGCGGCTCCTCCTCTCGTCCATCTCACATGATGTCGCAAGCAGATACAGAGACAACGAGAGGAGAGGAGGGGAGGGGCCGCCGGGAACCTTGCGTCATGAGAGAGGACAGTAAGAACTTATTACAGCCGCTTATTACCCGCTGAGGACTGCTCTTCTCTCCGCCCCCGCCCACTCTCCGCCCCGCTCTCTCCGCCAGCCGCTCTCTTGTCAATAGAGAAGTATCGGACAGGGCATCTGCAGCATTTGCGTGAGTACAAGTACTCGCGCAAATGCTAGGTATCGATACCGATACTAGTATCAGTATCGGGACAACCCTACTGGTGACCATGGGTCAAGTCAGACACTGCATTGTGGTGTAGCACTACCCCCTGAAGGAGCTGCTGGTTTGTTTTGGTTACCTCTGTTTCTCCGCCGTCTAGAGTACTTATTGAGAGTTGTAGTAAATGGGATGTCCACACAACAGGTGTCTTTTCTGTGCTTTTATTACCCAGCTGGGTAAAAACTGTAGAACTTGGTGAAGAATAAAGAGATAGCAGAAATGGAGGATAACAGATTCAGGTGTATGTAGATGGGAAACAGTCCTGCTTCCAACGACAACTTCTGTTTCACCACTCTAGCTGGAGTGGGTATAGAGCATCCGGACAGGCCTCTCTCACCAACCTGGCAACCGGAATGTCACTCGGAACTTGGTGTTAAGTCTCTGCCACAGACCCTCCCAATGGTTGAAAATAATGGAGATAATAATGGTCCGGAATCCTCCTTAACAGATTCAGCATCCGGATCTCCTTCAGGTAGTTTTGGTTAGGTTACCGACTGATAGGCGACCACATCCAGCCTCTGAGTACCCGGTTTCCCTGGTCCCTGATAGATGGTCAGACCCCTCTTGGAACACCAGCCTCTCTTGGCACTCCTCAGGCAGACTCTCCACCGGACAGCTTCCTCCAACAGAACGGACAGCTCAGGACCTCATCAGATTGGGGACCCAGTCGATCACTGGGCACCAGCCGCAGATTAAATGCTCCGAGCCAACATGGTCCCGGAACCAGGAACACTGCGTACACCCCGGCCCGGAAGGCCATTTGTTTGGGTGCCGTGGTATGGCTACCCTAAAGGTGGGTGCCACACGGGAAGAAAACTCAAGAAAATGGCGTCTGCCCCATAAATACCCCTCCCCATCATGCACATGCAACACTCCTCCTGATAGGCTGCCGGGAAAAAGTATCCAAACCCTTGACTTCACTGCTGCCACCTCTTGGCCTGGGGTGGGACCAGCACCCCAGAAACGACAGCATGAAGCCACAGCACAGACAAAACTGGGACAGAAGCTCAAAATTTAAACAGATTAACCTGGTCAGAGTCACTTAACTCTCTGACTCCCTCTAAATTTACACTAGCACCGGTTCTGAAAAGTAACCAGGCGCTACAGTGGTTTAAAAAAATTCACTTGCAGAATGCAGACAAAAAATTTGACAGAAATATCAAATGTCAATTCCTATGAAAACTTGCCACAAGTCTTGTGTTATCATTGCCACCAATAAAACCGCAGAAGCTTCCAATATTATATTTGTTGAACTTGGCTCGACGTTTTAAACAATGTCGTTTTTCGGGTTGTAAAAAATGTGTGTGGGCTAAAACGACGTTAAAAACCCGCGCATGATCAGAAGCAAGTTATGAGACGGGAGCGCTCGTTCTGCTAAAACTAGCGTTCGTAATGGAGTAAGCACATTCATCACGCTGTAACAGACAGAAAAGCGCGAATCGTCTTCTACTAACACAAAATCAGCTAAAGGGTGACGTCATCCGAATGGAACTTCCCCTTTATAGTGCTGTCGTACGTGTTATACGTCACCGCGCTTTGCTAGAGCATTTTTTTAAAACGATCGTGTGTGATCAACGTCGTTTTAATGATGAAGTTGGAAAAAACGCAGTTTTTTCTACATGCCGAAAAATTATCGTGTGTACGCGGCATTAGCCTTAAAATTGAATGTCTAATCTTTCTTCCGTTGTTCTAATAAACAAGACCCCCAAAATGGTAATACAAGCAGAATGTACTATGTTGGAATGCTGTTCAGATAATTCTCAGTTTGTTATCCGTCTACAGAGAGGAGCGTCCTGTTTAGATCACATGACCACATCATCGAGGATGGACATAGACCCAAGTCCAATGACCAAGAGGATATTAAACCTCACCCTGGAGATCATCTTCCTGCTGACCGGAGAGGTGAGGAGGATTCTGGGAGGTCACATAACATTGTTTCTATCTCTTTTAATAAAACACAGACATTAATGGAGAGGTGCGTTGGGTTCTGAAACTCTTTATTGATGTATAACACAGAACTGCACTGTCGTTTTGAAGACTTTGCTTGAGAATAATAAAAAAGGGAGAAGTTACCAGGTGTTCCCAAGACTTAAGGAAAGTGCCATCACAGTACCTCCACTTCCATTCCTGACCCCTGAGAGAACCAACCAGAAGAAGATTCTAGAAGTCACCAAGAAGATCACTGAGCTGCTGACAGGAGAGGTGAGCGGTGCCGGGAATTCTGGGACATTATCCAGTAACAGACAAGGGATGTGTCTGGATGGTGACGGTATCATTGTGTGTGTCAGGTTCCTATAAGGTGTCAGGATGTCACTGTCTATTTCTCCATGGAGGAGTGGGAGTATTTAGAAGAACACGAGGATCTCTACAAGGACGTCATGATGGAGAGTCAGCCGCCCCTCACATCACCGGGTAAGAGGAGACTTTATTACATCTAGATAATGTTTAAACAAAGAAAGTATTCTTATTTTAATGTAGAAAATCCCACATATGAGCTGCAGATGAACAGGGAACTGCTCCTGCTCAGGCACACCGAATCTTCACAGGCACTTAAAGTCAGAAAACAGTCCGTAGCTTTGTCCTTTCTTGTGTCTTTGGCAAGATCCTTCCAGCACCTGAGCCCTGGCCTAAGGCAGGACACCCCCCCCCCCAGACTAGGGGGTACCCCTCAGTGCCACCAACAGCCTCCTCAACACTGCATCTCCATCTTCCACCCGACTGCCCCTGTTGACATGGCCCATGTCCATTTATGAGGTTATCTCAGTCTCCTGCCAGACCACTACTGGGGATTGGCTGAGGCCTCATAAATATGCATGGTAGCTCCTTCTAACGTTCGCCCTCTAATTCTAGAAGGTTCTCCAACCTTCCAGACATCACCTGGCGGCACCAGAGAACTGCCAAGATGAGTCATCCAGCCCTGGACTCCAATAACCCTGACCCAATTATAGACTCACAAATTGACAATGAAAATTGATCAATCACAGCTGATGATCGCGTGAACCAGGATGTGCCGGTAAACAGCTTTCCTTGGTTCACACTGACAGGGAGAGCCGATCTGCGGCTTTCCTTGTCAAAGGGGTGTTCTGTGCTGATAATCAGCACATTGATTGTCACATTTTGATGGGGGCTGTGCTGATAATCGGTGCCAAACACCTGCCAGCCTGTCCCTTTTTAAATGCCCATGAGTGCCTTATCAGTAATGCCTGTCAGTGTCACTCAGTAATGCCTGTCAGTAGCGCCTCATCAATGCTGCCTATCCAGTGCCACCTATCAGTGCCCATCTTTTCTTTTTCCGTTAAATTGTCTGTATTTTTTTGTTTATAGCGCAAAAACTAAAAACCGCAGAGGTGATCAAATACCACCAAAATAAATCTCTATTTGTAGGAAGAAAATTATAAAATTTTAGTTTGTGTGCAGCGTAGCATGACCGCGCAATTGTCATTCAAAGCGTGACAGCGCTGAATGCTAAAAATTGTCCTGGGCAGGAAGGGAGGAAAGTGCCTGGTATGGAAGTGGTTAAATATAGTGTTGTACAGTATATTATTATTTTATGACTACAAATACCATTCTGTCTGCACAATAACTTTTATTATAACATTGCTTTCTAACAGATGGGCACCATGTCCAGAACTCTTCGGGGGGAGATCTTCTTTTATTTCCAGATTGTAATGCAGACAATGATGACATTGCACAATGTTCTCCAGAAGTAAATCCCATTACTCAAACTATACACGAACCTTACCATTTGGAAACATCTATGGAGCCCTCTAAACCTGAAGAATCTTCTGATCAATCGTATACTGTTCCTTCAGACATCCATTTCAGTTTTGGCAATTCAGATACATCAACCGTTCCCCCTATTCCCAAGGAATTTTCTGGTCAGTCACATACTGCTACATCAGGTATTCCTCTGAGACCTCAAAGTTCACGTAGAGCATGCGATCCCTCAAATCCTGAAGAACCTTCTGGCCAACCGCATACTATTACGTCGGACATCCGTTTTAGTTCTGACCTATCGCATACTGTTATATCAGGTATTCCTCCGAGATCTCAAAGTTTACGTAGATCATCCGGTCCCTCAAATCCTGACGTATCTTCAGACCCATCACATACTGTTATATCAGGTATTATGAGATCTCAAAGTTCATGTAGAGCATCCGATCCCTCAAATCCTGACGTATCTTCTGACCCATCACATACTGTTATATCAGGTATTCCTCCGAGATCTCAAAGTTCACGTAGAGCATCCGATCCCTCAAATCCTGAAGAACCTTCTGGCCAACCACATACTATTACGTCGGACATCAGTTTTAGTTCTGACCTATCACATAATGTTATATCAGGTATTCATCTGAGACCTCAAAGTTCACGTAGAACATCTGATCCCTCAAATCCTGACGTATCTTTTGACCCATCACATACTGTTATATCAGGTATTATGAGATCTCAAAGTTCATGTAGAGAATCCGATCCCTCAAATTGTGAAGCATCTTCTGACCCATCACATACTGCTATATCAAGTATTCCTCTGAGATCTCAAAGTTCACTTAGAGCATCCGATCCCTCAAATCCTGAAGAACCTTCTGGCCAACCAAATACTATTACGTCGAACATCTGTTTTAGTTCTGACCTATCACATACTGTTCTATCAGGTATTCCTCCGAGATCTCAAAGTTCACCTAGAGCATCCGATCCCTCAAATCCTGACGTATCTTCTGATCCATCACATATTGTTCTATCAGGTATTCCTCCGAGATCTCAAAGTTCAGATACATCAATGGATTCCTCAAAACCTGAAGAACCTTCTAGCCAACCACATACTATTTCGTCAGACATCTGTTTTAGTTCTGATAGCCAGAGATCAACAGTCACATCTAATCCTATGGAATCTTCTCTAAGCCACGAAGGAGTTCGCATCGGGGAGAGTATCTACTCCTGTTTGGGGTGCGGGAAATCTTTTAATAGGAAATCTGAACTTCGCACACACCTTAGATCCCACACCAGTGTGACCTTCTCATGTTTACAGTGCGGGATATCTTTCACTGAGGAAAGCAAACATCTAAGCCACCAGAGACTTCATAACGGTTGGAATCCTTATTCATGCTCTGAGTGCGGGAAATCCTTTGCTAGGAAAGCGCACCTCGTTTTACACCAGAGGAGTCACAAGGGAGAAAGCAGCTATTCATGTTCGGTGTGCGGGAAAGGTTTTATGGAGAAAGTAAACCTTCTTAAACACAAGAGAAGTCACTCGGGGAAGCTTCCATTTTCATGTATAAACTGCGGGAAAGGTTTCTTTGATAAAGATGACCTTACTATACATAAGAGAGTTCATACGGGTGAGTACCCTTATTCGTGTTCAAAGTGTGGAATATGTTTTACAAGTATAAGATATTTCATTAGACATCAGAAAACACACACCTGCTGATACTGTGGAGCAATCTACGGCGACGTTTTACATGATAATTTGTCCAGTCCATAAAAAAACTGTATGATGAAAATTAATTTTTCAATCCAGTTAATTTCTAATAAAATAACAAAATTATATAAAATGTTTCTAGTTTATTTCTATTTCATGGACACTATACTTGTGATATTTGAAGTCTTGGCACATTGTCTGCGGTTCTTGGCACTCTTCCCGCACACCTTGAAGGGAGCAGGCATTCCTTTTTTGAATCAATTTACACATGCATTGTAGACAGCCTATAAACATCGGTGCTTTTCCTCTCCAGACCAATGAGGTGGTAGATCGTCAATATATTCTCAATTCACCACGACAGCAACCAGACTTCCCCATACAGGGACGGGACAAGGGGTGGGCAGGAGGGGAAGCTGCCCTTGGCAATGTGATGTGCGTGGGGGGCACCATGACATTGGGGAGGAGGAAGACTTGTGTTGAAAGGGGGAATTTGTGGGGCGACGGCGTAAGTATTGCTCTAGGAAAGCAAATTTGGGGGGGGGGGGGGGTGTTAAGAGTGGTGATTTAGGGAAACTTGTGTTGGTAGGGGGGATGAGGGGAAGAAGATTTGTGCTAGGAGGGGGGATTTGATGGGGCGACAGGGGGTAAGTATTGATCTAGGAGGAAAAATTTAGGGGATGAAGATTTGTGCTAGGAGGAGGGATTTGAGGGGGCATGTTAAGAGTGGGGATTTGTGTTGGATGGGGGGGAGAAGATTTGTGCTAGGCGGGGGGATTTGTGCTGGGAGGGGGAAATTTGAAGCAGAGGGCAGAAAATGTGTACTAGAAGGGGACATTTGATTTAGGAGATTGGGGAGGAGGGGATTTGTGTTGGAAGGGGGAATTTGTGGGGCGACAGGGGGTAAGTATTGCTCTAGGAGGGGAAATTTGGGGGGGGGGGGTGGTGGAAGAGTAGTGATTAAGGGGGACTTGTGTTGGTAGGGGGGATGAGGGGAAGAAAATTTGTGCTAGGAGGGGGATTTGAGGGGGCGTGTTAAGAGTGGCGATTTGTGTTGGATGGAGGGGAGAAGATTTGTGATAGGCGGGAGCATTTGTGCTGGGAGGGGGAAATTTGATGCGGGGGGGGAGGAAATGTGTTCTAGAAGGGGACATTTTAGGGGTAGAGGATCTGTGTTAGGAGGGGTGAGTGGGGGGGCAAAGATTTGTGTTGAGAGTGGGTATTTCAGCAGGGGGCAGATTTGTACCGGGGGAGGGGGGAATTTATGCTTACGGGAAAAGCATGCAGATTAGCGCTCAGTGTTTTTGTGGGAGAATTTTTGATGACAATGCTCATAAATCTTTGTGAGGGGTGGGGTGCAGTTCGGCATGTTCGCCCTGGGCTCTAGGTGACCTTGTCCCGGAACTGCCCCCATATTACTGCACGGGGAAACAGATGCCGAACAAACCATACATTTAGAATCATACCTGGGCTACTGAAATACAGATGTTGCGCCCTCCTGGTTAGGTTGCAAGGAAGATAGGCAAATTTAGTTCTGTTTGCTTCCTATGTAGTCAGTGAAGCAAGCAGCTGTTGAATGCTTTTGGCTGCTCTGGTTCTCACAGACTGCTGGTTTGATTGCTCTCCCCTGACTTCCAGAGGCTTCTGGAACATGCTGTAGAGGATTGGGCAAGGCAAATCTCAGCCTAAATATTTATGCTCCAGCCTCGTTCTGTAGGTTCGTAAAGATTCGTAATTTCGTAAGACACAAGTTTCCCGATCCGGACCCATTCGTATTTTCATAACAGTTTTATTTTCGTTTATACTGAATGATTCGTAAAATCTGTCTAATTTATTTTCGTTGATTCGTAATTTTGTTAATTTTCGTTAAATGGATTCGTAATTTTGTACTTTCGTAAATACATCGCGGCACGGTCATTCGCAATCTCGTATTTTCATTTTCAGGACGGGTGATCTGTCTATCAAAGACAAGGGGGAGGGACTATATATGACGAGGCGCGGCGGGGAACACATCAACTAGACGGCAGCGGGGGGGGGCTTGGCTTTCTATTTGGGGGGCACAAGGCTGCATTTAGGGACAAGGCTGCATTTGGGGACACAAGGCTGCATTTGGGGACATGGCTGCATTTGGGGACACATGGCTGCATTTAAAAAAAATATTTCTCTTATCGTCCATGGACGGACACAGCTCCTTAAATCTTGACAAGTGGGTTATGTTCCCTGTTTACAGGAGAGGACTAGGCAGAAACATGTTAAATAGTTAAATACATGTTACATTAACAGAGTTGAACAGCCCCGCCCAGGGGGCGGTCCCTCCAGACATAACCCTCCTCACTGCAGCTTGCAGCCTCAGTTTCGTTCTGCCTAGCAAAGGAGAAGGACGTATGGCTCCCTTTGGGCCCAGCGCCCTGAGGAGAAATTTTATTTTATTTTATTTTACTTTACTTTTTCTTGAAGAACTGTGTTTTTTCTTTTTTGTATTGGGCTTTCCTGTGAGGTAAAAAGCCCTGTGATGAGCACAGATGTTTATGATTATACTTCAGCAGACGCTGACTGATTGGTGACACCTGTAATGGTTTTGCTTTTTATGCTGTATCTGTGTCTTATCCTTAAATAAAACAGCCCTATGAGGCTTTTCCTGTTTAAACACAGGTCCCTGCAAAAGTTACCTCACGGTTCTTTTCCTCACAGGCAGCGCTGTGCAGTCTCCTCCTGAGGGAGTCCCCTGGTTACCCCTGGTCAGCGCAGCAAGTGGGTGAGAGGCCCTGAATAGGGCTCTAGGAGCTTTTGTCTATTTGTATGGACAGGTGTGCATATTATAATACACACTATATGTAAATATTGGAGTCAGTATCTGGCCTTCCCCACATGCTGGTGGTGGCAGCAGGTGTTAGCACCTGTGATTCCCACAGAGTTTTTATTGTTAGTCCTGGACACAGTTGTGCCAGGGTGGGGGTGGACTGCGGGCGGGCGGTAAAAGAGTGCCCCCTTCCCCCGTTATCCCCTGGGGAATGCTCTGTTATGGAGCCATGGACTAGGTACCTAGTTGAAAAAAAAAAAAAAAAAAAAAAAAAAAGGCAGAATAAGGCATTTATGGGTGCGCTTTTTACTGCTGCAAGGGACTCTCCTAAGCTGCATAGTGCAGCTGGGTTTCCGCTGAGGGCTCGGTCTTTTTTGGATCACACAAATCAGACCGCTGTGTAGGTTTTTTCCTTCTGTGCCCTTCTTTGATAATTTCTGAGATGCGGAATGAGAAAAGCCACTGAGGGCTTTTGTAGTCCCTCACCGCCGGGCGGGAACCCCTACTTGTATGGATCTGACTGATAGAAGATCCGAAGTACTGACCCGTTCCATGTTTACCATGCTGCGGCCTATTGTGGCCACTACACTGGGGTCTCAGTGGTCGCTGGCGCTATTTTTTGGGAGATTTTTCAATTACATTGAAGACTCCCATTGGCGCCCATTTTGTCGTAGCCACGCTATGGCGCAGCTTACATTGTGCTGGCCTTTTTCCTGTGGCCGCGTTCTGAACGCTCGGCGGCCATCTTGGAGTAGTCCTGACCCCTAGTGCTGTATACAACTCACAGAGTGAGCATTTTGCACCAGACAGTGGAGGAGCACCGACTCTCTCCTGAGGTTATTAGCCTAGCGGACCAGCTGGTCCAGGGCCTCATATAGGTCTGTGATGCTTCATTGAATGCTGCGCCCTTGTTATCCAGGGCGTCTGTTTCAGAATGGTTTTATGCACACGGTGGTGTAGTGCTTAACTCCATTACTTGGCAGCAAAAGAGTCATTGGTTCGAATCTGCACACTGACGCCAATCTGCACACTGACGCCAATCTGCCTGGAGCTTGCATTGTCGCTCCCTGTGTCTGTGTGGGTTTCCTCCGGGTACTCCGGTTTCCTCCAAAGACATGTGTGCATACACCTACATAATATACATACACACTATGTGTGTGTATTATTTAGGGGCAACCCTCCCAGGCCGTCAAAGGCCCAGCTGGGGGACTAATCTGTCCCTGGGTGCATAAGCCGATCACGCCGGCACCCAAATCCTGCCAATGTATATAGCCTTCCCTCCCTGTCTCTAGGTGGGAGGGGCGGCTTGCAGGTTCACAATTCAGTGAAACCTCCCTGCTCTCCGACTAGTGGGTCTGCGAGGTGGTCTCTTCGGAGTACTAGATAGGGTTTCCTCCTATCCACAGAACAAAGTTCTGTCCTTGTGTCTTCCCCTCCCGGCACGTCGGTCTGCCTTGGGCAGTGTGGGATTTGCTAAGCTGCAAGGTAATTTTACCTTTCCTGCAGGACGAGAGTTTTGGGGTTTTCTATGGGCCTCAGGCCCTAAATACCTTTGTGAACGTCGGGTAGTTCCGCATGGAATCCATTTGTTCGGTGGTAGCTGCGCTTCATCCGGGGGATGTCCTGACGTCCTCGGACATCAGGGACGCATACATGCATGTCCCGTTTTGCACATGTCACAGTGTTTTTTTCTGTGCTTCGTGATGAGAGAAGGGTCTCTGTCAGCCTGTGGCCCTCCCTTTTGATCTGGCGTCAGCACCATGGGTTTTCAGCTAGGAGCTCGCACTTATTTGAATTTTGTTGGGACAGCGAGGCTTTGCCTCATTGGCTACTTTGACGACTTTCTTCTGAGAGCAGCTTCTGTCTCCGACCTAGTGGATGGGTTATTCCCATTCAGACCCTCCGAAGATTCGGGTGGATGTTAAACGTTTAGGCCAGAAAGTGTAGCTCAGTGGCAGCAAGCCTGCCCTACATGTGTGCGACCCAGGGTTCAAATTATGGGCATGCTAGGTTCCGACTCAGCGTTGGAGTATCTAGTGTTGATCCAGACTCCTCAGTGGCAAAGGTCCTTCTTCCCCTGGAGAAATTGCAGACTCTTCAGTCTGCGGAGAAGGTATTGGCATCACGCAATCGGTCTTCTCTCCGGGCGCCTGCTGGTTCAGGGTCTGTGGGTAGCCTCCTTCAAGGTGGTACTGTATGCCCAGTTCCACACCCTGGTTTTCCAGTGGAACTACTGTCCAGGTGGTAAAAATCTCTTGTCTCTGAAATCATTAGATTCCTGTGCGCCACCTAGTCAGAGTCTCTCTGAGTTGGTGACAGAGATTCCCGACTCTTCGGTCCGGGAAGTTGTTCCTTCCTTCCAGTGGTCGGTGTTTACGACGAATGCCAGCTCACGGGTTGTGAACCTGGAGGTTCACAAAACTGGGGGGTCCAGTCGGCCCTGAGTCGCTGGACTTGCGTGGACCTATGACCACACCTCCTTGAATGTGTCTGGTCTCGGTAGCTACCCAGGGTCGGGCCTGGCTAGTGCCTGGTGGAAGACCGCCTGGGAATACCAGGTGCTGTCTACTGTTCATTGTCCTACTATTTTAGGCGATCAGGCTATGCTTCTCCTTGTGGTCGACCAATCTGGTTTCAGCCGGACAACGCCACGGCCGTGGCTTCAGTCTACCATCAGGTATGCCGGCAGGCAGACTACTGGAGTCGCCAGATGCTGGACCAGGGCGACTGGTCTTTGTGCTTGGGGTGTTTCGGCTCCCTTGCAGGAGGTGAGCCTCACATGGCATGGATCTCCTGGCAGCTTGTCTCCGCCGCAAGGGTGTCAGTTAGTGGCCAGGTCTAGTGATCTTGTACAGACGCGTCAGTCGCGCTGGTGGCCCTGTGTTGTCTGTATCGGTGATTTTTTGCCATTCCTCCATGGTAATTGCTTCCTCGGCCGCTCCACAGAGTGGATGCTGAGGAGATCCCGATGATTCTAATCACTCCAGATTAATCTCGGCGTCCTTGGTACGCTGATATCGGGCGCCTGGTAGCGGAGGCACCCTGGCGATTGCCAGGGCAGGAGGTTCCTGTCTCAAGGTCCCATACTTCCTCCTGTTGTACAGTCACTGACTTGCTTAACATGGTTATTGGAAGCCAGACTTTAGGTGACCAGGGTCTGTCTGACTCGGTCATCTCAACAGGGCACCGTAGTCTTCTTCCGGAGGATCTACCGTCGCACCTCTCTTGGTGCGAAGGGATGGAGTGACGTCCACGGGCGTACTTTCAATGTCCAGGGTCCTGCTGTTTTTAAAGCTTGGATTGGATCTAAAAATTGCTTAAAGCACCGTTTGGGGGCAGATTTCAGCCTTGGCTGTGTTCTTTTAGTGGCCTTTTTGCGGCCCGTTCCCTGGTGGGTCCCCTTTTTTTTGTGCGCAAGGGGTTTGTCATATACTTTCCCCTCTTGGCCCATCTCTTCCCCCATGAGTTTTGACTCTGGTGCTCTCGGTTCTTCAGGAACCTTCCTTTTGGAAACATCAGAGATTTTCTCTTGACACTATCTCAGAAGGTGGCCCCTTTAGTGGCCTTTACCTCTGTTAGAGGGGTTTCTGAGTTGGCGGTCTTGTCTTGCAAGCCGCCATGCTTGATCCCCCATAAGGATTAGGTGATGGTGCGCCCGCGACCTTCCCTTCTTCCGAAGGAGGTTTCGGCCTTTCATACTTTAGGCGTGGTACGCGCTTTGCGGGTATACCAGCCTACTACGGCTCCATTTCGGAGCTTCTGACTCTCTTTTGTGTCAGGTGTCTGGTCCACAAAAGGGCCTGGCGGTCTCGTCGACCACCATTTCTCGGTGGATCGGGCAGGCCGTCATACAGGCCTATGCTCCTAAGGGCGGGCCCCCCTTTCCGGTCACGGCACTTTCGACCAGGGCAATTGGTGCTTCCTGGGTTTTTTTTTTTTTTTTTTTTTTTTTTTTTTTTTTTCCGACATCATGCGTCGGTCTCACAGGTGTGCGAGGCGGCGATTTGCTCGTCCGTTCACGCTTTTTCCAGAATTTACATGGTTGCTGTGAGTGCATCTTATGATGTTTTTTTCAGCCGCTAGTTTTTGCCGGCGGCTGTTTAAAGTTGCACCTCCTCCGTTGAGGAGCTCTGCTTGTTTTGGGGTGAAGTTAAAATTGTTTTTACTGATATATTTCCCACCCCTCGTTTTTTGACACTGCTTGGGGACGTCCCACTTGTCAAGATTTAAGGAGCTGTGTCCGTCCATGGACGATAAGAGAAAATAGGATTTTTTGTACTCACCGTAAAATCCTTTTCTCTGAAGTCCATGGACGGACACAGCTCCCACCCCTCCTTTTTAGGTTTGTACTGCTTGTTACGAACTGAGGCTGCAAGCTGCAGTGAGGAGGGTTATGTCTGGAGGGACCGCCCCCTGGGCGGGGCTGTTCAACTCTGTTAATGTAACATGTATTTAACTATTTAACATGTTTCTGCCTAGTCCTCTCCTGTAAACAGGGAACATAACCCACTTGTCAAGATTTAAGGAGCTGTGTCCGTCCATGGACTTCAGAGAAAAGGATTTTACGGTGAGTACAAAAAATCCTATTATCGGTAATCGGCATCGACGAGTACATGAAAAAAAGTATCGGTACTTGTACTCGGTCCTAAAAAAGTGGTATCGGGACAACCCTAATTCCTACACAAGTTCCAAATCCAAAATCCACACCAAACCTTTAACCTGGAAATGCAAGGGGAGAGCGAGCATGCATCCCCCCCTACTGAATCATATCAGGCCACATTATCCTCAACGTGTATATGGTACTTTTCCCATTAGGGACCCCCTGGCAAAGTACCTTGTCCCCATGTTGATGAGGACAAGGGCCTTTCCCCCACATCTCTGGCCTAGTGGGTGTAGAGGACAAAGAACTTTGGACTAGATTCAGGTAGGGCGGCGCATTTGTACGGCGGCGTAGCGTATCGTATTTGCGCTACGCCGCCGTAAATCAGAGAGGCAAGTGCTGTATTCACAAAGCACTTGCCTCCTAAGTTACGGCGGCGTAGCGTAAATGGGGCCGGCGTAAGCGTGCCTAATTCAAATGAGTATGAGGGGGGCGTGTTTTATGTAAATGGGTGGTGACCCGACCTGATTGATGTTTTTTACGAACGGCGCATGCGCCGTCCGTGTACATATCCCAGTGTGCATTGCTCCAAAGTACGCCACAAGGACGTATTGGTTTCGACGTGAACGTAAATTACGTCCAGCCCTATTCGCGAACGACTTACGCAAACAACGTAAAAAATTAAAAATTTGATGCGGGAACGACGTCCATACTTAAACATTGCATACGCCTCATAGAAGCAGGAGCAACGTTACGCCGGAAAAGCCTTACGTAAACGACGTAAAAAAATTCCGCCGGGCGCACGTACGTTTGTGAATCGGCGTATCTAGGTAATTTGCATATTCTACGCCGAAAACTACGGAAGCTCCACCTAGTGACCAGCGTAAGTATGCACCCTAAGATACGACGACGGTGTAAGAGACTTACGCCAGTCGGATCTTAGCCTAATTCCGGCGTATCTTGCTTTCTGAATACAGAAAGAAGATATACCGGCGCAGCTTTGAATTTACGCGGCGTATCTATCTATAGATACGCCGGCGTAAATCAATACTGAATCTAGCCCTTTATTTAAAAAAAAAAATGCCCCCTGATGTAAACCCATGGCCAACAACGATGAACGAAGCCTGGTGACCCATTAGGACAATCCACTCCCGAAGGACTCTTTGACCCAACCTACTAAGCTCCTTTTCTCAGGGAGAAAGCCTTGCAACAACGTCGATGAACTCTACTTTGCTGTGCAAGAAAGATTATCAATTCCATTGTTTACTGGATTGTAAAAATGGATACTATTTGATAAAGAAATGTAAGAAATGAAAAGCAGCAGGTTAATTACATGTGTTTCTGTGCAGCACTACCAGATACTTTTGGCACGCATACATTATTACAATAGGAGTGGATTATGCTTTTGGGGTTATTAGCAATTTTTTTTTGTGCTGATTCAATTTTATTTATTTATTAATATTCGAATGATTTGATGTATAACCAACACGTTACATGTTACCCACTTGCGGACCGCCCGTCCACAATGTACTGCGGACGAGCAATGGCTAGTATTCTATACAGCCTAACGTAGGAATGTTCCACAAATTAAAGATGTAGTTATTGTAATCTCCACAAGGTGGTGATCTCGCTTATTATAAGGGGACCACACAGCCAGGAAGTGATGTCCGGTCCAAACAGGAAATGATGTCGGGTATAAAAAAGGAAGCTAAAGGTAAGAGGTTAACGGAGAGGAAGTAGAGAGGAGACATTGCTG
Source organism: Rana temporaria (assembly GCF_905171775.1). NCBI lineage: Eukaryota > Metazoa > Chordata > Amphibia > Anura > Ranidae > Rana > Rana temporaria. The sequence goes on from NC_053496.1 coordinate 174,636,669, forward strand.
GAACTGGCAGCAGAGGAGGTAATAAGATTTTATTTTATATTTACACCCAGTAACCCCCGTCACGTCCGTCCGTCCTCTTCCTCCATAGTCACTGTAATGGTATATATCCAGATACATCTTAAATTTAGAGATATTTATACAACCGTACATCCAGATATCCTGGTTTCTAAGTACATCCTAAATATAGAACCATTTATCCAACTTTTACTCAAGAGCCTCTGGTTTATATACCGGATACATCTTAAATATAGAACCATTTATCCAACTGTCCCTCCAGAGCCTCTGGTTTATGGACCGGATACATCCAAATATAGAACCATTTATTCAACTGTCCATCCAGAGCCTCTGGTTTATGGACCGGATACATCCAAATATAGAACCAATTATCCAATTGTCCATCCAGAGCCTCTGGTTTATAAACCACATACATCCTAAATATAGAACCATTTATCCAACTGTCCATCCAGTGCCTCTGGTTTATAGACCAGATACATCCTAAATATAGAACCATTTATCCAACTGTCAATCCAGAGCCTCTGGTTTATATACCACATACATCCTAAATATAGAACCATTTATCCAACTGTCGATCCAGAGCCTCTGGTTTATAGACAAGATACATCCTAAATATAGAACCATTTGTCCAACTGTCCATCCAGAGCCTCTGGTTTATAGACCAGGTGCATCCTAAATACAGTGGAACCTCGGATTGCGAGTAATGCGGTTAACGAGCGTTTCGCAATATGAGCCCTGTATTTTTGAAAATGGTAACTGGGTTTGCGAGTGTTGTCTCGCAAAACGAGCAAGATTCGGGACAAAGCGGTGTGCAGTACCGCTTTTGGCCTGAGGTGGGGGGCGTCGGAGCGGAGCAGAGCCGAACGTCGCCGATCGGAAATGCACAGAAAGGGCTGAGGACAGCTTGGCTGACGAAGGGAACAAAGTCTTTCCGAGGTTTGCCGAGGTCAGCCGAAGTGTCCTCGGGCCTTTTTGGACGTTTCTGAAGCTCTCCGGCGCCCCCCCCCGCCTCTGGCCACATGCGGTATTGCATGCCATTGAAGTCAATGTGGAACGATTTTTTTTTTGTTTCCATTGACTTCAATGGGGAAACTCGCTTTGATATGCGAGTACTTTGGATTACGAGTATTCTCCTGGAATGGATTATGCTCGTAAGCCGAGGTTCCACTGTATAGTGGAATTTATCCGACTGTCCATCCAGAGCCTTTGATTTATAGACCAGATATATCCTGAATTCAGAGCAATTTATAATACTTTTACCTCAGAACCTCTGGTTTATAGCTGTTACTACCTAAAATCTGTAAAAATCACAACATGATCTACTGACAATGGAAGAAGGCTCTGGAGATGTTATTCCAGTACAGTGGAGATTATTCTCAGTGTATCTGTCTACAGGGACGAGAGTTCCGTATAGATGATATGACCCCCTCAGAGAGGATGGAGGAGGACCGAAGTCAAATAACTGAGCGGATATTAAACCTCACCCTGGAGATCGTCTACCTGTTGAATGGAGAGGTAAGGCATATTCTGGGAGATCACATGACATCACTATTAAAAAAAACACAGACCTGACCAGAAAGGTTAGAAGGGTTTTGGAAAAAATTACTTTAATTTTATAGTTTGCATCTCTTACTATACAGGGTTATGAGGTAGTAAAGAAGACACACAGTGAACCATTGATCCTTGGAAGCAGTCTCAATGTATCATCTCCACCTCCATCCTTGACACACGGGAAAAACAATAAGCAGAAAATTCTGGAAATCACCCAGAAGATCATTGATCTGCTGACAGGAGAGGTGAGCGGTGCCGGGAATTCTGGGACATTATCCAGTAACAGACAAGGGATGTGTCTGGATGGTGACTGTATCATTGTGTGTGTCAGGTTCCTATAAGGTGTCAGGATGTCACTGTCTATTTCTCCATGGAGGAGTGGGAGTATTTAGAAGGACACAAGGATCTCTACAAGGACGTCATGATGGAGAATCAGCCGCCCCTCACATCACCGGGTAAGAGGAGACTTTATTGTAAAGGAGAGAGCAGTACGGAGGCTCCACCTAGATCCCCCATCATCTGATAAAGAAACAATGTATTCAGTCAGTGTGTGTGTTTCCTACAGATGGATCCAGTAATGGGAACCCACCAGAGAGATGTCCCTGTCCTCTGTATTCCCAGCTAACAGTGGGGCCCAAACTGTATGGTGGTGCTCATTATTGTAAAGGAGAGAGCAGTACAGAGAGTCCACCTAGATCCCCCATCATCTGATAAACACATAGAAACAATGTATTCGGTCAGTGTGTGTCTTTCCTACAGATGGATCCAGTGATGGGAACCCACCAGAGAGATGTCCCTGTCCTCTGTATTCCCGGGATTCCACACAGGAAGGTCACACCACCTCTCACCATCATCAGGTAGATGACGAGAACTCAAGAATGACTACTGTATGAGATAATACTCATCTATGTAGCCTGGTGGTCCTCACATTTAGATTTTTTATCATTCTGTTGGTTTAGTGCCAAGAACAGACATATATAAAAGTTGAGGTTAAAGAGGAAGAAGAGGAGATGTCTTTGATTCATCAGCAGTCTACGGAGGAAGTTGGGCTGATGGAAAAAATTAAACAGGAGGATCCTTCTTTATATATCAGCAAAGGTAAGTAATGAACACTAAATACAGAAACGACTCCTGTATATGGATTGATGACTGAGGATATGTCGATTTTCACATAGTCAGGTAAATAGATTTCTACAAAACATCATGATGGAGAATCAGCAGCCCCTAACATTATAATAATAGAGTAGACTTTATTGTAAAGGGAAAGCTGTACGGAGGCTCCACTTAGATAGACTTCACATGCAGAAACTAAAATGTAATTTGCATTCATCAATTTAACGCCATGATCTCCCAAAATGCGGAGGAACTACTGTATACCACATGAAAGGCCCATCTTCATTCTTCAGTATAACGTCATGTTCCCAACAAATGAGGAGGAGATACTGTACACCATATGAAAGGTCCATCTCCATTCCTCAATATAACATCATGTTCCCAACAAATGAGGAGGAGATGCTGTACACCATATGAAAAGTCCATCTGCATTCCTCAATATAACGGCATGTTCCCAACAAATGAGGAGGAGATACTGTACACCATATGAAAGGTCCATCTCCATTCCTCAATATAACGTCATGTTCCCAACAAATGAGGAGGAGATGCTGTACACCATATGAAAAGTCCATCTGCATTCCTCAATATAACGGCATGTTCCCAACAAATGAGGAGGAGATACTGTACACCATATGAAAGGTCCATCTCCATTCCTCAATATAACGTCATGTTCCCAACAAATGAGGAGGAGATGCTGTACACCATATGAAAAGTCCATCTGCATTCCTCAATATAACATCATGTTCCCAACAAATGAGGAGGAGATACTAAGATGGCTGGCTTAAATCAGGTTTGGTCTCCACCCAGAGACTGGCCACATTAATCACCTTGTAGGCGGACAGACAGACATGAAGAAGGCCATATGAAAGGTCCATCTCCATTCCTCAATATAACGGCATGTTCCCAACAAATGAGGAGGAGATACTGTACACCATATGAAAGGTCCATCTCCATTCCTCAATATAATGTCATGTTCCCAACAAATGAGGTGGAGATACTAAGATGGCTGGCTTAAATCAGGTTTGGTCTCCACCCAGAGACTGGCCACATTAATCACCTTGCAGGTGGACAGACAGACATGGAGAAGGCCATATGAAAGGTCCATCTCTATTCCTCAGCATAACGTCATGTTCCCAACAAATGAGGAGGAGATACTGTACAACATATGAAAGGTCCATCTCCATTCCTCAATATAACGTCATGTTCCCAACAAATGAGGAGGAGATACTGTACACCATATGAAAGGTCCATCTCCATTCCTCAGTATAATAATGTCATCAATGTAGACTGCTACTCAGTGTTGGTTTGGATGTCTTGTATACTTGTCCTGAGTTGTTAATATCGTCATGTATGATTGGTGAGGACAGAATGTAAAAAATATTTTTCTTTTTAATTTTACTTTTATTTCCTAACAGAAGAAGATCCTGGTGGTCGCACCTCGGAAGGAGATCTTCTTCTTTTATCTCCAGATTGTGATGCAGAAAATGACATTGCACAATATTCTCCAGGAGGAAACCTTCTCTCTCAGATTACCCCCCGCAGACCATATCATGTGGAGACATCAATGGATCTCTCTAATCCTGAGGAATCTACTGACCAATCACATTCTGTTACTTCAGACGTTATTATAACATCTCACAATGTAGATTCATCAACCAATCCATCTAATCCTGAGGAATCTTCTCTAAGTCATGAAGGAGTTCACACGGTTGACAGTTCTTTGTCATGTTTGGTGTGCGGGAAATCTTTTACGATCGAGTCTGAACTTCATAGACATCTCAGATCTCACGCCAGTCCGACCTTTTCATGTTCCGCGTGCGGGAAATCTTTCACAGAGGAAAGCAAACTTCTCATGCACCAGAAAAGTCACACAAATGAGCGTCCTTTCTCATGTTCAGACTGTGGGAAATGTTTTAAAGAGAAAGGGGAGCTTTTTATGCACCAGAAAGTTCACACAATTGAGCGCCCTTATTCATGTTTAGAGTGCGGGAAATGTTTTACTATGAAAAAGAAACTTCTTACACATCAGAGAATCCACACCGGTGAGCGCCTGTTTTCATGTACAGAGTGTGAAAAATGTTTCACTCAGAAAGGAGAACTTCTTAGGCATCAGAGAATTCACACGGGTGAGCGTCCTTATTCCTGCTCGGAGTGTGGGAAATGTTTCACTCAGAAGGGAGAGCTTTTTAGGCACCGGAGAATTCACACGGGTGAACGTCCTTATTCATGTTCAGAGTGCGGGAAATGTTTTACTCAGAAAGGACACCTTCTTTCACATCAAAGAATTCACACAGGCGAGCGCCCGTATTCATGTTCAGATTGCGGGAAATGTTTCACTGTGAAAGGAAGCCTTCTTAGACACCAGAAAAGTCACACAGGTGAGCCTACTTGTTCCAGTTCAGAGTCGGGGATATGTCTCACTGTGAAAGGAATGTTCCTTGCACCCCAGGAAACTTACACAGGCGATCGTCCTTATTCATGTCCAGAGTGCGGTAAATGTTTTACTAAAAAAGGAAACCTTCTTAGACACCAGAAAATTCACACTGGCGAGCGTCCTTTTTCATGTTCAGAGTGCGGGAAATGTTTCATTCAAAAAGAAAAACTTTGTATACACCAAAGAGCTCACACTGGTGAGCGTCCTTTTTCGTGTTCAGAGTGCGGGAAGTGTTTCCCTCAAAAAGGAAAACTACTTATGCATCAGATGATTCACACAGGCGAGCGTCCCATGTCGTGTTTCGAATGCGGTAAATGTTTTATTCAGAAAGAGGAGTATTTCGAACATAGGAGAATTCACACAGACAGAGTTCATGCTCTGAGTGCGGGAAATGTTTCTTAAATCAAGGAAATCTAATTAGAAATTTCAGGAAACACACCTGCCCCAGGCTGTTGACAAATGTACTGTGGCTTTATTAGGTTATATTATTCATTCTGTAGAACAAATGTATAATAATACATGCATTTAAAGGGCCACATCCCAGTTGGCTCATTCATCTGCTGACTTCTATTGTCCAGAAACATTAGATCCTCCTCCCTCTTCCGTTCTGTGAAGCCCTCCGAGGTTTGTTAGAGAACCTTAGTGAACAAACTGCATCATGAAGGCCAAGGAACACACCAGACAGGTCAGGGATAAAGTTGTGGAGAAGTATAAAGCAGGGTTAGGTTATAAAAATATATCCCAAGCTTTGAACATCTCACGAAGCTCTGTTCAATCCATCATCCGAAAATGAAAAGGCGTATGGCACAACTGCAAACCTACCAAGACTTGGCCGAACACCTAAACTGACCAGGCCGGGCAAGGAGATCATTAATCAGAAAATCAGCCAAGAGGCCCATGGTAACTCTGGAGGAGCTGCAGAGATCCACAGCTCAGGGGGGAGAATCTGTCCACAGGACAACTATTAGTCGTGCTCTCCACAAATCTTCCCTTTATGGAAGAGTGACAAGAAGAAAGATATTGGTGAAAGAAAGCCATAAGAAGTCCAGTTTGCAGTTTGGGAGAAGCCATGTGGGGGGGACACAGCAAACACGTGGAAGAAGGTGCTCTGGTCAGATGAGATCAAAATTAAATTTTTTGGCTTAAAAGCAAACCGCTATGTGTGGCGGAAAACGAACACTGCACATCACCCTGAACAAACCATCCCCACCGTGAAACATGGTGGTGGCAGCATCATGTTGAGGGGATACTTTTCTTCAGCAGGGACAGGGAAGCTGATCAGAGTTGATGGGAAGATGGATGGAGCCAAATACAGGACACTCTTAGAAGAAAACCTGTTAGGCCGCGTACACACGATCAGTCAAAACCGATGAAAACGAACTGAAGGACCGTTTCATCGGTCCAAACCGATCGTGTGTGGGCCCCATCGGTCAGTTATCCTTCGGTCAAAAAAAAGAGAACTTGCTTTAAAATTTGACCGAAGGACGCCTAACCGATGGGTCAAAACCGATTGTTAGTATGCAAAAGCATCGGTCAAAAGGCCGCGCATTCTCAGAATCAAGTCGACGCATGCTTGGAAGCATTGAACTTCATTTTTTTTAGCACGTCGTGTGTTTTATGTCACCGCGTTCTGACATGATCATTTTTTTAACCGATGGTGTGTAGGCACATCAGCAATCAGTCAGCTTCATCGCTTAACCGATGAAACGGTCCTTCAGTCCGTTTTCATCGGTTTTGACTGATCGTGTGTACAGGGCCTTAGAGTTTGCAAAAGACTTGAGATTGGGGCCGAGGTTCACCTACGACCTTAAACATACAGCCAGAGCTACAATGGAATGGTTTAGATCAAGGTCTATTCATGTGTTAGAATGGCCCAGTCACAGTCCAGACCTAAATCCCATTGAGAATCTGTGGCAAGACTTGAAAATTTGCTGTTCACAGACGCTCTCCATCCAATCTGACAGAGCTTGAAATATTTTACAAAGAAGAATGGGCAGAAATGTCCCTCTCTAGATGTGCAAAGCTGGTAGAGACATCCCCAAAAAGACTTGCAGCTGTAATTGCAGAGAAAGGGGGTTCTACAAAGTATTGACTCGGGGGGGAGGGGGGGGGGTTGAATATAAATGCACGCCACACTTTTCACATATTTATTTGTAGAACATGTTGAAAACCGTTAATCATTTTCCTTCCACTACACAATTATGTGCCACTTTGTGTTGGTCTATCACATAAAATCCCAATAAAATACATTTACGTTTTTGATTGTAACATGACAACATGTGAAACATTTCAAGGGGTATGAATACTTTTTCAAGGCTCTGTAAAATACATTGAAAATCTGGTAGGGAACTTTTGAAGCTCTTGTAATTGCCATGGTAGGAATTCAGACCCAGGAACGAGAGAACAGACATCTCACCACCTTTTAAGTGGTTGAACTCTCAAGCATCTACTAAACCCTTAAGCCAGCCATACATGGGTCGAATTCCAAATGAATTTTCCTTAGAAAATCATAATTAAGAACTTTCGTTTGAATTTCGCACCATTAGTGGGCCACAGCAATGGCCAATTTTCGTGTGGGCATCGAAGTTGAGTGATTGGACAATTTTTTGGAAAAAACAAACAAATTTCTAATCAATGATGGGAGAATCATGCGAGAAATGTAATAGAAAAAGAAATGTGCGTGACTCCTAGAAAAGAAAAGAAGATTCCCGTCCACAAAAATTATTTTCTGTAGCAAGATGAGGTGAAATTTGAAGGTTTGGTTTGTCTAATTTCGAAATCAATGGTAACACCATAGGATTACAAAATGCCCAAGATTTCTGATTTTCGCCCAAAAAAAAAGGTCGTTCAGAATTCGACCCTTGTTTGGTCTGAATAAGGCTCCATTCACACCAAATGCCGCATACACACGATCGGAAATTCCGACAAGAAAAGTCCGATGTGAGCTTTTTGTCGGATATTCCGACTGTGTGTATGTCCATGATTCTGTAATCACGGGCAAGATTCCGCCCTTGATTCCAGTACGCTCAGGCGTGAATGGAGCCTTACGGATCTCACCATTGGTCTGCATTGTCCATCTCACTGTCGGTCAATCTGATACCGATCTCCAATTCTCCGTTACTGGAGGCTATGAAACCAATTATTTTTTTATTGGTAACACCCACAACAGTCGTTAGATCCTCCTTCTACTGATATAGTGGGCAGTCTGTTTACTGTATTTTGTTTTAAAGCTGTCTTAGGCCGCGTACACACGGTCGGACAAAACCGATGAGAATGGACCGAGGTTCAGTTTCATCGGTCCAAACTGACCGTGTGTATAGCCCATCGGTCTGTTTTCCTTCGGTCCAAAATTTTAAAACATGCTTTAAAATCGAACCGATGGCCCGCTGCCCGATCGGTCCAAACCGATGGTTAGTACAGAAAGCATCGGTTCAAAACCCGCGCATGCTCAGAATCAAGTCGACGCATGCTTGGAAGCATTGAACTTCGTTTTATTCAGCACGTCATGTGTTTGACGTCACCGCTTTCTGACCCGATCGGTTTTTGAAACGATGGTGTGTATGCACATCAGGCCACTTCAGCGGTGAACCGATGGAAATGGCCCGTCGGACCATTCTAATCGGTTTGGAACGACCGTGTGTACGCGGCCTTAGAAGTCATCTACTACATGGTGAATAGGATGATGTTTCACCAGGATTTTTTTTTTTACGTCCTGTCAGCGCAACGCTCTAGTGAAAAAGCCCTCAGGCTTTCACACTGGAGATAAATAAGCGGCTCTTTAAGGGTGCTTTGCAGGCGCTATTTTTCGCTCAATAGCGCCTGAAAAGCGTCTCATTGTGAAAGCAACCTTATAGCGAAAAGTGGGGCTATCCAGCTCTTACACATTATTGATTGCTGTGAGGCTCCTGACCGGGTTCTAATTTGTGCAGGGCATTATGGGTCAGCAGCCACAAAGTCAAATGACATTCAATTAATTTACATTCTGGAAATCTGACAACACTAAAGGAGAACGTAGGATGCAGAATTCATATTCTCCACAAGGTGGTCATCTCTCTTACTGTTGTAGGAACAGGCAGACAGGAAGTGATGTCAGGTACAAACAGGAAGTGATGTAGGTACTGACAGGAAGTTATGGATCACATGATTTGGAGAGAAGACATTGTTGGAACTGGCAGCAGAGGAGGTAATAAGATATTTTATATTTACACCCAGTAACCCCCCCCCCCCCCCGTCATGTCCATCCTTGTCCCTCAAATTCACTGTTATGTGTTTTACCTCTGCAGATGTAACTACATAGAACTGTTATATCTGCACAGATACATTCTAAACTAAGAACCATTTATCCAACTGTCCATCCAGAGCCTCTGGTTTGTAGACCGGATACATCCTAAATATAGAGCCATTTATCCAACTGTCCATTAAGAGCCTCTGGTTTATAGACCAGATACATCCTAAATATAGAGCCATTTATCCAACTGTCCATCCAGAGCCTCTGGTTTATAGACCAGATACATCCTAAATATAGAACCATTTATCCAGCTGTCCATCCAGAGCCTCTGGTTTATAGACCAAATACGTCCTAAATATAGAGCCATTTATCCAACTGTCCATCCAGAGCCTCTGGTTTATAGAGCAGACACATCCTAAATATAGAGCCATTTATCCAACTGTCCATCCAGAGCCTCTGGTTTGTAGACCGGATACATCCTAAATATAGAGCCATTTATCCAACTGTCCATCCAGAGCCTCTGGTTTGTAGACCGGATATATCCTAAATATAGAGCCATTTATCCAACTGTCCATCCAGAGCCTCTGGTTTATAGACCAGATACATCCTAAATATAGAGCCATTTATCCAACTGTCCATCCAGAGCCTCTGGTTTATAGACCAGATACATAATAAATATAGAGCCATTTATCCAACTGTCCATCCAGAGCCTCTGGTTTATAGAGCAGACACATCCTAAATATAGAGCCATTTATCCAACTGTCCATCCAGAGCCTCTGGTTTGTAGACCGGATATATCCTAAATATAGAGCCATTTATCCAACTGTCCATCCAGAGCCTCTGGTCTATAGACCGGATACATCCTAAATATAGAGCCATTTATCTAACTGTCTATCCAAAGCCGCAAGTGTATAGTCCAGATGGGTTTTAAATAAAGCTGGTACATTGATCGGTGGTCTCGATTGACTTCCTTAGAGCAGGGATGGGCATGCGTTGATCGAATTTTAACCAGTGCCAGCTGAACCAACCTGAATTTCAATCCATTCATAGTAAGCTTTAGAGACTATTTATCTTTCTTGCATTCCTTCATCTCCGTTTTGTAATATGTTCAGAGTTATTTTGTTGAACGTGACTCTCAGGGTGATCTCCTCTCCATTCCCATTCTGCTTGACATCTGTCACTTCAACAAAGGTTCTAATCCCCCCTCCCCCATCCCCATCCAAACTTAACATAATATGTTCTTGCTGAATTTAGACTTTACATAAAATCTCGGTTTTTATCTTGAGTAAATAAGACCTCTAATCTGATATAACAAGCAATATCAACTCTGCAGACATTATTCATCCCAGTACAGTCCAGATAATTTTCAGTTTATTATCCGTCTACAGAGAGAAAGAGTCCCGTATAGATCACATGACCACATCAATGAGGATGACAGACAAAGACCAAAGTCACATGACAGAGAAGATATTAGACTTCACCCTGAAGATCATCTACCTGCTGACCGGAGAGGTGAGGAGGATTCTGGGAGGTCACATGACATCACTCTTATCTCTATTAATAAAACACAGACCTGACTGGAGAGGTGAGGAGGATTCTGGGAGGTCACATGACATCACTCGTATCTCTATTAATAAAACACAGACCTGACCGGAGCGGTGATAAGGATTCTGGGAGGTCACATGACATCACTCTTATCTCTATTAATAAAACACAGACCTGACCGGAGAGGTGAGGAGGATTCTGGGAGGTCACATGACATCACTCGTATCTCTATTAATAAAACACAGACCTGACCGGAGAGGTGAGGAGGATTCTGGGAGGTCACATGACATCACTCTTATCTCTATTAATAAAACACAGACCTGACCGGAGAGGTGAGGAGAATTCTGGGAGGTCACATGACATCCTGTATCTCTATTATTAAAAAATGTATCTGACCAGTGAGCTGAGGTGAATTCTGGTAATATTACACAATCATCTTAATATTCATTAAAAAAAGGGTTTACATTTATCAGGAGAAGATGATGTGACCTGATATGGAGGATATTCTTGGAATGTGACAACCTTGGTTTAGTAAGCATTCACATTTCTCTTGATGTCTCTCTATAGGGTTACACAGTAGTGAAGAAGACATCTGGTGAGTATGTGACCTCCAGTAGACATCACGGTGTATCAGAAGGACGGAGAGGATCCCCGAGACACATCACTGTCCCTTCATCTGTGTCCCTGACTACTTTATGTGACAAGAAGAAGATTCTAGAAGTCACCCAGAAGATGATTGATCTGCTGACAGGAGAGGTGAGCAGTGCCGGGAATTCTGGGACATTATCCAGTAACAGATAAGGGCAGGGCTCGACAAAATCCGGGCGCCCAGTGGCAATTGCGACAAGAAATAGCGACCTGGCGCCCGGGGAAGCTTAGGCCTGCAGAAGGCCGCAAAGCCGTTGCCTCAATTACCGGCTGGCGCGGGCCTGCCGCGATTGCGCGGCGGGGGAGGTGGGGGTGCACGGAGACACAGGATGGGGTATCCTGTGTCTCCGTGCGCCCCCACCTCCACCGCCGCGCCGGCCGGCAATTGAGGCAGCGGCTTTGCGGCCTTCTGCAGGCCTAAGCTTCCTTCTGTGATCTGGCGCCATCTTGTGGTGGCCGTTGGCATGACACGTAAAACAGCAATTCTATTGTGTTTTTCACTGTGTTTTCACTGCCATCTCCTTCCATCTAATTAGAGCCCCCAAACATTATATATCTTTTATTCTAACACCCTAGAGAATAAAATGGCGGTCGTTGCAATACTTTCTGTCACACCGTATTTGTGCAGCGGTCTTACAAGCGCACTTTTTTGGGGGAAAAAATACACTTTTTTTAATAAAAAAATAAGACAACAGTAAAGTTATCCCAATTTTTTTTTTATATTGTGAAAGATAATGCTACGCCGAGTAAATTGATACCCAACATGTCACGCTTCAAAATTGCGTCCGCTCGTGGAATGGCGACACACTTTTACCCTTTAAAATGTCCATAGGTGATGTTTAAAAAATTCTACAGGTTGCATGTTTTGAGTTACAGAGGAGGTCTAGGGCTAGAATTATTGCTCTCGCTCTACCATTCGCAGCAATACCTCACATGTGTTGTTTGAATACCGTTTACATATGCGAGCACTACTCGCGTATGCGTTCGCTCCTGCGCACAAGCTCGGCGGGACAGGGCACGTTTTCTGGCTCCTAACTTTTTTAGCTGGCTCCTAGATTCCAAGCAAATTTGTCAAACCCTGGACAAGGGATGTGTCTGGATGTTGACTGTATAATTGTGTGTGTCAGGTTCCTATAAGGTGTCAGGATGTCACTGTCTATTTCTCCATGGAGGAGTGGGAGTATTTAGAAGGACACAAGGATCTCTACAAGGACGTCATGATAGAGAGGACCTTGAATGATGAAAAATTTGGAAAAAAAATATTTTTCTTAAATGAGATGATATTGACTCTCACCCTGGAGATCGTCTACCTGCTGACCGGAGAGGTGAGGAGGATTCTGGGAGGTCACATGACATCACACTTATCTCTATTAATAAAACACAGACCTGACCGGAGAGGTGAGGAGGATTCTTATATGTTTATTGCTTTATATCACAGGACTGCGCTGTAGTCATGAAGACATCTCTTGAGAATATTACAAAGAGGAAAAATCACCATTCGTATACAAGGAGAAAAATACTTCACCCCATCGCTACGTCTCCACCAACCTCCCTGACTCTTGAGAGAAAGAGCAAGAAGAAGATTCTAGAAGTCACCAAGAAGATCACTGATCTGCTGACAGGAGAGGTGAGCGGTGCCGGGAATTCTGGGACATTATCCAGTAACAGACAAGGGATGTGTCTGGATGGTGACTGTATCATTGTGTGTGTCAGGTTCCTATAAGGTGTCAGGATGTCACTGTCTATTTCTCCATGGAGGAGTGGGAGTATTTAGAAGGACACGAGGATCTCTACAAGGACGTCATGATGGAGAATCAGCTGTCCCTCACATCACCGGGTAAGAGGAGACTTTGTTATAAAGGTACAGAGGGGCTTTTCTTTGATCATTTTGAGGCATTTTGGGTGACTTGCAGCAATTAAACTTTAGTAATGCAATCTACATCCAGTGATTTGGGTATTTTAAATGTTGGGTTCCTTACCATCAAAAAACAATGTTTTTTTTAGATCTGTGCCAATTATAGAAGTCTGCATTGTCTATGCTGACCCTGTCCAACATATAAAAATACATATCCTGTTGTAATAAATGCTTGAGAAGTGCTAACATAAAATTATCATCAAAGTACCATTAAGTTCAACCAATTTGTATTGACCACAGTTCCCAACAAATGCGGAGATACTGTACACCATATGAAAGGTCCATCTCCATTCCTCAATAACGTCATGTTCCCAACATATGAGGAGGAGATACTGAGATTGCAGGCTTGGCTGGCTTAAATCAGGTTTGGTCTCCACCCAGAAACTGCCCACATTAATCACCTTGCAGGTGGACAGACAGACATGGAGACGGCCATATGAAAGGTTCATCTTCATTCCTTAATATAACGTCATGTTCCCAACAAATGAGGAGGAGATACTGCACACCATATGAAAAGTCCATCTCCATTCCTCAATATAACGTCATGTTCATAACAAATGAGGAGGAGATACTGTACACCATATGAAAGGTCCATCTCCATTCCTCAATATAACGTCATGTTCCCAACATATGAGGAGGAGATACTGAGATTGCAGGCTTGGCTGGCTTAAATCAGGTTTGGTCTCCACCCAGAGACTGGCCACATTAATCACCTTGCAGGTGGACAGACAGACATGGAGACGGCCATATGAAAGGTCCATCTTCATTCCTCAATATAATGTCATGTTCCCAACAAATGAGGAGGAGATGCTGTACACCATATGAAAGGTCCATCTCCATTCCTCAATATAACGTCATGTTCCCAACAAATGAGTAGGTGATACAGTGGAACCTCGGATTACGAGCATAATCTGTTCCAGGAGAATGCTTGTAATCCAAAATTACTTGCATATCAAAAGCGAGTTTCCCCATTGAAGTCAATGTTAACGAAAATAATTTGTTCCGCCTTGACTTCAATGGGATGCAATACCGCATGCGGCCAGAGACGGGGGGCGCCGGTGAGCCTCAGAAACACCAAAAAAGGCCAGAGGACACTTCAGCTGGCCTTGGCAAACCTCAGAAAGACTTCCTACCTGAGATTTGCCAAGGTCAGCCGCGCTGTCCTCTGGGCCTTTCCATGCATTTCCGAACGGCGACGATTGACGTTCGGCTCTGGCGTCCCCCCTCAACCTCAGGCCAAAAGTTGTACTTCATAGTGCTTTGGCCTGAATTGTGCTTGTTTTGCGAGACGACACTAGCAAACCGAGTAACAATTTTTTAAAATACAGTGCTCGAAATGCTCGTTAACCGTGTTACTCCCAATCCAAGGTTCCACTGTACTGTACACTATATGAAAAGTCCATCTCCATTCCTCAATATAACGTCATGTTCCCAACAAATGAGGAGGAGATACTGTACAACATATGAAAGGTCCATCTCCATTCCTCAATATAACATCATGTTCCCAACAAATGAGGAGGAAATACTGAGATTGCAGGCTTGGCTGGCTTAAATCAGGTTTGGTCTCCACCCAGAGACTGGCCACATTAATCACCTTGCAGGTGGACAGACAGACATGGAGAAGGCCATATGAAAGGTCCATCTCCATTCCTCAATATAATGTCATGTGAGGGCAGAATGTGAAAAATAATTATTGTATTTTATTTTTGCTTTCTAACAGAAGAACGTCATGGTGGTAGATCTTTGGTGGGAGGTCTTTTTTTACCTCCCGATAATGAAGAAGAAAATGATGACCTCGCACATCATATAAACCACAGGTCATTTTATCCGAAGAACCCAAAGGAAACCCTCAATGCTGAGAAATCTTCTAACCAATCACACACAGTTACATCAAACATCCTTATAAGATCTCACAATACAAATTCATGGAGTGACCCAACTAAGGAAACTTCTCTAAGCCATGAAGTCCACACAGCTGAGAGATCATTGTCATGTTTGGTGTGCGGGAAATCTTTTAAGACTAATTCTGAACTTCATAGACATCTCAGATCTCACACCAGTGTGACATTTTCATGTTCAGAGTGCGGGAAATGTTTCCCAGAGAAAGAAGACCTTCACAAACACCTTAGGAGTCACATTGGCGAGCAGCCTTATTTATGCACAGTGTGCGGGAAACGTTTCGCTTCGAAACAAGTACTTTTAAGACATCAGAGAAGTCACACAAGTCGACGTTCTTATTCATGTTCTGAGTGTGCGAAATGTTTCTCTCTGAAAAAGAAACTTCTTACACATCAGAAAATTCACAGGGGTGAGCATCGATATTCATGTTCAGAGTGCGGGAAATCTTTTGTTCATAAAGGGAACCTTCATATACACCAGAGAATTCACACAGGGGAACGTCCTTATTTGTGTTCAGAGTGCGGGAAATGTTTTATTCATAGGGGAGACCTTCATAGACACCAGAGAGTTCACACGGGTGAGCGTCCTTATTCATGTTTAGAGTGCGGGAAATGTTTCACTCAGAAAAGATACTCTCTTACACATCAGAAAATTCACACAGGTGAGCATTCTTTTTCATGTTCAGAGTGCGGGAAATGTTTTATACTGAAAGGAGCACTTCTTAGACATCAGAGAGTTCACACAGGTGAGCGTCCCTTTTCATGTTCAGAGTGCGGGAAATGTTTCAGTCAGAAAGAACACCTTCGGGCGCACCAAATAATTCACACGTGTGAGCGTCCCTATTCAGGAGAGTGTCTTTATTCATGTACAGAGTGTGGGAAATATTTCCTTCAGAAAAGAGCGCTTCTTATACACCAGAGAATTCACACAGGAGAGCGTCCTTATTCATGTTCAGAGTGCGGGAAATGTTTTACTCAGAAAGGTGAGCTTACTAGACACCAGAAAATTCACACTGGTGAACATCCTTATTCATGTTCAGAGTGCGGGAAATGTTTCATTCAAAAAGCACACCTTCTTACTCACCAGAGAATTCACACGGGTGAGCGTCCATATTCATGTTCAGAGTGCGGGAAATGTTTCACTGTTAAAGCGAGCCTTCTTAAACACTCGAAAAGTCACGCAGGTGAAAGTTCAGCATTGGATAAATGTTTTGCTGTAAAAGGAGCAACGATTGGACAGCAGGGAAGTCACACAGGCGAGCGTCTTTATTCATGTTCAGAGTGCGGGAAACATTTCACTCGCAAAGGAAGCCTCCTTTATCACCAGAAAAGTCACAACGGTGAGCGTCCATATTCATGTTCAGAGTGTGGGAAATGTTTTATTAAAAAAGGGAGCCTTCTTACACACCAGAGAACTCACACAGGCGAGCGTCCTTATTCATGTTCAGAGTGCGGGAAGTGTTTCGCTCAAAAGGGAAACCTTCTGTTACACCAGAGAATTCACACAGGCGAGTGCCCTTTCTCATGTCCCGAGTGCGGGAAATGTTTCATGTGGAAAGCAGATCTTCTTTTACATCAGAGATTTCACACAGGTGAACATCCATATTCATGTTCAGAGTGCGGGAAATGTTTTAAACATCAAGGATTTCTAGTTAGACATCAGAAAAGACACACCTGCTGAATCTGATGTGAAATTTATCGTTACAAAAGAGTTTCCTGCAAAAGTGACAGTTTCAGTGTTTTGGAGGACCGGGGGTTGGCACTTTGATCTGTTGGCTTCACAGAATCTCCAATGGTGAAATCCGCCCGCTACATTTCCTGGTTCTCTTCGCTTGTTGTGCATCAGATGCCTGCGCCATAGGCGTGCGCTGCCAATCGCATTAGGGTGGGCACTCCAAAACTCAATCAAACATGCGTGTGGGTATATATATATATATATATATATATGTATACCGTATATAGAGAGACATACACTCTTTAAAGCAAACATTTTGAAATGTATAAAAACACTTTTTTAAATCTTTTAATGCATTTAATATCTTATGGAAGAGACAATTAGAGGGTGAAAGAGAGAGAGGAATGAGATAGAGAGGGAGGTGAGAGAAGGGGGGGGGGGGAGAGAAAGGGAGGTGGGAGAGGGGGGTTAGAGAGAGGGGGGTTAGAGAGAGAGGGAGGGGGGTTAGAGGGAGGTGGGAGAGGGGGTTAGAGAGGGAGGGGGTTAGAGGGAGGTGGGAGAGGGGGGTTAGGGAGAGGGGGGTTAGAGAGAGAGAGAGGGGGGTTAGAGAGAGGGAGGTGGGAGAGGGGGGTTAGAGAGAGAGGGGGGTTAGAGAGAGGGAGGTGGGAGAGGGGGGGTTAGAGAGGGAGGTGGGAGAGGGGGGTTATAGAGAGAGGGGAAGTGGGTTAGAGAGAGAGCGGAGAGGGGGGTTAGAGAGGGAGGTGGGAGAGAGGGGTTAGTTGGAGAGAGAGGGAGGTGGGAGAGGGAGGGGGGTTAGAGAGGGAGGTGGGAGAGGGGGGTTAGAGGGAGAGGGGGGTTAGAGAGGGAGAGGGGGGTTAGAGAGAGAGGGAGGTGGGAGAGGGGGGTTAGAGAGAGAGGGAGGTGGGAGAGGGGGGTTAGAGAGCGAGGGATGTGGGCTAGGGGGGTTAGAGGGAGAGAGGGAGGTGGGAGAGGGGGGTTAAAGAGAGAGGGAGGTGGGAGAGGGGGGTTAGAGAGAGAAGGAGGTGGGAGAGGGGGTTAGAGAGAGAGAGAGTGATTAATACTGGGCTATATATACCTGGATTTCAACTGCAGACATTGCATGTGAGCCAGGGTCCCAGGACATGTGCATCACCATGTACATACGTGTAAGTTGACCTGTGTAAACTCTACCAAGCTCATTATAGCCCTTTCTCCTCCCTTTGTTTGAACCTTGTTCTTACCTTTATTTATGCTCTGTTATACAGGTAGTAATGCTGCCTTTGAACCAGTGAACCGGTCACATAAGCTTCACCTGCCTGCTTACTATCTTACACTCACCAGAGAACGCTCTGTGCGTTCTCACCCTACAGGACTAACTGTCCTGGGACCCCCACTTCATTACCTTGATACGCTCCTTTTGGGTAACCAGGTAACATTTTATCCATCCCCACCACCCAATCACACACAACCCTGCCCTTCACATCCCCCCATTTTTTGCACCTTTTACCCTCTGACATATACTTCCATCACTAGGTCACTTCTAGGATTTTCCTTTGCGAACCCCCAATTGTTGGTTGCTCTAGGACTTTGCTGGGAGACCCAGACGCTGTGCCCATAGGTAGGCAACATGATCTTCAATCCCCTTACTTACTATGCCTTGGCCTACAGAGACGGTCCACCCGACATGTTTCCACTGGCCTTAGTTATAATTATATGTGTTTCTTGTTAATGATCCTTTTTCTTTGTACTCCACCTTGTAGATCGTCTCCTGACGAAGCGATTAATAAATCGCGAAACTAGTCGAGACCCGAGACTTTTTTTTTTCTCATGGCGCTTTTGGTCTACCCGTACCCACTCCTCCTTTCTGAAGGGATTGCACATCTGGTGACCTAATCGCTTTATATGTACTGTATTCTAAATGTATTGTCTGTTTTTTAAAAAAAAACTTTTTTTATGTTTACTATGTGAATAAATTGTTTTAAAACTACCCTTTTGCATCACTCTAGTTGAGTATAAACACTTTATTTTGTACCGGTATAGTCCTCCCCGCTTATACACTTCCTAAAGGTTTTCAGGGTTCTCTGGGGATTCCCTGAACCCGTCATTTATATCACTAGAGGGGTCACCAGCAGGAGGTCCCGATTCCTCTATATAGATCTTTATTATCACTAGAGGGATCACCAGCAGGAGGAAGGAGGTCCTGATTCCTCCATATAGATCTTTATATCACTAGAGGGGTCACCAGCAGGAGAAAGGAGGTCCTGATTCCTCTATATAGATCTTTATATCACTAGAGGGATCACCAGCAGGAGGAAGGAGGTCCTGATTCCTCTATATAGATCTTTATATCACTAGAGGGGTCACCAGCAGGAGGAAGGAGTTCCTGATTCCTCCATATAGATCTTTATATCACTAGAGGGATCACCAGCAGGAGGAAGGAGGTCCTGATCCCTCTATATAGATCTTTCTATCATTAGAGGGATCTCCAGCAGGAGGAAGGAGGTCCCGATTCCTCTATATAGATCTTTATATCATTAGAGGGGTCACCATCAGGAGGAAGAAGGTCCTGATTCCTCTATATATATCTTTATATCACTAGAGGGGTCACAAGCAGGAGGAAGGAGGTCCTGATTCCTCTATATAGATCTTTATATCACTAGAGGGATCTCCAGCAGGAGGAAGGAGGTTCTGATTCCTATATATAGATCTTTATATCACTAGAGGGGTCACCAGCAGGAGGAAGGAGGTCCTGATTCCTCTATATAGATCTTTATATCTCTAGAGGGATCACCAGCAGGAGGAAGGAGGTCCTGATTCCTCTATATAGATCTTTCTATCATTAGAGGGATCTCCAGCAGGAGGAAGAAGGTCCTGATTCCTCTATATAGATCTTTATATCTCTAGAGGGATCACCAGCAGGAGGAAGAAGGTCCTGATTCCTCTATATAGATCTTTATATCTCTAGAGGGATCACCAGCAGGAGGAAGGAGGTCCCGATTCCTCTATATAGATCTTTATATCACTAGAGGGGTCACCAGAAGGAGGTCCTGATCCCTCTATATAGATCTTTTATATCACTAGAGGGGTCACCAGCAGGAGGAAGGAGGTCCTGATCCCTCTATATAGATCTTTATATCACTAGAGGGGTCACCAGCAGGAGGAAGGAGGTCCTGATCCCTCTATATAGATCTTTATATCAGTAGAGGGGTCACCAGCAAGAGGAAGGAGGTCCTGATTCCTCTATATAGATCTTTATATCACTAGAGGGGTCACCAGAAGGAGGTCCTGATCCCTCTATATAGATCTTTTATATCACTAGAGGGGTCACCAGCAGGAGGAAGGAGGTCCTGATTCCTCTATATAGATATTTCTATCACTAGAGGAGTCACCAGCAGGAGGAAGGAGGTCCTGATTCCTCTATATAGATCTTTATATCACTATATATATAGTAAAAGACAAAACATAGATCAGCGGGCAAATGGAAGAAACACGACGTAGGTTGCAGTTCTTACACTCACCACAAGGTGGTGAGCTCACTTCGTGTAAATGGAGCGCAGAGACAGGAAGTGATGTCAAGTATAAAAACATATTCCAGGTGAGAGGTCAAATGGGAGGAAGTAGAACAAAGACATTGCAGGAACTGGCAGCAGAGGAGGTAATAAGATATTATTTTCTATTTATACCCAGTAACCCCCCCCCCCCCGTCATGTCCGTCCTTTTCCTCCGTAGTCACTGTGATGTCTTTTATCTTCAGGAGATTCTCACATAGAGACAGTTATACTGTAATAGACATCCTAAATATAGAACCATTTATCCAACTGTCCATCCAGAGCCTCTGGTTTATAGATCGGATACATCCTAAATATAGAGCCATTTATCCAACTGTCCATCCAGAGCCTCTGGTTTATAGACCGGATACATCCTAAATATAGAACTATTTATCCAACTGTCCATCCAGAGCCTCTGGTTTATAGACCGGATACATCCTAAATATAGAACCATTTATCCAACTGTCCATCCAGAGCCTCTGGTTTATAGACCGGATACATCCTAAATATGGAACCATTTATCCAACTGTCTATCTATGTCCCCACATAGGATTCCACTCACTTCTTGTTTTGTCTTGCACAGGTCAACTGAACAGTTAGGGGTATTCTGTCTAACAAGATGACAGGCAGAAAAACAACCTCCATAGAAGTTATAACCCTTCTCCTGGCTATCCAAGCCTAAAATAAGAAGTTTGCCTAGAGTTTGGCTTTACCTTCAATGGGACAGATGAATGCGGCCTGCAGTATGGAATATTAACCCATTTGGGATGTAAGAAGACTGTCGTTAGTCATCCCAGTACAGATCATTCTCCTCCAGAGAGAAGAGCCGGCTATAGATCATATGATGACCATAATGAGCATGGAGAAGAGGATATTGGACCTCACCCTGGATATCATCTACTTGCTGACAGGAGAGGTGAGGAGGATTCTGGGAGGTCACATGACATCACTCTTATCTCTATTAATAAAACACAGACCTGACCGGAGAGGTGAGGAGGATTCTGGGAGGTCACATGACATCACCCTTATCTCTATTAATAAAACACAGACCTGACCGGAGAGGTGAGGAGGATTCTGGGAGGTCACATGACATCACTCTTATCTCTATTAATAAAACACAGACCTGACCGGAGAGGTGAGGAGGATTCTGGGAGGTCACATGACATCACCCTTATCTCTATTAATAAAACACAGACCTGACCGGAGAGGTGAGGAGGATTCTGGGAGGTCACATGACATCACTCATATCTCTATTAATAAAACACAGACCTGACCGGAGAGGTGAGGAGGATTCTGGGAGGTCACATGACATCACTCTTATCTCTATTAATAAAACACAGACCTGACCGGAGAGGTGAGGAGGATTCTGGGAGGTCACATGACATCACTCTTATCTCTATTAATAAAACACAGACCTGACCGGAGAGGTGAGGAGGATTCTGGGAGGTCACATGACATCACTCTTATCTCTATTAATAAAACACAGACCTGACCGGAGAGGTGAGGAGGATTCTGGGAGGTCACATGACATCACTCTTATCTCTATTAATAAAACACAGACCTGACCGGAGAGGTGAAGAGGATTCTGGGAGGTCACATGACATCGCTCTTATCTCTATTAATAAAGCACAGACCTGACCGGAGAGGTGAGGAGGATTCTGGGAGGTCACATAACATCACTCTTATCTCTATTAATAAAACACAGAGCTGACCGGAGAGGTGAGGAGGATTCTGGGAGGTCACATGACATCACTCATATCTCTATTAATAAAACACAGACCTGACTGGAGAGCTGAGGAATATTCTGGGATCGTTGCTCAACCAACTCTCTATTTATGAAACATAGATCTGACTGTATTAGGTGAAGGTGATAGTTACATGACGTGACCTGATATGGGGGAGATTCTGGGGATATCACAGCCGGAACTTGGTAATCATTTACATTTCTCATGACATCTCTTGATAGGGTTACACAGTTGTGAAGAAGACATCTGGTGAGAATGTGACATCTGGCGGCCATCAGATAGGGAGCCATAGACACATCACTGAGAGAAACGGCGATGAGAAGATTCTAGAAGTCACCCAGAAGATGATGGAGCTTCTGACAGGAGAGGTGAGCGGTGTCGGGAATTCTGGGACATTATCCAGTAACAGACAAGGGGTGTGTCTGGATGGTGACTGTATCATTGTGTGTGTCAGGTTTCTATAAGGTGTCAGGATGTCACTGTCTATTTCTCCATGGAGGAGTGGGAGTATTTAGAAGGACACAAGGATCTCTACAAGGACGTCATGATGGAGAATCAACGGTCATTCAGTTATGTAAAAAAAGAAAACAATACATTTAGTTTGGAGGAGAAGATATTGAACCTCACACTGGAGATCATCCACCTGCTGACCGGAGAGGTGAGGAGGATTCTGGGAGGGTCAGATGACAGCACTCATTGCTATTAATAAAACACATTATGCTCATAATATTATATGTATTGTTTTATAATACAGGAGAGTGTGCTGGTCAAGAAGACATCTTTTGAGAATAATACAAATCACCACTTGGTCACAAAACTGAAAGAAAGTCAGAGCTCCGTCAACGTTCCTTCACTCCCCTTCCAAACCCTTAAACGAAAAACTAAGAAAAAGATTCTAGAAGTCACCAAGAAGATGATTGAGCTGCTGACAGGAGAGGTGAGCGGTGTCGGGAATTCTGGGACATTATCCAGTAACAGACAAGGGATGTGTCTGGATGGTGACTGTATCATTGTGTGTGTCAGGTTCCTATAAGGTGTCAGGATGTCACTGTCTATTTCTCCATGGAGGAGTGGGAGTATATAGAAGGACACAAGGATCTCTACAAGGACGTCATGATGGAGAATCAGCCGCCCCTCACATCACCGGGTAAGAGGAGACTTTATTGTAAAGGAGAGAGCAGTACGGAGGGTCCACCTAGATCCCCCATCATCTGACTCAATGATCTGACCGCCCTTACGCGTTGCGTCCAATCAAGCATTTATTGTCCATTGTTTATTAAGAGGTCTCTAAGCAGTGCTTTGTATTCAGTCAGTGTGTGTGTTTCCTACAGATGGATCCAGTAATGGGAACCCACCAGAGAGATGTCTCCGGCCTCTGTATTCCACACGAAAAGATCACAACTATGCAAAAAATAGTCAGGTAGAAACCTAATTTAAAGTTCATATACATTTTTTTTATTATAATTTGTAAATTTTCTAGATTTTTACAATTAATACTGTTTTTTATTATATATTCAGAATAAACGCCTAAACTATTGTGAAGTGATAATTAAAAAAGAGGTAAAAGAGGAGAATGAAGAGGTTGGAATTATGAAGGACATGGATTGTTTAGAAGGACACAAGGATCTCCGCAATGAGAATCAGCCGTCCCTTATATCACCGGGTAAGAAGAGAGAGCAGTACGGAGGGTCCAACTGGGTACACTGTTAACATTTTTAGCTTCTGTGAATATACAGTATGTTGTCTGACCAAAAGTTTGGGAAGTTTTGCTGCTAGGCCTTTTGGCTAAGATCAAGTGTAGTATCTGTTCTTATCAGTTGCCAGTAGGTGGTGCTATGCTAACCGTCCTGAGTACACGGCAAGGTGGAAAGCGATGGCGGTTGGCAGATGCTAAACCTGCTGGCGTGGAGGTGGAAGACTTCTGATTTGGACGGAGAAACACAAGGTCGAAGCTGAGGGGCCAGACCCCTGGCCTTTGGCCTGGATTTTGTGGTACCTACCCCAGTCAGTTTTTCGGGAGAGAACACTTGCTCCTTTTTTTGTTGGGGGGAGCAGTTAGTATTTCCCGAACGTGATTAGGAGGGAGTGATGGGAGTAGCCTGCTGAGGTAGGCTCTCCCCAATCTTTTAGAGCTCCTACCTTCCTGGCTGGGAAGGGTGCTGCTGGTCCAGGCTGTGGCCCGGGGTCCGTTGAAAAGCCTGTGGAGATAGTGCCCCTGGAGTGGCAGTCCAGGGGTGCCATACCTTGCACAAGTGTTTGAGAGGGCACTTACTTGTATGGCACCTTGACCATGTCTCCACAATCACCCTTTTCACACCTGCCTCTAGGGCCGGGCCTTTTGGCTGGGACCAGAGGAATTTGTGTTTCCTGGCCGGAGGGTCGGCCATCGTATTGCACGATGGTCACTTTCTACTCACATCTCCCACCTTCCTTCTCCCCCACTTTCTTTTTTATTTGACCCCGTGTGTGTCACTTTTGTCTTTTTTTGTTGGTGCACGTTTTTACAACTTGTGTGTGATTAGTAGGGTGCCAGTCCTCGGGCCAGACCTGAACGTCTTGGGAGTGGGTGGACATGGCCTTCTGGCTTAGTTCGCCTGCTCTCATGGGGTCTCCCTTCGGGGAGCCCCACCTGGGAGGGTTCTGTTTCGACAGACCCTCCAAGGAAGTTGGATTACTCTAGTCCCCATCTGGAGCCTAACGCCCCGGGGGATCAGGGTCGGGCCCTTCGTGAGGAGGGTCATTTGACGCAGCACCCGTTGCACGTTTTTGTGATTACACTCTTTATGTGTGTGCACATTTTTTCTGCACCGGGTGGAGTTTTTGGGTTGTGTTTTGCACGCCACAGGCTTTTCAATAGAAAAAAAGTTTGGGAAGATTAGCTGTGCTTTCTTTCCTCAGATTAGATGAAGGAATCATCTTTTCTTCATTATATTAATACTCATGGGATTAGGCAATATAATGGGTCTAGTGTAGCTTCACTGTGTCTTAAGCCCCATGTCTCTTAAGACAAGCAGGTCTATTGGTACTTGGTTGTCCCAAACTGTATACACAATGCTAGTTTCATTGACCAGGAAGCATAGGGGACTGAGCAATAGGTAAACAGAGTACCTGTAGTACCAGGGGTACAAATATCCACAGAGGATAACTGGGATTGGTCCCTCGGTAGGAACACGATCAGTGGAATTTGCAGATAGTAGGCTGTAACATGGCTAGAAAACAGGCAAAGAGTTGGTCCAGGCAGCAGACAGATATGTGGCCAGTAAACAGGTAAAGGGTCAGTCCAGGCAGCAGGCAATAACATGGCTAGAAAACAGGCAAAGTGTTGGTCCAGGCAGCAGACAGATATGTGGCCAGTAAACAGGTAAAGGGTCAGTCCAGGCAGCGGGCAATAACATGGCTAGAAAACAGGCAAAGAGTTGGTCCAGGCAGCAGACAGATATGTGGCCAGTAAACAGGTAAAGGGTCAGTCCAGACAGCAGGGCAAAATCATGGCTAGAAAACAGTCAAAGGGTTGATCCAGCAGGCAGGCAGGCAGATCCATATGAAAGGTCCATCTCCATTCCTCAATATAACGTCATGTTCTCAACAAATGAGGAGGAGATACTGTACACCATATGAAAGGTCCATCTCCATTCCTCAATATAACGTCATGTTCCCAACAAATGAGGAGGAGATACTGAGATTGCAGGCTTTTCTGGCTTAAATCAGGTTTGGTCTCCACCCAGAGACTGGCCACATTAATCACCTTGCAGGTGGACAGACAGACATTGAGAAGGCCATATGAAAGGTCCATCTCCATTCCTCAATTTAACGTCATGTTCCCAACAAATGAGGGGGGGATTCTGTACAACGTATTTTATTCTATATCAGATTTTTCTTAAATGACTGTTGACTTCAAGAAGTGACATTTTTTTTGCATTGATTACAATATTTCTTTCCATCAGATGGACGATATGTCCGGAATGTCGGGAATAACTCGGAAGAAGATCTTCTCCTATCACCATCTCCTAATACAGAAGATGACGGCATCACACAATGTTTTCCAGAATTAAACCCCATTTCTCCATCCACACCCCATGGACCGTGTCCTCTGGAGACATCAACCGATCCCTCCAATCCTGAAGAACCTCCCGACCAATCACGTACCGTTAAATCAGACGTTCATCTTATCTTTTGCAGTGCGGATACGTCTTCCAATCCATCTAATTCCCATGAATCTTCTGTCAGCCAAAAGGAAACTCCCACAGAGCAGAGTTCTTTGTCATGTTTAGTGTGCGGGATATGTTTTAAGGCGAAATCAGAACTTCTTCTGCATCTCAGATCTCACACCAGCGTGTCTTTTGCATGTTCTGAGTGCGGGAAATCTTTCACTGACAAAGGAGCACTTGTTATACACCAGAAAACTCACACAGGTGAGGAAAGTCCTTTCACGTGTTCGGAGTGCGGGAAATGTTTTACTGAGAAAAGTGAACTTTTTACACACCAGAGAACTCACAGGGGTGGGAACCCTTATTCCTGTACGGAGTGCGGCAAATGCTTTACTCGAAAAAGAAATCTTCGTATACACCTGAGAATTCACACGGGTGAGCGTCCTTTTTCATGCACAGAGTGCGGGAAATGTTTCAGTGATAAAGGAAGTCTTCTTAGACACCTAAGAATTCACACGGGTCAGCGTCCTTACTCATGTCCAGAGTGCGGGAAATACTTCAGTAAGAAAGGAGAACTCCTGAGCCATCACAGAATTCACACGGGTGAGCGTCCTTTTTCATGTTCAGAGTGCGGGAAATCTTTCACTCAGAAAGGAGGTCTTCAAAGACACCAGCGAAGTCACACGGGTGAACGTCCTTATTCATGTGTACAGTGCGGGAAATCTTTCACTCAGAAAATAAATCTTCTTAGACACCAGAAAAGTCACACAGGAGATCGTCCTTATTCATGTTCAGAGTGTGGGAAGTGTTTCATTCGGAAAGGACAACTTCTTATACACCAGAGAGTTCACACGGGTGAGCGTCCTTATTCATGTTTAGAGTGTGGGAAATGTTTTACTCAGAATGGAGAGTTTATTAGACACCAGCAAATTCACACAAAGCGTCCTTTTCTATGTTCAGAGTGCGGGAAATCTTACCCTGATGTAACTTCACTACTCGCACATCAGAGAATTCATGCGGGTGAGCATCCTTTCTCATGTTCAGAGTGCGGGAAATGTTATTCTCAGAAATCAGACCTTCTTGTACACCAGAGAATTCACACAGGTGAGCGACCTTATTCATGTCCAGAGTGCGGGAAATGTTTCACTCAGAGAGGAAGCCTTCTTAGACACCGGGGAAGTCACACCGGCGAGCGTCCTTTTTCATGTCCTGAGTGCGGAAAATACTTTACTAACAAAGAAGGCCTCATCAGACACCAAAGAAGTCACACAGGTGAACATCCTTTCTCATGTTCAGAGTGCGGGAAAAGTTTCAATCAAAGAGGAAACCTCCTTACACACCAGAGAAGCCACAAGGGCGAGCGTCCTTATTCGTGTTCAGAGTGTGGAAAATGCTTCACTCGCAAAGAAAAACTTCTTTCACACCATAGGATTCACACAGGGGATAATCTTTTTCCGTGCCCTGTGTGCGGGAAAACTTTCACGGAGAGGTTTGCACTTCTTAGACACCAGAAAAGTCACACGGGCGAGCGCCCTTTCTCGTGCGCAGAGTGCGGGAAATGTTACACTCGGAAAGCCGAACTTCTTATACACCAGAGAAGTCACACAGGCGAGCGCCCTTTTTCTTGCGCAGAGTGCGGTAGATGCTTCAGGCGGAAGAAAGAACTTATTAGACACCAGAGAATTCACACGGGCGAGTGCCCTTTTACCTGTTCAGAGTGCGGGAAGTCTTTCACTCAGAACGGAGACCTTCTTCGGCACCAGAAGATCCATACGGAAAAACGTCCACATTCGTGCTCGGAGTGCGGGAAATGTTTCTCTCAAAAGGGAGCGCTTGTTAAGCACCAGAGGATTCACTCGGGAGAGCGTCCTTTTTCGTGTTCGTTGTGCGAGAAATGTTTTACAAGTAAAGGAAACCTACTTAGACACCAGAGAACACATACCTGCTGATGATGCTCCATACATCCCACAACTCTATGGTATCGGTTTTGAAATGGGTCACGTGCCTCGAAGAGCGACATGAAGCCATTATTTCGTAGACACTTCAGTGGTGAGATCTTCTGCAGTTCCTAGTTCTCTTTCCACACATCCCGGGGTATCCCCATTCTTCTTCATACTATATTATCAAAAGTATTGGGACACCTGCCTTTACACGCACATGAACTTTAATGGCATCCCAGTCTTAGTCCGGAGGGTTCAATATTGCGTTGGCCCCCGCCCTTTGCAGCTATAACAGCTTCAACTCTTCTGGGAAGGCTGTCCACAAGGTTTAGGAGGGTGTCTATGGGAATATTTGACCATTCTTCCAGAAGAGCATTTGTGAGGCCAGGCACTGATTTTGGACAAGAAGGCCTGGCTCTACTCTAATTCTTCTCAAAGGTGTTCTATCGGGTTGAAGTCAGGACTCTGTGCAGGCCAGTCAAGTTCCTCCACCCCAAACTTGCTCATCCATGTCTTTATGGACCTTGCTTTGTGCCCTGGTCCAAACCATTTGGTGGAGGGGGGATTATGGTGTGGGGGTTGTTTTTCAGGGGTTGGGCTTGGCCCCTTAGTTCCAGTGAAGGGAACTCTTAAGGTGTCAGCATACCAAGACATTTTGGACAATTTCATGCTCCCAACTTTATGGGAACGGTTTGTTACCCTGTGGGTATGTGAAATGACAGTCTCAGCCAAGCCATGCCCTCAACGTGTTTTACTCCGCCCCGGCGCTTAAAGTGGATTTAAACCCACTTCTCATCTTTTCTAAACTACTGCCATAGTGCTGGTCTATAAGGATATACATGCCTCCTGCGTGTATCCTCACCTGTCAAATGCAATACTTTCTGTCGCACCGTTTTTGCGCACAAGCACACTTTTTTGGGAAAAAAATACACTTTTTTTAATTAAAAAAATAATACACCAGTAACGTTAGCCCAATTTTTTTTTTATACTGTGAAAGATAATGTTACGCCGAGTAAATTGACACGTTTCAAAAATTGCGTCCGCTCGTGGAATGGCGACAAACTTTTACCCTTTAAAATCTCCATAGGCGACGTTTAAAAAATTCCACAGGTTGCATGTTTTGAGTTACAGAGGAGGACTAGGGCTAGAATTATTGCTCTCGCTCTACCAATCGCGGCAATACCTCACATGTGTGGTTTGAACACAGTTTACACATGCGGGCGCCACTCGCGTATGCGTTCGCTTCTGTGCGCAAGCCTGATGGGGCACTTTTTTAGCTGGCTCCTAGATTCCAAGCAAATTTGTCAAGCCCTGCTCTAACGACTGGGTGCTATCTCTAACGACTGGATCCCATCTCTAACGACTGGATCCCATCTCTAACGACTGGATCCCATCTCTAACGACTGGGTGCTATCTCTAGCGACTGGATCCCATCTCTAGCGACTGGGTGCTATCTCTAACGACTGGATCCCATCTCTAACGACTGGATCCCATCTCTAACGACTGGATCCCATCTCTAACGACTGGATCCCATCTCTAACGACTGGGTGCTATCTCTAGCGACTGGATCCCATCTCTAGCGACTGGGTGCCATCTCTAACGACTGGATCCCATCTCTAACGACTGGATCCCATCTCTAACGACTGGATCCCATCTCTAACGACTGGATCCCAACTTTAACGACTGGATCCCAACTTTAACGACTGGATCCCAACTTTAACGACTGGGTGCTATCTCTAGTGATGGACAGTGGTTTTTCTTCGAGATACACCACACGTGAAATAATTTGGTGTCCTTTGTTACATTTTATCTTCGCAGTCTCTTACGATAAATATATGATGTTTTTAAAAGTTGGTCCTCACAGAATCATTGTAAACCTGCAGGAAGTCATAACACCCAATCAACTTACCTTTCCCAGAAAACCCTTTAGGTTGGTTGCTCTTTTGTTTGTCCTTCTCATGGCTCTGCTTTCCTGAAGGTGTCGACTCCTCAATGGTCCACTCGATACATAATTATTGAGTTGGTTGGATTTTGGACATTAGTATTTAAGTATTTAAGACTTGATATAAGTCAAGTCTTGATTTTATTTTGTGTCAATGAATTGTTCTGTAAAAGAATAAAAAGGCTCAATGTACGATATCCTGTTTCGACTCCCTTCTTTATAAGTGACCATAATTCTTAGATAATCGGTGATTGGAATGTGTTGTCCTCATAGAGAGTCATCCATTGGTATTTTATTAAAATACATATTTAAGGTCATAAATATATCAACAGCCAATTCTTGAATATCCCGGGGGGTGTCAAGGTGGTCCCTGTGAAGAGGTTGACATGTTTTGCAAGAAACCCTCACTTGGTTCTTTAAATATGTAAACAAGGAAGTGCCCTGACAGAGTGTGTGGCGAGGAGAGGCGATCAGCGACATCTCCTAGCAGGGGAGAACAGGGAAGGTAATTAGTGTACTGACTACAGGAAAGCTGCAGCAGTGCCACCAATCAGTGCCCATCAGTGACACAAATCAATGCCCATTACTGGTGCTAGTCAGTGCTGCCTTTTATTGCCTATCTGTGTTGCCCATCAATTCCCATCAGTGCTGCTTATCAATGCCCACCAGTGCCGCCTATCAGTGCCCATGAGTGCGGCATAATAGTGCCACCGCTCAGTGCTGCCTATCAGTGTGGCATAATAGTGCCGCCCATCAGTGCTGACGATCAGTGCCACCTCATTAGTGCTGCCTATCAGTGCAGCATAATAGTGCCTCATCAGTGCCTATTAGTGCAGCCTATCAGTGTGGCATATTAGTTCCTCCTCATCAGTGCCGCCTCATTAGCGCACATCAATGAAGGAGAAAAATTACTAATTTACAAAATAAACCAAGAAAGCTCTATTTGTGTGAAGAAAATGATTAACAACGTCATATGACTGCGCAATTGTCATTCAAAGTGTGACAGCGCTGAAAGCTAAAAAATGGCCTGGGCAGGAAGGATGGGGGAAGTGCCCGGTATTGAGGTGGTTAAACTGGGTGAGGAACAGCCAAACTCTGCTACTAAGGTGAGGTTGTGGAAGAAAGTTTGATGTCACAGGTCATACACCATGGCAAGACTGAGCACAGCAACAAATCACAAGGCAGTTATTCTGCATCAGCAAGGTTTCTCCCAGGCAAAGATGGAGGGGGTGAGTTGAGGAGTGGAGAGGTAGATCTGGGTGTGGTGGTATTGGAAGCCATGGGAGGTTATCAACTGGCCCAGGGAAGAGGTATAGAGAGATATTATATATATATATATATAATAATATGTGTAAAGCGCTGCGTAAACTGATGACACTATAGAAGTGCCCTTATTAAATAAATGCACTGCAAGGCAGCAAAGTACCAAAATACAGCATAGGCTGCAGTTTTTATGTTCTCCACAAGGTGGTGATCTTGGAAGCTACAGGCAGGAAGTGATGTCAGGAGCAGACAGGAAGCAAGGTCGGGTATAAAAGGGAAGTCTCGGGTGAGAAGTGAGACAAGTGTGAGGAAGTGAAGAGGAGACATTGCTGGAACTGGCAGCGAAGGAGGTAACAAGTTATTATTTTCTATTTACACCCAGTAACCGCCCGTCCTCTTCCTTCATAGTCACTGTGACGTTGTTTTTCTACAGTAGATGTCGATACACACATATATTTGGATGGGTACAATCTTGAGACAGATATGATCTAAATATAGAGCCAAGTTTGGACTGGAGACCTGTTGGATCGCAGGAGTCGTTTTCAGCCATGGAAGCCTCCATCTTGGCCTCTGTTTGATCTTCAACTGTCATGGTGCCACACATGTAGTCAGTTATGACACCAGCCATTTGGCGGTTTGACAGTTTAGTTGGGAGCACAAACAAATGTGACAGTTACATTCCTGGCACATGCCAGATATTTAACTTTTTTTTAAACTGTAAAATCGATGGGTTGAGTTCCACTTTATAAGGCGAGCGCCTGTGCCCGCCACCTTAGTATAGACCAGGGGTCTCCAAACTTTCTAATGAAAATGGACAGTTTACTGTCCTTCAGGGTTTAGGGGGGGGCGGATTGTGGGCAGTGAGAGTAGAAAATGCACTGGCATCAGTGCCCCATCATTGGTCTTAATAGGGGGAATATTGCCCCATAGTTGATATCAGTGAGAAGAAGAGTGTCCTGTTGATGGTGTCAGTGGTTGGAATGGTGCCCTATCATTGGTGTCAGTGAGAGGAATAGTGGCCATCATTGGTGTCAGTTGGTGGAATGGATCCCCATGGAATGGAGGAATAGATCCCCATTGTTGGTATCAGTGGTTGGAATGGTGCCCCATTGTTGGTGTCAGTGGTTGGAATGGTGCCCCATCATTGGTGTCAGTGAGAGGAATAGTGGCCATCATTGGTGTCAGTTGGTGGAATGGTGCGCCATCGTTGGTGTCAGTTGGTGGAATGGTGCGCCATCGTTGGTGTCAGTGAGAGGAATAGTGGCCATCGTTGGTGTCAGTTGGTGGAATGGTGCGCCATCGTTGGTGTCAGTTGGTGCAATGGATCCCCATGGAATGTAGGAATGGATCCCCATCGTTGGTGTCAGTGGTTGGAATGGTGCCCTATTGTTGGTGTCAGTGAGAGGAATAGTGGCCATCATTGGTGTCAGTTGGTGGAATGGTGCGCCATCGTTGGTGTCAGTTGGTGGAACGGATCCCCATGGAATGGAGGAATGGTGCCCCATCGTTGGTGTCCGTGGTTGGAATGGTGTCCCATCGTTGGTGTCAGTGGTTGGAATGGTGCCCCATTGTTGGTGTCAGTGGTTTGAATAGTGCCCCATCGTTGGAGTCATTTGGTGGAATGGTGCACCAAGGGCCAGATAAAGGTAAGCAAAGGGCCACATCCATATCAGAGACCACTGGTATAGACCCGCCGATCCCTCTTTCATAATAAATAGTCCAATATGGTGACCTAGTTAACCACAACATCTATAACACTCAGTAAATGTACAGCTACATATAGTATGTATGTACGTAAACCCCCACAACAAACTTCTCTCATCTGCTCCCTTCTAGTCTGTTGGCTATACCATTCATAGCGTTTTGTTATATCTGTTCAGTAATGTATAAATGTCCTTTCTCGGAAATTCCAGTGAGCCGACAACTTCCTGTGATCTCTGCCTGTGCTCCACCCTTATCAGTTCTAATGAACTACAGAGCTCCTCCCATCTATGTGATGGACAAGAGGAGAAAGGGAGGATCTGGTAGTCCTTTCTTCTGGTCCTGATTTAACGATATTGATGCCAATCTGCCTGGGCTCAGATTGGGGACAGTTTCTCGAAACTTGCTCAAAGTTTGGAAATGTTATTCTTGGGCCTCATGCAGATTAGATGTTTTTGATACTGCTCCTAGGGGCCTTTTTTTTTTTTGAGTGGGGGGTTGCCTATAAACTTCCCCTTATATGCTAGCCTATGTTTCCATGTACCCATAGGTGTTTAGAGGCAGCAAAAAAAAAAAACAGAGCCAGTGCTTCCAAGAGCAGCGGCACTTTGGCAAAAAAAAACAAACAAACATGTAAACGCACGTTAACGCTAATAATAACCAATTACCGTATTTATCAGGCTATAACGCGCCCCGGCGTATAGCGCGCACCCCTGAATTTGAAGAAGGATTCCTGCAAAAAAAAAAAAAATACTTAGTTTGGATGCCCCTCGTCGGTGTCTTGCGCGTCCATCGGCGGCCTCGTCTGGTCCGGCGTCCCGCGCTCTGTTCGAACCACTGCGCCGACATATATACCGAGCGGAGTACACTCGTGTATAGTCGGGCGGGCTCGGCTCCTCTCGCGTAAACGACGTACAGTACGCACACGACGTGACCGCGAGAGGAGCCGAGCCTGCTCGACTAAACCCGAGTGTACTGCGCTCGGTATATGTCGGCGCAGTGGTTCGAACAAAGCGCGGTATACGCCGATAAATACGGTATTCTAGCCAATAAAATGAATTCATGCGCAAGCTGTTGCCGCTACAGGCATTCCCCACAATGGTAAAGCCACCCTAGTGGCTGATTAGCTGCTCTCCCGTTTAAACAGGAAGCCGGAGATCCGATGCTGCTGCTGCTGGTGGGTTACCACAGAGCTGGCTGAGGACCGGATGTTCCCTGCCCATCTCTATGTCCCTGGGAGGCCGGAAGCGACGTCATGACATCACTTCCGGCTCTGGCAGATGTAAACTCTGCCATTTTTTTTTTCTAGACAGCTCAGATCAATTTTGTTTCTACCTTTTCAGGGTAGAGAAGATATCTGGGGTCTTATAGACCCCAGATATCTCCATAAAGAGGACTTGTCATGCTTTATTCTTAGTACAAGGGATGTTTTACATTTCTTTTGATGGGAATAAAAGTGATAAAGAAAAAATATATATATTTTTTTTAATTCGCTCCTATCCCCTTGCAGACGCATACGTAGGTCATTCCCACTTTTGTAAACAGTTTTTGCAACACACGTGTAGTATCACCGCGAATGTTAGAGCGAGGGCAATAAGACCCCCTCCCTGCTTTGGATTACGGGGGACCTTTTTGGAGGGGTCTGTTTGCTGTAGATGTCACCTTAGCTGTAGAACATCCTATAGCAAAAATGGGGAGAAACAAAAAAAAGAAATCCTGCAAAATGCATACCAGACACTTTTTTTTTTTGTGGAGACTTCCCCTCACTTCCTGTTCTGTCACACACTCGTCACCTGGACAGGAAGTGAAATCTCCCCCAATGGGGACACAGAAATCAAAACTGAACAGGGCTCCTAACTCTTCCCCTCTCTATCCAAACCAAAGTTTATCCCAGTACAGATCAGATAATTATCAGTTTATTATTCATCTACAGAAAGGAGAGTCCTATATGGATCACATCAATAGGAATGGACAAAGACCAAAATCACATGACTGAGAGGATATTGAACCTCACCCTGGAGATCATCTACCTGCTGACTGGAGAGGTGAGGAGGATTCTGGGAGATCGCATGACATCACTCTTATCTCTATATATAAAACGCAGAGCTGACCGGAGAGGTGAGGAGGATTCTGGGAGATCGCATGACATCCCTCTTCTCTCGATTAAGGAAGGAAGTAAAGCCTGTTAACCCCCCCAAGAATAAAAACCTGCAAGGCAAAGGCATAATGTGCTAGTATGACTAGCATACCAGCTCATTATGAATTACTTACCTTAGATCGAAGCTCCCAAAGCCGTCCTCGTCTCCCCCTATGGCTGAAGACCTCTCTCCTGGAGTTTACTTCCAGGTATCGCGGCTTCGCCACTGTGATTGGCCGGAGACACGATGACGTCGCACCCGCGCATGCGCACGGGAGCCACCAGTAACGGCACATGCTAGGGAAGAAACTGCACGGAGGTTTGTTTCTTCCCAGCGCATGTGCTGTTTACATTATCGGCGCACTACAGGTGAAATATATCCTAAATGGCGCACGTTTAGGAGATATTTCCACTACCTATAGGTAAGCCTAGAATTGAAAGTCAACAAAAGGGGTTTACAACAGACCTGACCGGAGAGGTGAGGAGGATTCTGGGAGGTCACATGACATCACTCTTATCTCTATTAATAAAACACAGACCTGACCGGAGAGGTGAGGAGGATTCTGGGAGGTCACATGACATCACTCTTATCCCTATTAATAAAACGCAGACCTGACCGGAGAGGTGAGGAGGATTCTGGGAGGTCACATGACATCACACTTATCTCTATTAATAAAACACAGAGCTGACCGGAGAGGTGAGGAGGATTCTGGGAGGTCACATGACATCACACTTATCTCTATTAATAAAACACAGACCTGACCGGAGAGGTGAGGAGGATTCTGGGAGGTCACATGACATCACACTTATCTCCTATTAATAAAACACAGAGCTGACCGGAGAGGTGAGGAGGATTCTGGGAGGTCACATAACATCACTCTTATCTCTATTAATAAAACACAGAGCTGACCGGAGAGGTGAGGAGGATTCTGGGAGGTCACATGACATCACTCTTATGTCTATTAATAAAACACAGAGCTGACCGGAGAGGTGAGGAGGATTCTGGGAGGTTACATGACATTACTCAGCCATTTTTCTATTTATGAAACAAAGTTCTGACTGTATTAGGTGAAGATGACAAATAAGATGACGTGACCTGATATGGGCGAGATTCTGGAGATATCACAACCTGAATTTAGTAATCGTTCACATTTCTCATGGCGTCTCTTGATAGGGTTACACAGTAGTGAGGAAGACATCTGGCAGCCATCAGATAGGGAGCCATAGACACATCACTGTCCTGTCTTCTGATATAAACAGCGATGAGAAGATTCTAGAGGTCACCAAGAAGATGATGGAGCTTCTGACAGGAGAGGTGAGCGGTGCCGGGAATTCTGGGACATTATCCAGTAACAGACAAGGGATGTGTCTGGATGGTGACTGTATCATTGTGTGTGTCAGGTTCCTATAAGGTGTCAGGATGTCACTGTCTATTTCTCCATGGAGGAGTGGGAGTATTTAGAAGGACACAAGGATCTCTACAAGGACGTCATGATGGAGAATCAGATGTTCAGCTATAAAAATCCAGGAAAAAATAAATCTTGCTTGAATGAGATGATACTGAAGCACACCATGAAGATCATCAACCTTTTGATCGGAGAGGTGAGGAGGACTTTGGGAGGGTCACATGAAAAGTTAATAGAACGCAAGGTGAGGTCAGGAGTATCCCGATATTATACTTGTTTTATATTACAGGAATGTACCATAGTTATGACATCATCTCTTGAAAATAATGTAACAAGGAGAAGTCACCGCTTGCTCAAAAGACTAAAAGAAAGACAGTGCCCCATCACAGTGCCTCCCCTTCCCGTCCTTAGTCTTGGGAAAATTAACAAATGTAACATCCAAGAAGTTACCACCAAGATCATTGGTCTGCTGACAGAAGAGGTGAGCGGTGCCGGGAATTCTGGGACATTATCCAGTAACAGACAAGGGATGTGTCTGGATGGTGACTGTATCATTGTGTGTGTCAGGTTCCTATAAGGTGTCAGGATGTCACTGTCTATTTCTCCATGGAGGAGTGGGAGTATTTAGAAGGACACAAGGATCTCTACAAGGACGTCATGATGGAGAATCAGCCGCCCCTCACATCACCGGGTAAGAGGAGACTTTATTGTAAAGGAGAGAGCAGTACGGAGGATCCACCTAGATCCCCCATCATCTGATAAACACATAGAAACAATGTACTAAGTCAGTGTGTGTGTTTCCTACAGATGGATCCAGTAATGGGAACCCACCAGAGAGATGTCCCCGTCCTCTGTATTTTCCAGCTAAAAGTGGGGCCCAAACTGTAGGGTGGTGCACATTATTGTAAAGGAGAGAGCAGTACGGAGGGTCCACCTGGATGAACTTTAAATGCAGAACATATTTATAGTTTCATTTTACTTCCATTATGTAACGACACCCCATCTATGAGAGGGTTAACGTCGTTTAGGATATTCCATTCCCGAACACCAAGGCAGCTACCAGACACTCCAATCGGGTGAACAAGAAACCCATACGAATAATTCTCCCCCAAATACGAGACGACACTCCGTGTTGAGGTTCAAGTAGGAATCACACTTTTTATTAAGGAATACAGACTCTTATATACAGAAAAAGAGGAGGTTCCTACAACCTGCTCATACTACTCCAGCAATACACCTGTGACCAGGAGCCCAATTTAACATGAGCTCATTAACTAATCCCTTAGACAGCATAGGTGACTTATAGGCATGACCTTTCAGGTCCTAGTCTTGCTGTCTCCTAGACTACAATACACATTATCCTACATATCAACACAGAACTCCTTCACACAATTACAGGGTCAAATAGCACAAGCAACAATGAAAGACCCTTAGCAGTTATCCTAGACCCATTTACATTATAACAGATAGACATAGGGTTGCCAACTCATCCCTTTAAAACAGAACACATATGAATTACACAGGTTCTGATGCTAATTTAATGCAAATAAGGCACCAAGTGAGTTTAATTACCTCCTTAATCGGCCACAGAACCTGTGTAATTAATATGTGTTCTGTTTTAAAGGGATGAGTTGGCAACCCTAGATAGACAGGTAGTTGCAGTTGATAAAATTAGCATCGTTAAGTAATAGATGGTCGGCCAGTTACATTGAACTTCCTGGAATGCCCAAATAAGGAGTTATAATTCCTGGGCATAGCCCTCACAGTGTACAGGGGATAACATCTTCATATTTCTTGAGAGAGATTGTTAATTAATATTACTACCCCATTTGAAATAATCCAAGATATATTTTCTCAGTCAGCCTATGCCCCCTAATGGACACAGGGTGATTTAGACGTAAGAGGTGCATGGGGAGCTGAAGCAGGGGTATCCCATACTTTCTAAGGGATTTTGGATTCCACGGGCCCTCCCATTACACATTATTATTAAGACATGTTGCTTCACCAAAGAGAAATCACCAGAGAGAATTGGCGCAGACCTTGCCACCATGCAGTAAGATTGAGACTTAATTATTAATGGCTGGCGAGTAATTTTGGAAAATCTGTTAAAGATGAAGCTAAAGGTGTTGTCTTTTCATTATTAAATTTTAAGGAGGTGGGGGGCAGTTTCAACAAGTCTATACTGTACACCATATGAAAGGTCCATCTCCATTCCTCAATATAACGTCATGTTCCCAACAAATGAGGAGGAGATACTGTACACCATATGAAAGGTCCATCTCCATTCCTCAATATAATGTCATGTTCCCAACAAATGAGAACTATAGTCACATGATCTATGTACAGTCATTTGGTTTGTAAATGATTGGTGTCTTGGTAATGCAAAATGATAATGAAAAGATTATTTTCAGTCTATAAGAACATCGTCAACGTATCTACGCCACCACAGCACATTTCCAAGAAATATTGTAGAGAGAGGTATTTAAAATCATATGGGAGACGGATAGAAAGTTAACTGCTGTACTTGCCACTCTACCCAACGTTCTATACACCATATGAAAGGTCCATCTCCAGTTCTCAATATAACGTCATGTTCCCAACAAATGAGGAGGAGATACTGTACACCATATGAAAGGTCCTTATTAGTGTTGCTCACGAATATTCGCATTGCGAATATTCGACTCGAATATAGCATATTCGAGAAATCGCGCTATATTTCGAATTTCGCGGTGAATATTCGCAATTCCGAATATTCGCATTTTTTCAATTTGATTTTTAAAACAGATCACATCCTATCGACGTCTAAAAGCATTGCTGGTATGATTAGAGACCCTGGGCCGAGTAGCTAAGCTGAGGCGATCCTTTTATGTTGCCAAATTGAAAAAAAAAAAATTGCGATTTTTCGCTATTGCGAATGCGAAAATGATTGCGAATTTTCGATAACTGTGGTAGGAGAACTCTGATTGTCTCTGATGCAAAAGGGGGGGGCTTTGTGTATGTGTATGTTATGAATATTTGTATGTTTGATATTATTATTTTTTGTAAGAAGGAAAAAATTGCGCATACCTTAAAAAAGGGGAGAATACAGCAGCAACTCAAAAATGTTATACAACATAAATTAATACAAGACAGAAAATGGAGTCGCTCTACAAGAATAAAAAATATGTCTAGTGACAAGACATGTGGGCAAATTATAAAATAAGCAAGTGCAAATAACTTGTGAAATACACAGTGAAACAAATATATAAAGAAATATAGTCCCAATAATAGAAAAATAATCTTTCATAAAAATGTCTTTGATATGTGAAGTGAAAAAAAGTCCAAAGCATGCAGCATGAACGTGTTCAATCTTTAAGGTGTTTGATTGACAAACGGCTGTGACAGATGGATAGAGTAAAGAATCACCACCAATGCAAAACACTTTTTATTTTCTATTGTAAAATATCAAGAATATTCTGAGCCAATCAGAGTGCTCCTTCCGCATTTGCCGAATATTCGCAATTATTTTGTATTGTAAAATATCAAGAATATTCTGAGCCAATCAGAGTGCTCCTTCTGCATTTGCCGAATATTCGCAATTATTTTGTATTGTAAAATATCACGAATATTCTGAGCCAATCAGAGCGCTCCTCCAGCATTTCTCGAAATTGCGCAATAAATATCGCATTCGCATGTTGCGATATTTCGATAAAATATCACGAATATTCTGAGCCAATCAGAGTGCTCCTACCGCAGTTATCAAAAAATCGCAATTATTTTCGCATTCGCAATAGCGAAAAATCGCAATCATTTACTTTCGATAAAATATCACGAATATTCGAATTTAGCGAATATATCTCGAATATTCGAATATATATTCGAGATATATCGCGAAATCGAATATGGCATATTCTGCTCAACACTAGTCCTTATCCATTCCTCAATATAACGTCATGTTCCCAACAAATGAGATACTGAGATTGCAGGCTTGGCAGGCTTAAATCAGGTTTGGTCTCCACCCAGAGACTGGCCACATTAATCACCTTGCAGGTGGACAGACAAACATAGAGAAAGCCATATGAAAAGTCCATCTTCATTCCCCAATATAACGTCATGTTCCCAACAAATGAGGAGGAGATACTGTACACCATATGAAAGGTCCATCTCCATTCCTCGCCATAACAAAGCAGTACACAATCGCGCTTACTCACATGGCAGGGCTTTGTAGACTGAAACATG
The DNA here is from genome assembly GCF_905171775.1 of Rana temporaria. Taxonomy (NCBI): domain Eukaryota; kingdom Metazoa; phylum Chordata; class Amphibia; order Anura; family Ranidae; genus Rana; species Rana temporaria. Next base: position 174,677,739 of record NC_053496.1, read on the forward strand.
AGCATAATACTGTATGTGGCTTCTGACTAAAATGTGAAAGTTCCATTCATTTTATTCCATAATTCCTTTTCACCAGGAGGACACTTTCTCCAGAATCCCTCGGAGGGACGTCACAATATATCTGCAGACAATAATGTGGAAGATGACGGTTTTGCACAATATTATGTAAATGCTGTTACTCCATATATACATCACAGACCTTACTGTTTGGAGGAATCAATGGATCCCTCTAATCCCGAGGAATCTTCTGCTCGATCACCTCATTGGACTCCAGACATCCACCTTCCATCTCACGGTGCAAATAGAGCACCAGACTCCTCCAATCCTAATCAATGGTCTTTCAGAAACAAAGTACTAAACACCGTTCAGAGTTCTTTGTCATGTTTGGAGTGTGGAAAATCTTTCAACTTGAAATCGGAACTTCAAATCCATCTTGGAGGTCACACCAAGGTGGCCTCTTCATCTTCAGAGTGTGGGAAGTCTTTCACCGAGAAAAGTGAACCTCTTCCACACCAGGAAAGTCCCGCTGACGAGAAGCCGTTTTCATGTACAGAGTGTGGAAAATGTTTTGTTCTAAAGAAAAATCTTCTTAAACACCAGAACACATGCCAGCATTCTTATTCATGTTCAGTGTGCGGGAAATGTTTCGCTGTCAAAGCAAAACTTCTTATCCATCATAGAATTCATACAGGTGAGCGTCCTTTTTCGTGTTCCGAGTGTGGGAAAGGTTTCGATTTCAAAACCCAACTTCTTGAGCACCAGAGAGTTCACACGGGTGAGCGTCCTTATTCTTGTTCCGAGTGCGGGAAAGGTTTCGCCGTCAAAGCAAAACTTCTTATCCATCATAGAAGTCACACAGGTGAACGTCCTTATTCTTGTTCCGAGTGCGGGAAAGGTTTCACCGTCAAAGCAAAACTTCGTATCCATCATAGAATTCACACGGGTGAGCGTCCTTTTTCGTGTTCAGAGTGCGGGAAAGGTTTTTCTCGGAACACAGAACTTCTTAGACATCAGATCGTTCACACCGGTGAAAATCCTTTTTCCTGCTCAGAGTGCGGGAAGTGTTTTAATGTGAAAGGAAACCTTGTTCAACACCAGAAGATTCACACAGCTGAGCATCCTTTTGCATGCTTGGAGTGCGGAGAAAGTTTCAACTGGAAAAAAAACCTCCTTCGACACCAGAAGAGTCACGCGGGAGAAATTCCCTTTGAATGTTCAGAGTGCGGACAGTGTTTCACCCGGAAGTTGAACCTTCTGAGGCACCAGAAAAAGCACACCGATGGAGGTCCTTTTTCATGTTCGGAGTGCGGGAAATGTTACCAACGTAAATGTAATCTAGTTAGACATCAGAAAACACACACACCTGCTGATGCTATTGACTAATGTATGGTAACCAATGAAATGTTGAGTTGTTCGATTTATAGAACAATTGTATAATAAAGCTGAGGTGAAGATGAGTGGGTTGTCTCCTTGCAGAGTCTATTGATGAGATGGTGGAAGTCGGCCATGACACTAAATGAGATCCTTATTCTTTAAATGTCCTCCACACATCCACTACTAGACATGTTTCGGTCCGAATTTGTGCTTGTTCAGAGATTTAGGATGTATCCGAAACTCCGAAATTCATTTTAATTTCGCTTTGTTATATTTGTTTCCTAACAAATTCCACATTTTCACGAACGGTTCCAGTTTGCATCAGTCGAAAAAAAAAAAAAAAAAACGATCGACTGATTCAAACACTGTCTGAAGAATAGTTGGTTGTTAACCGCTTAAGGACCGGGTCACGCATATATACGTCGACACCATGGGCGTCCGCTGAAATTTTTTCAGGGGGGGAGCTTCAGGAGCGGCGATACACAATCGCATTTAACCCTTTCTTCAAAAACTAGCGGCGGTTAAAAGCGCCTGAATACCGCAGGTAAAATGATGGTAAAGCGCCGCTTTTTAGCGGCGCTTTACCGATAATGCGGCCAGCTGGCAGTGTGAAATAGCTCTTCAGATAATTCAGCTTCACTCCATGCCCATATAAATATAGCCTAGAGAATGTACAGACCCCCCTTCAGCACAGACCCCTCCAGCACAGATGGACCGCCCCATTCAGCACAGACCCCTCCATTCAGCACAGATGGACCCCCCATTTCGCACAGACCACCCCTTCAGCACAGATGGAACCCCTTTAAGCACAGACCCCCCTTCAGCACATACCATCCTTCAGGATGGACCCCCCCCTTCAGTACAGACCCCCCTTCAGCACAGATGGACCCCCCCCCCCGCTTCAGTACAGACCCCCCCTTCAGCACAGATGGACCCACCATTCAGTACAAACCCTCTTCAGCACAGACGGACCCCCTACCTCCCCCATCCCATTCAGTACCTCAGATCAGCACGGTACAGGCAGCAGGTTCCCTCCCCCTGTTGACACACTGGAGGGGGAGGCAACTTCACTCTGCTCACTGTGCCTGTGTGACATCCAGCCCAGGGACTGCTCAGACAGCCCACGGCCGCGAGACTCTTCACGATTTTTTAGGGGGGGTCAATTGCCCCCCCTTGCCCTATGGAGTGAACGCCCATGGTCGACACAATGACTTCTGTCGGCAGATCGACGTGTATATATACATCCCCTTTAAGATGCAGTTGTGTGGGCACGCGCCCGCCGCAAACTCCGTGAGTCCAACCGCGGGTCCCACGGACTCTATGTCCGCAGGGATACCCGCGATCATCTCACGGAGAGGAAGAACAAGGAAATGCTAATGTGAACAAGCATTTCCCCATTCTTCCTAGTGACAGGACACTAATCTCCGCTCCCTGTAATCGGGAGCGGTGATCAGTGTCGTGTCACACATAGCCCTCACAGTTAGAATCACTCCCTACGACGCATTTAAAGCCATTGTTCCAGCTGCAATTTTTTTTTTTTTAAGTCAGCAGCTACAGTGTTTTAATAAGAACACTTACTTATCCTAGGCGCCCACGATGTCAGCCCCCGAGGCCAATCCCTCGATCGTGGCAGGTCCCGGCGCCGCCATCCTCACTAAGAGAAATTGGCAGTGGAGCCTTGCGGCTTCACTGCCCGTTTCCTACTGTGAATGCGCGAGTTGCGCAGCGTTTTCTGAATTGGCGGCTGTTCTCTGGGATACACACAGTTCCCAGAAGACGGTTCGCCCCATTCCCCAGCAGACAACGCGAGGAGGACAAGAATAAGACCAGCTGCGGACTAGGAAGAGGCAGATTAGGAAGATCTGCCTAGCAACCACAATTCCTGGTAAGTAAAAAAAAAATTTTTTTTTTTGGAGCATTTTTATGTATTTTTTAGGGTGAACCTCTGCTTTAACCCCTTCACTGCCAGTGTCATTTTTACAGTAATCAGTGCATTTTAATAACCCTGATCGCTGTATCAATGACAATGGTGTCAAAAGTGTCCGATGTGTCCGTGATAATGTCGCAGTCACAATAAAAATCGCTGATCGCCGCCATTACTAGTAAAATAATATATATATTAATAAAAATGCTATAAATCTATCCTCTATTTTGTAGACGCTATAACTTTTGGGCAAACCAATCAATAAACTCTTATTGCGATTTATTTTTTATTTTTACCAAAAATATGTAGAAGAATACGTATCGGCCTAAACTGAGGAAAAAATAAATAATTTTATGTTTTTGGGGGGATATTTATTATAGCAAAAAGTAAAAAATATTGATTTTTTTTCAAAATTGTCGCTCTATTTTTGTTTATAGCGCAAAAAATAAAAACGGCAGAGGTGATCAAATACCACCAAAAAAAAGCTATATTTGTGGGGGGAAAAAGGACGGCAATTTTGTTTGGGAGCCACATCGCACGAGCGCGCAATTGTCTGTTAAAGCGAGGCAGTGCCGAATCGCCAAAAATTGGCCAGGTCCTTTACCTGCCTAAAGGTCCGGGTCTTAAGTGGTTAATTTGCAGGGATTTCCTCTCACTTCCTGTTTGGCTATGGGACAGGAAGTCAGGGGAAATCTCCACAATAGAACACAGATGGTAAAAAATAATTGAATAGGGGTTCTAACCCTCCTTTACTCTATCCTAAATGAAAAACATTTTTTTTGTATTTACTAAGAATAACTATGACAGATACTAAATACATTAGTCTTGTGCTAACGATGATCAAACTATTTTTTATTTATTTTTTTAGCTGTCGGCATATGAATTATTATGCAGTGTTAGCTATACATTTTACATGAATGCACTTGGAATTCATGTTTCTGAATTTAAGAACTCTATCAAATATTTATTTGTTTTTAATGGTATGTTTTATGCTTACACTATACGAAAAATCAGGCAAAAATCGGTCGTTCAGACAGTTCGTTCGTTTTTCGTACAGTTAATGGGCACAAAATTGATAATCGTTGGGACGTTTCTGAGCCGAAAAAACGAAGGACAAGTTTGGAAATTTTCTGCCGAACGAACGATAAATCGGAAGGTTAATGTGTTTCCCGTCCGAACTTTCTGCACTAGGTATATGTAAAAAAAAAACTAACCAAATTTTTTTTATTTATGTCCACTGAACGATTTATCGGTCATTACATAATGGCACTATCGTTTGCGCTCACGACCGAATGTTCGTTTTTCGAAAGTTCGTTCGGAAGATTTTTCGTGGGTTGTATGGCCAGCATTAGTCATTGTTAAGCTAAAGTATAATGGGGTAGATTCAGGTACATTTGCGCATTTTTTACGGAGGCGCAGCGCACCGTTTTGCCGCGGCGCCTTCGTAAATTACCTGCGCTACGCTCGATTCACGGAGCAGTAGCTCCGTAAATTGCGTGGGCGCTCCTGAAAAATGTCCGGCGTAATTGTGCTTAATTTAAATGATCCCGTAGGGGGCGTGGATCATTTAAATTAGGCGCGTTCCCGCGCCGAGCGTAGTGCGCATGCTCCGTCGGGAAACTTTCCCGACGTGCATTGCGGTAAATGACGTCGCAAGGACGTCATTTGCTTCAAAGTGAACGTGAATGGCGTCCAGCGCCATTCACGATTCACTTACGCAAACGACGTAATTTTTCAAAAACGCGACGCGGGAACGACGGGTATATGTAGCATTGGCTGCACCTGCTAATAGCATGGGCAGCCTTACGCAAAAGCCGACGTACGCAAACGACGTAAATTGCGTACGCAGGGTGCGTGTACGGTTGTGAATCGGCGTTAGTATGCAATTTGCATACTCTACGCTGACCACAACGGGAACGCCACCTAGCGGCCTGCGTAAGAATGCAGCCTAAGATATGACGGCATAAGGAGCCTTATGCCAGTCATATCTTAGGCTGCAGTCGGCGTATCGAGGTTCCTGAATCAGGAGCATTCGATACGCCGGGGCAAGTAAGCAATTGCGCTGCGTAACTATGGTTACGCAGACGCAATTGCTCTCTGAATCTACCCCACTGTGTTTGCTTCATTATGTTGCATGTTTATTACATAGAGGTCAAACAATGAAAAAACAACATGAACTGCAGTTATAATGTTCCCCACAAGGTGGCAATGTAATCTACAATAGCTGGAACGCACACACACAGGAAGTGTTAGGGGCAGACAGGAAGTGATGTCAGGTACCAACAGGAAGTTCTGGTTGAGAGACGCGCTCAAAGAAAATAGAGAGGAGACATTGTTGGAACTGGCAGCAGAGGAGGTAATAAGATATTATTTTATATTTACACCCAGTAACCCCGTCATGTCCGTCCTCTTCCTCCATAGTCACTGCGATGTCTTTTATCTCCAGCAGATGATGACGTAGCTCCCAGCTGTCCCTGATTTTGAGGGACTGTCCCTGATTTGAAGCAATGTCCCTCTGTCCCTCATTCCTCCTCATTTGTCCCTCATGTTGCTCTGATCTACAGAGTTGTATATAAAATGCACTTTTTATCTTTCAAAAAGTGTTTCCCAGGGCTAAACCTTTCATCCAAATTCTAAATTGCTGCATTTGTACACTTTAAAAGCCAATATAAGGGAATAGTAATGGTAAAAAAAAGTCCTTGTGGATTTAATTATTTTTTTTTTGTTAATTCTCCTTTAAGGGGGTGTGTCCTATGCCTACATACATTTGTTAGTAGGTGTCCCTCATGCCCATCTCAAAATGTTGGGAGGTATGTGATGATATACACATATAGCCAGATTCACGTAGATTGGTGCATATTTGTGTCGGCGTAGCGCATCTCATATGCGCTACGCCGACGTAACTCTGAGAGACAAGTGCAGTATTCACAAAGCACTCGCTCCCTACGTTGCGCCAGCGTAACGTAAATTGGCCGGCGTAAGCCCCGCCTAATTCAAAGTAGGAAGGTAGTGGGCGTGATACATTTAAATTAACCGTGACCCCATGTAAATGAAGGGCCGAACGAACGGCGCATGCGCGCGCATGCTCAGAATCACATTGCAGGAGCTGCGGTGGCTCAACGCGATTGGCACTGCGCTGACAAGCCATTCACCTCTGCAGCTAGGGGTTCGGATCCCGGTCTCGGCTACATGTGAATTGAGTTTGGTGGTCTCAGCCCGGCTCCCAGTGGGTGTGCTATGCGAGGTAAGCCTGCGCTTAGTACGCCCACCCCCCTCCCACAAAAACCACCACACTTACACGCACTCGAAATTGGGTTAACATGCACGCACTTTGACCACGCGGTCTCTAAAAAAGAGAGGCGAAGGACTAACGGGGCTGGTTGAGCGGGCTAGATCCTCTCACTCCCTTATAGGGAGTCCCTCTGCCCCGTTGGGCTTCAAAGCGGAGCAGGTAGGGCGGGCTGTGTGGGAGGACCCCCTCACACACCCGCCATTGCCACCCGGGGCATGGAGAAAGGTGGCAGATTGCCTCTGGGGGAGGCCTGCCTACTCCCAACTCCTGCAGTCCGGCTCCTCTCTCGAGTACACGCACAAAATACACTTAAAAGAATCACGTTGCATATACTCCCTAAGATACGACGGCTCAATGCCTACGACGTGAACGTAACCCACGCCCAGCCCCATTCACGTACGACATAGGCAAACGACGTAAAATACGACGGCTGTTCCCTGGTCCATGCCCTAACATGACTTACACCTGCTTTAGGTGGAATAACTTTACGCCGGACGTACGCCTTACGTAAACGGCGTAGATTACAGCGACGGGTACAAGTACGTTCGTGAATCGGCGTATCTCGGTAATTTGCATATTCGACGCGTAAATCAATGGAAGCGCCCCTTGCGGCCAGCGTAAATATGAGCCCAAGATATGACGGCGTAGGAGACTTACCTCGGTCGGATCAAGCCAAAATTCAGGCGTATCGAGAATTAGGCGCACAGATACGATGGCGCATCCGAGAACTTACGCGGCGTATCAGAAGATACGTCGGCGTAAGTCCTTACTTGAATCTGGGCCATAGAGTATTTTAAATTGTGCCTATAACCATTTATCCAACTGTTTAAAGTCCAGATACATCCCAAATATAGAGCTATTTATCCAACTTTCCATCCAAAGCCTCTGGTTTATAGACCGGATACATCCTAAATATAGAACCATTTATCCAACTGTCCATCCAGAGCCTCTGGTTTATAGACCAGACACATCCTAAATATACAGTGGGGAAAATTATTATTTTAGCCCCTGCAGATTTTGTAAGTTTGCCCACTTACAAAGAAATGAAGGGTCTATTTTTAATTTGGGTGCAGGGCTTACCTTAATATCTATATAAGACCCAATTTGGGCTTGTAATGAGGGGGAGGGGGGGGGGGTAATGACCTGGGGGTGGGGCCCATGCAATTTTTCCCAATGATTTTCATCCATATTGCAGGGACCAGACATTACATTAAAGCCGCAAGCGGTTTTAAATGAATTTTTTCCTATATAAATGTCACTTTGTGCAGGGACAGTTCTAAACACGGGAAACATGTGCCACTTTACGGGCATACTATAGACACCCAGCAGGCACAATATTTTTAAAGGAATATTTCACTTTTTTTTTCACTTTAAGCATCATTAAAATCGCTGCTCCCTTTTTTTTGCATTGAAATATGTTCCCTGGGGCAAGACCCGGGTCCCCAGACCCTTTTTAGGACAATAACTTGCATATCAGCCTTTAAAATTAGCACTTTCGATTTCGAACATTCGAGTCCCATAGACTTTAATGAGGTTCTAAAGTTTGCGCAAACTTTCGGTCCGTTCGCAGGTTCTGGTGTGAACCGAACCAGGGGGTGTTCGGCTCATCCCTATTGCAGAGACGTTGGTTCATAGACCAGATACAGAATATTTCTTGAAATGGACTTTAAACTCATTATACGTGTGACATTGTATTGGCTATAAACTGAGTGTAATGATCTTTGACTGACCCAGGGCATGTAGTTCATCGCAAAAAAAATCTTCATGTCTTAGCAGAATTTGGACGTTGCCTCTCAGGTTGGGGTATTAGAATGATCCCTTCACAAGGAGTCCTGTAATATTGTATAAGAAGCAGTGTAGACATTGGTCACCCCAGTACAGTACACATAAATCTCAATTCATTATTGGTCCACAGAGAGGAGTGTCCTGTATAGATCACATGACCACATCAATGAGGATGGAGAAGGACTGGAATCACATGACTGGGAAGATAATGGACCTCACCCTGGAGATCATCTACCTGCTGACCGGAGAGGTGAGGAGGATTCTGGGAGGTCACATGACATCACCTTTACCGCAACTACTAAAATACAGATTTGACCGGAGAGAGGTAGCACTATCAGGCCCTCTGAATTTTTCTCCTACCCATAGGCCCGGATTCACAAAGCACTTGCGGCGACGTATCTCCAGATACGCTGCGTAAGTGCAAATATGCGCCGTCGTATCTATGCGCCGGACCCACTGACTAAGATTTGCCTAAAAACAGGCTTCATCCAACCGACGTAACTTGCCTACGCTGGCGTAGAGTGGGCGCATATTTACGCTGGACGCATTTGGCGCTCCCATCGATTTTCTATTCAAATATGCAAATGAGGGAGATGCAGCGATTCACGAACGTACGTGCGCCTGACGCAAGTGCGCGTAAGTTATACGTACGTCGTAAAGTTATGCCCCATAAAGGAGGTGTAACTCAGCAGCATCCATGCAAAGAGCTGCACCAGGGAACACAAGCCGGCGTAGTTTACGTTGGACGTGAATATGGCTGAGCGTAGGTTACGTTCACGCCGTAGGCAGTGATCCGGCGTATCTTAGGGAGTAGTTCCGACGTGATTCTGAGTATGTGCACTGGGATGCGTCCACGGGACGGCGCATGCGCCGTTCGTTATACGTATCTGTCTGACGCTCGGCCCATCATTTGCATGGGGTCACGCCTCATTTGCATGGCTTACGCCCACTTCCACCTACGCCGGCTTACGCCTAGGAAACCCAGCGCAGTTTTGGGAGCACTGGCTTTGTGAATTCAGTGCTTGCCTCTCTGCGCTGCGACGGCGTAGCATACAAAAGATACGCTACGGCGGCATAAATGTGCGCCGCTGTCTGTGAATCCGGGCCATACTGTCCACTGTCATATCCTTCACACTCCTGTCCTGTGCATACCGCCTAAGAACTTTTTATTGCTTCAGTAAGTGATCATGGAAAGAAAAAAAAGACGCCAACCTGTTTCGGGTGTCCAAAGTTCTCCCTCTTCCTCAGGTCTTTGGACTTCTGAAACGCGTTGGATATCTATTGTACTTTCCATAGTCACTGAATTATTAAATATTTTTTTGGACTCTTAGATCGTTTGGTGCTTTTTCTGGTGCAACTGTATGTAGACTACTTAGTTTGGATGACCCCTACATTTTAGGGGGCTGTGCTTCTCTTTGTAGAGGGCTGATGAGCTCAAGACGTTTGGTTCCATTAAGAACTTAATTTTCACTTGTAGAGGATTCCTGTCTAGTGTCAAGCCCCCGCCTTGTCTTTAAGGCAGGAGGGGAACACTGGACGTGTTTGTAGTAATTTGTTCTGCTTCTCTCCACTCAGGATCATACGGTAGTGAAGAAAACATCTGGTGGGCCATTGACACCCAAAAGCGGCCTTCACAGGACATCACCCATCACAGTGTCTCCACCTCAATGCCAAAGAATGCCAAAAAAAAACAATGCTAAGAAAGTTCTTGATGTCACCAAGAAGATCATTGAACTGCTGACAGGAGAGGTGAGTGGTGCCGGGAATTCTGGGACATTATCTAGTAAGAGACAAGGGATGTGTCTGGATGGTGACTGTATCATTGTGTGTGTCAGGATGTCACGGTCTCTCTGAAGGCATATTTGGAAGGACCCAAGCACCTCTCGAAGGACGCCTCGACGAAGAATCAGCCGCCCCTCACATCACCGGGTAAGAGGAGACTTTATTGTAGAGGAGAGAGCAGTACGGAGGGTCCACCTAGATCCCCCATCATCTGATAAACACATAGAAACAATGTATTCAGTCAATGTGTGTGTTTCCTACAGATGGATCCAGTAATGGGAACCCACGTGAAAGATGTCCCCGTCCTCTGTATTCCCAGCTAACAGTGGGGCCCAAACTGTAGGGCGGTGCACATTATTGTAAAGGAGAGAGCAGTATGGAGGGTCCACCTAGATCCCCCATCATCTGATAAACACATAGAAACAATGTATTCAGTCAGTGTGTGTGTTTCCTACAGATGGATCCAGTAACAGAAACCCACCAGAGAGATGTCCCTGTCCTCTGGATTCCACGCAGGAAGATAACACCATCCCTGACCATGTTCCGGTAGGTGGTGATGAGGGTCTAGGACTCAAGAGTCACTCCAATCTTTAAGAGATTATTTCCTTCGGTGTGTTTTTTTTGGTTATTAGAATTCATTTTCGAGATGTTATTTTCTGTCCTTTTGTTGGTTTAGGATGAAGACATTGTTACCATGAAAATCAATATTAAAGGGGAAAATGAAAATGACACGGATGATGAAGTGACCACCGTGACAATTAAAGAGGAGGAATCTGATCAAGAAGACATCGGCACGGGTAAGTAATGCGGAGATCTTTCACATTTTAATTTTAATCCAGCAAGTATAAAGTGTACAGATTTAAATCCACAGACCTTCTCCTAATCTGTGAAGAGGAGAATAGATTATAAATGGTGGATCACTGTCAATTTCATCCGAAAAAGTCACGATATGATAAGCGTGAGAAAATTGTGTCAGCCTAAATTTTGCTTTCCCTGGTTCCTCTCTCTCCTGTCCTCATCAACATTCTAATGAAACTTTTACATAAAACCTTTTTGCATCAGGTACAACAATCACAGACACAAATTCTTCACAGGCATATATGTATCTTCTCCAAGAATCAATTCTATTTGTCAGCAGCACAAAGCACCCCATAATAGTGTAGTACGTGTAGAAGTTGGTGTATTGTAAGATAAAGCAGGTTATTCAAATAAAAACAATGTAAGAGTAGAACCAGAGAGAAAAACTCCCAGAGAAAGCCACCGCCGACCCAGGATCGTGCAGCATTGAGACTCTGCCTTTACGCGTTTCGTCCAATCTGAGGTTTTCCCGGTTTTATGTTTTTGTTATTATTATAATTCAGGATTTCTATAGCATCAATAGTTTGTGCAGAGCTTTACATTATAAATACAAGAGGAATAGGAGGGCCCTTCTTCTAAGAGCTTATACTCTAATGCCGCGTACACACGATCGGACATCCCGACAACAAAACCGTGGATAATTTTCCGACGGATGTTGGCACAAACTTGTCTTGCATACACACGGTCACACAAATTTTGTCGGAGATTGCGAATGTCAAGAACGCTGTCACGTACAGCACGTACGACGGCACAATAAAACGGAAATTCCATACCAATTGCGCCACTCTTTGGGCTCCTTCTGCTAATCTTGTGTTAGTAGAAGTTTGATGAGAGACGATTCGTGTTTTTTCAGCTTTGTGCTTTTCAGTCCGTTACAGCGTGATGAATGTGCTATCTCCATTACGAACGCTACCAGACCGAGCGCTTCCGTCTCTTACTTGATTCAGAGCATGCGGGGAATTTTGTGCGTCAGAATTGTCTACACATGCTCGGAATTTACGAGAACGGATTTTGTTGTCGGAAAATTTGAGAACCAGTTCTCAAATTTTTGTTGTTGGAAATTCCGACAGAAAATGTCCGATAGGGCCTACACACGATCGGAATTTCCAAGCTCCCATCGAACATTTGTTGTCGGAAATTCCAAGCGTGTGTACGCGGCATAAGAGAAACCATATGAAAGGTCCATCTTCATTCCTCAATATAACGTCATGTTCCCAACAAATGAGGAGGAGATACTGTACACCATATGAAAGGTCCATCTTCATTCCTCAATATAATGTCATGTTCCCAACAAATGAGGAGGAGATACTGTACACCATATGAAAGGTCCATCTCCATTCCTCAATATAACGTCATGTTCCCAACAACTGTGCTATGGCTCATTGAAGATTCCGGGGAATGGGCGTTCCTATGGTGAGAGAAGGTGATTGACGGCCGGCCCTGGCACGTCACGCTTCTCCGGAAATAGCCGAAATAGGCTTGGCTATTCACGGCGCCTGCGCATAGCCTGTGCGCAGGCGCCGTGAAGAGCCGAGACCTACTCCGGCTGTCTTCGGGGAGCGTGACGTGCCAGAGCCGGCAGTCAATCATCCTCCCTCTCCATAGGCACGCCCATTCCCCGCGGGAGTCGGATTCTTCAATGATCGATAGCACAGTGAGTACGGGGATTAAAAATTTAAGACCGGCATACCGTAGCTCGCGCTACGATGCCGAATGTAATGGTATAATGATGTGAAGGAGGGTGAACCACCGCTTTAGTATATTGCACACTTTATCTGATTTGCTTTTTTATATTTTAGTGTCATAAATGCACACATTTGCATTGCTGAGCTTTGTAGAACATCTGACCGCTTGACAAATACTGTATACAATGGAACCTTGGATTGCGAGTAACGCGGTTAACGAGCGTTTCATAGAACGAGCACTGTATTTGCTAAAATCCTAACTCGGTTTGCGAGTGTTGTCTCGCAAAAAGAGGAAGGATTCAGGCCAAAGCGGGTGCAGTACCACGTTTGGCCTGAGGTGGGGGCGCTAGAGCCGAATGGGGCCGATCGGTGGCGTTCGGAAACGGCCGGTAAGGCCGAGGACAGTTTGCCTGACCTCGGAAAGGCTTGTGAACAAAGTCTTTCCAAGGTCAGCCGAACTGTCCCCGGGCCGTTCCGAGGCTCTCTGGCACCCCCCCCCCCGCATGCGGTATGGCATACAATTGAAGTCAATGCGGGGAAAAATATATTTTTGTTTCCATTATGCTCGTAATCCAAGGTTCCACTGTCTATCCTTTCTGCCTGAAACAAACTTTAACTTTTATTTAAAAATTGCTTCCCAACAGACGGACACTATCTCCAGAATCCATCAGAGGAATCTTCTGATAATCCACAAAATCTGACTTCAAATAGATCAAAAGATCCATCCAATGCCAAGGAATCTTCTTCGAGCTGTAAAGGAGTTCAAAATGGCGAGGACCCGTCTTGTCTGGCGTGTGGGAAAACATTTAAAACTATATCTGAACTGCTAGTCCATCTTAAATCTCACACCAATTTGCCTGCGACACAATCGGAGCCTGAAAAATATGAACTTTTTGCGCACCACACATGTGCTCGTCCTCATTCATGTTCGTTTTGCGGGAAAAGTTTCTACGAGAAAGGAAAACTTGTTATTCATGAGAAAATTCACACAGGTGAGCGGCCTTACTCGTGCTCGGAGTGCGGGAAATGTTTCCTTCGGAAGGCAGAACATCGTATACACCAGAGAATTCACACAGGGGAGCGTCCCTATTCGTGTTCAGAGTGTGGGAAAAATTTCTCACGGAAAACGGACCTTCTCACACACCAGAGAATTCACACAGGTGAAAGTCCTTATTCCTGTTCTTATTGTGGAAAACGTTTCAATGTGAAAACAAACCTGATTACACACGAGAGAAGTCACACTGGGGAGCGTCCTTTTTCATGCTCGGAGTGCGGGAAATGTTTTACACGGAAAACAAGCCTACTTAATCATCAGGAAAAACACAAAGACGAAGGTTCTTTTTCATGCCCAGAGTGTGGGAAAGGTTTTACACGGAAAGGAAATCTAATTAGACATCAGAGAACACACACATTATCTGAGAGTCCCCACCCTAGTCCCCCCCTTACATCAGGATCCCCACCCTAGTCCCCCCCCCTTACATCAGGATCCCCATCCTAGTCCCCCCTTACATCAGGGTCTCCCACTTAGATCAGGGTTGCCATCAGAGTCCCCCATTACATTAAAGTCTCCCCTTACATCAAGTTCTCTATCGGGAGCCCCATCATTGTCCCCCTTACATCAGGGATTCTTTTAGAGTCCCTATTTGCATCAAGTTCCCCATCAGAGTCCCTCTTTACATCAAGATCCCTATTAAAGTCCCCCCTTACGTCAAGTTCTCCATCAGGGTCCCCATCATAGTCCCTCTTACATCAGGGTCCCCATTTGCATCAAGTTCTCCATCAGAGTCTCCCTTTACATCAGGATCTCCATCAAACCTCAAACTCCCCCCCTCATATGAAGTTCTTCATCAGAGGCTCCCCTTACATCAGGCTCCCATCAGAGTCCTCCCATACATCAGGGTGCCCAACTAAGCCCCTAACCTCAATCCCACCTGTTAAACCCTTACAATGCCCCTTTTATTTTACAAATATTCGCAGACTGATACATGAGTAGCCTCATCAGAGTCCCCTATTACATGAGGATGCCCATCAAGGTCCCCCCATACATCAAGTTCCTCATCAGAGTTGACCTTACATCAGTTTCTTTATCAGAGTCCCCCCTTACATCAGGGTTCCCATCAAAGTCCCCCTTTTACATAATATTCTTCATCATAGCCCCCCCCCCCCCCCTTACATCAGGGTTCTCATCAGAACCCCAAACTTCTGTCCCACCTATTAAACCTTTCCGATGTCTCTTTAACCTCTGGCTGGACATTAGCTTTAAAAAACCAACAGGAGCAGTCTGATTTCTTCATAATCCATGAGATTGGAGAATGCAGACCCAGGATCTACCAACAGGAGGGGTCCAAGCTCTTCATAATCTTTGAACTCTGAGAATGCAGACCCAGGAACTACAACAGGAGGAGTCTGAGTTCTTAATAATTTTCAAGCGCAGTGAATGCAGACCCAAGAACGCCCAATAGGAAGAGTCCGAGCTCTTCATAATCCTCGAGATTGGAGAATGCAGACCAAGGAACTTCGAACAAGAGGAGTCTGAGCTTTCATAATCTTCAAACTCTGAGAATGTAGACCCAGGAACTCCAACGGGAAGAGTTCAAGCTCTTCATAATCCTCAAGATCAAAGAAGGCAGACTAATGAAATCTTAATAGGAAGAGTCCGAGCTCTTCATAATCCTCGAGATTGGAGAATGCAGACCAAGGAACTTCGAACAAGAGGAGTCTGAGCTTTTCATAATCTTCAAACTCTGAGAATGTAGACCCAGGAACTCCAACGGGAAGAGTTCAAGCTCTTCATAATCCTCGAGATCAGAGAAGGCAGACTAATGAAATCCCAACAGGAGGAGTCCAAGCTCTTCATAATCCTCAAAATCAGAGAATACAGAATAAGGAACACCCAACAAGAGGAGTTTGAGCTCTTCATAATCTTCGAACTTCGAGGGTGCAGACCCAGGATCTCCAATAAGCGGAGTCCAAGTTCTTCATAATCCTCGAGATAGGAGAATGCAGACCCAAGAACTCCTAACAGGAAGAGTACAAGCTCCTTATAATCCTCAAGATCAGAGAATTCAGACCCAGGAACTCCAACAGGAGGTGTCTGACTTCTTCATAATCCTCAAAACCGGAAAATGCAGACCAAGGAACTCTTAAAGTGGAGTTCCACCCAAAAATGTAACTTCCGCTTTTCGGAACCCTCCCCCCCTCCAGTGACACATTTCACACCTTTCAGGGGGTGGGGGTGCAGATACCTGTCTAAGACAGGTATTTGCACCCACTTCCGGGAATAGAATCCCATGGGAGTCTACGCCACTTCCCATCCCACCCGCTGTCTCCTGGGAAACACACTGGTCCCAGGAGAGAGCGGGGGCCAGTGATGGTGCACCGCGCTACTCGTGCATGCGCAGTAGGGAACCGGGCAGCGAAACCACAAGGCTTCACTTCCTGATTCTCTCACAGAGCATCCGAGGACCGAACGATTGCTCAGTTTTGTCTGCCGACATCGCGGGCGCGCTAGACAGGTAAGTGTCCATTTTTTAAAAGTCAGCAGCTTCAGTGTTTGTAGCTGCTGGCTTTTAAAAAAAAAAATTCGGGTGGACCTCCGCTTTAACAGGAGTCGTCCAAGCTCTTCATAATCATCAAGTTCGGAGACTGCAGACCTAGGAACTCCAACAGGAGGAGTCTGAGATTTTCGGAATCCTCGAGATCGGAGAATGCAGACCCAAGAACTCAAGAGCAGATATCTCATCATCTTCAATGTGAAAGCAATTTTATTTGGTTGACTCATGCATCTACTGGATCTCACTTCTAGATTGATGGACCATCTGACAACAGGATATCTGGTGGTATGAATGTGGCTTTTGAATCTGCATTTCTTGAAGATCACGGCACCCAAAAATTGAGTGTTGACTTCCAGAGTCCTTCAGCGGATTGACCCTTTTCCTACTAACAGTGGGCAAGTCGGACATTGTTTTTTTTTTTTTTTTTTTCAAGCTGCCCTAACTGATGCGAAGTAACCCAAGGAATAATGTTCCTCTAGCTTCTTATTTACTGTATATGTTCCTAAAGTTTGTTATAAATAGATGACATGCTGATATTATTTTTGTAGTTTCTTTAACGTTTAACTGCTATTTTGCCGCCTTCCCTGGTTCCTTCCTCAACCCCCACAACATCATGCTAATTAAAAGTTTAAATAAATCCTGTTTTTGTTACATACCTTATTTGGCATCGTGCTTACTGCACAATGCATTGCATAAAGAAGCACAGGGATTCGGTGATGTAATCATTATGCAATGAGTTTTGCAATGGATCATAGCTGGTGGGAGGGGTCGGCAGGGTGGTGTACATAGCTTGGTGGGCAAAAAGAGAAAATATCCAGTTGTGTGGAGGAAAATGCCTTGTTGAGGTCTGAGGAGAATAGACAGACTAGTTTGGGATGATAGAAAGGCAACAGTAACTGAAATAACCACTCATTACAACCAAGATTTGCAGAATACCATCTCTGAACGCACAACACAAGAGAACAGAACATTGGGAAACGTTGCCTGGTCTGATGAGTCTGGATTTCAGCTGCGACATTCAGATGGTGGGGTCAGAATTTGGTGTAAACAACATGAAAGCATGGGTCCATCCTGCCTTGTATCAATGGTTCAGGCTGGTGGTGGTGGTGTAATGGTGCGGGGGATATTTTATTGGCACACTTTGGGTCCCTTAGTACCAATTGATCATCAGTTAAACGTCACGACCTACCTGAGTATTGTTGCTGATCATGTCCATCCCTTTATGACTACAGTGTGCCCATCTTCTGATGGCTCCTTCCAGCAGGATAATGTCACAAAGCTCAATGCATCATGAATAAGCAGCCGACAAATCTGCAGCAACTGTGTGATGCTATCGTGTCACTATGGACCAAAATCTCTGAGGAATGTTTCCAACACCTTGTTGAATCTATGCCACGAAGGTTGAAGGCAGTTCTGAAGGCAAAAGGGGGTCTAACCCAATAGGTGTACCTAATAAAATGTCTGAGTGTGTGCTGTATGTGGATGCTGCAGTGCCCACGTCAAGGCTCCTCTGTCCATATTATAGTTCTGATAGTTCTGAGAGTCTCCAAGTTGGAGCACTTATAGCAGTCCACAGATTGCTCTTGCTGGGTGTCCAATGCGTCTCTGTGCCTTTTAAGGAGGGGTGGTATACCGTACATGGTATCACAGCCTAATATGATGAGGAAGGTCTCTCTTATAACTCTGATTTAGGGCCCCTGATAGTGTGACCAGAAGGTGCAGGAGTGCAGAGTGGCACAAGTGCCTGCAAGTCTTGCTAGCAAAACAGGTGTCAAGGCTAGGCAGGGATAGTCACCAGAGCTCTTCAGGGAGGCAGGCTGGGTGGCAGCTGATGAGCAGCAGACCAAAGCAGGTTGGTACTGGCAATAGCAGACAGGCAAGGCGTATACTGGCAGCAGACAGTAGGTAAGCAGGCACAGACGGTTGTCCGGTAGATCCTGGTGACAGTAGGAGGAATAGCAGAGTCAGGCAGGTTGAGTCATACACGTGTAAGACAGATCAGGTACAGGGGCACAGGCAAAAGCTTGGTCGAGGTACAAGCCGGGTGTAACAGCTCTGGTGAATGGGAGTGAACCACAACTGCGGTTAGCAAGCACTTCAATGCACTTCGCTATGTGAGAATTCAGTATTGGACCCCAGGTGTCACTCCAATCAAAGAACAGGAGTTTGGGGGTTCTCTACATCATCATCTCTCTCACATAAGGGAATGTATTGAGCTACTAAGGCTGGACGTATTACAACATGCGACCAAACCTTAGCCTTTAAAAGTATACAATACACGTGAAGATTCCAAATGCACTTCTGAATGCAAGTGATTATCAGTACGGGACCCCAGGCGTCACTCCAATCAGAGAACAGGAGTTCGGGGATTCTCTACATCATATCACTTTAGCATAGAGAAGTGCATTAGGTCACTAAGGGAGCAGGTATAAAATACCTGCAACCCTTAGCATAGAAAAGTTGAGGCGAACATGTTCAGTAACTTAGGACATGGGCCCATAAACAATTAACAACTTATGTCAAGCACGTAGTAAATAGGGATTGTGAAGGCAACTAATAATTGCGTAAGAGAGGCAAATATACTCTCAAATTAGCTGAACTATATGTCCCTTTAAGATGTTCCTCAGCCAACAGCCATAGGCACAACAGTCTGTCCCAAGTAGTATGTTAAAAGCTACAAGCCAGCGTTAATAACGGCAATTGTTTTAGGAGCAATATATGCAGCAGATCTTTCTATAGCACTACAAGTGAAACAATTGCTACCTCTCTGTTTGCAGGGCTTGAGTGTAGCAGCAAGGGATTCCGTAGTGTAGGCTGTCAGCAAGGAAGATCTCTCGGTTGTCCCCAGCAATGGCAGCCTGATGCAGTTAAGGTAACAGCAGATAACGCTGGAGTTGCAGCCTGGATTCGTTTGCAGCACGGGGAGCGATGGCACCAGTGTTTGTAGAGTGGCCAAGCGACGGCTCACAATAATAGAACGGCGTGTATCATACAGGCTGTTCTGTTTATAGTAGAGCAGCATGTGTGCCGAATGCAGAGCTAATTGCAGGACTGAAAAGCACAAAGACTGAAAAGCGTGAATCGTCTCTCACCAAAACTTTTACTAACACGAAAGCAGCCCCAAGGGTGGCGCCATCCGAATTGAACTTCCCCTTTATAGTGCCGTTGTACGTCCCCGCGCTTTTCTCTAGCATTTTTTTTCACGATCGTAAATCACGTCGAAAAACAACGTTTTTTTCTAGAACATTAAAAACGGTTGCGTGTACACGGCTTTAGAGTGCACAGACAGCATACAGCTAAGCTGACTAATACTACACTAACAGATCACAAAACACAGCAAAAAGAATTCAGGAAATCACTACATCCCTACATTATCAACTATTTATAATTTAATTCTTGAGAGTAGGTGCATAAATTGAGAAAGGCTGGTAGGGAGGGGCCCATTGCATTACTTTGCCCAGGGGCCCATGATGCTATTAAAGTGGAGGTTCACCCAAAAAAAAAAAAAATTAACATTACATTCAGCCGAGTTGTCCTAATGACAATCGGCTATTTTTTTTCCCGTACATACCGTATTTTCACCGGCGCTTCCGGGTATGTCGTCTGCGGGACGGGGCGTTCCTATTTGATTGACAGGCTTCCGACCGTCGCATACTACGCGTCACGAGTTGCCGAAAGAAGCCAAACCTCGGTGCGCAGGCGCCGTATAGAGCCGCACCGAGGTTCGGCTTCTTTCGGCAACTCGTGACGCGTAGAATGCAACGGTCGGAAGCCTGTCAATCAATTAGGAACGCCCAGTCCCGCAGACGACATACCCGGAAGCGCCGGTGAAAATACGGTATGTACGGGAAAAAAACAAAAAAAACAGCCGATTGTCATTAGGACAACTTGGCTGAATGTAATGTTAAAAAAATTTTTTTGGGTGAACCCCCGCTTTAAGAAGGCCCTGCTGAGGTCAAACAAACGTATATTATGTATTTCACATTATTGTTTTACACAGAACGTAAAGTGCGGTGTAAACAGTCCATGTTATATAAGTACCTGTAATCCTGTAATAAATAAATGCAACATATCAGTAAATGCATTGTGGGGCCGTGGTCAATGTATCAAAAAAAGTGGGAGTTCTCACATCTTCCACAAGGTGGCAATCTCAGGTATTGCAAATGGAACGCACAGACAGGAAGTAAAGTCAAGCATAGAGAGGAAGTGATGTAAAGTATAAACAGGAAGTTCCAGGTCAGATGTGAGTCGGGAGGGAGTAGAGAGGAGACATTGCTGGAACTGGCAGCAGAGGAGGTAATAAGATATTATTTTATAGTTATACCCGGTGACCCCATACTTGTCAAGTCTCCCAATCGTTTTAAGATACGCCTGACTTTTCTCTTCCCTCTAATGGTCAACTGAAGCTTCCCGTTCATCCATATTTGCAGAGTAATGCAGAGAACCTTTTCTACGATGGCCAGTCACTGTAGACCACAGCTTTGTTAAGATGTTACGAACTTGGAGCTACAAGTCAAAGATTTTGGGAATCCATTATTTTCGCAGAGTTCTTTGACTTTGGGATTGGGAGGGGATTCAAGTCTTATATCGGGCTTGGAAGTCTCTGTTTTCTATTTGTATAATGGCACGTGAATGCCGGATGAGCCCCCCCATACCCTACCCTATATCAGGTATTCTCAACCAGGGTTCCTCAAACTGTGGCTGATTGAACTCTCATTTAATGTTGAACCTTCATAGTTCCAGGTCCAACCTTACTTGGTAAAGCCAGCAGCTGGACACCAATTATGTTTTTAGCTATATGTAAGGGTGGCATTCTTCCTACTGACTTAGGGTAATTTTTTCCTTTTGATCCCAGATTAACTGGTTTTAGTAAGCTTTCCCTGGGACCTGAGATGCATTTAAGGGGTTCCTTTAGAGTAAAAAAAAAGTTGAGAAAGGCTGCCCTACATCATAGGCACAGGTGTGCGCAGCCTATTGCATTAGGGTGTGCACCCCAAAGCTCAAACACACTCTACCGATCACTCACGATCTTAATTCAGAAAGGGAAGGGGCCAATAAATTACATACTTACCGGCCTCTTCCCTCCACTTATTATAAAACATCCCCACAGCAACAGCCGGCAGGAGAGGAGAGGAGGAAAGCCAGAAGGGCTGTAGGAAGAAGCTAGAGCAGTAGGGGAATTTTTCGAGATAATTGTCAGATAAATATCTCTTTACAGAGAGTCGTATATGGATCCCATGACCACCTTATTGAGGATGGAGGAAGACCAGAGTCACATGACTGAAAGGATATTCGACCTCACCCTGGAGATCATCTATGTGCTGGCTGGAGAGGTGAGGATTCTGGGAAGATCTCATGACATCACTCTTATCTCTAATAATAAAACACAGACCTGACCGGAGAGGTGAGGTGAGGAGGATTCTGGGAGGTCACATGACATCACTCTTATCTCTAATAGTAAAATGCAGACCTGACCGGAGAGGTGAGGAGGATTCTGGGAGGTCACATGACATCACTCTTATCTCTAATAATAAAACACAGACCTGACCGGAGAGGTGGGGAGGATTCTGGGAGGTCACATGACATCACTCTTATCTCTATTACTAAAACGCAGACCTGACCGGAGAGGTGAGGAGGATTCTGGGAGGTCACATGACATCACTCTTATTTCTATTAATAAAACACAGACCTGACCGGAGAGGTGAGGAGGATTCTGGGAGGTCACATGACATCACTCTTATCTCTATTAATAAAACACAGACCTGACCGGAGAGGTGAGGAGGATTCTGGGAGGTCACATGACATCACTCTTATCTCTATTAATAAAACACAGACCTGACCGGAGAGGTGATTTTAATGAAGTGTCAAGTCATTTTTATATTTGGCCTCTTTCATTAGGGTTACATGGTAGTGAAGAAGCCCTCTGGTGAGTATTTGACATCCAGTAACCTTCAGAAAGAAACTCGGAGACATGGCAGTGTCCCTTCATCTGTGCGCCTGATTCCTGAAAGAAACAATGATAAGAAGATTCTAGAAGTCACCAAGAAGATGATTGCTCTGCTGACAGGAGAGGTGAGCGGTGCCGGGAATTCTGGGACATTATCCAGTAACAGACAAGGGATGTGTCTGGATGGTGACGGTATCATTGTGTGTGTCAGGTTCCTATAAGGTGTCAGGATGTCACTGTCTATTTCTCCATGGAGGAGTGGGAGTATTTAGAAGGACACAAGGATCTCTACAAAGACGCCATGATGGAGAACCAACAGCTTCTCAGTTGTATAAAAGTGCCAAAAAATTATTTATTAACAAATGAGATAATGAACCACGTCATGGAGATCATCTGTCTGCTAACTGGAGAGGTGAGGAGGATTCTGGGTGGGTCACATGACATCATATTTATCTCTAAATATAATGAAACACAAAGTTGATAGGAGAGGTGAAAACATTCTGATATGATATTGCTATATAATGCAGAACTGTATCATGGTTTTGAAGACATCAGTTGACGATAATACAATAATAAACCAAGAACACGTGTCCACAAGAGTGAAAGGAAAACAGAATCCCACTACCGTGACTCTACTTCCCCTTCTGACTCTTGAGAGAAACACCAAGAAGGAGATCCTAGAAGTCACCAACAAGATCATTGAGCTGCTGACAGGAGAGGTGAGCGGTGCCGGGAATTCTGGGACATTATCCAGTAACAGACAAGGGATGTGTCTGGATGGTGACTGTATCATTGTGTGTGTCAGGTTCCTATAAGGTGTCAGGATGTCACTGTCTATTTCTCCATGGAGGAGTGGGAGTATTTAGAAGGACACAAGGATCTCTACAAGGACGTCATGATGGAGAATCAGCCGCCCCTCACATCACCGGGTAAGAGGAGACTTTATTGTAAAGGAGAGAACAGTACGGAGGGTCCACCTAGATCCCCCATCATCTGATAAACACATAGAAACAATGTATTCAGTCAGTGTGTGTGTTTTCTACAGATGGATCCAGTAATGGGAACCCACCAGAGAGATGTCCCCGTCCTCTGTATTCCTGGGATTCCACACAGGAAGATCTCGCCATCCCTCACCATCATCAGGTAGGTGGAAGGTCTAGAACTTACAAGCAATTCTGAACTGTATGTGAAGACATTCTTCTTCATTGTTGTCCATGGTTTTTAGTGCTTACTTTTACAGATGTTATTAATTTGGTATTTAGAGTGAAGACCTGATATACGTGAAAGTTGAGGTAAAGGAGGAAGAGATATCCACAGAGCCGTCTACAGAGGATGGGATGGTTATCAAAAGTAAACAGGAGCTACCTTCTTTAGATATAAACACAGGTAAATATTGAATATTAAATGCAAAATCTGTTACCATTTTAATTTTTTTCTCTAACAGGCTAGCCAAAAGTTCACCAGTATGAGCAAACCTTGATATTATCGGGTAAGATTAGAGTTATCAATGGTAGATCAACAGATCTATGATTGAAGTTGGTCTCCAAATCTCAATATAATGTCATGTTCCCAACAAGTGAGGAGGAGATACTGTACACCATATGAAAGGTCCATCTCCATTCCTCAATATAACGTAATTTTTCCAACAAAAGAGAAGGAGATACTGAGATTGCAGGCTTGGCTGGCTTAAATCAGGTTTGGTCTCCACCCAGAGACTGGCCACATTAATCACCTTGCAGGTGGACAGACAGACATGGAGAAGGCCATATGAAAGGTCCATCTCCATTTCTCAATATAATGTCATGTTCCCAACAAATGAGGAGGAGATACTGTACACCATATGAAAGGTCCATCTCCATTCCTCAATATAATGTCATGTTCCCAACAAATGAGGAGGAGATACTGTACACCATATGAAAGGTCCATCTCCATTCCTCAATATAACATCATGTTCCCAACAAATGAGGAGGAAATACTGAGATTGCAGGCTTGGCTGGCTTAAATCAGGTTTGGTCTCCACCCAGAGACTGGCCACATTAATCACCTTGCAGGTGGACATGGAGAAGGCCATATGAAAGGGTTATCTCCATTCCTCAATATAATGTCATGTTCCCAACAAATGAGGTGGGGGTGGATTTATTTCTTGGTGTTATTATACTATGTGAAGAACATATTTATCGTTTATCTTACAAATTGTTTTTCAGAGGGACATTATGTCCAGAATTTCTTGGAGGGAGATCCCGTTATATTCTCAGATGTTAACAATAATGGTGACGCAGCATTTTCTCAAGAAGCCAATCCGGTTATTCGATATTTACATCACAGACCTCACCATACGGGGAAATTAATGGATCCTGTTAATTCTGAGGAGTCTTCTCTAAGCCATGAAGGAGTCTACACAGGCAATGGTTTGTTGTTATGTTTGGGGTGTGGGAAACTGTTTATAATGAAATAAATCCTTTTTTTTATATCTTGGATCTAACACCATTGTGATCTTTGAATTTTTAGATTGTGGGAAATCTTTCACTGAGAAAAGCGAACATGTTATGAACAAGAGAAGTAACAAAACTGGGCGTCATTCATGTTCAGAATGCGGGAAATGTTTTACGGGAAAAGGGAACCTTCTGACACACCAGAGAAGTCACACGGGTGAACGTCCTTATTCGTGTTCCGAGTGCGGGAAATGTTACACCGGAAAAGGAAGCCTTCTTACACATCAGAGAAGTCACAAGGACGAGCGACCGTTTTCATGTTCATGGTGCGGGAAATGTTTCACTCAGAAAGGGAGCCTTCTTAGACACCAGAGACTCCACACAGGGGAACATCCTTTTTCCTGTTTAGAGTGTGGGAAATGTTTTGCTGATAAAAG
This sequence comes from Rana temporaria, assembly GCF_905171775.1. Lineage (NCBI taxonomy): Eukaryota > Metazoa > Chordata > Amphibia > Anura > Ranidae > Rana > Rana temporaria. The sequence continues at coordinate 174,702,809 of NC_053496.1, forward strand.
AGCACTTTTTAAACACCAGATAATTCACACGGGCGAATATCCTTTCTCATGCTCAGAGTGTGGAAAATGCTTCACTCAGAAAGCGGACATGCTTACTCACCAGAGAACTCATACGGGAGAGCGCCCTTATTCATGTTCAGAGTGCGGAAAATGTTTCACTCAAAAATCGAACCTTCTTAAACACCAAAGAAGTCACTCGGGAGAGCGTCCTTTTTCATGCTCAGAGTGCGGGAAATGTTTCTTTCAGAAAGGAAACCTCCTTAGACACCAGAGGAGTCACACGGGAGAACGTCCTTTTTTATGTTCAGAGTGCGGGAAAGGTTTCTTATTTAAAAGGCACCTCGTTTTACACTTAAGAATTCACACTGGTGAGCGTCCCTTTTCTTGCACAGAGTGCGGGAAATCCTTCACTGAGAAAGCAAAACTTTTTAAACACCAGAGAGTTCATACTGGCGTGAGTCCTTTTTCCTGTCCAGAGTGCGGAAAATGTTTCACTCAGAAAACAGACCTTTACAGACATCGGAGAATTCACACGGGGGAGCGTCCTTTTTCATGTTCAGAGTGCGGAAAATCTTTTACCCAGAAAAGCAGTCTTCTCAAACACCAGGGAATTCATACTCGTGAAGGGCCTTTTTCCTGTGAAGAGTGCGGGAAATGTTTTATACATAAAGAAAAACTGATTGGACATCAGAGAACACATGCCTGTTGATGCTTTTGGCAAGTAAATGGTGTAAATTGAATGGCCTAAATTCCATAGATGAAATGTATAGTAGAATTAGAACATCCCGGTCACATTCCACTTATCGGAGGAGTTTGGTTGGCTTGGTCACCTACTGATGGCAAGATTTTCCCTTATTTAGAGCTCCTGGCTCTATTACTGCACACCTTAGGTTGTCATTGTTCCTTTTTTTTTTCCTAATAAAAGATAAAAACATCCAACAATGAGAGTGGAGACCAGGGCCGGACTGAGAATGAAAACCAGCCCTGGAAATAATTTCATATCAGCCCCATAGCATTATTATACCAGCCCAACATCATAACGTCATGCGCTTTGCCGGTGGTATAGCTGCGGTGCCCATTCATTTCAATGGGCAGGAGCGGTGGAGGAGTGTGAGGAGCGGCTCTTTCAGGGTGCTTTGAAGGCGCTATCTTTAGCGTCATAGCGCCTGCAAAGCGTCTCAGTGTGAAAGGGGTCAAACTCTGATATAAAGGGGGGGGCACTGGTGACCAGAGACCCCACTTATATGAGAGTCCACTGCATTCCCCTTTACATCAGAGTGCCCCCTTGCACTGTAAGGTTGAATCCTGCAGACTATGATGTAAAGGGGAACTCTGGGAATGTGGGGAGGACTCTGGTGACCAGAGACCACCTTCCGCAGAAAGTGAACACTAAGGTAAGGGGCTTTACTGATATAAGGGGAAAAACCTTTAGATCAGTGCCCCCTTACAATATTGTATTGATCCCCCGCTCAGACTGGCCTGGCGGTGCTGTCACTGACCTCCTCTCAGGTGCACCGGTGCGGGGCTCAGTCAGTCGTCTCCAGCTTGGTGGATCTGGTTTTATCCCATAGTTTCCTCTCCACAGTCCATACATGTCTGACTTCTCCCATGACGCCCATCCTGGCAGCACTCCCTCTCTCGACTCCTCTCCAGACCTGATATAAGACAAGAGATGGTCAGAGGCTGCAGATGGTACAGGGGGGGGTCAGAGGATGCGGATGGTACAGGGGAGGTCAGAGGCTGCAGATGGTACAGGGGGGGTCAGAGGCTGCGGATGGTACAGGGGAGGTCAGAGGGTGCGGATGGTACAGGGGAGGTCAGAGGCTGCAGATGGTACAGGGGGGGCAGAGGCTGCGGATGGTACAGGGGAGGTCTGAGGCTGCGGATGGTACAGGGGAGGTCAGAGGCTGCAGATGGTACAGGGGAGGTCAGAGGCTGCGGATGGTACAGGGGAGGTCTGAGGCTGCGGATGGTACAGGGGAGGTCTGAGGCTGCGGATAGTACAGGGGGGGTCAGAGGCTGCGGATGGTACAGGGGAGGTCAGAGGGTGCGGATGGTACAGGGGAGGTCTGCGGATGGTACAGGGGGGGTCAGAGGCTGCGGATGGTACAGGGGGGGGTCAGAGGCTGCGGATGGTACAGGGGAGGTCAGAGGGTGCGGATGGTACAGGGGAGGTCTGAGGCTGCGGATGGTACAGGGGAGGTCAGAGGCTGCGGATGGTACAGGGGAGGTCAGAGGCTGCGGATGGTACAGGAGAGGTCAGAGGCTGCGGATGGTACAGGGGAGGTCAGAGGCTGCGGATAGTACAGGGGAGGTCAGAGGCTGCGGATGGTACAGGGGAGGTCAGAGGCTGCGGATGGTACAGGGGAGGTCAGAGGCTGCGGATGGTACAGGGGAGGTCTGAGGCTGCGGATGGTACAGGGGAGGTGGGAGGCTGCGGATGGTACAGGGGAGGTCAGAGGCTGCGGATGGTACAGGGAGGTCAGAGGCTGCAGATGGTACAGGGGGGGGGGGGTCAGAGGCTGCGGATGGTACAGGGGAGGTCTGAGGCTGCGGATGGTACAGGGGAGGTGGGAGGCTGCGGATGGTACAGGGGAGGTCTGAGGCTGCGGATGGTACAGGGGAGGTCAGAGGCTGCAGATGGTAGAGGGGGGGTCAGAGGCTGCGGATGGTACAGGAGAGGTCAGAGGCTGCGGATAGTACAGGGGAGGTCTGAGGCTGCGGATGGTACAGGGGAGGTCAGAGGCTGCGGATGGTACAGGGGAGGTCTGAGGCTGCGGATGGTACAGGGGAGGTCAGAGGCTGCGGATGGTACAGGGGAGGTCAGAGGCTGCAGATGGTAGAGGGGGGGTCAGAGGCTGCGGATGGTACAGGAGAGGTCAGAGGCTGCGGATAGTACAGGGGAGGTCTGAGGCTGCGGATGGTACAGGGGAGGTCTGAGGCTGCTTACACTTTTGGATGGAATGTCCATATGAGGTTTGACATTTTAAACATAAGAACCAATTTTCGAGCAGTAATGCCGCGTACACACGATCTATTTTCGGCTTGTAAAAAAACGAAGTTTTTCAGCCTCTAGAAAAAAAACGTTTTTACCAACTTTATCATTAAAACGGCGTTGCCCACACACGATCGTGAAAAAAAATTCTCTAGCAAAGCGCGTTGATGTACAACGGCACTATAAAGGGGAAGTTCCATTCGGATGACGCCACCCTTTGGGCTGCTTGTGTATGCAAGGCAGGCTTGAGAGGAATCACGTAGAGAAAAACTTAGTTTTTTTCAATGACATGAATAACGGTCGTGTGTACGCGGCAGTACTGTTTGGTTCTTCTGGCTAAAATGTCAAGTGTCAGATCGTCATTCCATCCAAAAGTGTAATGCCGCGTACACATGATCGTCGTTTTTTTTCATGCCGAAAAACGATCGTGTGTACGCGGCATTAGAAACCTCCATACACTCCAAACGTCACTTCTACCCGATGATGGAAAAAATAATAGTGACAGAAACAAGCCAAAGAGATTGTGCAAAAGGACCTAGCTAATCAGTAGGTGGCAGAGAGGTAGGTATAGTTGCTGGAACTCACAGTATAAGTCCTCGACAGAGAGTCCGGAAGGTCCAGTTACAGGACTCCAGAAGGCCCAGTTATAGGAGTCCAGAAGGTGCAGTTCCAGAAGGTCCAGTTCCAGAGTCCAGAAGGTCCAGTTCCAGAAGGCCCAGTTATAGGAGTCCAGAAGGTCCAGTTCCAGAAGGCCCAGTTATAGGAGTCCAGAAGGTCCAGTTCCAGAGAGTCCAGAAGGTCCAGTTCCAGAAGGCCCAGTTACAGGAGTCCAGAAGGTCCAGTTACAGGAGTCCAGAAGGTCCAGATACAGGAGTGCAGAAGATCCAGATACAGGAGTCCAGAAGGTCCAGTTACAGGAGTCCAGAAGGTCCAGTTACAGGCAGTTCAGAAGGTCCAGTTACAGGAGTCCAGAAGGTCCAGATACAGGAGTGCAGAAGGTCCAATTACAGGCAGTTCAGAAGGTCCAGTTACAGGAGTCCAGAAGGTCCAGTTACAGGCAGTTCAAAAGGTCCAGATACAGGAGTCCAGAAGGTCCAGATACAGGAGTGCAGAAGGTCCAGTTACAGGAGTCCAGAAGGTCCATATACAGGAGTCCAGAAGGTCCAGTTACAGGCAGTGCAGAAGGTCCATATACAGGAGTCCAGAAGGTCCATATACAGGAGTCCAGAAGGTCCAGTTACAGGAGTCCAGAAGGTCCAGTTACAGGAGTCCAGAAGGTCCAGTTACAGGTGTCCAGAAGGTCCATATACAGGCGTATAGAAGGTCCAGTTACAGGCAGTCCAGAAGGTCCAGTTACAGGAGTCCAGAAGGTCCCGTTACAGGTGTCCAGAAGGTCCATATACAGGCGTATAGAAGGTCCAGTTACAGGCAGTCCAGAAGGTCCAGTTACAGAAGTCCAGAAGTTCCGGTTTCAGAGAGTCCAAGAAGGCAAAGCCAAGCCAGATAGATTGTGCATGCAGCAGGCAAAAGGACCTAGCTCATCAGGAGGTGGCAGAAATGTAGGTATAGTTGCTGGCACTCACAGTATAAGTCCCGGACAGAGAGTCCGGAAGGTCCAGTTACAGGATTCCAGAAGGTCCAGTTATAGGAGTCCAGAAGGTGCAGTTCCAGAAGGTCCAATAGTACCCACCAGTAATGCCAATCAGTGTCCATCAATGCTGCCAATCAGTGCTCATCAGTGCTGTCAATCAGTGCCAATCAATGATGCCAATCAGTGCCCATCACTGCTGCCAATCAGTGCTGTCAATCAGTGCTACCAATCAGTGCTGCCAATCAGTGCCTCCTCACCAGTTCTACCTATCAGTGCCCATCAGTGCTGCCTATGAGTGCCCAGCAGTGCAGCCTATAAATGCCCATCAGTGGCACCTATCCGTGCCCATCGGTGCCTCCTCATCAGTCCCCATCTTTGATCAATTTCTCGACCACTTTCCGACCGCACTATAGCCAAAAGATGGCTACACTGGGGTCTCCAGTTCCTATTGGCATCCTCCCAAAGCCCCGAACCCCTGCATGCCCCGGGGGCGTGCATTGGGTGTGCTCTGTGGTCGAGGTAAAGGGACAATCACAGCAGCCCATTACCATGTGATCAGCTGCATCCAATCACAGCGGATCCCATGTAAACAAATGGCAGTTTTCAGCATTTCCTTTCCTGAGCGCTGTCACCGTATGAGGGGAAAAAAATCCAATAACCAGTTTTCTTGTGACAGCATGCATTTACACTGGTGATCAGTGCCAGTCAGTGTCCATCAGTGCCCATCAGTGTTGCCTCATCAGTGCAGTCTATCAAAGTCCATCAGTGAAGCCTCATCAGCACACATCAGCGAAAAAAGAAAAATTTCTTATTTGAAATTTTATAACAGAAATTAAGAAAAAAAATTATTTTTTCAAAATGTTCGGTCTTTATTTATTTGTTGAGCAAAAAAAAAACTGTGGTGATTAAATGGCACCAAAAGAAAGCTCTATTTGTGTGAAAGAAATGATAAAAATGTTATATGGGTACAGCATTGCATGACCGCGCAATTGTCATTCAAAGTGCGACAACTCTGAAACTCACTCACTCACTTCCTTGTATTGCGGCTCCGGCGCCGTGACTGGCTGGAGTTGCGATGACCTCACTCCTGCGCATGCGCATGGGAGCCGGCACTTACAGCTTCATAGCATTCACTCACGGCTGGCTCAGGGCGCCTGCGCAGTTGTCTACAATGTGCATGCGCCGTAGACATCGGTGCCCGTTTTTGGGGAAATATCTCCTTAACCGTGTAGGTTAAGGAGATATTTCTTGCTCCTACAGGTAAGCCTTAATCGAGGCTTACCTGTAGGTCTGAGAACACAACTTAGGCTGCACTTTTTACATTCTCCACAAGATGGCGATCTTTCTTATTGTCAGTGGAAAGCGCATACAGCAAGTGATGTAAGTTGCAGACAGGAAGTGATGTGTTAAAACAGGAAGTTCCGGGTCAGAGGTGAGTCGGGAGGAAGTAAAGAGGAGACGTTACCGGAACTGGCAGCAGAGGAGGTAATAAGATATTATTTTATATTTACACCAAGTAACCCTCCTAGTTGTGTCTTTAATGATCCTCTATAGTCACTGTGATATCTTTTTATCTCCCTTGTATGCTATTATGTGATTATTTACCATGGAGATCTGGGCTCCAGTAGGAAGGCCATGTTAGCATAACAAAGACACTCCTTTATTGCTGTTCTTCTCGCTTCCAAATCCTCGTGTCCACAATTCCTTATACCCATCTACAACATGACGCGTCCATAGTCCTCCGCATGTCATTGCATACCCTCCGACATTTCATATCGAATAATAGGTACATCTATGCTGCACCGCCCGTAGGGTTGCCACCTCATCCCTCTAAATCCAAATACATACGAATTACACAGCTTCAGTGGCTGATTGAGGTGGTAATTAAACTCACTTGGTGCCTTATCTGCATCATATTTGCGTAATTCATACGCGTTCATGTTTAAAAGGGATGACGTGGCAACCCTAACCGCCCGCCACGTGCCACAAATAGAGGGCGCAGCTCAAAAGGACATGGATAAGCGAGTCCTGAGCTTATATAAAGTATACACGGCACACGGTGCAGTCTTTTGTACCCACAAAACACACTTTAACCGCTTCCGGATCGCCCACCGCATATATATACCGCGGCAGGGCGACCCGGCAGCGCAAAATGACGTACCTGTACGTGATTATGCGTTCGCTTCTGCTCGCGAGCTCGTTGGGACGGGGCGCGTAAAAAAAAAAAAAAAAAAATATATTTTTATTTATATAACTTTTTATTTTCGCATTTTTACAAAAATGTAAGAAAAAAAGTTTTTTCTTCGTTTCTGTCAGTGGATGTTTGTAAATAAGTAATTTTCCTCCTACACTGATGTGCGCTGATGAGGCGGCACTGATCAGTCTGCACTTTTGGGCAATATCTGGCACTGATGAGGCGGCACTAAAAGGCACTGATTAGGATGGCACTGATGGGCACTAATATGTCGCACTGATAGGTGGCACTGATGAGGTGGCACTAAAAGGCACTGATTAGGTGGCACTTATGGGCACTAATATGTCGCACTGATTGGTGGCACTGATAAGGAGGCACTAGTATGCCGCAATGATGGGCACTAATAGGTGGTGCTGATGGGCACTGAAAGTGTGCTCTGATTGGTGTCACTGATGGGCACTGATTGGTGTCACTAATGGGCACTTATTAGTGGCACTGCTGGGGCTGTACTGATGATAAGTGCCCTGATTACCTGTACAGGTCTCCCCTGCAAAGAGGTGCAGCTGATGGGCTCTCTTCTCCTCACACTCTGTCAGTGTGAGGCGAGGAGAGCTGATAAACTGCCCTTCCGTGTTTACATGTGACCGGCTGTAATTGGACACAGCCAATCGCATGTGTAAAGAGCCCCGTTTTCGGCTCCTTAACGAGATCAGGGTCGCGCCGTGTCCTAGGAACACAGCCGCCGTCATTTTACTATACGGCGGGCAGGAAGTGGTTAATGTTCCTCTGAGGCTGGGCAGACCGTGAGCCAAAACGTGTTTATTTTACCGGAGCTGGCTTAATGTTGACAATATCAGTTTACTAACCCCATCTGCCGTGTTGCTGTAAATCGAAATGGGTGCAATTTGCCTCCAGTCATCTTCTTCTCTTTTCATACAAAACAGGATATAGGAGGAGAACTCTGTATATTGGAGGGGCCATCTTATTGCTGAAACGAACCCTAAGAAATATTGTGAAGAAACACCGGGAAGGCCATAGAAGTCACGATATAAGCTTCTCACAGGAGAGGTGAGCAGTGCCGGGAATTCTGGGACATTATCCAGTAACAGACAAGGGATGTGTCTGGATGGTGACTGTATCATTGTGTGTGTCAGGTTCCTATAAGGTGTCAGGATGTCACTGTCTATTTCTCCATGGAGGAGTGGGAGTATTTAGAAGGACACAAGGATCTCTACAAGGACGTCATGATGGAGAATCAGCCGCCCCTCACATCACCGGGTAAGAGGAGACTTTATTGTAAAGGAGAGAGCAGTACGGAGGCTCCACCTAGATCCCCCATCATCTGATAAACACATAGAAACAATGTATTCAGTCAGTGTGTGTGTTTCCTACAGATGGATCCAGTAATGGGAACCCACCAGAGAGATGTCCCCGTCCTCTGTATGCCCGGGATTCCACACAGGAGGGTCACATTATCCCTCACCCTCATCAGGTAGGTGTATAGCACTCAAGAGACTGTAAGCTTTATGCAATTACATTTTTGTTTCCATGAAGTCTGTTCTCATTAGTGCTTAAATTTTACTTATGTTATTTTCTATTGTGGGTTTTTTTTTTTGGAATAGGGTGATGACCTTATTTGTATCAAAGTTGATTTTAAAGAGGAGGAGGAGGAAGATGAAGAATTAGAAACAACGACTTTTGTGGTGGGTGATCAGTCTATGGAGGAGGATGACACCAAGCAGGAGGACTCTTCTCTAGAAATTGGAAGAGGTAAATAATAAACATTTCACTCAGGCTGTTGAAGTTTTTTTTTTTTTTTTTTACTTTTATGAAAGTTGTGACCAAACATTCTGGAAAATTGGCAGACCTTCATTTCATCAAATAAGAAATGATGAACTGATGATGGCCAAAGAGCCTGAAACAACTGTATACAGTTTTGAATAAATGGCTCTATATTTAGGCCGTATCTGGTCTATAAAGATGCTGTACACCATAGAAAAGAGCCTTCTCCATTCAATATAATGTCATGTTCCCAACAATTGAGGAGGAGATACTGTACACCATATGAAAGGTCCATCTCCATTCCTCAATATAACGTCATGTTCCCAACAAATGAGGGGGAGATACTGTACACCATATGAAAGGTCCATCTCCATTCCTCAATATAACGTCATGTTCCCAACAAATGAGGGGAGATACTGTACACCATATGAAAGGTCCATCTCCATTCCTCAATATAAAGTCATGTTCCCAACAAATGAGGAGGAGATACTGTACACCATATGAAAGGTCCATCTCCATTCCTCAATATAACGTCATGTTCCCAACAAATGAGGAGGAGATACTGTACACCATATGAAAGGTCCATCTCCATTCCTCAATATAAAGTCATGTTCCCAACAAATGAGGAGGAGATACTGAGATTGCAGGCTTGACTGGCTTAAATCAGGTTTCGTCTCCACCCAGAGACTGGCCACATTAATCACCTTGCAGGTGGACAGACCGACATGAAGAAAGGCCATATGAAAGATCCATCTCCATTCCTCAATATAACGTCATGTTCCCAACAAATGAGGAGATACTGTACACCATATGAAAGGTCCATCTCCATTCCTCAATATAATGTCATGTTCCCAACAAATGAGGAGGAGATACTGTACACCAAATGAAAGGTTCAATACTCAATATAACGTCAATAAATGAAGAGATACTGTACACCATTAGGGATGGGCGAACGGTTCAGCCCAAGCATAAGTTCGGACAAACTTTGGTTGTTAGGATGTTCTGGTGATCACCGAACAATATGCTGAGTTTGTGGAAAATTCAACAGCAACTGGATTTTAACCAGGTGGGGGAGGGGGCGGGGCTGCTCTCTTGTCCTCCCCTCTTTTTTTTGTGGCCTTCCAGGTTGTGTGCTCGGATAAGGGTCTGGTATGGATTTTTGGGGGGCCCCCTATGCCTTTTTTTTTGGCGCAGGGTTCCTCTTAAAATTTTGAGGGGGACCCCTACTCCATTTAAAAAAAAAAAAATTGGCGCAGGGTTCCCCTAGTCCATGCCGTTTTTTTTGGTGGTATTTGATCACCTCCTGCGTTTTTAATTTTTTGTGCTATAAACGAAAAAAGAGGGACAATTTTGGAAAAAAGACAATATTTTTTACCTTTTGCTATAATAAATATCCCATTTTTTTTTTTAACTAGTTTTTTTTCTTAGTTAAGGCCGATACATATTCTTCTTGTACATATTTTTGGTATATAAAAAAAATCGCAATAAGCGCATAGTGACTCGTTTGCGCAAAACAAAATAGGGGACATAATTATGGATTTTAAATTTTTTTTTTACTAGTAATGGTGGCGATCTGCGATATTATTATTTTTTTTTTTTTTATTGGGACTGCGACATTATGGCGGCCACATCGGACACATTTTTGGGACCATTCACATTTATACAGCAATCAGTGCTATACATATGCACTAATTACTTTATAAATGTGACTGGCAGAGAACGGGTTAACACTAGGGGGCGAGGAAGGGGTTAAATGTGTGCCCTGCATAGTGTTTCTAATTGTGGGGGGGGACTCACTGGGGGAGGTGACCGATCTGTGTCCCTATGTACAAAGGACACAGCATCGGTCTCCTCTCCCTGACAGGACGCGGCGGGTGCACGCGCCCCCTAGTGGCTCTGAAGGACGAGGACGTCATGTGATGTCCTTCCAGAACAAGAGAGCTATCGTGCCGCCGTCAATTGACGGCGGCCGGTAGTAAGGAGGTTAAATGTCCTTATTTCTTCTGAGAAATCCTCACTTCCTGTTCTTCTGTCTGTTACTCCACACAGTAATGCAAGGCTTTCTCCCCAGTGTGGAGTGTCATGCTCGCCCCCTCCCTTGGACTACAGGAGAGTCAGGACGCCCACTAACACACAGCTCCTTTCTCTGTCCGCAACGTATAGAGCGTCCTGACTCTCTTGTAGTCCAAGGGACGATACTCCACACCAGGGAGAAAGCCTTGCATTGCTGTGTGTAGTTACAGACAGAAGAACAGGAAGTGAGGATTTCTCAGAAGAAATAAGGACATTTAAAAGCAAAATGGAAGGATGAGGTAAGTGAAGGAGGACTGCACTAAGGGAAAGGAAGCTATTTAGGGGAAAAAAATTGTACCTTTACAACCTCTTTAAATCAAGAAATGTAACTCCTAATGGCAAAACATGACAAATACCTCCGAATGATTTCCTTAAAAATTGATTCCCATCACAGATGGAACCTATCTCCGGGATGCTTTGGAAGGAGATCCTGAATTTTCGTCAGATCTGGAAGATAATGACGCAGCACAGAGTTCCCCAGGAACATATTCCAATGCTCGGAATACAGATCCATCCGGTTCCAAGGATTCTTCTACAAGCCGCGCAGCTCACACAGGTAAGAGTCCATCGTCATACCGGGGACATAGAAATCTTATAAGATGAAATCTGAACACCCTATAAATCCGAGATCTCACACCAGTGTGGCCTTTTCATTTTCAGGGAGTGGAAAATCTTTCACTGAGAAAAAACCACAGAAGAGAAATCACAACGGTGAGCGTCCTTATCCATGTACAGAGTGCGGCAAATGTTTCATTCACAAAGGAGACCTTTATAGACACCAGAGACTTCACTCGGGTGAGCGCCCTTTTTCGTGTTCACAGTGCGAGAAAACTTTTGTCGAGAGAACCGGACTTGTTATACACCAGAGAAGTCACACAGGTGAGCGCCCATTTCCATGTTTACAGTGCGGGAAATGCTTCACTCAAAAATCACATCTTCGGACCCACCAGAGAGTTCACACAGGTGAACGTCCTTTTTCATGCTCGGATTGCGGGAAATGTTTCACTGGAAAAGAAAAGCTTCTAAACCATCAGAGACTTCACACTGGCGAGCATCCTTTTGCGTGTTCTGAGTGCGGGAAACGCTTTGTGACGAAAGGAAGCCTTCTTAGACATCAGAGAACACACTCCGGTGAGAATTTTTTTTCATGTTCAGAATGTGAGAAGAAATTTGTAGAGAAATCCTCACTTATTATACACGAGAGAATTCACACGGGCGACTATCCTTTCCCATGTCTAGTGTGCGGGAAACGTTTCAATAAGAAAGTATACCTTCACACACACGAGAGAAGTCACACGGGGGAGCGTCCTTACTCGTGCTCAGATTGCGGAAAAGGTTTCACGCAGAAAGGAAACCTTGTTAACCACCAAAGAATTCACACAGGAGAACGTCCTTTTTTATGTAAAGAGTGTGGGAAAACGTTCACATTTAAAAGTCACCTTCTGTTACATCATATAACTCACACCGGTGCCCATCCCTTTTCCTGCAAAGAGTGCGGGAAGAGTTTTTCAGAGAAAGGAAAACTTATTATACACCAAAGAATGCACACAGGCGAGCGTCCTTTTTGTTGTCCAGAGTGTGGGAAAGGTTTCACCCAGAAAACGGTCCTTAATACGCACCAGAGAATTCACACTCGTGAGCATCCTTTTAAGTGTTCGAAGTGCGAGAAATGTTTCACGCAAAAGGGAAATCTGCTGAGACATCAGAGAAAATACACACACTGATGCTGGTGACGAATGATGGCCTTTATCCGATCAAATTGTCCAGTCCCTACAAATAGGGGCCCTCACCGTGTCTGAGGGATGGAGGAGGACCCAGAGACTCATCACTCTGCCTTCATCTGTGTTCCTGACTCTTAAGACACATCCTGAGATTAGAATTTAAGCCATTAACAATGTCGTGGAGATGCTGACCGTAGAGGTGAGCGGTGTCGGGAATTCTGGGACATTATCCAGGAACAGACAAGGGATGTGTCTGGATGGTGACTGTATCATTGTGTGTCAAGATGTCTCTAACGTCTCCATGGAGGAGTGGGATCCTCTTCTAAAATGTTCTATTTCTTGTAAATTCAAGTGTTGATGTGTTCCCATTCCTCTGTTGCATACCGTATTATATCAAATAAAGTAAACTAAAATCATTTTGGGTGACGTGACAACCGAGGTCGTAAATCTTGGCCGTGGAGATGCCTCGTTATGTCCGTGACTAGTTTGTAGACCCTCCATTGCGAAGATCTCACCGTCTTCAAAATATAGGAAATTGGGTGCATCAGTACCAACCAAACAATGAGAATAATTTTTTTTTTGATAGACTGGCCATTTAAAGTAATAAATGATGACCTTAGGATCTTGGAAATATATTGTGATGACCATGGTAGGTGTGAAGACCCAAGACATTAAGGCCAATTCCTGAACCACTTTTCGAGAGCTAAGAAATTGTTGGGTAGTTTAACGCTTCAGCATCTACCAAACCATAAACATCATGTTTGGATTGATTGGCCACCTGAGATTTGTAAATTTTGACCTTGGAGATGTCTCGTAATGTCTTTGACAGATGTGTAGACCCAGGACACCATCTTCAAGATCCAGTGGAACCTCAGATTGCGAGTAACGCGGTTAACGAGCGTTTTCGCAATACAAGCCCTGTGTATTTCCTAAAATCCTAACTCGGTTTGCGAGTGTTGTCTCGCAACACAAGCAGGATTCAGGCCAAAGCGGTGTGCAGTACCACGTTTGGCCTGAGGTGGGGGGGCGCCGATCGTTGTCGTTTGGAAATGCATGGAAAGGCCGGAGGACAGCTTGGCTGACCTCGGAAAGGCTCAAGAGTCCTTCCAAGGTTTGCCGAGGTCAGCTTAACTGTCCTCGGGCCTTTCCGGCCGCTTCCGAGGCTCTCCGGCACCCCCCGCCTCTGGCCGCATGCGGTATTGCATGCCATTGAAGTCAGTGCGGAACAAATTATTTTCGTTTCCATTGACTTCAATGGGGAAACTCACTTTGATATGCGAGTACTTTGGATTACAAGCATTCTCCTGAAATGGATTATGCTCGTAATCCGAGGTTCCACAGTATAAGAAATTAGGTGCATCAGTATTGACTAAACAATGAGAATCAATTTTTGATGGACTGGCCACCTGATATCATAAATTATGATCTTGTGCTCATGGAAATGCATGGTGATGATGACCATAGTATGTGTGAAGACCCAAGACTTCAAGGCCAGATCCTTCACCACTTTTAGAGAGATAAGAAATTGTTGGGTAGTTTAACGCTTCAGCATCTACCAAACCATGAATATCATGTTTGGATTGATTGGCCATCTGAGATTTTGTAAATTTTGACCTTGGAGATGTCTCGTAATGTCTTTGACAGATGTGTAGACCCAGGACCTCAATTCCAAAGATCACACCATTTTCAAGAAATAGGAAATTAGATACATCAGTAACAGTATTGACTTAACAACGAGAATCAGTTTTTGATGCAATGGCCACTTGATATCATTATGATCTTGGGCTCGTGAAAACGTATGGTGATGACCATGGTATGTGTGAAGACCCAAGACTTCAAGGCCAGATCCTTCACCACTTTTAGAGAGATAAGAAATTGTTGGGTAGTTTAACGCTTCAGCATCTACCAAACCATGAATATCATGTTTGGATTGATTGGCCATCTGAGATTTTGTAAATTTTGACCTTGGAGATGTCTCGTAATGTCTTTGACAGATGTGTAGACCCAGGACCTCAATTCCAAAGATCACACCATTTTCAAGAAATAGGAAATTAGATACATCAGTAACAGTATTGACTTAACAACGAGAATCAGTTTTTGATGCAATGGCCACTTGATATCATTATGATCTTGGGCTCGTGAAAACGTATGGTGATGACCATGGTATGTGTGAAGACCCAAGACTTCAAGGCCAGATCCTTCACCACTTTTAGAGAGATAAGAAATTGTTGAGTAGTTTAACGCTTCATCATCTTACAAACCATTTGATGCCATCAAATTATGATTTTGGGCTCATGGAAACAATGAGAATCCATTTTTGATGGACTGGCCATCTAGTATCATAAATTCTGATCTTGGGCTCATGGAAACGTATGATGATGGCCATGGTATGTGTGAAGACCCAAGACTTCAAGGTCAGATCCTTCACTTTTTGAGAGATAAGAAATTGTTGGGTAGTTTAATTCTTCGGGATCTACCAAACCTTGAATATCATGTTTGGATTGATTGGCCATCTAAGATTGTAAATTTTGTCTTTATGTCTTTAACCGATGTGTAGACCCAGGACCTCCATTCCAAAGATCACACCATCTTCAATATATAGGAAATTGGGTGCATCAGTACCAGTATTGACTAAACAATGAGATTCATTTCTTTGCTAGACTGGCCATTTGATGTAAAAAATAACGACCTTAGGATCTTGGAAATATATTGTGATGACCATGGTAGGTGTGAACATCCAAGACTTTTTGAGAGATAAGAAATTGTTGGGACGTTTAACTCTTCTTCAGCATTTACCAAACCATGAATATCATGTTTGGATTGATTGGCCATCTGAGATTGTAAATTTTGACCTTGGAGATGTCTCGTAATGTCTTTGACAGATGTGTAGACACAGGACCTCCATTCCAAAGATCACACCATCCTCAAGATATAGGAAATTAGGTGCATCAGTACCAGTATTGACTAAACAATGAGAATCCATTTTTGATGGACTGGCCATCTGATATCATGAATTATGATCGTGGGCTCATAGAAACGTATGGTGATGACCATGGTATGTGTGAAGACCCAAGACTTCAAGGCCAGATCCTTCACCACTTTTCGAGAGATAAGAAATTGTTGAGTAGTTTTAACGCTTCAGCATCTACAAAACCATTAATATCGCGTTTGGATTGATTGGCCAACTGAGGTTGTAAATGTTGGCCTTGGAGATGCCTTGTAAAGTTTTTGACAGGTGTGTAGATACAGGACCTCATTTCAAGATATGGGAAATTATTAGGTTCATCAGCCTCACCACCTACTAAATAGTGAGATGGTCTGAACATCTAATGTAGTAAATTTTGACCAAGTATGTGGAAACTCCTAATTAAGGATGAGCTCTGGCGTGTTCGCATAGAACACGTGCAGAGCCCGCCAGGAAGTGTGCACGGCTCTGTGCTAATCACAGCCAGGGAGACATTGTCCCGATGCTCGGCTGCAGGGATCATGAAATGTCTCTCTGGCTGTTATTAGCGCAGCGCCGTGCACACTTCCTGGCGGGCTCTGCACGTGTTCTATGCGAACACGCTGGAGCTCATCCTTACTCCTAATGATGACCATGATATGTGTGAAGATCCAGGACCTCAAGGCCAGATTCTTCACCACTTGTTAAGAGATAAGAAATTGTTGGGTAGTTTAACTCTTCAGCATCTACCAAACCATGATAAGCATGTTTTGGATTGATTTGACCAACTGAGGTTGTAAATGTTGGCCTTGGAGATGCCTTTTGTTTTTGACAGTTGTGTAGACCCGGGACCTCAATTCCAAAGATCTCGCTAAGATGAAATAAATTATTAGGTGCATCTTCACCTACTAAACAGTGAGATTGACTGACCATCTGATGTAGTAAATTTTGACCTCAAGTATGTGGAACCTATTAATGACCATGGTTTGTGTGAAGATCCAGGACCTTAAAGCGGAGTTCCGGCCCCAATTTCACTTTTTAAATATAAATACCCCTGTAATACACAAGCTTAATGTATTCTAGTAAAGTTAGTCTGTAAACTAAGGTCCGTTTTGTTAGGTTGTTACAGCATTTACACACTTTATAAAATAGAAATTGACTGGGGCCATCTTAAGTGTGGGCATCATGAAGCCAGACTGTATGACTTCCTGGATTTCAGCCTTGCAGATCTCGCACATGCTCAGTGCTGCGCAAGCAGTGTCAGATCAGGTTTCAGCACCTGTGCTGTCCAAGTCACATGATTCATGATTCTTTGAGACTGGGCAGTGCACAGACTCCTGGAAAGTTACACCCACTACATTCCCAGGAGTCTGTGCGGTGTAGGTTAGGAAGCATTAAGCACCTAGGTGCAGGAAGTGGGAAGATTAACTATTCTGCCTAGCAACAACACTTTGAAGGCATCTAAAAAAAAAAAAAAATTCGTAAAGGACTAATGACATTTTTTTAAAACTACTGATGTAATGTTAATTTAATGGGTGGAACTCCACTTTAAGGCCAGACACGTTACTCTTTAAGATTTTTGGCAGTTTAACTCCATCGTTTATCAAATACTGAATATCAATTTTGGTTGGACTGACCATTGGAAACTTTGGCCTTTAAAACAATTTTTTTGAATCTCTTTTTCTGAAAGACACCTGTATTTTAAGATTTTAGAATTGCTACTCAGTGATTGGGACCTATTTTCTAGTGATCGAGCAAGCAATCCAACAATTGTACTTCAATTCAAGTGGCCACATGGCTTCTAACACATGGAGAACCAGTTGTTTCATATACGGTTTCTGATCTAGTTTTTCGGTAATACAAGACATGCCAATGTTTGTTTTTTACTTCAAAATGTGTGTATGTATCTAGTCTACTGGATGTACAAAGAATACCTGTAAAAATGCATTAACCTATCGCACCCAATCCAAATATTTTCACTGATTTCTAAATTTGTTGGTTGAAGCTCGTCACTGTTGTATGTTCTGCTTTATTTAGCCATTGATACTAATAATATTTTAAAAATATATTTTCTATAATTAGATTTTTACTTTATACAATGTTTGATTTAGGTTTAGTCTTCGTTTTATTGTGTGATCATTATTCTTGTTTTCGCGAGTAAACATAAAAGTTCGAAAAGATCTGTTTTGGCTTTTTCTTTTTTGGAAAGATCCTAATTCTTCGATGATCGGTGATTGGAATGTGCTCAAGTCATAGAGTCATCAATTGGTGTTTTGTTAGTGAGATGGAGAATTCAGAAGGGCCAATTCCACACGGGTGTCTAAGGATACATGGACAAGATGTAGAATTACCTGGTGTCTGAGACTCAAGGGCACCATATCCCTTAACCACTTAATCCATGGACGTCCTTGGCTTTGTGCTGTGATATCTGAATGATATCGCCATCTTCAGTCGCCAATTCTGTGAACGATAAGAAAGATCAAAGCGGCAGTTCCACCGCTTGATCGTTCTTATAGGCAGCGGGAGGGGACACCCCCCTCCCGCCACCATCCGGTTCTTCTCCACGCTCTCCCGTGCCATCGGGGGCCCGTAGAGCGAATTGGCCGGCGCTGCTGGGAAGCATAGAGATGACTGGTGACCTTCGGAGGCCCGGGCGCGACGTTATGACGTCACGCCTGGTACCCGGAAGTAAACAAAGCCACAATCGTGGCTGTTGGCTTTTGTGATCAGTGAATTTGTTTTCACTGATTTCATGCTTGTAAGAGGACCTGTCACAGTGATTCCTATTACAAGGGATGTTTACATTCCTTGTAATGGGAATAAAAGTGACCAAAAAAAAGTGTAAATAAAAAAAAATGAAGTAAAATATATATTTTTTAAAACGCCCCTGTCCCTGTAGCTCGCGTGCAGAAGCGAACACGCATGCAAGTCCCGCCCACATATGTAAACACTGCTCAAACCCCACATGTGAGGTATCGTCGCGTGCAACAATTCTAGCACTAGACCTCTGTAACTCGAAAATGGTAACCTGTAAAAAAATTTAAAGCGTCGCCTATGGAGATTTTTAAGTACCGAAGTTTGGCGCCTTTCTATGAGTGTGCGCAATTTTAAAGCGTGACATGTTGGGTATCTATTTACTCGGCGTGACATCGTCTTTCACATTATACAAAAAAATTGGGCTAACTTTACTGTTTTGTTATTTTTTTTAATTCATGAAACATGAAAAATTATTGCGCAAATACTGTGGGGGAAAAAAAAGTTGCAATGACCGCCATTTTATTCCCTAGGGTGTCTGGTAAAAAAATAAATATATAATGTTTGGGGGTTCTGATTAATTTTCTAGCAAAAAAAATTTGATTTTTATATTAGAGAGAGAAGTGCCAAAATAGGCCCGGTGATCAAGTGGTTAAAATAAATGTGAGAAGTATGTATAGAGAATGGAATGGGATTTGAAAGGTGCCGACACACATTTTTCCAACATTTTATTATAAATATATGTTTAAAAATAACAATTTCATATAAAACCATCAGAGTATACATGCGGCTATACATATGCATTGGCTTCAGCTCAACGTGTTTCGTCAATCACTGGCTTCCTCAGGAAACTTTAGAAATACTGCATGCTAAATCACTAAAGATAGAAAACAATACAAAGAGGTATATACATCAAATCTGGACATTTATGGTAATACATCAGAAATATATTATTGCTAAAATAAATGATACAGGTTAAATGTACAGAAATGCCTATGGATCATCTGGGAGTCTCTCTCTCACCTGGGGTGCTCATTAAATATTCTAATAGGCCACAAAAGGGGACTTGGATCTTGCGCCAACGGGATAATCCGTGGGGATACCAGTAGACCATAGGATACAATTTTGATTATTTTCATAACAATTGTCGGCACCTTTAACCACTTCAATACCCGGCATTTTCACCGCCTTTCTACCCAGACCAGTTTTCAGCGCTGTTACACTTTGAATGACAATTGCACGGTCATGCAATACTGTACCCATATGAATAGAGCGCCAATTTTGAAAAAACCCCAATATTTTTAACTCCTTGCTATAATAAATATCCCATTAAAAAAACACAAAATAATTTCCTCAGTTTAGGCCGATATATATTCTTCTACATATTTTTGGTAAAAAATCGCAATAAGCATATACCTCCTACAAGCAAGAGGAAAGTTAAAAACTAACCTCAGAAAGTATTATTTTACAGAAATAGTAGTTGATGCTTGAAACAGACTTCCAGCAGAGGTAGTGAGTCTGTCAACAGTAAGTGAATTCAAACATGATGAGGACAAGCAAAGATTATACTCAGACACAAAGGTTAAAAAGCAAGGGTTCAGTCTCGATTAAGTTCACTTGGTCTTTTTCTGAAGTCACTCTTCTATATACAGATGTAATTAAAAAAATGCACCTGAGAAATGCCGACAATGAGGCAGCGGTGCCTGAACCCAGAGTACAAATACTGGGGAGTATCGCCTCACTACCAAATTAATTAAATAAACCAAATATTGGAAATTACACCTTCTTACAGAAGATGTAATTTCCAATATTTTTTTGGGTGAAATCCCTCTTCTATATGCCCATGGCGTGTGAAACTCAAAACTTCACCCGGTGCCAAAAAAATGTGCACAACATAAAGAGGTGACACAAAAACATGCAACGGGTGTACACAAGCCCTCTAAAATCAGAGGGCCTTGCCCTGAATCCCCTGGGGCGTTAGGCTCCAGACGGGGACAAGGGTACTTACACTTGGTCCATCTGGCCAAAACTAGACGGACCCTTTTCTCTGGAGGGTCTGCCGAAACAGTACTAGGTGGGGCTCCCCTGAAGGGAGACCCCATGAGAAAGGGCGAACCAAGCCAGAAGGCCATGTCCACCCCCTCCCAATACTTTCAGGGCAGGCTAGAGGACCTACACCCTACCGTTCACACGTACAAACAAAAAAATACAAAAACGTAACAAAGGGAATACATAAAAGAAAGTGGGGGAGAAGGAATTAGAGGAGAGTGAAAAGGTGGCCATTGAGTAATACAATATCCAGGACCCTCTAGTCAGGAATAAAAAATTCCTCCGGTCCAAGCCAAAAGGCTCGGCACAGGAGGCAGGTGAAAAAAGTGTGTAATATGGTGCAGTGACCGTGGTGCCATAAATCAAAGTGGCCCTAACTCACAGTGATTGTACGGCACCCTTGGACTGTCACTCCAGGGGCACATACACCATAGACTTTTAGTTCCCTATCCAACCCCCCCCCCCCCCCCCGACCGGATCAGTGCAGCCCTCCGTCTCTGCCAAACAGAGAGGGCTTCTAGGTTTTCTCAGGGAGATCTGCCGGATACGTAACGGCCTCCACTGGTACTAGCCCTTCCAGGCCCTCATCAATCCGGTGGATTTGCATGGCACCCACCCCGACCTCAAAAGGGTGGTGCTCCTACTGGACACTGACAGGAACAGCACCCACACCAACACCAATGGCCGACAGACCTCGGACCCTCTGTTGCCTTACGTGGCTCACAGTGCCATTGGTAGGCGTCACCACCCTGACGCCACCATGGGATCCTCTGTGGGTCCCCCCCCTCCTGGGACACCCGCCAGCGGAGGGCAGCTTGGCTCCTTCGAGAAACCCTCAACCAGGGCTCCCCTTCCCGGAGGCCCCCTACCTGTTGCTACACAACCTTATTCAAGTAGGTCCAATTCGTCCATACCAGTGCTCTTCCGTCGCCATCCGGTACCCTATGTGGTGACAACGGCCCTCTCCGCCTTTTTTGCGCGGGGGCTTTTAGACTTTCTTCTGATGAAGCGGCTCTAGCCGCGAAACTAGTAAAGATGTTCGATACGACTTTCAACCCACTGTTCTTCTCCCCCTTCTGGGATTACTACACTGGTGTTATGTTGGTCATTTATTGTACTTTTAACTCTTTATTGTCCAATTATGTTTTTTATTGATTTTGTATTCAATAAAATGTTTGTTATTATATACCTGTTCTTTTTTTATATTTCATACCTTGCTAATAGTAGGGGTGTTGAATATAATCGATGCATCGATGCATCGCGATTCGAGGCCCCCCGATTCGGCATCGATGCATGTGACCCCAATAATCGATGTCGGGTGACGTCATCCCGACTTGCCCCGCCCCTCCCGGGAGATCGCTCCGAGCAAGGTCTTTTAAAATGTTTTTTTTTTAATAAATGCGCGTTGTAATCCATTAAGTGGCAATCGCTCTGTGTGCTTTTTTTTAATTTATGCAGATTCATACCTCGTAGCTCCGTGTGTAGTAACTGTACATGCGATCATGTGACTCCATGGTCCGGCCCGCCTCTCTCTTCCTCTGTCCTCTCACATCCCTCGTCTCAAAGTCTCTTCTGATGTCAGCCCCGCCCGCCTCTCTTGTGATCTGTTACTTTAGCTAAAGACGATGGGCGGGGCTGAGAACGGACATCAGGGGAGATGAGAGGAGAAAGAGGCAGGTCTGAGCATGGAGTCACATGAGGGGAATGTAATATACACACAGAGACATGAGGTATGATTCTGCATATGTTGTAAAAAGCACCTTACAGCAGTGGCTATAACAGCATTTAGTATCACAGGCAGGCCCGTCGGAACTAGACAGGCAAAGCAAGCAACTGCTTGGGGCCCCAAGCTGGCCAGGGGCCCCCAAGCAGGAACCCGTTCGTACCGCTGCGGGGATGGGGGCTTTCGTTTGCTGAGGGGAGAGAAGCAGGGGCGGAATGGGCTGTGTGGCAGGCCGGATATTTAATCCCAGCGATTTACGGCCGTAGCGATGTCTGTTACTTTAATTATTTTTTTTTCGTCAGTGACCAGTCTCCCCCTCTGGTTGGTTGAGCAGAGCAATCGTCAGGGGGGGGGGGGCGGGGGCTGGGGCTTGGGGGCCTCCATGTCCATTTTTCTTGGGGCCCCCAAATTCCTTCAAACGGCCCTGATCACAGGTATTTTATCAGCAGTCTGATTCCTACGCGTGCTCTGCCTGTGCAGGCATTTCTTTGCACATTCCACTGTGTTAACTCCTAGTGTGCTGGAATGTGCAAAGAGTCAGAGAAATTTCAGCAGACAGTGCAGTGCAGTGAAACTCACAGGGCTCTGTCAGTTGTAGAATCTAATCCCTGAGTCCTGACCCCCCAGCAGCCATGTGTGTATTCCTGTGCACTTTTTAAAGGGGAGTTTCACCCTATTTACACCCTTTAAAAATGCACAGATGACAATGAACCCTCAATAAAAAATATCAGTACAGCGAGGACTAGGGAATGTGTTAATTGTAATAGAAAATAAATAACACGGTAGTCCTCGCTGTACTGATATTTTAATTGCGGGTTCATTGTCATCTGTGCATTTTTTTTAAAGGGCGTATTGATGACAATGTCAGCACATAAAAACACACTGAAAATGCACAGGCAAAATCATGTATTTTTCCTCATTGTTCCCTCCAATCATCCTGTGTGCGCACTGCGCAGAACAGCATGTAAGTACTGAGGAGGAGGGGGTGCTGTTATCCGGGGACACAGGGGGGGTACGGGCATGTAGTGGAATCTGATGTGTCACCTGTGATAAGTCATTGTCACTGCAGGGACTGGGCTGTATGGAGGAGAAATATAGACCATCTCCTGTCCACAGTCTCTGATCATCTCCTGTACTATGTCCGCAGTCTCTGATCATCTCCTGTACTATGTCCGCAGTCTCTGAACATCTCCTGTACTATGTCCGCAGTCTCTGATCATCTCCTGTACTATGTCTGCAGTCTCTGATCATCTCCTGTACTATGTCTGCAGTCTCTGATCATCTCCTGTACTATGTCTGCAGTCTCTGATCATCTCCTGTACTATGTCTGCAGTCTCTGATCATCTCCTGTACTATGTCTGCAGTCTCTGATCATCTCCTGTAGCATGTCTGCAGTCTCTGATCATCTCCTGTAGCATGTCTGCAGTCTCTGATCATCTCCTGTAGCATGTCTGCAGTCTCTGATCATCTCCTTTAGTATTTTGGGGGGAGAGCCATGCGCACTTGCGCTGCAATCGTGATGCATCGTGATGCATCGCCGAATCGAATCGAATCGTGGATAATTGTAATCGCATCGAATCGTGAGACCGGTGAAGATGCGCAGCCCTAGCTAATAGTACCGCGATAGTCCAACCATGGCCCCCACAAAACCCCCTTGTATTTGGCTCCTTGTCTGGGGACCTTAGAGCCATTTCCTCTATATATATATATATATATATATAAAACACCAAACAGAGGTCGGAAAAAGACCCAGACAAAAGGCCAGACCCGATGCAGCACTCATCCTTACCAGGAGCACCCTTCTGGATGGTTTAGACTCGACCATGGCTGGCCCCCAGTATGTCAGGGCGCAACAGGCATGAATCCCTACCAATACCGCCCTTCCAGGTGCAATGACACCATTGGATTTGCATCTGCCCACACTTGGGAGTAGCATAGCACCTCCTCGGGCAACTGATAAGAACAAATACTACACTTGATCTTAGCCAAAAGGCCGAGAAGCGATGCCTGATTATTAATGTAGGCAACGTAACAGAAGAATGTACCACAAGGCAGTGGTCGATATCCTGAAAAACAACATAGGAGGCTGTTTCCAACTTCAACACCAGATGGCGACCTTGCTCATTGTGTGTGGAACGCACAAACAGGAAGTGGTGTCAGGCATAGACAGGAAGTGATGTCAGGTATAAAACAAGAAGTTCTGGGTTAGAGGCGCTTTGGGAGGAAGTAGAGAGGAGACATTGCTGGAACTGGCAGCAGAGGAGGTAATAAGATATTTTTTTATATTTACATCCAGTAAAACCCCGTCATGTCCGTCCTCTTCCTCCATAGTCACTGTGATGTCTTTTTATCTTTACAACTACGATAAATGTTTACATTATGTCCCCAAATTTAGTCTAAATATCCATCTTAAATAATTTATCCAACTCTCCATCCAAAGCCGCTAGTTTATACATAAAAGAATATAAAAAGGAAGAGACAAAGAATAAGTGGCTTCTGAAGAAACATGGTTTGAGCCTTTCAGGAATTGTCTACCCGATCTCTTAACTTAATTAAATATGCGCTTGATACCGGCAGAGGAAAATGGTGATATGTGGCTCTAATCGTGGCCATACATCGAACAGTTCTTCACAGAATTGAACAATATGATCGAACCTCTGAGCTTTCGTAAAGGCACATTCCCGTCTGACAGCTGAACGTACTGCATAGCGAAGAGTCCATTGTAGGGTTACCACCTCATCCCTTTAAACCCAAACATTTAATAATTACACAGGTTCTGAAGCTAATTTAATGCAGATAAGGCAATAAGTGAGTTTAATTACCACCTTAATCAGCCACAGAACCTGTGAAATTAATATGTGTTTGGGTTGAAGAGATGAGAAGGCAACCCTAGTTCATGGTTGTTAGGGCGCTGAAGGCCTCTGGCCAGGAGCCCTGAGGGGGAAGCAGTCACTTTCCGCACATTTCGCAGCAGTAGAAATAGCTGGCAATTTTGAAGATTGCCAGGTGCAGTCCTTAGTAATAGCAAACATGTCATACTTACCTCCACTGTGCAGTTTGTTTTGCACAGAGTGGCCCTGATCCTTGTCTCTTGGGGTCCCTCGGAGGCAGTCTCAGCTCCTTCCCATTCTGGGAAGCGCTCTCCCAAGGGGGGGTTAGCTTGCGGGCGCGCTCCCATGATACAGACGGTGGCTTTAGCCGCCGACTGTATCATTCGGTCCCGGCGCATTGCGTCATTGATTTGATTGACAGCATTGGGAGCCAATGACTGTGCTGCTATCAACCATCCAATGAATGAGCCGAGAAGAGCCGAACAGCCCGGTCGAGAATCCTGTTTTTTCACCTTGATGCATTAAGGTGAAAAAACATGACCTTTACAACCCCTTTAACCCCCACCACCAGAAAATCACTGCATCATCTAAAAATAAATTGATTCGTTTTTTTCCCAATGGGGCATAAATAAAATATCAATAGAGGTTTGTAAACTTTACCTACTCTCTCTAAACCTAAAAAAAAAAATCTTGTTAGCTAGAGTTGGGTTTAAACCCTGGTTTTGTTTTGGTTGACTCGATACAGCTTGGTATATACTAGAATAAGCAATCGGAGGTGTTAGAACTATGGAAGAACTCTGTGCAGACATTATTCATCCTGGTACAGTCCAGATAATTCTCAGATTATTGTCCATCTACAGAGAGTGTTGTATGGATCTCATGACCACATCAGTAATGATGGACGAAGACCAGTGTCGCAGCAAAAGGATATTAGACTTCACCTTGGAAATGATCTACCTACTGAATGGAGAGGTGAGGAGGATTCTGGAAGGGTCCATTACAAAAACACAGAGCTGACCAGAGAGGTGAGGAGGATTCTGGGAGGTCACATGACATCACTCTTATCTCTATTAATAAAACACAGACCTGACCGGAGAGGTGAGGAGGATTCTGGGAGGTCACATGACATCACTCTTATCTCTATTAATAAAACACAGACCTGACCGGAGAGGTAAGGAGGATTCTGGGAGGTCACATGACATCACTCTTATCTCTATAAATAAAACACAGACCTGAAAGGGGGAGGGAGGAGGATTCTGGGAGGTCACATGCCATCACTCTTATCTCTATTAATAAAACACAGACCTGACCGGAGAGGTGAGGAGGATTCTGGCATTATTGCACAATTGCCTTTCTATATATATTTATTAGAGACCTGACTGTATCAGATGAAAAACATTCTGAAGACGATGTGATCTGATATGGGGGTGATTCTGGGAATGTGACAACCTGAATTTAGTAATCATTCACATTTCTTATGATGTCCCCCAATATCACAAGCCCAAGATTGCAGGCTTGGCTGGCTTAAATCAGGTTTGGTCTCCACCTAGAGACTGGCCACATCAATCACCTTGCAGATAGAGAGAGGAGAGGAGATAATGACCATGCTACACGCACCTGACACTGATATGGGGAATATTCTGAGAATTCCATGGACTGAATTTAGTAAATGTTAACGTTTTTTGTGATGTCTCTCTATAGGGTTACACAGTAGTGAAGAAGACATCTGGTGAGTATGTGACCTGCAGTAGACATCACGGTGTGTCAGAGGGACAGAGAGCGACCCCGAGACACATCACTGTCCCTTCATCTGTGTCCCTGACTACTTTATGTGATAAGGAGAAGATTCTAGAAGTAACTCAGAAGATCATTGGTCTGCTGGCAGGAGAGGTGAGCGGTGCCGGGAATTCTGGGACATTATCCAGTAACAGACAAGGGATGTGTCTGGATGGTGACTGTATCATTGTGTGTGTCAGGTTCCTATAAGGTGTCAGGATGTCACTGTCTATTTCTCCATGGAGGAGTGGGAGTATTTAGAAGGACACAAGCATCTCTACAAGGATGTCATGATGGAGAATCAGCAGCTGCTCAATTGTTTTAATGTAGGAAAAAAACATTTTCTTTCGAATGAGATAATACTGAATTGCACTCTGGAGATCATCTGTCTGCTGATTGGAGAGGTGAGTAACATTTTGGAAGGGTCGCATTACTTCAGGCTTATTTCTGTTACAATGAAATATGATACAGGTAGCAGAGGGGAAGCAGGTTTTGACACTATTATATTTATCACTGTATAACTCAGGACTGTGCTGTAGTAATGAAGAAATCAGCTAAGAAAAACATCGGAACGCGTAGCCACCACTTGTCCAAAGAACAAAAAGAAAGGCAAAGCTCCATCCCCATACCTCCACTGATACTTCAGAAAAAGGACAAGCAAAAATTTCTAGAAGTCTCCAATAAGATTATTGATCTGCTGACAGGAGAGGTGAGCGGTGCCGGGAATTCTGGGACATTATCCAGTAACAGACAAGGGATGTGTCTGGATGGTGACTGTATCATTGTGTGTGTCAGGTTCCTATAAGGTGTCAGGAGGTCACTGTCTATTTCTCCATGGAGGAGTGGGAGTATTTAGAAGGACACAAGGATCTCTACAAGGATGTCATGATGGAGAATCAGCCGCCCCTCACATCACCGGGTAAGAGGAGACTTTATTGTAAAGGAGAGAGCAGTACGGAGGCTCCACCTAGATCCCCCATCATCTGATAAACACATAGAAACAATGTATTCAGTCAGTGTGTGTGTTTCCTACAGATGGATCCAGTAATGGGAACCCACCAGAGAGATGTTCCCGTCCTCCGTATTCCACACAGGAAGATCCCACCATCCCTCGCCATCATCAGGTATGTGGAACGGAGCATCTGAAACTTCAAAGTAGTTGCAAACTGTATGAGATAGCTGTTATCTACTGTATGCATTCTCTTATTTTGTTTACCTTTTAATACATGCTATTTTTTATAATTTTGGGGTTTAGAACAAAGACCTTATATACGTGAAAGTTGAGGTTAAAGGGGAAGAAGTAGGGACAGATGCGGGTGGTGATCAACAATCCAAGAGGAAGTTCAAGAAGATTGTGAAAAGTGAACAGGAGGAACATATCAGCACAGGTAAGTTTGTATTTTAGGTTTTACATTTTTTGTTTTTGTTCCTTGTCATCATAAAATTATGGGGCCAAATCCACAGATATGCAGCCTAACTTAACTTTTCAGAGTTAAGTTATACTGCCGCAATTTTACGAAGTTAAGTACCGATCCTCAAAGCACTTACCCGGAAAATTGCGGCAGCGCAACTTAACTCCGTCCATCGTAAGGCGTTCCTAGTTTAAATGGGCGATTCCCATTTAAATTAGGCGCGCTCCCGCACCGGACGTACTGCGCATGCGTGTGACGTCATTTTTCCCGACGTGCAGCGTGCAAACGTAATTTATGCCGGGCTTTGTGGATTGCGACGGGACAATAAAGTTGCGACGGGTGAAAGAAAATTTACGCGCCGGGAAAAAAAATTCAAATTTAAAAAAAAATTGCGGCGATCGAAAAAAAGGTCTGGTTTTACATGGTGTACTAACTTTACACATTGTAAAACCAGCCCTAATTTTACGCGTGCAAATCGTAACTTACGCAGAAAACACAAAGCTTAAAAGCTTTGTGGATCTGCTTAAGTACTCATTTGCATACGCTAGGCGGCATTTCGACTCGAAATGCCCCCAGCGGCGGATGCGGTACTGCATCTTAAGATCTGACAGTGTAAGTGTCTTACAGATGTCAGATCTTCTGCCTAACTTTGGAAAAATCCTTTTGAGGATCGTTTCCAAAGTTAGGCACAGAGATACGCAGGCTGAACAGCAGTTCCGCCTGCGTATCTCTTTTGTGGATTTGGCCCATAATTTCTAGATCTCTGTCAACCTGTGTGATCATTGTTCAACATAGAAATTAACTTCACATCATTTATTAAGGAAAAGACTGAGAAATATTACCTGCTGACTATACGAACATCATTAATGTTCCCAACAAATGAGGAGGAGATATTGAGATTGCAGGCTTGGCTGGCTTAAATCAGGTTTGGTCTCCACCCAGAGACTGGCCACATTAATCACCTTGCAGGTAGACAGACATGGAGAAGGCCATATGAAAGGTCCATCTCTATTATTCAATATAACGTCATGTTCCCAACAAATGAGGAGATACTGTACACCATATGAAAGGTCCATCTCCATTCCTCAATATAACGTCATGTTCCCAATAAATGAGGAGGAGATACTGAGATTGCAGGCTTGGCTGGCTTAAATCAGGTTTGGTCTCCACCCAGAGACTGGCCACATTAATCACCTTGCAGGTGGACAGACAGACATGGAGAAGGCCATATGACAGGTTCATCTTCATTCCTCAATATAACGTCATGTTCCCAACAAATGAGGAGGAGATACTGTACACCATATGAAAGGTCCATCTCCATTCCTCAATATAATGTCATGTTTCCAACAAATGAGGAGGAGATACTGTACACCATATGAAAGGTCCATCTCCATTCCTCAATATAACGTCATGTTCCCAACCAATGAGGAGGAGATACTGTACACCATATGAAAGGTCCATCTCCATTCCTCAATATAATGTCATGTTCCCAACAAATGAGGAGGAGATACTGTACACCATATGAAAGGTCCATCTCCATTCCTCAATATAACGTCATGTTCCCAACAAATGAGGAGGAGATACTGTAGACAGGGGTGTCCAAACTTTTTTCAAAGAGGGCCAGATTTGATGAAGTGAACATGAAGTGTGTTCGTTCGAGCAACTAATACACGGCCCAACAAGAATCCTCTTGCCTTTGTGGCTGTGTGTGTGTAAAGAGATGAGCTCAGGCTTATTATTTGGATATACAGGGGGTCCCCGAGTTACGAACTCCCGAGTTACGAACTTCCCCTAGTTACAAACCGGGTGCTGCGGGGACCCTCTGCCATTTTCCACGGACCGTCTGCTGTTCTGCGCATGCATGGCCAGACGGAGCCTCGGGAAATGTTGGAAATTTCTGTAATTGGCCGCGCATGCGCAGAGCGGCATTTGACGGAACTTTAGAAATGTCCGTACTTGCCGGTCTGCGCATGAAAGGTCCATCTCCTTTCCTCAATATAATGTCATGTTCCCAACAAATGAGGAGGAGATACTGAGATTGCAGGCTTGGCTGGCTTAAATCAGGTTTGGTCTCCACCCAGAGACTGGCCACATTAATCACCTTGCAGGTGGACAGGCAGACATGGAGAAGGCCATATGAAAGGTCCATCTCCATTCCTCAATATAACGTCATGTTCCCAACAAATGAGGAGGAGATACTGTACACCATATGAAAGGTCCATCTCCATTCCTCAATATAACGTCATGTTCCCAACAAATGAGGAGGAGATTCTGTACACCATATGAAACATTGGACTGTTAGACCTACAAGCACGACTACTGACTAAAAAACATAAAAGATGCTTACATTTTTTCCAATACCTTTCCAGATGGACGTGTCCCGAATATTATTGAGGGAAATTCCGAGAAATCGTCTAGAAAACCCCTTACTATGATTCCAGATTTCCCTCACAGTGCTGATAGACCAGCAGATTCGTCGATCACCAAGAAATCTTCTTCAAGCCGTGAATCCGTTACCACAGGCGAAACTTCATTGTCTTGTTTGGGGTGCGGGAAATCTTTTAGAATGAAGTCTGAACTCCTTATACATCTCAGATCTCACACCAGAGTGACCTTCACGTGTTCAGAGTGCGGGGAATCTTTCACTGACAAAAATGAACTTGTTACACATCAGAGGAGTCACAAGGGTGAGCGTCCTTATTCATGTTCAGAGTGCGGGAAATGTTTCACTGAGAAAAGTGTACTTCTAACACACCAGAGAATTCACACGGGTGAGCGCCCCTTCTCTTGTACGGAGTGCGGGAAAAGTTTTGCTCAGAAAGCACACCTTCTTACCCACCGGAGAGTTCACACGGGTGAGCGTCCTTTTTCATGTTCACACTGTGGGAAATCTTTCTCTGGTAAAGGAAAGCTTCTTACACATCAGAGAAGTCACACAGGTGAGCGGCCATATTCATGTTCATGGTGTGGGAAATGTTTCTCTGTGAAAGGAAACCTTCTAACACACCAGAGAAGGCACACCGGAGAGCACCCTTTTTCATGTTTAGAGTGTGGGAAAAGTTTCACTGACAAAAGAGCACTTTTTAAACACCAGATAGTTCACACAGGCAAGTATCCTTACTCATGTTCAGAGTGCGGGAAATGTTTCACCGAGAAAGCATATCTTCTTACACACCAGAGAATTCATACAGGTGAGCGCCCTTACTCATGTTTAGATTGTGGAAAATGCTTCACTCAAAAAGGAAACCTTCTTAAACACCAAAGAAGCCACACCGGTGAGCGTCCTTTTTCATGCACAGAGTGCGGGAAATGCTTCATATTGAAAAGACACCTTTTGCTACACCAGAGAATTCACACAGGTGAGCGTCCTTTTTCCTGCTCTGAGTGCGGAAAATGTTTCACCGAGAAGGGAAAACTTCTTACACATCAGAGAATTCACACGGGGGAGCGCCCTTTTTCCTGTCCGGAGTGCGGGAAATGTTTCACCCAGAAGGCAGATCTTAACCGACACCAAAAAAGGCACAGGGGTGAGCGGCCATATTCCTGTTCAGAGTGCGGGAAATGTTTTTCTGAGAAAAGCAGCCTTCTTTATCACCAGAAAATTCACTCTCGGGAGGGACCTTTTTCCTGTTCAGAGTGCGGGAAAAGTTTTATACATAAAGGAAATCTAATTAGACACCAGAAATCGCACACCTCCTGATTCTGTTAACAAGTGGATGGTGGCGGCTTGAACTCTTCATCCATAAAAGTGATCAAAAGTTTTGTACTGAAGTAAATCCCTGCAATGTTTCAGGTATAGGCCAAGTCTGATTGGCTGAACCACCTGCTGGATTTCTATATATTTTGGAGACACGAGTGGTGGGATTTGTCTGTCAATGTTCCTGGCTCTCTTACTAAAGACCTTGGGTCAAACACAAGGCCCGAGGGCTGAATCCGGCCCGCCAGGCCTTGTCATGTGGCCCTCGCACCCCAGCTGGAACGTGGTGCAATTCACCCTCTGCTCCCACACCCTGCTGTCTCTTGTAGACAAAGAAGCCTTCTATACTTACAAGGGACGGCTTTGCTCACTGCGGGGACAGATCTTCAGAGAGGGCCAGAGAGAATGATCTCCCTGCAAGGCGGGCCACCTTTCCAGGGA
Source organism: Rana temporaria (assembly GCF_905171775.1). Taxonomy (NCBI): domain Eukaryota; kingdom Metazoa; phylum Chordata; class Amphibia; order Anura; family Ranidae; genus Rana; species Rana temporaria. Next base: position 174,734,792 of record NC_053496.1, read on the forward strand.
GGTATTAGAGCTGGGCCAGGCAGAGGAGAGAGATGCGAGGATGCTTTGGGGGTGGAGTTGGGGTTGTGCCTCCTGCACTCTGTAGGTAGCGCACTCCTGAACTCTGCACTCTGTACGTAGCGCATCCCTGAACTCTACACTCTGTACGTAGCGCACTCCTGAACTCTGTATGTAGCGCACTCCTGAACTCTGCACTCTGTACGTAGCGCATCCCTGAACGCTACACTCTGTACATAGCGCACTCCTGAACTCTACACTCTGTGCGTAGCGTACTCCTGAACTCTGCACTCTGTACGTAGCGCATCCCTGAACGCTACACTCTGTACATAGCGCACTCCTGAACGCTACACTCTGTAGCGCACTCCTGAACTCTGTACGTAGCGCATTCCTGCACTCTGTACGTAGCGCACTCCTGCACTCTGTACGTAGCGCACTCCTGAACTCTGCACTCGGTACGTAGCGCACTCCTGAACTCTGCACTCTGTACGTAGCACATAAATGAATTCTGTACGTAGCACATAACTGAATTCTGCACTCTCTTGAACTCTGCATTCTGTACGTAACACACTCCTGAACTCTGCATGTAACACACTCCTGAACTCTGAACGCTGCACTCTGCATGTAACACACTCTTGAACTCTTTACTCTGCATTTAACACACTCCTGCACTCTGTACGTAGCGCACTCCTGAACTCTGCACTCAGTACGTAGCGCACTCCTAAAATCTGCACACTGTATGTAGCATACTTCTGCACTCTACGTAACACACTCTTGCACTCTGCATGCAACACACTCCTGAATTCTGCACTCTGTACGTAGCACATTACTGAATTCTGCACTCTCTTGAAATCTGCATTCTGTACGTAGCACACTTCTGAACTCTGCACTCTGCATGTAACACACTCCTGAACTCTGCACTCTGTACATAGCACAGTCCTAAATTCTGCACGTTGTATGTAGCACACTTCTGCACTTTACGCAACACACTCTTGCACTCTGCACGTAACACACTCCTGAACTCTGCACTCAACACACTCCTGAACTCTGCACTCTGTACGTAGCACACACCTGAATGCTGCACGTAAAACACTCCTGAGCTCTGCACTCTGTACATAGCACACTCCTGAACCTTGTACTCTGCACGTAACACACTTCTGAACTCTGTACATAGCGCACTCCTGAACTCTGCACGTAAGGCAATCCTGAACTCTGCACTCTGTACGTAGCACACTCCTGAACTCTGCACTCTGTACGTAACATGCTCCTGAACTCTGCACTCTATACATAACACACTCCTGATCTCTGCATGTAAAACACTCCTGAACCCTGCACTCTATGCGTAGCACACGTCTGCACTCTGTATGTAGCACACTCCTAAACTCTGCACTCTGTACGTAACATGCTCCTGAACTCAGCACGTAACACACTCCTGAACCCTGCACTCTGCACGTAACACACTCCTGAACACTGCACTCTGTACATAACGCCCTTCTCAACTCTCAACTACAGTAGTACACTCCTTAATACCCCAGATACAACAAGCCCTTTGAGGGCAACCATACTGCAGATGCAGCCGGCGATTGAATAGAGTTTGACACCCTTGCCTTAGGTTGTCCCAAATTCTCTATTTGCATAGCAAAGCAAAGCATCCAGCAGGAAAAATGGGATCTCCTGGTAAAGTTCATGGAAGGTGTGAAGAACCAGGACATCTCTCCACCGTTTAGATATTATAATTTTTTGCATCTTTATTTCTTCACATAATGATTGGCTGGTCACTTGTGGTTGCTGTTCGCCATTGCTCTATGTTCTGCTTTGCTGAAGAAACTGACTATTAACTGGTCCAATCGATTTTTTATTATATAATTTGACTTTTCTTTTAATATACACAATCTGATTTAGGCGTCTTTTTTTTATCTTGTGTGTTATTCATGTATTCTGATATGTTGAAGTAAATATGAAAGTTTCACACTTTATATTTGTTTCGAATTCCTTCTTTATAAGGGACTGTAATTGTATGATTTGGTGATGGGAATGTGCTCTGTTCATAGAACGTTTTATGAGTGAGACGGGGCGGGGACTAGAAGGTCCAGTTCCACATATGATATTCTATGATATATGACAGGGGTCTCCAAACTTTCTAAGCAAAGGGCCAGTTTACTGTCCTTCAGAGTTTACGAGGGCCGGAAAGTTGTCAGTGGGAGTCGAAAAGGTCCCAACATCAGTGGGAAAAATTAACGCCCCATTGTTTGTTTCAGTGGGAGTAATTGTGCCCCATCATTGGGTCCCATTGTTGGTGTCATTAAGAAAAACTGTGGTGTAAGTGGGTGGAATTGTGCCCCATCATTAGTGTCAGTGGGAGGAATTGTGCCCCATCGTTGGTGTCAGTGGTAAGAATTGTGACCCATCGTTGGTGTCATTGGGCCCCTTTGTTGGTGTTATTGAGAAAAACTGTGCCCCATTGTTGGTGTCATTGTGAGGAATTGTCCCCTCATCCTTGGTGTCATTGTGAGGAATTGTCCCCTCATCCTTGGTGTCGTCGTGAGGAATTGTGTCCCATCCTTGGTGTCATTGGGAAGAATTGTGACCCATCGTTGGTGTCATTGGGCCCCTTTGTTGGTGTTGTTATTGAGAAAAACTGTGCCCCATTGTTGGTGTCATTGTGAGGAATTGTCCCCTCATCCTTGGTGTCATTGTGAGGAATTGTCCCCTCATCCTTGGTGTCGTCGTGAGGAATTGTGTCCCATCCTTGGTGTCATTGGGAAGAATTGTGACCCATCGTTGGTGTCATTGGGCCCCTTTGTTGGTGTTGTTATTGAGAAAAACTGTGCCCCATTGTTGGTGTCATTGTGAGGAATTGTCCCCCCATCTATGGTGTCATTGGGAAGAATTGTGACCCTTTGTTGGTGTCATTGGGCCCCTTTGTTGGTGTCATTGGGCCCCATTGTTGGTGTCAGTAGGAGTAACTATGACCCATTGCTGGTATCAGAGGATGAAAAAGTGCCCCAAGGGCCAGATAAAAGCAAGCAAAGGGCCGCATCTGGCCCCCGGGCAACAGTATGGAGACCACTGATATATGATATCCCTGCTGGTGTTGTATCATCTTTGGGGCGCAGTACTGGTCTCCACCAGCGGATGGATCCTGGCAGTGTGGAGCGTACTGCTCTTCCTGCGCTCAGGTGTGACTTGAAGCCAATTACTGACATTCCTATTTATACCCGGCGAGTGCAAACACACCTCGCCTTGGTATCTCTCTCCCTGACCTGGCGTTCCTGATTTCTGAGCCTGTATCTGATCTGACCTGACCTGATCCCTATCCCGAACCCATCCTGGACATGTCCTTCCTGCTTCCCCATTACCTTGGATGCCTGACCACTTGTTAGCGCGCCGGCCGGTAATTGAGACCGTGGCTTTGCGGCCTTCTGCAGGCCCATCTTTCCTTCCCCAGGCGCCATTTCGCTAATTCTAGTTGCAAATTGCGACCTGGCGCCCGGACTTCATCGAACCCTGGTCTGAGGATACATAGATCCAATACAAATACCACATAAAAAATGTCCAGAAGATGACGCGGCGACGTGCGTGACCCTGGAAGGTCAATGCTTCCACGCATGCGTCGAATCACTTCGACGCATGCGAGGGCTTTCGACCGAGCGGACATATCCGGTGAGTCTTACAGACGCCCGAACATGTCCGACGGACAGGCTTCCAGCGGACATGTTTCTTACCATGCTAAGACACATTTGTCCGCTGGAAACCTGTCCGATCCGCCGGAAAATTGTCCGGTCGGCCGTACAGACGACCAAACATGTCCGCGGACCAGTTTCAGCAGACATGTTCGGTCGTGTGTACGAGGCCTTAGACCACTACAACTTCCAGATAGAAAATTCCCACCACTTGCATTGCTGGTTATCTTCCTCATAGCCACAGTGATAGGTTCCATAACCTCACACTGGGCACCTGTCCACATAAGGGCACTGATATCATAAGCATCCTGCCCATTAGTTCACTACAAATTCCAGACAGAAAGGTTCCACCACTTTCATTGTTGGCTATTCTCAGGGCTGGACTGGGACAAAAATTTGGCCCTGGACTTCATCCAGACTGGCCCACTTTGACATGTCTCTCTTATGGCGGCCGGACAACTCCCGCACCCCCAGCCACCCAAGCCCCCTCTCCCCCTTCACTAGCCACTAGCTGTTCTACTTTATTAGAGTAGAGCGGCTGGTACTGGTACTCTTATAGGCCGTACCAGTGGGGAAGCTAGAAATTATTTCACCCGGGGCAAAGAATCAGTTCGGTGCCCCCCCCTTATGGGACAAGATTAGGCAGAAGTGAGAAACTCCCTGGCCATAGCTGTTGAGTCAGATGTCTGTCCCCTCCCCCATGCTCCTCTGTCGTCCCCCCCTGCTCCTCTGGTCCTCCCCCTTATTCTCTGTTCCCCCTAGGTGAGCGCTGCAAGAAGGGAGGGGAGGTGAGCTCTGCGGGGAGGGAGAGACAGAGGAGCGGAGGGGGGCAGCTGTCCGCTGTCACTGAAGCCGGCCCACTGAGCCATCGGCCCACTGGGAAACTCCCTGTAGTCCCAATGGCCAGTCCATCCCTGACTATTCTCCTCATAGTCACAGTGTTAGGCTCCGTAATCTTACACTGGGCACCTGTTTACATAAGGGCACTGATATCAGTGGCATCCTGCCCCTTGGATCACTACAACTTCCAGATAGAAAATTCACACCACTTCCATTGTTGATTATCCTCCTCATGGTCACGGCGATAGGCTCCACAATTTCACACTTATCCACATAAAGCCCACAGCATAGCCCTGGGTGCCAAAATGTGGTACAGAGGGCAGCCAATTCGAGTGCGCGTTGTGCTGAAACGCATGAACAAGACGTAATAAGATGCATGCGGGAAGGCGTGTTCCCGCTACACCTAGTGTGAATGGGGCCTCTTTATTCTCTTTTACTACAAATAGAAAGATAATGTGGATTAAACAAAGTGATTATATATCAATAATATAAAAATGTACATAGATGGGCTATAACAAAAAAATATTAATCATTTTACATATTTCAGAATTTTAGAACATTATCAAATTATTGTTCATTTTATTTATATTTTTTTCCTTTGTTTCAAGTTTCAACTGAAATATGATATACATATGTAAGAATCAGCTGTCAAAGTACTAAAAAAAAAAAAAAAAAAGCAAAGCCTGCAGTTTTTATGTTCACCACAAGGTGGTGATCTCACTTGTTGTCAGGGGCATGGGCAGACAGGAAGTGATATCACATGCATACAGGAAGTGGAGTGAGGTACCAAAGAAAGTTCTGTGGTGATGAGAGTTTAGAGAAAGTAGAGAGGAGACATTGCTGAAACTGGCAGCAGAGAGGGTAATAAGATATTATTTTATATTTACACCCAATAACGCCCCTTTATTTCTGTCATTACCCATATTTAGTGTGGTGAGACATTTATCCAGCTGTCTACCCAGAGCCTCTGGTTTATAGACCAGATACATCCTAAATATAGAGCCATTTATCCAACTGTCTACCCAGAGCCTCTGGTTTATAGACCGGATACATCCTAAATATAGAACCATTTATCCCACTGTCCATCCAGAGCCTCTGGTTTATAGATCAGATACATCCTAAATATAGAACCATTTATCCCACTGTCCATCCAGAGCCTCTGGTTTATAGACCGGATACATCCTAAATATAGAGCCATTTATCCAACTGTCTACCCAGAGCCTCTGGTTTATAGACCGGATACATCCTAAATATAGAACCATTTATCCCACTGTCCATCCAGAGCCTCTGGTTTATAGATCAGATACATCCTAAATATAGAACCATTTATCCAACTGTCCATCCAGAGCCTCTGGTTTATAGACCAGATACATCCCAAATATAGAGCCATTTATCCAAATTTTACTCCAGAGCCTCTGGTTTATAGTACAAATTTTGATTTGGTCCAAACACAGGTTCAGAGTGAACTTTGCCTGTTCTGGATTTTTCTGACACACGTCCCATAGGAGTTTCCTCTATGTTCATGCTTCCGCTGTGTACTACAACTGTAGGTAAAGCATTCAGAGTGCCACATACATACGCAGATTATGAGAAGCCCCCCCCCCCATCGCAGACCACCGCAACAACTGGGCCATGGGTCCTTGTCCTCATCAACATAGACACAATGAGATCCCCCCTAACAAGGTCTCTCCCTCCACATGATTGTCTTTTCCTTCATTCCTGGTCAACCAGTCCAATTCCCTGCCTTCCTCTGCTCATTCTGTTGGCCAATCTGCCACCTAAGCTTCCTCCTTCCTTCCTCTTTCCTGCCCAGAGGGTAATATTCTGCTACAAAGCCAGGTTTCATAGGCATAATTTTTGGTCCTATTGAGGCCATGGATAGCAGGAGTCACAACTGTGCTCCTTTGACCTCCTGAATCAGTTTTTGACTTAAGCCCTTGAGCCAGATACCTTACCTGAGGAGGAGGTGATAGTTAACCACTTAAGGACCCCTTACCGACGATATACGTCGGCAGAATGGCACAGCTGGGCACAATCACGTACCTGTACGTGTCTCTTTAAGGCCCAGCCGTGGGGTCGTGAGTGCGCCGCAGCCGGAGCGCTCTCGACCCGATCCGAAGCTCCATGCCCGCGGACCCGATCGCCGCCGGTGTCCCGCGATCGGTCACCGGAGCTGAAGAACAGTGAGAGGTGGATGTAAACTCACCTTCCCCGTTCTTCATTGTGGCAGTGTTAGTGCATTTTTTTTCAAAATTGTCGCTCTATTTTTGTTTATAGCGCAAAAAATAAAAAACGCAGAGGTGATCAAATACCACCAAAAGAAAGCTCTATTTGTAGGGGAAAAAAGGGCGCCAATTTTGTTTGGGAGCCACGTCGCACGACCGCGCAATTGTCAGTTAAAGCGACGCAGTGCTGAATCGCTAAAAGGGGCAAGGTCCTTAACCTGCATAATGGTCCGGGTCTTAAGTGGTTAAAGGAGAAGTCCAGCCTTTTTAGGCTGGGCTTCTCCTCTGGGTCACAGAAGTGCAATTCGTTTTGCACTCCTGTGACCCATTTTCAGCGGAGAGCGGTCTGAAGTCCGATCTCCGCTGGCGTCACTGCCATCAGTTGGGGCAGAGCGTCATCACGACTTTCAATTCGGGATCCACTAGCTGCCCTGATTGATGGCAGTCTCAGCGAGCCGCCGAGGCAGCCTCTTTTGCCCCTCCACTGCTCAGTGATCCAATGAGCGTGGAGAAGCAGAGAGGAAAGACGCTGACTGACAGTGGAGGAGTGAGAACCGAGCCATCGGCGGTGTTCGGTGGCTCAGTTCTCAGTGCAGAGATGCCGGGGGACAATTGGAGCATCAACCGAGGTAAGTATGAATATAAAAAAAAAAATGAAAACCCATACTTCTGTTTTAAGGATGATTCCTCTCCCTATGAGGAATGGGATCTAGTTGACATGCTGGAAGTTAAAGCGGGGGTTCACCCTATTAAAAAAAAAAAAATGTTTTTTTTTATTATACCATTACATTCGGCATCGTAGCGCGAGCTACAGTATGCCGGTCTTACATTTTTTATCCCCGTACTCACTGTGCTATGGATCATTGAAGATTCCGGGGAATGGGCGTTCCTATGGTGAGAGAAGGTGATTGACGGCCGGCCCTGGCACGTCACGCTCCTCCGGAAATAGCCGAAATAGGCTTGGCTCTTCACGGCGCCTGCGCATAGCCTGTGCGCAGGCGCCGTGAAGAGCCGAGACCTACTCCGGCTGTCTTCGGGGAGCGTGACGTGCCAGAGCCGGCCGTCAATCATCCTCCCTCTCCATAGGCACGCCCATTCCCCGCGGGAGTCGGAAATTTCAATGATCGATAGCACAGTGAGTACGGGGATTAAAAATTTAAGACCGGCATACCGTAGCTCGCGCTACGATGCCGAATGTAATGGTATAATGATGTTAAAGCGGTAGTTCACCCCCCCCCCGACACATTTTACCATCGAGACAGGCATTGTAGCGCGAGCTACAGTATGCCTGTCCCGATTTTTTTAACCCCGGACTCACCTTGTTCTCGTAGATCGTATTTTTCGGCTCCCGCGGGGAATGGGCGTGCCTATGGAGAGGGAGGATGATTGACGGCCGGCCCTGGCACGTCACTCTCCCCGAAGACAGCCGGAGTAGGTCTCGGCTCTTCACGGCGCCTGCGCACAGGCTATGCGCACGCGTCGTGAAGACCAAGCCTATTTCGGCTATTTCCGGAGAAGCGTGACGCGCCAGAGCCGGCCGTCAATCATCCTCCGTCTCCATAGGCACGCCCATTCCCCGGTATCTTCAATCTACGAGAACAAGGTGAGTACGGGGGTAAAACATTCGGGACAGGCATACTGTAGCTCGCGCTACAATGCCTGATTTTATGGTAAAATAAAAAAAAAAAAATTTTTCGTCGATAGGGTGAACCCCCGCTTTAAGGAGGGTGAACCACCGCTTTAAGAGTTCATCCAAGCTTAATTATACTATTGCTACCTTTATTTAAGCTGTAAACTTCTGCTTAGCATTAGAGGAGCCTGACTTTCTCACCCCAAAGTATAAGAAGCAGTCTGAGATGTAAGAACTATGAAAGAACTCCAGACAATTTTCATCCCAGTATCGTCCAGATAATTCTCATTTTATTATATATCTACAGTGAATAGCGTCTTTTATAGATTACACGTCTATGTCAATGAGTATGGATAAGAACCATGTGACTGAAAGGATATTGAACCTCACCCTGGAGATCATCTACCTGCTGACGGGAGAGGTGAGGAGGATTCTGGGAGGTCACATGACATCACTCTTATCTCTATTAATAAAACACAGACCTGACCGGCGAGGTGAGGAGGATTCTGGGAGGTCACATGACATCACTCTTATCTCTATTAATAAAACACAGACCTGACCGGAGAGGTGAGGAGCATTCTGGGAGGTCACATGACATCACTCTTATCTCTATTAATAAAACACAGAGCTTACCGGAGAGGTGAGGAGGAATCTGGGAGGTCACATGACATCACTCTTCTCTCTATTAATAAAACACAGACCTGACCGGAGAGGTGAGGAGGATTCTGGGAGGTCACATGACATCACTCTTATCTCTATTAATAAAACACAGACCTGACCAGAGAGGTGAGGAGGATTCTGGGAGGTCACATGACATCACTCTTATCTCTATTAATAAAACAAAGACCCGACCGGAGAGGTGAGGAGGATTCTGGGAGGTCACATGACCACTCTTATCTCTATTAATAAAACACAGACCTGACCGGAGAGGTGAGGGGGATTCTGGGAGGTCACATGACATCACTCTGATCTCTATTAATAAAACAGAGATGAGGAGGATTCTGGGAGGTCACATGACATCACTCTTATCTCTATTAATAAAACACAGACCTGACCGGAGAGGTGGTTTGTAGAGATAACAGTTAAATTGTCTCTTTTCTCAGGAGATCAGTGTAGTGAAGAAAAAATCTGGCGAGCCATTAATCCCCAGCAGCTCCATCCAACAGACGTCACCCATCACAGTGCCTCCACCTCACTGTCACTGTCTGACAACAAAGCTAAATATTAACAAGAAGATTTTGGAAGCCACCAAAAAACCTGATCTGCTGACAGGAGAGGTGAGCGGTGCCGGGACTTCTGGGACATTATCCAGTAACAGACAAGGGATGTGTCTGGATGGTGACTGTATCATTGTGTGTGTCAGGTTCCTATAAGGTGTCAGGATGTCACTGTCTATTTCTCCATGGAGGAGTGGGAGTATTTAGAAGGACACAAGGATCTCTACAAGGACTTCATGATAGAGAATAAGCCGCCCTTCACATCACCGGGTAAGAGGAGACTTTATTGTAAAGGAGAGAGCAGTACGGAGGGTCCACCTAGATCCCCCATCATCTGATAAACACAAGGGGCCAGATTCACAGAAGAGATACGATGGAGTATCTCAGATACACCATCGTATCTCTGATTTTTACTGGTCCTATCTATGCACCTGATTCATAGAATCAGATACGCATAGATAGGGCTGAGATCCGACAGTGTCACACTGTGTTACACTGTCTGATCTTTTTTTGGATTTAAAAATGGCGCCGGGGGCGTTCCCGCTGATTTACACTGAATAATATGTAAATCAGCGAGATACGCGAAATTCACGAACGTACGCGGACCCGGCGCTGTGTTCTTACGTCGTTTCCATAGCGCGGTACCCGTCGTATACTTACCCCTGCTAAAAGCAGGGGTAAGTATTGTTAAGTATGGCCGTCGTTCCTGCGTCGAATTTGAAATTTCCTACGTCGTTTGCGTACGCCGATTCACGAACACGCGCGTCGCAAGTCCCGCTCACGTCGCAACCACTGACGTCCTATTGACGTCAGTGGGAGCAATGCACGCCGGGAAATTCCCCGGACGGCGCATGCGTATTTAAATCGGCGCGGGAGCGCGCCTGATTTAAATAGTACACTCCCCCAGCCGCGGAATTAGAATTCCGCCGGGGGAGTTAGGATCCGCCGTCGCAAGTTTGGAGGTAAGTGTGTTGTGAATTTGACACTTTCCTCACAAACTTGCGAGGGCGGATCTTAAAACACATAGGTTACACGGATCTAAAGATCCGCTAACCTTTGTGAATCTGGCCCATAGAAACAATGTATTCAGTCAGTGTGTGTTTCCTACAGATGGATCCAGTAACGGGAACCCACCAGAGAGATGTCCCAGTCCTCCGTATTCCCGGGATTCCACACAGGAAGATCACACCATCTCATGTAACATTAAAGACAAGATAAAAAAGGAGGATGATGAGGTTGATGTGATGGAGGAGTTTTCAAAGGGACAAAGAGATCCCTCCAAGGATGTCAAGAGGGAGCCATTCGGTGACACAAATCCACCAGAGAGATGTCCCCATTCCTGGGATTCCACACAGGAAGGTCTCACTATCCCTCACCATCATCATGAGGTATGTGGGACTGAGCATGTAGACCTAAAGTGTGTTAGGCCCCGTACACACGACCAAACATGTCTGCTGAAACTGGTCCGCGGGCCAGTTTCAGCAGACATGTTCGGTCGTGTGTAGGCCCGAGCGTGCAGGATTCCAGCAAACATTTGCCCGCCGGGCCTTTTCCCAGCGGGCAAATATTCCTGGACTTGTTTTAAAACAGTCCGCTGGAATCCTGCCCGCTCGGACATGTTCGGTCGTCTGTACAGACCTACCGTACATGTCCGAGCGCCCGCCATCCCTCGCATGCGTCGAATGACTTTGACGCATGCGTGGAAGCATTTAACTGGCAGGCCCGCCCACGTCGCCGCGTCATCGTCGGGGCGACGCCGCGGACACGCCCCGCGTAGTGTTTACGCGCGGATTTCTGTACGATGGTTAGTACAGCCATCATACAGAAATCCCCGGCCAGACATGTACGGTGAAAACGGTCCGGCAGACCGCTTTCATCGTACATGTTTGGTCGTCTGTACACGGCCTTAGAGTCTCTTGTTCCTTTCTACGAATGTATTCTAACATGACATCTTTGGAATTTAGAGTGTAAAACTGGGAGATTTGAAAGTTGAGGATGAAGAGGAAAAGGAGACGTTGGTGAGTTTTCTCACTAATTATTAATTATCTTACTATTAAATAATATTCTCCTGTGAAGTCCATTGTTGTTAGCACTTTTTTTTTTACAGATTTTTTTATACATTTTTTATAATTTTGGAGCTTAGAATGAAGACTTGATATATACGACAGTTGAGGTTAAAGAGGAAGAAGAGATAGATGTGGGTGCCAATCAGCAGTCTACAGATAAGGATGGGGAGATTTTAATAAGTAAACAGGAGATTTTATCTCCTGATATTGGTACAGGTAAGCGATAAAGAATTCCTTAGGCTGAAAGGGTCACCTATTCTCAGCAAGTTTTTTCAGTTGTTGCAATTGATATGGTCTAAACACTGTTCATTTACTTATTAAAGCGTTTTCTATTTTGATAAACATATGGTTACTAGATCTGTATCAGTCACCCAATTCTGCATGCTCTGTGCTGTCCTTGTCCAATGTTATATTGTACAGAGTGTAGAAGGGAGTTCTCTATTGCTGAAATAAGAACATCATCAATGTATCTATCTCACCACCTAATGTTCCCAAAAAAGGAGGTGCACATACTGTACATCATATGAAAGGTCCATCTCCATTCCTCAATATAATGTCATGTTCCCAACAAATGAGGAGGAGAAACTGTACACCATATGAAAGGTCCATCTCCATTCCTCAATATAACGTCATGTTCCCAACAAATGAGGAGGAGATACTATACACCATATGAAAGGTCCTTCTCCATTCCTGAATATAATATCATGTTCCCAACAAATGAGGAGGAGAAACTGAGATTGTAGGCTTGGCTGGCTTAAATCAGGTTTGGTCTCCACCCAGAGACTGGCCACATTAATCACCTTGCAGGTGGACAGACAGCCGTGGAGAAGGCCATATGAAAGGTCCATGTCTATTCTTCAATATAACATCATGTTCCAAACAAATGAGGAGATAATGTATACCATATGAAAGGTCCTTCTCCATTCCTCAATATAATGTCATGTTCCCAACTATTGAGGAGGAGATACTGAGATTGCAGGCTTGGCTGGCTTAAATCAGGTTTGGTCTCCACCCAGAGACTGGCCACATTAATCGCCTTGCAGGTGGACAGACAGACACGGAGAAGGTCATATGAAAGATCCATCTCCATTCCTCAATATGACGTTGTGTTTCCAACAAATGAGGAGGAGATACTGTACACCATATGAAAGGTCCATCTCCATTCCTGAATATAATGTCATGTTCCCAACAAATGAGGAGGAGATACTGTACACCATATGAAAGGTCCATCTCCTTTCCTCAATATAACGTCATGTTCCCAACAAATGAGGAGAAGATACTGTACACCATATGAAAGGTCCATCTCCATTCCTCACCAAACATTATCAGTGCACTGCACAGACCCAGTTCCCCCATACTTGGGTTAGATGTCTCAGTCCTGTTAGACTAGTATACAGTGCAGATTCGTAAAGATATTTTAATGATTTTTATTTTATTGCCTTCCAACAGATGGAGGACGTCTGAGGAGCACCTTGGAGGAAGATCTTATTTTAACCTCTGATGGCAATGCAGAAGATAATGGCAAAGTACAATATTCTCCAGCAGTAGATCGCATCGCTCACAATATACACCATCCTGAGACATCAATGGATCCCTCTAATCCTGAAGAATCTTCTGACCAATCACATTCTGTTACTCCAGATGTCCATCGAAGGTTTCACGGTCCAGAAAGGTCAACAGATCCACCTCATCCCAAGGGATCTTCTCCAGGCCATGAAGGAGTTCACACAGCAGAGTATTTATTGTCGTGTTTGGGGTGCGGTAAATCTTATAAAACAAACTCTGAACTTCATCTACATCTCAGATCTCACACCAGGGTGATCTTTACGTGTTCTGAGTGCGGGAAATCTTTCACTGAGAAAAAGGAACTGCTTACACACCTGAAAATTCACGAGGCTGAAAATGTTTACTCGTGTTCCGAGTGCGGAAATTGGTTCACCAAGAAAGCTGCACTTAAAAGGCACCAGAAAGTACACACGGGCGAGCGTTCCCATACGTGTTCGGAGTGTGGGGAACGCTTTTCTGAGAAAAGGACCCTCCTCATGCATCAGAGGATTCACACGGGGGAGCGCCCTTTTTCCTGTCCAGAGTGTGGTAAAAGTTTCATTCAGAAACCAGAGCTAAACCGACACGTTAAAAGTCACAAAGAAGTGCGTCGCTACACGTGCTCAGAGTGCGGAAAATATTTTCATGAAAAAATCAACCTTCTTGATCACCAGAATATTCACGCTCCTGTTCAAGGTGCGGGAAGTGTTTTCGTTCATGAAGAGAATGTGAAAACACACACCTCCTGATTCTGATGGCAAAGGCGTGGTGGAAAATGTTAGCATTGCATGGTTTTTAATGTTTCAGTTTATGGTTGGCGTCCATAATCCTGTTCAGAGTGCGGAAAATGTTTAATTGAGGGAAGAAAATACCCTTTTCTGTGTGGGAAAAGTATGAGAAAAGCAGACCTCAACTGACACCAGAAACTGCACAAAGGTGAGCACTCGCGTTTTTTTTCCAAAAGAGGCCACCTTTTTTATCGCCTCAAAAGTCACACTTGGGAGGGCCCTTTTTTTTACCTGTTTAGAGTGCGGGAAATGTTTAATATTAAATAAACACCTTGGGCTAGATTCAGAAAGAGATACGACGGCGTATCTCCTGATCCGCCGTCGTATCTCTGAGATCCGACGGTCGGATCTATGCGACTGATTCATAAGAATCAGGTTACGCATAGATCTCCCTTAGATCCGACAGGTGTAAGTGACTTACACCGTCGGATCTTAGGCTGCAATCTCCCGCTGGTCGCTAGGTGGCGCTTCGGTTTTTTACGCGATGAATATGCAAATCCCGATTTCCGCCGATTCAGAAACGAACGCCCGCCCGTCGCTTTTTTTTTTTACGTCGCTTGCGTTCGGCTTTTTCCGGCGTATACTTACCCCTGCTGTGTGCGGGGTATCCTATGTTAAGTATGGCCGTCGTTCCCGCGCCGAGTTTTGAATTCTTACGTCGTTTGCGTACGTCGTTTCAGAATTCGGCCCGACGCAAGTTACGCTCACGCCGAAACCAATGACGTCATTGGGAGCAATGCACGCCGGGAAAATTTGCGGACGGCGCATGCGCATTTAAATCGGCGCGGGGACGCGTCTGATTTAAATGCTACACTCCCCCTAGCCGCGGAATTTGAATTCCGCCGGGGGATTTACGATCCGCCGGCGCAAGTTTCGAGGTAAGTGCTTTCTGAATACTGCACTAGCCTCGCAAAATTGCGCCGGCGGATTGTAAATCAGATAGATTACGCGGATCTAAAGATCCGCTAATCTATCTGAATCTACCCCCTTCTGTTACATCAGAGAATTCACAAGGGTGAGCACCCTTATTCCACTTTCAAGTGCGGGAAATGTTTTTAATGAGAATGCAGACCTGAATAGACACCAGAAACTGCACAAAGATGGGGGTCCATACTCATGTTCAGAGTGCGGCAAATGTGTCGTATTAAATACACACCTTCTGTTACATCTGAGAATTGACAAGTGTGAGAGGCCTTTTTCCTGCTTTGAGTGTGGGAAAAGTTTAATTGAGAAAGTCTACCTCAATAGACACTGCACAAAGGTGAGCTTCCGTACTCGTGTTCATAGTGCGGGAAATGTTTCATATCAAATAAACATCTTCTGTTACATGAGAAAATTCACAAAGGCTAACGCCATGATTCCTCGAGGCGACTCTACAAGACTTCAGTTTTAGTTGCCGGGTATTTATTTATTTTCTTGTCTTGATTTTGTTCTTGTTCAATTATTCTGATGTGTTGAAATAAATATAAAATCTCTACAATATTTGTTCTGACTCCCTTCTTTATAAGTGAATGTAATTAACCACTTTAGGACCGCCTGCCCTCAGTGTACTGCAGGCGGGTGGCCTGTATAGGCACAGCAAAGTAATGGTACGTCGCTGCCTGTTTTCGGGTTCAGGGCGCGTACACACACGCAATGATTCATGGCCAGGACCTGCTGATCGGCTGTGTCCAACCAACACAGGGCTCTGAAAAGAGGGAACGATCTCTCTGTTTCTTCTCCCTGCAAAGCAACACAGGGCTCTGTACAGAGGGAACGATCTCTCTGTTTCTTCTCCCTGCAAAGTAACACAGGGCTCTGTGCAGATGGAACAATCTCTCTGTTTCTTTTCCCTGCAAAGCAACACAGAGCTCTATACAGATGGAACGATCTCTCTGTTTCTTCTCCCTGCAAAGTAACACAGGGCTCTGTATAGATGGAACGATCTCTCTGTTTCTTTTCCCTGCAAAGCAACACAGAGCTCTATACAGATGGAACAATCTCTCTGTTTCTTTTCCCTGCAAAGCAACACAGAGCTCTGTACAGATGGAACAATCTCTTTGTTTCTTTTCCCTGCAAAGCAACACAGAGCTCTGTACAGATGGAACGATCTCTCTGTTTCTTTTCCCTGCAAAGCAACACAGGGCTCTATACAGATGGAACGATCTCTCTGTTTCTTTTCCCTACAAAGCAACACAGAGCTCTATACAGATGGCCACGATTTTGATGTGTCTGGAAACAATGCCTGTGTATTATTGAGGTCTATGGACCTCAAGTGGCGTCAAAGTGGAACCAAAGTAGTGCAGGGACTACTTTGAAGTCGCACAGATATTAACGGTACTCATTGCAAATCATGCAACTTTGCAGTCCCAAGTCGCATGATAAGTCGCATTAGTGGAAACCGAGCCTAATGCCGCGTACATACGACCATTTTTAATGGTCTAGAAAAAACAAATATTTTTTTTACCTGATTCTTGTCAAGCCTGCCTTGCCTACACACAACGACCCGGTCCGAAGCTCCGTGGCCGCGGGACCCGCGGACCCGATCGCCGCTGGAGTCCCGCAATCGGTCCCCGGAGCTGAAGAACGAGGAGAGCCGTGTGTAAACACTGCTTCCCCGTTCTTCACTGTGGCGCCGTCATTGATCGTGTGTTCCCTAATATAGGGAAGCACGATCAATGACGTCACACATCCAGCCCCGCCCCCCTACAGTTAGAAACACACATGAGGTCACACTTAACCCCTTCAGCGCCCCCTTGTGGTTAACTCCCAAACTGCCATTGCATTTTCACAGTAAACAATGCATTTGCATTTTTTGCTGTGAAAATGACAATTGTTCAAATGTGTCAAAATTGTCCGATGTGTCCGCCATAATGTCGCGGTTTTACGAAAAAAATCGTTGATCGCTAGGCATGTGCAATTTTTTAAGTTACGAATACGTTTTCCGTAAATTTTCGTTATTTTAGTTGATTCGTTAACATACGAATGAACGAACGGTTTAGCGCAATTAATAACGAATAACGATATTTTCAAAATAACGAATATGAAAAACAACGAAGATACGAAAGATGAAAGAAACGAAAACATAGAAACAACGAAAATACCGAACCCAAAAAAAAAAATAATTACGAAAAACAAAATGAACGAAAATGCAAACTTACTAATATTCGAAGACCGAAAAGAAAACAACCGAAATGCCGAACAAAGAATAAAAACCGAAAATCAAAACTAACGAAAATTAAATTACGAATCTTCGGAAAATGGAAATGAAAACAACGAAAATACAAAATAATGTAAATTAGCTTTCGTTAGTACTGAAATATTTCTGGACATTGACCAATAGCCACTGAGCGCTGTCCCTTTCCTCTGAAGAGGTTTGTTCCTTCCCCCAATGAGCTTCTTTCTCATTACCTCCTGGCTCCTTGTGTCTTTTTCTGTGTTAGACTGCAGTGCATCTCATTTCTAGATTTGTATTGGTAATATCTGACATATTTTAGTTTTCTTTTACGTCAGACTTCATTCTGGACAGGGTGTGTGTGCTAACTAAGACAGTCAAGTCAATCACAGTAAAGTACAAATTACAAAATGACGACGAGTAGTGTGTCGAATAAACGTAAAATGTATTCTAACAGAATTACGAATGCAATAAAATCTACAAAAGTACATTTTTACAATCAAAGGAAATTAGGCACGAAAATACGAATGATCATAAAGCAACAAAGATATATTTCTTACGAAAATACGAATGCGGCATGATGGAAAATATAATGTAAATACGAATAGCAAAACAACGAGAATTAAACTAACGTAAAAACGAAGAAACAAATAAAATCATTTTAAAAATACGAACGCGGCAGAATACAAAATATAACGAAAATACGAATCTTGATTCAATGAAAAATAAACTAACAAAAAAAACGGAAACGGAAAAAAGAGTTTTACGAAAATACTAAAGAGTGCGAATACGATAACTAACGTCTTACGAAATTACGACTCATTACGAATCACGATAAACGAACAGAAACGAAACAGAAATAAACAACAATTTTTGCTGTGCACATGTCTATTGATCGCTGCCATTAGTAGTAAAAAAAAAACGTATTAATAAAAATGCAATAAAACTATCCCCTATTTTGTAAACACTATAAATGTTGCGCAAACCAATCCATAAACGCTTATTGCGATTTTTTTTACAAAAATAGGTAGAAGAATACGTATCGGCCTAAACTAAGGAAAAAAAAAGATTTTTTATATATTTTTGGGGGATATTTATTATAGCAAAAAGGAAAAAATATTGCATTTTTTTCAAAATTTTCGCTCTATTTTTGTTACCAATCGTGTGTGGGTCCCATAGGTTATTTAACCATCGGTTAAAAAAAAGCCAACTTTCTTTAAATTTAACCGATGGATTCCTAACCGATAGGTCAAAACCGTTCGTCAGTAGGCACAAGCATCGGTTAAAAATCCACGCATGCTCAGAATCAAGTCGACGCATGCTTGGAAGCATGTCGTTTTTTCAGCACGTCGTTGTGTTTTACGTCACTGCGTTCTGACACGATCGTTTTTTAACGACAACGATCCTTCAGACTGTTCTCATCGGATGGACTGATCGTGTGTACGAGGCTTTAAACAACACTACTGTATATAAATAATAAGTTGTGAAGGTAAAAGTGTAAATATATCAAGATGGACTATAGCAAATTTAAACAAAATGTCTTGTATAGAGTTTAAAAAATATATATATATTTTTTAGAACGCTTTCAAATTATTGCTTTTTCATTATATTTTTCCCTTTTTTTTTTTAACTAAAGCATAATGTGCATATCTAATACACTACCGGGTAGTTGTCAAAGTAAGAACAAAACGGTATAATCTGCAGTTCTTATATTCACCACAAGGTGGTGATCTCATTTATTGTCAGTGGAACGCACAAACAGGAAGTAATGTCACATGCAGACAGGAAGTGATGTAAGATGCCTACAGGAAGTTTTGGGTGAAAGGTTGAGCTATGAGGAAGTGGAGAGGAGACATTACCGAAACTGGCAGCAGAGGAGGTAATAAGATATTATTTTATATTTACACCCAGTAACCCTCCCGTTATGTCCGTCCTCTTCCTCCATAGTCACTGTGACAATCCATTTATCCAACTGTCCATCCAGAGCCTCTGGTTTATAGACCGGATACATCCTAATTGGATAAATGGATCTATATTTAGGATGTATCTGGTCTATAAGCCAGAGGCTCTGGATGGACAGTTGGATAAATGGCTCTATATTTAGGATATATCTGGTCTATAAACCAGAGGCTCTGGATGGACAGTTGGGGAAATGTTTTTATAACGGTCCATCCAGAGCCTCTGGTTTATAGACCGGATACATCCTAAATATTGAACCATTTATCCAACTGTCCCTCCAGAGCCTCTGGTTTATAGACCGGATACATCCTAAATATAGAGCCATTTATCCAACTGTCTATCCAGAGCCTCTGGTTTATAGACTAGATACATCCTAAATATAGAGTCATTTATCCATCTTTCATAAAGCTGTCTCGGGTTGTTGGCTCTCATTCTCCAGATTTAGTCGAAGTCCCATCTTTTCACTTAGTTGTTTAACATTGATTATGTGGCTTTTGAGGTTCTCCAATTTTTTTAGCTATGAATGAAATGTCATCAGAATACTTCGATCATCAATCATGAAACCTTTATTTTCTTTCTCCAGCCCTGCTTCTCTCACTATATGGTTAGCATTCATGTTGAATACGTTTGTGAGAGTATGAAACCTCGTCTAACTCCTTTTCCTCCTTAGTTTGATGATTTTTCTTTAGGTCGCCTTTCTTTGAAAATGGAGGAGGACCAAAGTCATGTGACTGAGAGAATATTGGACCTCGCTCTGGAGATCATCTACCTGCTGACCGGAGAGGTGAGGAGGATTCTGGGAGGTCACATGACATCACTCTTATCTCTATTAATAAAACACAGAGCTGACCGGAGAGGTGAGGAGGATTCTGGGAGGTCACATGACATCACTCTTATCTCTATTAATAAAACACAAACCTGACCGGAGAGGTGAGGAGGATTCTGGGAGGTCACATGACATCACTCTTATCTCTATTAATAAAACACAGACCTAGCCGGAGAAGTGAGGATTCTGGAAGGTCACATGACATAAGACTTATCTCTATTAATAAAGCACAGACCTAACCAGAGAAGTGAGGAGGATTCTGGGAGGGTTTGTAAAGATACCTTTTGCATTTTCTCGTTACACAGGAGATGAATATAGTGAAAAAAACATCTGGAGATCCATTACCACCCAGCAGCCGTCTTCACAGGACATCCCCCATCACAGTGCCTCCACCTCACTGCCTGACAACAGAGGTAACCAGTGCCAAGAAGATTGTAGAAGTCACCAACAAGATGATGGTGCTGCTGACAGGAGAGGTGAGCGGTGCCGGGAATTCTGGGACATTATCCAGTAACAGACAAGGGATGTGTCTGGATGGTGACTGTATCATTGTGTGTGTCAGGTTCCTATAAGGTGTCAGGATGTCTCTGTCTATTTCTCCATGGAGGAGTGGGAGTATTTAGAAGGACACAAGGATCTCTACAAGGACGTCATGATGGAGAATCAGCAGATTCCTAGTTGTGTTAAAATGGAAAGAAAATATTCTCTCTCAAAAAGGTTAATACTGAATCACACTCTGGAGATCATCTGTCTGCTGACTGGAGAGGTGAGGAGGAATCTGAGAGAATTACATGGCATTACTTGTATCTCTTGCAATACAACCCAAACTTAATAGGAGAGGAAAGGAAGACTCTGACATTATATTCAATTTTGTATAACACAGGACTGTGCTGTAGTTATAAAGACTTCAGCTGAGAATAATATTGAAAGGAGATGTCACCACGTGTCCACAAAAGAAAAAGAAAACACCACCACAGTACCTCTACCTCCCATTCTGACACTTCAGAAAAAGGACAAGAAGAAGATCCTAGATGTCACCCAGAAGATCATTGATCTGCTGACAGGAGAGGTGAGCGGTGCCGGGAATTCTGGGACATTATCCAGTAACAGACAAGGGATGTGTCTGGATGGTGACTGTATCATTGTGTGTGTCAGGTTCCTATAAGGTGTCAGGATGTCACTGTCTATTTCTCCATGGAGGAGTGGGAATATTTAGAAGGACACAAGGATCTCTACAAGGACGTCATGATGGACAATCAGCCGCCCCTCACATCACCGGGTAAGAGGAGACTTTATTGAAAATGAGAGAGGAGTACGGAGGGTCCACCTAGATCCCCCATCATCTGATAAACACATAGAAACAATGTATTCAGTCAGTGTGTGTGTTTCCTACAGATGGATCCAGTAATGGGAACCCACCAGAGAGATGTCCCCGTCCTCTGTATTCCCGGGATTCCACACAGGAAGATCATATCCTCCCTCACCATCATCGGGTAGGTAGGATTGAGGATCGAGGATTAGAACATTTATCAGAATTATGAGATGATATTCTTCTATACAGTCCATTGTTATTAAGACTTGTTTTTTTCTCTATCATTTTGGGTGCTCAGGAAGAAAACTTGATTTATATGAAAGTTGAGGTTGAAGAGGAAGAAAAGACATATATGAGTACCAATCAGAAGCTTAAAGAGGCGAATGGGACGATTTTAAAAAGTGAAAAGAATTCGCCTTTTGATATTGGCACAGGTAAGTGAGAAAGATGGCAATTTGAAAGTGTCCTTTGTGGGCCGAAGCCCCTCATTCCCACTGTACACCATATGAAAGGTCCATCTCCATTCCTCAATATAATGTCATGTTCCCAACAAATGAGGAGGAGATACTGAGATTGCAGGCTTGGGTGACTTAAATCAGGTTTGGTCTCCACCTAGAGACTGGCCACATTAATCACCTTGCAGGTGGACAGACAGACATGGAGAAGGCCATATGGAAGGTCCATCTTTATTCCTCAATATAACGTCATGTTCCCAACAAATGAGGAGCAGATACTGTACACCATATGAAAGGCCCATCTCCATTGCTCAATATAACATTGTGTTCCCAACAAATGAGGAGATACTGTACACCATATGAAAGGTCCATCTCCATTCCTCAATATAATGTCATGTTCCCAACAAATGAGGAGGAGATACTGTACACCAGATGAAAGGTCCATCTCCATTCCTCAATATAATGTCGTTCCCAACAAATGAGGAGGAGATACTGTACACCATATGAAAGGTCCACCTCCATTCCTCAATATAATGTCATGTTCCCAACCAATGAGGAGGAGATACTGAGATTGCAGGCTTGGCTGGCTTAAATCAGGTTTGGTCTCCACCCAGAGACTGGCCACATTAATCACCTTGCAGGTGGACAGGGAGAAGGCCATATGGAAGGTCCATCTTTATTCCTCAATATAACGTCATGTTCCCAACAAATGAGGAGCAGATACTGTACACCATATGAAAGGCCCATCTCCATTTCTCAATATAAAATTGTGTTCCCAACAAATGAGGAGGAGATACTGTACACCATATGAAAGGTCCATCTCCATTCCTCAATATAACGTCATGTTCCCAACCAATGAGGAGGAGATACTGAGATTGCAGGCTTGGATGGCTTAAATCAGGTTTGGTCTCCACTCAGAGACTGGCCACATTAATCACCTTGCAGGTGGACAGACAGACATGGAGAAGGCCATACGAAAGGTCCATCTCCATTCCTCAATATAATGTCATGTTCCCAACAAATGAGGAGCAGATACTGTACACCATATGAAAGGCCTATCTCCATTCCTCAATATAACATTGTGTTCCCATATTCCATGTCGAAGCCCTAATAAACCACTACTCTGAGAGGCGATCGTTAAATTCTTTTAACATTTGAATAAAAATGATCTTTTACAGATGGACTCTACATCAGGAATACCTCAGAAGAACATCCTATTGTGACTTCAGATTGTAATGCAGAAGATAATGGCACTTCACAATTTTCTCCAGCAGTAAATCCCGTTACTCAAAATGCTCATCTCGGACCTTTCTGTTGTGAGACATCAATGGATCCCTCTAATCCTGAGGTATCTTCTGACCAATCACATTCTGTTACTCCAGAAATC
Organism: Rana temporaria; assembly: GCF_905171775.1. Taxonomy (NCBI): domain Eukaryota; kingdom Metazoa; phylum Chordata; class Amphibia; order Anura; family Ranidae; genus Rana; species Rana temporaria. The sequence goes on from NC_053496.1 coordinate 174,757,876, forward strand.
CATCTCCATTCTCACAGTCCAGAAGGAGCAACAGATCCACCTAATCCTAAGGAATCTTCTCCAACCCGTGATGGAGTTGACACAGGAGAATGTTCATTGTCATGTTTGGGGTGCGGGAAATCTTTTAAAACAAACTCTGAACTTCTTATACATCTCAGATCTCACACCAGGGTGACCTTTACATGTTCAGAGTGCGGGAAATCTTTCACTGAAAAAAGTGAACTAATTGCACACCAGAAACTTCACAAGGCTGAAAATCCTTATTCGTGTTCAGAGTGCGGGAAAACGTTCATTGAGAAGAGCGCACTTAATACGCACCAGAGAATCCACACAGGTGAGCGCCCGTACTCATGCCAGGAGTGCGGAAAATGTTTTACTCAGAAAGCGCACCTCCTTAGACATGAGAGATGTCACAAGGGCGAGCGTCCTTTTTCCTGTCCAGAGTGTGGAAAATCTTTCACTGACAAAAGCGTGCTGCTCATACACCAGAGAATCCACACAGGTGAGCGTCCTTTTTCATGTTCACAGTGCGGGAAAGGTTTCACAGAGAAAAAAAAACTTATCACGCACCAGAGAATTCACACGGGCGAGCGTCCTTTTCAATGTACAGAGTGTGATAAAGCTTTCATACGAAAAAGCCAACTGGTTACCCACCAGAGAAGTCACACAGGGGAATGCCCCTTCTCCTGTTCCGAGTGCGGGAAAGGTTTCCCTGAGAAAAGAAAACTTCTTGCGCACGAGAGAAGTCACACAGGCGAGCGTCCTTATACTTGTTCAGAGTGCGGGAAATGTTTCACTCAAAAAGGAAACCTTCTTACGCACCAGAGAATTCACACGGGCGAGCGCCCTTTCTCATGTTCAGACTGCGGGAAATGTTTTACTGAGAAAGGAAAACTGATGGCACACCAGAGAATCCACACAGGCGAATATCCTTTTTCATGTTTGGAGTGCGGGAAATGTTTTTCTGAGAAAGCCCACCTGGTTAGACATCAGAGAAGTCACACTGGCGAGCGACCTTTTTCTTGTCAGGACTGTGGGAAGGGTTTCACTCAGAAAGCCAACCTTCTTACACACCAGAGAATTCACACGGGGGAGCGTCCTTTCGCGTGTTCAGAGTGCGGGAAATGTTTCACTGAGAAAAGCGCACTTCTTGCACACCAACGGAGACACACGGGCGAACGTCCTTTTTCGTGCTCAGAGTGCGGGAAATCTTTTCCGGAGAAAAGAAGCCTTCTTTATCATCAGAAGACTCACAATCGGGAGGGTCCTTTTCCATGTTCTGAGTGCGGGAAAAGCTTCACACATAAAGGAAATCTAATTAGACATCAGAGTACACACACCTGAGGACATGTTGACACATATATGGCTGCGATTAGAAGTTTAATCTGTTTAGTCTATAGACATCTCTACAGCCTCAGATGAATGAATGCAAAGAGACTTCCTGTTCCTTTACAAACTGAAGCAAAGTAAACACAGCTTACTATACTTCAGTGATGAATGAACACAGGAGCAATCGGTACCAATCGCTCTCTGTGTTCTTTCAGGAGAGGAAGGGGCTGGTAAACTGGGCCCAATTTGGACATTTTCACTTAGGGGTGTACTCTTGTTGCCAGTGGTTTAGACATTAATGGCTGTGGGCCAGATCCACGAAGCGCTGCGCTTCTTTACGGCCGGCGTAGTGTATCTCAGATACACTACACCGCCATAACTTACAGCGTATTTCCCGTATTCTCAAATAATTTGCGCCGTAAGTTACGGCGGCGTAGTGTAACTGTCGGCGTAAGGGCGCACAATTCAAATCGATGTGATGGGGGAGTGTTTTATGGTAATACGTCTTGACCCGACGTAAATGAAGTTTTTTCTGAACGGCGCATGCGCCGTCCGTGGGGGTATCCCAGTGCGCATGCTCGAAATTAACCCGCAACAAGCCAATGCTTACGACGTGAACGTCATTCTACGCAAAGCCCTATTCGCAAACGACTTACGCAAACGACGTAAAATTTTCAAAATTCGACGCGGGAACGACGTCCATACTTAACATAGGATACGCCTCATATAGCAGGGGTAAAAAGCCTTACGGAAACGACGTAAAAAAAAAATGCGCCGGCCGGACGTACGTTCGTGGATCGCCGGATCTAGCTAATTTGCATACTCGATGCGAAAATTGACGGAAACGACACCTAGCGGCCAGCGGAAATATGCACCTTAGATCCGACGGCGTACTTAGACGTACGCCAGCCGGATCTAGCCCAGCTTCAGGCGTAAACGCTTCGTGGATCTGGCCCTGTGTGTTGAGTTTTTTTGAGGGGACAGCAAATTGACACTGTTATACAAGCTGTACACTCACTATGGAAATGGAATCTCGCGCCAATATAAATAAGATAAATTAAATTAACAATATGTGAATAGCCAAGCTGCTCTCTGTGAAATTGCATGAATGCAATTGTGAACAGTGGAGTAAAATTTAGAGGCGCTAGCTGATAGTGTGTGTACACTAAATAAAAAATAATAAATTGTATGCATCAAATAATCAAATATAAATGAGTGGATGAATCAATAACATGTGAATAAATTGTGACCATCTATATAAAGAAACCACAATATTGATTGAAATTCAAAATGTGAACGTGCACAAAAAAAAAAAAAAAAAACCAAACTAATTGTGCCAAAACTAAAAATAAAGTCCATATATATATGTGATGAATCTTCAAAACCATAGACAGAAGATCTTCCACCTTCACCAAGATAAAGAAAGACCACCAAAAGTGCTCATAGATGGCACCTTACCGCAAATAATGGACCACTTTAATTAAAAAGAGGTCAATCAGGCAGATAAAGATAGTATTCCAGACCCAGATCTCTCAGTCACGGTAGTCTTGATAAAAGCAATACTCCACGCCACATGGGATAATTAAAGCAAAAGAGAGAAAATCGCCATAGAATAATATTGTTTTTATTGGGTAAAAACAGAGAAAACAAACGCCAAATGGCCTCTTACTTGATGGGGTGCCTAGCCCCGGCACTGAGGTTGAGGGCGTGGATGTAAATGGGAGAGTAGATGGGGTCCCGTAGCCAGCATGGAAACCGTGCAGAGCCGCACTGAACGCTGTTGGCGTGCGTTCCACCCTCCGAGAAGAGAGAGCCAGCGGGACCAGGAAGTGGGTGGGTCGAGCGTGACCTGTAAGCCTCGACGTACGTTTCGTGATGATGTCACGTCGTCAGGAAGCATGACGTCTTCCTGACGACGTGACATCATCACGAAACGTACGTCGAGGCTTACAGGTCACGCTCGACCCACCCACTTCCTGGTCCCGCTGGCTCTCTCTTCTCGGAGGGTGGAACGCACGCCAACAGCGTTCAGTGCGGCTCTGCACGGTTTCCATGCTGGCTACGGGACCCCATCTACTCTCCCATTTACATCCACGCCCTCAACCTCAGTGCCGGGGCTAGGCACCCCATCAAGTAAGAGGCCATTTGGCGTTTGTTTTCTCTGTTTTTACCCAATAAAAACAATATTATTCTATGGCGATTTTCTCTCTTTTGCTTTAATTATCCCATGTGGCGTGGAGTATTGCTTTTATCAAGACTACCGTGACTGAGAGATCTGGGTCTGGAATACTATCTTTATCTGCCTGATTGACCTCTTTTTAATTAAAGTGGTCCATTATTTGCGGTAAGGTGCCATCTATGAGCACTTTTGGTGGTCTTTCTTTATCTTGGTGAAGGTGGAAGATCTTCTGTCTATGGTTTTGAAGATTCATCACATATATATATGGACTTTATTTTTAGTTTTGGCACAATTAGTTTGTTTTTTTTTTTTTTTTTTTTTTTTTTTTTTTGTGCACGTTCACATTTTGAATTTCAATCAATATTGTGGTTTCTTTATATAGATGGTCACAATTTATTCACATGTTATTGATTCATCCACTCATTTATATTTGATTATTTGATGCATACAATTTATTATTTTTTATTTAGTGTACACACACTATCAGCTAGCGCCTCTAAATTTTACTCCACTGTACACTCACTACACAACATTGTAGCAAAGGGTAATTTCTTCAGTGTTGTCACATGAAAAGATAGAATAAAATATTTACAAAAATGTGAGGGGTATACTCACTTTTGTGAGATACTGTGTATACTAGCCTCCGCCCTCCATCCTGAAATGACCCCCCCGTGCAGAAGGCAGAGGAAAAAAGGGAAACCAGCAGTGCTGCAAGGAAGAGGGTACGCAGTGGGGCCCAGACAGCAGGTGAAAGGGGAGCTCACAGAGGGGCCCCAACAGCAGGAGAGTGGGGGTGATCAGAGCAGTGGAAGGGGGGTGGTGGGGGCGCATATACTTAGAACTGATCCCCCTGCAACACAGCTAGAGAGGAGAAGCCGGAAGTGTTGCAAGAGAAAGGGTACACAGCGAGGCCTATACAGCAGGTGAAAGGGGGGGCTCACAGAGGGACCCCAACAGCAGGGGGTGGAGGTGATCAGAGAGGTGGTGGGGGTGCTGCCTTATCAACAGCCCTGATCCTGCAATTTATTGGAGGTGTTGCAAAAGGTAGTTAGGGGTGTAGTTTGATTGTTATAGGCCTCAAGGGAATAAATTACAGTAATATGGTCCTTAAAACCAACAGCAATGGTTTGGCCCCACCCTCATACAGGCACCTCCGTAACACTAAACTGTGGAAATCTGACAGTATTTGGGCAACAGCCAATGCATTATTAAAACATTTATAACACTTGTACTTCAATTATACAAGATTTCAGTAAAGGTTTGTCTTTATGGTGTGTTAATCACTTCTGATTTTCTAAAATAAACCAGAAAGTTCTACACTTTACAATGTTCTGTTCTGAGTAACTTTTTTTCGACTAAGCAACAATGTGCTCAGTTCATTGAAAGTAATCAATGATATTTTACAATGTGTATCAATGAGATGAAGAGTTCAGAAGGTGCAGTTCCATATGTGACGGAGAGGTGTCGGAGAATGTAGTGTGGATGGTGGGAGGAGAGCTGTCGGAGAATGTAGTGTGGATGGTGGGAGGAGAGCTGTCGGAGAATGTAGTGTGGATGGTGGAGGACAGCTGTCAGAGAATGTAGTGTGGATGGTGGAGGAGAGCTGTCAGAGAATGTAGTGTGGATGGTGGGAGGAGATCTGTCGGAGAATGTAGTGTGGATAGTGGAGGTGAGCTGTCAGAGAATGTAGTGTGGATGGTGGAGGAAATCTGTCGGAGAATGTAGTGTGGATGGTGGAGGAGAGCTGTCGGAGAATGTAGTGTGGATGGTGGGGGAGAGCTGTTGGAGAATGTAGTGTGGATGGTGGGAGGAGAGATGTCGGAGAATGTAGTATGGATGGAGGAGGAGAGCTGTCGGAGAATGTAGTGTGGATGGTGGAGGAGAGCTGTCGGAGAATGTAGTGTGGATGGTGGGAGGAGAGCTGTCGGAGAATGTAGTGTGGATGATGGAGGAGAGCTGTCGGAGAATGTAGTATGGATGGAGGAGGAGAGCTGTCGGAGAATGTAGTGTGGATGGTGGAGGAGAGCTGTCGGAGAATGTAGTGTGGATGGTGGAGGAGAGCTGTCGGAGAATGTAGTGTGGATGGTGGAGGAGAGCTGTCGGAGAATGTAGTGTGGATGGTGGGAGGAGAGCTGTCGGAGAATGTAGTGTGGATGGTGTAGGAGAGCTGTCGGAGAATGTAGTGTGGATGGTGGAGGAGAGCTGTCGGAGAATGTAGTGTGGATGGTGGAGGAGAGCTGTCGGAGAATGTAGTGTGGATGGTGGAGGAGAGCTGTCGGAGAATGTAGTGTGGATGGTAGAGGAGAGCTGTCGGAGAATGTAGTGTGGATGGTGGGAGGAGAGCTGTCGGAGAATGTAGTGTGGATGGTGTAGGAGAGCTGTCGGAGAATGTAGTGTGGATGGTGGAGGAGATCTGTCGGAGAATGTAATGTGGATGGTGGAGGAGAGCTGTCGGAGAATGTAGTGTGGATGGTGGAGGAAATCTGTCGGAGAATGTAGTGTGGATGGTGGAGGAGAGCTGTCGGAGAATGTAATGTGGATGGTGGAGGAGAGCTGTCGGAGAATGTAGTGTGGATGGTGGAGGAGAGATGTCGGAGAATGTAGTATGGATGGTGGAAGAGAGCTGTCGGAGAATGTAGTGTGGATGGTGGAGGAAAGCTGTCGGAGAATGTAGTGTGGATGGTGGAGGAGAGCTGTCGGAGAATGTAGTGTGGATGGTGAGGAATAAAATAGCAATGATGATGGGCTCAAGTGTCAGAGAAAATGTGGATGTGAAGGGAGGTGTGGAGAATGTAGAAGAGAAGGGTTGAGCTTTAAGAGAATGTAGTACAGATATTGGGGACAGATGTACAACAGGGGTGAAAAGAGTGTTTAGTGATGTGGACACCATTTCTAATAAATGTGGTGGACATGTAGACTGGCCTGGACAGGAAGTGGGTAAAAATGCCCGGTAGGCAAGTGGTTAAATACACTTCCTGCTACAAGCATCAGGTGATGACATGAGATGGGTTAAGGGGGGAATTGTGGGACTTTGAATGAAGCACACTGCTACATAAAGATAAAATTGCATTTATGTTTATTGATTTATTGGTACATAATAATATAATGGTAAAACCGGTAATGACAGTAACAATGGATAACAGGTAAATGGTTCTTATATATACACATATATTCCAACATAGTTGGGAATGGTGAACATATACATATGACCATAGGTGGCCGTATACACTGTAAACAGTTGAAATCTTGAACATAGTTCTGCAAAGGAGTAGCATGTAACAATCGTTGAGTAGCTCTACGCGTTTCATGGGTATTCCCAATCATCAGGAGCGATTAAAAACAAGTTATCTATAATAAAACAAAAATTGATGGGGGTAAGTGCAAACTAATACCATAGGCAGGGCAAGGGGGAATAGTTGGAAGAGGGGGAATGAAAGCATTTCCCAAGCACTCTTACCTGGGGGTAATATATGATACATGTAACGAGACCCTTGCTCACTCGCTTCTGCTCTCCCGACACTCCTCTGCTACTAGTGAGTCAGCTTGCAGATCGCAACGTCTGATGGTTCGGTCATCCAAGGCACCGGGATCCGAACTACAGCTATGTGCCGTTCGGAATCCATTAGAATAAACACCAGGCAGGCTGTATGTAAGTTCAAACAGGAAGACCTTTATTGGAAGTACACAACACACTTTTATACAGAATTTGGAACATCCCGCCCCCAACCACCGCTTTCCTATTGGTCAATTGTAAAGTACATGGAGTTCTCCTTCAGGTCCTCATAGCCATGCAAATGAGGGCTTGAAAATGAGTCAGCAGGGATTGGTCCGATAGCTTGAATGGAGGGACTGTTATGTGTAATGAGACAGAAGCCCCAGGGGGCAATCATTGTACACAATAGCCAGACACAGAACAATGCTTTTCCTCCAGACCATGGAGACGTCTGGAGGGGGGGTTAGCCTTAAGACAGGGCAGAAGACCCCCCACTGTGTAACAGATTTCAAAGAGATACACTTTAGTATTCCAAGGTCCATGACAATACATATAGTTATGTTGATGGCTGGAGGAACCACAATTGTAACATCCCCCCGGGGCTGAGGCAACATAGTCCAAGGCTGTGCTGGCTGACCAAAAACGTATTGTGACCATGTGAACGTGGGTATAAAACCCATGGAGCAGGATACATAATATAGGCAAGTACTGTATAGGATTGCCAGAAAGTATCTGTGGGGAAGACAAGGTAAAAATGAATAATACAGCCTGCTACATGGGCGGGGGAAAGAAAGATGAGCCAGGAGGCAAGACGGGGGGTTTATTGAAGACTAAAAAATGCTTACACGCATAAAAATATCAAAGCGCTGGATAACTCAGTGTTCCGGTCGGACGGGGTTCCGCGTCACTTCCGGTCACGTCCAGCTATCGTTCCGGTCGGACGGGGTTTCCGTGTCACTTCCGGTCACGTCCAGCTATCGTTCCTCTAGCTGGACGTGGCCGGAAGTGACGCAGAACCCCGTCCGACTGGAACTCTGAGTTATCCAGCGCTTTGATATTTTTATGCGTGTAAGCATTTTTCGTGTTTAATAAACCCCCCTTCTTTGATATACTTCACGATGGAAGTCTCCATGTTTGTGTTCTTTTCTGGCTAATACCTGTACTCTACAGTGAGCCTCCAATGTTGTGAAGACCAGGGTCTACAATACAGCGCCCAGAACGTTTTGCATTTTTCATCTATCTGGTTGGAGGTTATTCCAGGCGATTTCCCCACAGGAGGGAGGTAAGCGCTCTGTGAGCCCACCATTTAGGAAGACACGTCTGTGTTACCATTTCATTTGCCAGCTGTTCTCGATTGGACTTTTTTTCACTGGGAATTTATTTATTCACACACTATTCCCATTCGGAACATTTATTCTTTTGCACATAGGATTGCACTGAATTTTTAATTCATTTTATTTTTATTTTTGATCAATTTTGACAGTTCGGTGTCAATTTTTATTATATTTTATTTTTTATTGGTTTGAAATTTATTTATAAATTTTTACTTGATTATAGTTTATCCACGCATTGTTTGCACTTATATATCTATATATATATTTACTTATGGGATCATTTATAGATAGATAATAGATAATTAGATTAATAATGTTAAAAATATATGAGAAGACCGTGTCATGTCACACACAGGTATATGGGGATATAGATCTGTTTTTTTTAAAAGATCAAATGATTGTTTTTCATTAATTTATTGATTCAGTTTTAATTGCATTGTAATGTTTGTTTTTAATATAATACGCACAACATCAAGGGAGAAGGTGGCAGAAGAGGGAAGAAATTAAAACGAGTAGAACATAGGATGCAGTTTTTAAATCACACCTAGGTGGCAATCTCACTTATTGTGAGTGGATCGCACAGACAGGAAGTGATGTAGATGTATAAACAGGAAGTTCCGGGTGAAAGGTGAGTTGGGAGGAAGTAGAGAGGAGACCTTGCAGGAACTTGCAGCAGAGGAGGTAATAAGATATTATTTTATATTTACATTCATTAAACCCCGTCATGTCCGTCCTCTTCCTCCATAGTCACTAAAGTGGTGTACACACTATAAGAAATTTAGATTAATGATCATCCGATTTTCTTTGTTGTTTCATAGCAAGTCTGAATCAAGGAAATAGTGTATAAAATTTTTCGTACAACAAAAGTTTTTTTTTTGTTTATCGTTTCTGATCATGCGCAGTCTTTCTTTTCAGATTTTTCTTGTATGAAAACGCTACACATTTAAAAAAAAATAGTTTGATCTGTTCGAAATTTTGGAGTTGGTCCGTTCAGAAAGTCGCAATCGGCTGTCGAACGTTGTGTACACAATATCATAAATCGTTCCTCGGACGAAAATGTTTGCCCGATTTTCTTATAATGTGTGCGAGCCTTAAGAAGTTAGAGGCAAAGGCCCGGATTCAGAAAGACTTACGACGGGCGTATCTGTAGATACGCCGTCGTAAGTCCGAATCCACGCCGTCGCAACTTTAAACGTGTGCTCAAACTGAGATACGCTTAAATGTTGCTAAGATACGACCGGCGTAAGTCTCCTACGCCGTCGTATCTTAACTGCATATTTACGCTAGCCGCGTGTACGCTGATTTACGCCTAGAATATGTAAATCAGCTAGATACGCCTATTCACGAACGTACGCCCGGCCGTCGCAGTACAGATACGCCGTTTACGTAAGGCTTTTTCCAGCGTAAAGTTACCCCTGCTATATGAGGCGCAGCCAATGTTAAGTATGGACGTTGGGCCAGCGTCGAATTTTCCGTCGATTAAGTCGTTCGCGAATAGGGCTGTGCGTAATTTACGTTCACGTCGAAAGCATTGGCTTTTTGCGGGTTAATTTGGATAAATTTACATAAAACACGCCCACATCTTCCACATTTGAATTAGGCGGGCTTACGCCGGCCTATTTACGCTACGCCCCTGCAACTTGCGGAGCAAGTGCTTTGTGAATACTGCACTTGCCTGTCAAAGTTGCGGAGGCGTAGCGTAAATAGGATACGTTACGCCCTCACTCAAATACACGCAATTTTTTTTACAGTTCTGTTCTCAATTGGAGCCACGTTTCTAAATGCTTTCTAACCATAGTTATGCGCAGGGCTGTGGAGTCGGAGTCGGGGGAAATTTTGGGTACCTGGAGTCGGAGTCGGCAAACAATACTACATTTAGATTGGAATAAAAAAAAAAGCAAGTTTAAATGTCCCAATTCACAAAAAGTTATAATTAATGACTTCTCTACTGTAAGAATAAAGACCAATGCATGAATAAAATAATAAAGTCTGACTTAAGAGCCTCTATGAAAGAGGATCTGGCAGAGGCAATTCTCTTCCTTAGAACTCTACATTGAATTGATCTGCATTTGCTAAGCCTATAACTACATTTCAAGATTACTATAAACCATTTCTAGGTTTTACAGATTTTGTTTTTGGTTCATTATAGATAAGCTTTGTTTTTGTTCTAAAACAACCAAATAATGTGGTTTGTATTTTTTAACTGGTAAAGATCCTGTTCCTGATGTTTATGCCTGCTGCTACTATCCAGCCACTTGATTGATTGATTAATAAAAAAAAATTAATAAAACGTTGTTTTCATTGTGTTTGTCTTTTGCTTAAACTGTGCAATACAGTAGACTGTTGGCTTCCCAGCCAGTAGTCCTGTGGTAGGTTGCGTTTCTTTCCCTCAAGGAATGTATAAAATACATTTGCATATTAATACAGAGGAGTCGGGGAGTCAGAGTCGGAAGTACATAAAACTGAGGAGTCGGAGTCGGCCCATTTATCTACCGACTCCACAGCCCTGGTTATGCGGTTTGACCTGCCCCCTCTCCTCCTGCTGTGGACGATTGAAAAACAGCCTTGAAGAAGACGGCTGATTCGTAGGTGTATCTTGTCTTGGCTGTGAACACTTTGTTATAACAAGCAATGGCAAATGGAATGCAGAGCCTGACACGCCCCCATCCCGCTGCATTCCTCTTAAAATTGTTTCAGGGAAGTGCCGGGAATTCTGGGACATTATCCAGTAACAGACAAGTGATGTGTCTGGATGGTGACTGTATCATTGTGTGTGTCAGGTTCCTATAAGGCAGTGCTTCTCAAATAGTGGGGCGTGCCCCCCTGGGGGGCCGCGAGGCTCCATAAAGGGGGGCTCGTTTGACCTCGGCAAATACTGCATACTGCAGAGAGAGGGAGCAGCGCGACCCGATCACTTGAGATTGTCCCAGCGCAGCCCCAGTAGCAGCCCGATGCGGAGGACCACGTGACCCTTTCGAGGAGAACAGACCCGATTGGATAGACATAATGCTCTATCCTGATTGGCCAAACCCACCCGTGTGACTCTTTGTAGACACGAAGTGTAGCAGACCCTCAAGTGACATCATGGAAATTTTTTTAACAGGGATGAGAAGACAGGCGGAGAGAGAAGGAGATAACAGAAAGTCTCCCGAAGGCTAAGACGAGGAAATATGACGAGGCGTATGTAGCGAGGCGTATTCTTTTTTGTAAATTGATCCACATTTCTTTCTTTTTTTATTCTCTTATACGTTAATAAGGATACGGTGTTATGCAGAGGTGTACTTATAACAATTTTATAGACAAATGATACTACTTACAGTCACGCGGGGGGGGGCGCGAAATGTTTTCTTCTTCCTAGGGGGGGCATGACAGAAAATAATTGAGAAGCACTGCTATAAGGTGTCATAATTTCACTGTCTATTTATCCATAGAAGAGTATTTAAAAGGACACAAGGACTTCTACAAGGACGTCATGATGGAGAATCAGCCGCCCCTCACATCACCGGGTAAGAGGAGACTTTATTGTAAAGGAGAGAGCAGTACAGAGGGTTCACCTAGATCCCCCATCATCTGATAGACACATAGAAACAATGTATTCAGTCAGTGTGTGTGTTTCCTACAGATGGATCCAGTAATGGGAACCCACCAGAGAGATGTCCCCGTCCTCTGTATTCCCGTGAGTCCACACAGACATATCACACCATCTCATGTAAAGTTAAAGAAGCGATAAAAATGGAGGATGAAGATGAGTTTGATGTGATGGAGGAGTGTACAAAAGGACACAGAGATCCATCCAAGGATGTCAAAAAAGAGCCATTCAGTGACACAAACCCACCAGAGAGATGTCCTCGTCCTCTGTATTTCCGGGATTCCAAAAAGAATAACCAAACCATTTGTCACCATGATCAGGTAAATTAAAAGGATCAGAAGGATCTACTTGCTCCTTGTTCCTCCTTTCTTCCCCCTGTGCTCCATGTAGAGAGCAGATACTTGTTTATTATTCTACCCGTTGCCCCCTGAATATGTCTCTAGGCCAGGAACAGGGCTGTTCTGCAGTAAACGTTTGGGGGAGTATTTTGAATGTTGAATGTGTTTCACCTAAGTGGAGGGTTCCTTAAAATATATTGATTGAAAATGGTCTTCTACTGTCAGTAGTGGTGCAACAGATCACAGTTGATCCGTGATCCGAACGGGTCACCCCATTCGGATCGGCACACACTGTGACCCGCGGATTGCCGCGGCTCCGGAGCTAGGCCGAAGCCACGGCCTTTCCTAATGTTATGGCCGCGTCTCCGAAACTAGGCCGAGGCTGCGGCCTTTCCTTATGTTATGGCCGTGGCTCCGGAGCTAGGCCGAAGCCGCATTCATAACATTAGGAAAGGCCACGGCTTCGGCCTAGCTCCGGACCCGCGGCCATAACATTAGGAAAGGCCGCGGCTTGGTCCTAGCTCTGGAGCATTTTTATTTTTTTTCCGATCCGAAAAATGATCCGATCCGTGACTCCTGACCCAAGGAACGATCTGAACCGTGAGTTTTTTGAGGTGTTCCAGGATGTGTCTTACTAGGAGAAAACTGATCTTTAAGTTTTCTCTCTAGGACTGGCAAATCCTGTTGGCTCATGGAGGCTTTGTAGAGTATTGGGTGAGATAAGGCCTCCAACCTGGGTCCATGTTTTGATGGTGACCAACACTTGCTGATTGTGCAGTTGTGCACAGGCCTTATGATATGGAAGCTGACTGAGGGTCAGGTCTCCTCCCTCCCAAGGAGACCATTGTGCTGCCAGGGAACAGAAGGTGTAAGAAGATATTAGGTATGTGTGTCTGTCTGCACTGGCCAGGCTGACACCTGGAGCTAGAGTTGATGCAGGAGTAGCATGTGAACACCGTAGTGTTCTGGAATGAATTTTCTAATAGACTAAGATCCATGACACCAACTAAAAAAACATTTTAGTGCTAGACCCAGGGGAAATCTTCCATCACACTTCTTTCTAGAATGCCCACCAAGGGTGCAGCCCTCCTTGTTATAGCGCAAAAATTAAAAACCCCAGTAGTGATCAAATAGCAAAAAATACCGCCAAAAGAAAGCTCTATTTTTGTTCAAGAAAAAAATTAAGAAATTTTAGTTTGGGTAGAGCGTTGCGTGACTGCGTAATTGCCAGTTAAAGTAGAGCAATGTTGAAAAGCAAACAATGGCCTAGTCATGAATGAGGTAAAACCTTCCAGGGGGTCAATTGGTTAATTGTATCCTATCGTCTTTTGGTGTTTAGAGTGATGAACTGAAAATTATCAAAGTTGAGATCAAAAAAGAAGAGGAGGAGATGTTGGTGAGTGGAGATCAGCAGTCTATGGAGGAGAGGGAGATGGTTATGGAAAGTAAACAGGAGGAACCTTCTCTATATTTAGACACAAGTAAGTAATAAACGTCATATTTTTATTTTTAGTTCATATGTTAAATGTACATTTTAGGCCTGAAGATTAGGTAAAACCCTATGGCCTGGATTCTCAGAGGACTTACGACGGCGTAGCGCCATGTACGCCGTCGTAAGTCCGAATCCGACCCATCTATGCGACTGATCCTTAGAATCAGTTACGCATAGATATCCATTAGATCCGACAGGCGTAAGTCTCTTACGCCGTCGGATCTTAACTGCATTTTTTTTTTTTGACCGCTAGGTGGCGCTTCCGTCGAATTCCGCGTCGAGTATGCAAATTAGCTAGATACGCGAATTCCCGGACATACGCGCGGCCGACGCAGTAAAGTTACGACGTTTACATTAGGCTTTTCCCGGCGTAAAGTTGCCCCTGCTTTATGAGGCGCAGCCAATGTTAAGTATGGCTGACGTAAATTTGAAAAAGTTACGTCGTTTGCATAAGTCGTCCGTGAATAGGGCTGGACGTCATTTACGTTCACGTCGAAACCAATGACGTCCTTGCAGGGTACTTTGAAGCAATGCACACTGGGAAATTCCATGGACGGCGCATGCGCCGTTCCGCAAAAACGTCAATCACGTCGGGTCACAGTAGTTTTACATAAAACACGCCCCCCCTTATACAAATTTGAATTAGGCGGGCTTACGCCGGCCGATTTACGCTACGCCGCGGCAACTTACAGAGCAAGTGCTTTGAGAATACAGCACTTGCCCGTCTAAGTTGCGGCGGCATAATGTAAATTGGATACGTTACGCCGCTGCAGAGATACGCCGCTGGACGTGAATCTGGGTATGTGTATATGTGTGTGTGTGTATGTGTATATATATATATATATATATATATATATATATAATAGATTTATTTTTATTTTTACCAAAAATATGTAGAAGAATACGTATCGGCCTAAACTGAGGAAAACATTTTTTTTTCAATTTTTTTTTTTTTGGGGGGGGGGGGGGGGATATTCATTATAGCAAAAAGTAAAAAAATTATTGCATTTTTTTTCAAAATTGTCGTTCTATTTTTGTTTATAGTGCAAAAAAAAAAATGCAAAGGTGATCAAATACCACCAAAAGAAAGCTCTATTTAAAAAATGACGTACATTTTGTTTGGGAGCCACGTCACACGACCGCGCAATTGTCAGTTAAAGCGACGCAGGGCCGAATCGCTAAAAGTGGCCTGGTCTTTGGTCCAGGGGCTGAAGTGAGGCTGATTTTTCATTATTATGAAAAAAATCTCTTATAGCTCAACTCGTTGAGTCTCCATGAGTCTGCTCTTTTAACTGGAAGCTAGAGACACGCCAGTTAGGTTTCTTCCTAGGTTTTATTTTTTCTAGTGTAACTAAAATGGGAGAGTGATCTGAAAAACCCCTGGTCAAGTATTGTATGTTTGACACCCACTGAAGAATTGATTGCATGCCTTTTTTTTTTATTATTATGTTAAATGTACATTTTGGGCCTGAAGATTAGTTAAAACCCCCAAATATATATTTTAATATAATAATGGTAGTTGAAAATGTTTATATCGCGTGATATTAGCGTAACTGTTTCTCAAATATTTTCAAGAAAATACACTAAAATAATTGTGGTGCACATAAATCCAATATAATACCCATTTATTGTAACATACTGTATAAAGGATGAGGTTGCATCAAGTAAATAGATTCCCAAAGGGTCAAGACTTAAAATCATGTTGTTGTTTTTTCAGTGGGAATGCATTTCCGGCACCTCTAGCGCTGAATGTACTGTATATAATGGCAAGGGGTGTGCTGGAGAGTCTATTGATGTTGGCTGTTGCGTCATCTAGTGTTGCTGAGGGGTCATTTACTCCTGGGAGGGATGTATGTTTGAGGGACGGGTCAACTGTTTATGGCTCCTTGAGGTTCCTATAAAAAGGTGGAGATGCTGTACATGATATGAAAGGTCCATCTCCATTCCTCAATATAACGTCATGTTCCCAACAAATGAGGAGGAGATACTGTACACCATATGAAAGGTCCATCTCCATTCCTCAATATAATGTCATGTTCCCAACAAATGAGGAGGAGATACTGTACACCATATGAAAGGTCCATCTTCATTCCTCAATATAACGTCATGTTCCCAACAAATGAGGAGGAGATACTGAGATTGCAGGCTTGGCTGGCTTAAATCAGGTTTGGTCTCCACCCAGAGACTGGCCACATTAATCACCTTGCAGGTGGACAGACCGACATGGAGAAGGCCATATGAAAGGTCCATCTCCATTCCTCAATTTAATGTCATGTTCCCAACAAATGATGAGGAGATACTGCACACCATGTGAAAGGTCCATGTCCATTTATCCTTTATCTGTTTTTGTATTAATATTTTTGTGTTAACCCCCTTTCAGATGAGAAATTCAATCGGAAGGTAGTCCGGTTATACCTGGCCACCCATAGAGCAGACGGGCTGAAACTGAACAGACACAGATGTGTGATCCGCCCGATCTGCTCCGATCAGAAGGAGATCTGTCAGCGGATTCCCTGCTGATCGGAACGGAATCCACCTCATCTGAAAGGGGCCTTACAGTTGCACCCAATTCCATGCCAGAGTTCTGTGAAACTGTTGGCTGTTTAATTACTGACACCTTCAACATTTATTTAAAAATTGCTTTCCAACAGATGGACGCCGTGTCAGGAATTCCTCGGAGAGACGTCCTAAATCATCTGCAGATTGGAACTCAAAAGATGACGGAATAAGACCGACTTCACCAGAAGTAAATCCCAATGCCCAGAATATCCCCAGACCTTACCATTCATCTACATCAATGGATGTCTCTAATCTTGAGGGATCTTCTGATCAATCACAAACTATTTCTTCAGACGTCCAGCTTAGTTCTCACAGTGCAGAAACATCTACAGATCCATCTAATCCCGGGGAGTCCTCTTTGACCCAGGAAATGGTTCAGGCAAGTGAGAAGCCGCTCTCATGTTTCGGGTGTGGGGCATCTTTCAAAACAGGATCTGAACTTAATGTACATCTTAGGTCTCACACCAGCGTGTCCTTTTCATGTTCAGAGTGCGGGAAATCTTTCACTGAGAAAAGAGATCTTCTTACACACCAGAATACTCACACAAGTGAGACTCATTCATGTTCCGTGTGTGGGAAATGTTTCCCTGAGAAACGAGAACTTCTTATACACCAGAAAACTCACAAAAGTGGGAACTCTTATCCATGTTCAGAGTGCGGGAAATGTTTCCCTGAGGAAAAAAGACTTCTATCCCACCAGAGAACGCACACGGGTGATCGTCCTTATCCATGCACAGAGTGCGGGAAATCCTTCACTATGAAAAGTGTACTTCAAACACATCTAAGAACTCACACGGGCGAACGTCCATTTTCGTGTTCAGAGTGTGGGAAATCTTTTGTTCAGCAAGGAAGCCTTATTAGACACCAAAGAAGGCACAAAAACGAGTTGCCTTTCTCTTGTTCAGAGTGCGGGAAATCTTTCCTTGAGAAAGCACAGCTGATTGGACATCAGAGAAGTCACACGGGCGAGCGCCCTTTTTCTTGTCAAGACTGCGGGAAGAGTTTCACTCAGAAAGCCAGCCTTCGTGCACACAAGAGAACTCACACGGGGGAGCGCCCTTTTGCGTGTTCAGAGTGCGGGAAATGTTTCACCGAGAAAGGCGCACTTCATGTACACCAACGGAGACACACAGGCGAACGTCCTTTTTCATGTTCAGAGTGCGGGAGATATTTTCTGGAGAAAGGAACCCTTCTTAAACATCAGAAGACTCACAATCAGGAGGGCCCTTTTATATGTTCTGAGTGCGGGAAAAGTTTCACCTATAACGGAAATCTAATTAGACATCAGAGTACACACATCTGAGGACATGTTGACACATATATGGCTGCGATTAGCAGTTTGAACTGTTTAGTTCATAGGATAACTGTCCATGGGCATAGATTCCACCATCTACTTCTCTACAGCCTCAGATGAATGAATGCAAAGTGCTCAGAGACTTCCCGTAAACGCTGTGTATTTTTTTGCTTTCATTCCACATGTACAACAATGTGGTGTTTTTTTGCTTTAATAAACATTTCTTCTGTTTTAAAAAAAAAAAAAAACATTTATAACATTTGTACTTCAATTATATAAGATTTCAGTGAAGGTTTGTCTTGTATATTAATCACTTCTGATTTTCTAAAATAAACCAGAAAGTTCTAGACTTTACAATGTTCTGTTTTGAGTAACTTTTTTCTAAAAATGACCTAATGCCGCGTACACGCGATCGTTTTTCAGCATGTCCAAAAAAACAAAATTTTTCCAACTTTATCATTAAAAACGATGTTGCCCACACACCATCGTTTTTAAAAAATGATGAACAAAGCGCGATGACGAACAACACTTATAAACGGAACTCTTAGGACCCTTTCACACGGAGCGGATCAGTAATGATCCACTCCGTGTGTCCGCAAAGCTCAGCGGGGATCCTCCGTAAAATCCCTGCTGAGCTGGCAGCTGACAGGGCGGTCCTCGCACATTGTGCAGGGACCGCCCTGTGTTTCCTCCGCTCTCCCCTATGGGGGATCGGATGAACACGGACCGTATGTCCGTGTTCATCCGATCCGGCAGACGGAAGAAAAATAGTATTTCTTCCGTCTGCAAATGCAGATCTTTGCGGAGGCGGACAAATTACGGGTGTCAGCGGATGTTCATCCGCTGACACCCGTAATCACATAGGGACCCATGTATGTCCCGTTTTCATCCGCAAACGGACAGATGAAAATGCGGACATACGGTCCGTACGTGTGAAAGGGCTGTTAGGCCTTGTACACACGATCAGTCAAAACTGATGAAAACGGACTGAAGGTCCGTTTCATCGGTTAACCGATGAAGCTGACTGATGGTCTGATGTGCCTACACACCATCAGTTCAAAAACCGATTAAGTCCAACGCGGTGACGTAAAACACGACGTCGTGCAGAGAAAAATGAAGTTCAATGCTTCCAAGCATGCGTCGACTTGATTCTGAGCATGCGTGGGTTTGGCACCGATGCTTTTGCGTACTAACCATCGGTTTTGACCTATCAGTCAGGTGTCCATCGGTTCAATTTTAAAGCAAGTTCTCTTTTTTTGGACCGAAGGACAACTGACCGATGGGCCCACACACGGTCGGTTTGGACAGATGAAACTGAACTTCAGTCCAAACCGATGAAAACGGACTGATCGTGTGTACAAGGCCTAAAGGGGAAGTTCTATTCGCCTTT
The DNA here is from genome assembly GCF_905171775.1 of Rana temporaria. Taxonomy (NCBI): domain Eukaryota; kingdom Metazoa; phylum Chordata; class Amphibia; order Anura; family Ranidae; genus Rana; species Rana temporaria. The sequence continues at coordinate 174,776,873 of NC_053496.1, forward strand.
GGGCTGCTTTTAGCTGATTCCTTGTTAGTAAAAGACGATTCACGCTTTTTTGTCTGTTACAGCGTGATGCATGTGCTTACTCCATTATGAACGGTAGTTTTACCTGAACGAGCGCTCCCGTCTCATAACTTGCTTCTGGGCATGCGCAGGTTTAAAACGTTGTTTTTGCCCACACACGATCATTTTTTACAACCCGAAAAACGTCATTTTAAAAAACGACGTGAAAAAATGCAGCATGTTCGAATTTTTTTTTTGTCGTTTTTCAGAAGCCAAAAAACTATGTCAAACCCACACACGATAATTTTAAATTACGTTTTTAAAAACGTTTTTTTTTTTAATGCCGAAAAACGATCGTGTGTACGCGGAATTAATGTGTTCAGTTTATTGAAAGTCATCATTTTAGTATTTTACAATGTGTGTTAATGGGATGAAAAGTCCAGAAGGTGCAGTTCCACATGTCAGCTGATATTCTACGGATACACGGAGTTGCTACGAATGCCACATAGAAAATTATCATTGGTGTCCAGGGTAAGAATGTTTCTTACATTGGTGTCAGTGGGAAGTATATCCCTTACGTTGGGTCTCTGACTTTCTTTCGCAGCAGCAGTACGTTTTTCTCTTCTTTGTTCTTGGAAACTGCAGAAACAGCACAAGGTGTTCAGTTCATCACTTGTTCTCCTGCTTGGTCCGCTGCTGTACTACAGGTGAAACTCTAAAAATTTGAATATCGTGCAAAAGTTCATTTATTTCACTAATGCAACTTAAAAGGTGAAACTAATATATAAGATAGACTCATTACATGCAAAGCAAGATAGTTCAAGCCGTGATTTGTCAAAAATGTGATGATTTTGGCCTGCAGCTCATGAAAACCCCAAATCCACAATCTCAGAAAATTAGAATATAACATGCAATCAAAAAAACAAGGACTGTACATAGAACAATATCGGACCTCTGAAAAGTAGAAGCATGCATATGTACTTAGTACTTGGTTTGGGCCCCTTTTGCAGCAATTACTGCCTCAACGTGGCGTGGCATGGAAGCGATCAGCCTGTGGCACTGCTGAGGTGTTATGGAAGACCAGGATGCTTCAATAGCGGCCTTCAGCTCTTCTGCATTGTTGGGTCTCATGTCTCTCATCTTTCTCTTGGCAATGCCCCATAGATTCTCTATTGCAGTGGTCATCAACCCTGCCCTACAGGGCCCACTAACAGGCCGGGTTTTATGTATTACCATGGGGAGATGCAGTCTAGAATACTGCAATCACTGAGCAGCAAATGATATCACCTGTGATGTATTTCAGTTATCTTGCAAACCTGGCCTGTTAGTGGGCCCTGTAGGACAAGGTTGATGACCACTGCATGGGGTTCAGGTCAGGCGAGTTTGCTGGCCAATCAAGCACAGTAATTCCACGGTCATTGAACCAGGTTTTGGTGCTTTTGGCAGTGTGAGCAGGTGCCAAGTCCTGCTTGAAAATTAAGTCGGCATCCCCATAGAGCTTGTCTACAGAAGGAAGCATGAAGTGCTCCATAATCTCCTGGTAGACGGCTGTGGTGACCCCGGACTTAATGAAGCACAGTGGACCAACACCAGCAGATGACATGGCTCCCCAAATCATCACTGACTGTGGAAACTTCACACTGGACTTTAAGAGTCTTGCAGTGTGTGCCTCTCCATTCTTCCTCCATACTCTGCGTCCTTGGTTTCCTCCATTCTTCCTCCATACTCTGGGTCCTTGGTTTCCAAATGAGATGCAAAATTTGCTCTCATCAGAAAAGAGGACTTTGGACCCCTGAGCACCAGAGCAGGTCTGTTTTTAAAATGAATCTGATTGGTTCTGAGGAGTTTTAGACACACAGTAATGACAGCTTAGACCACCGTGAAAATCTCCCAGTATGATGGTTATAAGGAAACAGGCAACCAGGATGTGTGGAGATCACAGCAGAATTACAGCTACTTCAAAGCAAAAACGAACAATGAGGACATGAAACCAGTACTGCAGTAAGGTAAAGGAAGCTATTTAGCTAAAAAGAAAAAATCCTTTAGTGACCCTTTAACTACGCCTCCATCATCAGAGGCTGATGGTTCACATGAGTTTTCCGCGGCTCTTGTTTTCCTCCAGCAATTCAGTAATAGCAGCGTGGATCGGAGGGGAGAATGGAAAAGCGGACTTCATAGACTGACATATACAGCTCTGACATGAAGAGTGAGTGGATTGTTTTTAAACATATATTTTATTAAAAACTTCCGCACCAGCCTGTCGCCTCTCTCTCTCCCTTATGTTTTGACTGATCTGTATTTGCACCCCCCTCCTCTGTAATTGCCCTATTTCTGTAATTGCCCCCCATACCCACCGCTCTGATCCCCCTGCTGTCCTGGCCCCCTGTGTGCTGGGGCCCCATGGTTAGAGTTGCCACCTCATCCCTTTAAAACAGAACACATATGAATTACACAGGTTCTGAGGCTAATTTAATGCAAATAAGGCACCAAGTGAGTTTAATTACCTCCTTAATCAGCCACAGAACCTGTGTCATTAATATGTGTTCTGTTTTAAAGGGATGAGTTGGCAACCCTACCCATGGTACCCCCTGTCGGCTGCCATGGGGGTATTGAAGGGAGGAGGATTTGTGCTGCTAAAGTGTTTAGGTTTGGCTTGAAGAAAAGGTGGCAACCCTTCCATGGGGTCTGAGAAAGTTTTGTGATTTCTCGAAGTAATCTCTTCTCTGACATCAGAGCGAGTAGTGTTTACCTGAGGTAACATCGACCACCCCCCCCCCCCTCCCCAAAAAGAAATCTGAGCAGGCTGTGGGATTTCCTTAGGTAAGTGCAGCGATGGGAGAATACGAGGTCGAGAGTGTTGCCGTTGGAGTGAGTGGTGGTTTGTGTCCATTGTGTTAGGTTAAAAGAGGAGGTTAGGTTGAGTAGTTTAGAAGTGGTAGCAGTATTAACATTGACTGGAATGTTAAAGTCACCTAGGATGATGGCAGGCGCTTCAGATGAGAGAAAATAGGGTAGCCATTTAGAGAAGTCATCCAGGAAGCGTGACACTGGTCCAGGAGGCTGATAAATGACTGCAACCCTCAGACAAGCTGGAGAGAAAAGACAAATGCAGTTCCTTTACGAAAGAACAGGGGGAAAGAGAGGAAGGTGAGGGAAGTACCGGAAAGGTGCATTGTGGGGAGAGGAGAAGTCCGACACCACCTCCTTTGTGTCCAGTAGATCTGGTGGAGTCCAGAGGAGGCCACTGTGGGACAGGGCAGCTGGAGAGGTAGTGTCGAATTCCTGGAACCAGGTTTTGGTTATAGCATCAAGGGAGAAGGTGGCATAAGAGAGAAGAAATTAAATCGAGTAGAACATAGGATGCAGTTTTTAAATCACTACTAGGTGGCGATCTAACTTATTGTGAGTGACTCGCACAGACAGAAAGTGTTGTAAGGCATAGACAGGAAGTGATGTAGACGTGTAAACAGGAAGTTCCGGGTGAAAGGTGAGTTGTGAAGAAGTAGAGAGAAGACATTGCTGGAACTGGCAACAGAGGAGGTAATGGGATATTATGTTATATTTACATTCAGTAACCCCCTGTCATGGCTGTCCTCTTCCTCCATATTCACTAAAGTGGGGTACAGACTATAGGAAATTCAGACGAATGATCATCCGATTTTCTTTGTTTCATAGCAAGTCAGAATCAAGGAAGGAAATAGTGTATGTAAATTATCGTACAACAAAGGCTTTTTTTTTGTTGTTTATTGTTTCTGATCATGCACTGTCTCTTTCTTTTCAGATTTTTCTCATACGAAAACGGTACACATTAAAATAAAAATAGTTTGTTCTGTTGCGAATTTTGGAGTTTGTCCGTTTGGAAAGTCGTAATCGGCTGTCGAAAGTTGTGTACACACTACCAGAAAATCGTTCCTTGGACGAAAATGTTTTTCTTGTAGTGTGTACGAGCCTTAACAAGTAAGAGGCAATCTCTTTAAAGAAGATCTATCATTGTCGTTTTTTACAGTTCTGTTCCCAATTGGAGCCATGTTTCTAAATGCTTTCTAACCATAGTTATGATGTTTGACCTGCCCCCTTTCCATCTGCTGTGACCGATCTGACAACAGCATTGAAGGAGATGGCTGATTCATAGGTGTATCTTGTCTTGGCTGTGAACACTTTCCTGAAACAAGCAATGGCAAATAGAATGCAGAGCCTAACATGCCCCCTCCCGCTGCATTCCTCTTTCAGGTGCTTGTTTCATGAAAGTGCTCACAGCTGAACACGGTGTCCTCATGTATCATTGTGTGTGTCAGGTTCCTATAAGGTGTCAGGATGTCACTGTCTATTTCTCCATAGAAGAGTATTTCGAAGGACATAAGGTTTTCTACAAGGACGTCATGATGGAGAATCAGCCGTCCTTCACATCACCGGGTAAGAGGAGACTTTATTGTAAAGGAGAGAGCAGTACGGAGGCTCCACCTAGATCCCCCATCATCTGATAATAACATAGAAACAATGTATTCAGTCAGTGTGTGTGTTTCCTACAGATGGATCCAGTAATGGGAACCCACCAGAGAGATGTCCCCACCCTCTGTATTCCCAGAATTCCACACAGGAAGATCACACCATCTCATGTAACATTAAAGAAGAGATAAAAAAGGAGGTTGATGTGATGGAGGAGTTTACAAAAGAATATAGAGATCCCTCCAAGGAGGTCAAATGGGAGCCATTCGGTGGCACCCACCCACCAGAGAGATGTCCTCATCCTCTGTATTCCTGGGATTCCAAAAAGAATAACCAAACCATTTGTGACCATGATCAGGTAAATGAAAAGGATCTACTTGCTCCTTGTTCCTCCTCTTCCCCCTGTGCTTCATGTAGAGAGCAGATACTTGTTCTTTATTCTACCCGTTGCCCTCTGAATATGTCTCTAGGCCAGGAACAGGGCTGTTCTGCAGTATGGTAAAGGTTTGGGGGAGTATTTTGCATGTCGATCTAATGTCTTTATTTTCACCTAAGTGGAGGGTTCTTTAAAATATATTGATAGAAAATAGTCTTTGTGACGGTATCGGTATGATATCCCCGTCAACGTTCCCTTCTTCCCATAACGAAAATCACCCCAATATTCCACGAGGAGGGATATCCCTGGAATCGCCCAGAAAGCCACACATGAGACCAGCTTACTGCTTGAACAACACAGACTTTAATGTTATAACACACAGCTTATATGTCATTTCCAAAACTGTTACAATGACAAATCTCCGCCCCCCTCACACTGGGGCTTCCATACAGATTATAGGTAGACACGACGGGGCCGATGCTGAAACACATTTTCTTTAGACAATGACATCAATGACGCTGAGCACTAGCTGTACTGAATACATCAACCAGACCGCTCGACCCCGCATATAGAGAGATAATTACCACAATGAAGCAATCAGAATAATTAACACAAGCCACTTAAACCCAGCTCTCCTTCACACAACACAATAGATCAATTAACCTTTAGAAATAGTGAGGGGACATTAGCACATCAATAACCTGGCTAGCAGGGAGCAGTAAACTGAGACATATAGGCAAATGTATCACAATGGCCCCCCTTTTGCTCCCTGCTCCGGCAAACCCGGTTGGACCTTCCCTGGTCCAGTAGGGTTGACGGGTTCAGAGCTATTAGTCAGAGGTTAACTCCGTTTGGCATGACTGACCTCCCTTGGCAACTGCTTCAGACTCAGGTATGTCACCGGGTCGTCAGATCACACGCCGGTCAGTCCCCAAGTCTTTGTGCGATCTGCAAAGTCACCAGAAGTCAGTGTGAAGACAGCGAATGGGTCTGTGCGCCGCCGTCTAGGTGTCCCGCTATGGGAGGGGGCAGGTTATGGCTCTGAAGTGACAATCCCAGGAGATTCATAAAAAGAAAAAGTTATATTTGTTGTAGCACTGGTGCTCAGAGTCCGGGGGGGGGGGGAGAGAGGGGACTCAGAGCCCCATAAGGTCAGCCACCCCCTGCTCCCTCCGCAGCCGCCGGTTCTCCTCTTGGAGCTTCTCCAGCTCCATCTCCAGTTCATGGAGCCTGGGGGGGTCAGCCTGCTGTGACCTCAGGTGGTTGTTCTCCTCCTCCATGCGGCTTATGCACTCCTCCAGCTCTATGTACTCACGGATCAGCTCCTGCTTGCTCATGACCTGCAGGCTCTCCACGTGGTCCTTCATCATCAGGAACTGGGTGGTGGTGTAAGGGGCCACCGGTGGGCCCTTGGCGAACATCTCGGCACGCATCTGGGACGCCCGCTGCGACTCCCTCTCCTCCAGTCGCTTCTTCTCCTCCCAGGTCAGCTTGTTATACGGATTCCAGGACCTCTTCTTCTTGAAGGGTGGCCGGCGGTGCCTCTTTCTGCCCAGCTCCCTCCAGGGCCCCTCCGGCTCAGGGCTGTCGCCCATGACCAGCTGACAATGGTGTTCCCTGTTGTCCGTAATAACAGATTGTACCATGAGGGCTTCGTAAGGGGTGCCCAATGGTTCTTCCTGACCCAGCTCCTTTGGATCCCAAGCCGAGTCTACACAATGGGCTGCTGCTGGTGGGCGGTACCCAGGTTGAGACCAATTTGACCTGGTGTTGTCATTCATGGGGCAATTCTGCTTGAAGTGACCCAGCTGTTTGCACCGGAAGCAGCGTTGTTCGTTGCCCTCCTGGCGATGATAGCGAGGGCTAGATGTCACCGGTCTGTTAGGAGGTTGGTATCTAGCGGTTGGTGGGTGTGAGGGCACCGTTTGTGGTGGAGGTTGTTCCTGTGGTGTGACCTGGTTCATCTTGCGAGTATCTGCATATTCATCCGCCAACTTCGCGGCCTCTGGTAGAGTCATGGGCCTGCGATCTCTCACCCAATCCTTGACGTCCGTCTGGATGTGATTGTAAAATTGCTCCAGGAGCATTAGTTGCAAAATGTCCTCTGCGGTGGTGGCCTGGCTGCTGTTAGCCCAGTTAGAGGCCGACCGGGACAATTGGCATGCCCATTCCGCATAAGAGTCTTTCGTGGTTTTGCGTGAGTCCCTGAACTTCTGTCGGTGGGACTCTGGGGTTACTGCATAACGAGCCAGGAGCACTTCTTTAACCCGGGCGTAGCTATGGATATCCTGATCTGGCACGGTCCGGAAAGCATCAGAAGCTTTGCCTGACAGTTTGCCTGACAATATTGAAACCCAGTCTCCTCTAGCTATTCGGTGCAGGTTACATTGTCGCTCAAAATCCGCCAGGAAGTTATCAATCTCACAGTCCTTTTCATCAAAAGCTTTAAAAGCGCTAAACGGAATCTTCCTTGCGTCTGCTGTGCTGTACTCACTGTTCGTAGAAGGTGCGGCTGCTTGTTGGACTGCTGCCAGTTTTAACTGTAGCTCTGCGTCCCTTATTTGTTTATCCTTCTGTAGCTCTGCGTTTACTAACATGTCCATCACTTTCAGTACCACATCTGGCGTTGGGTTCGGGCCGAACCACGCTAGCTTCTCTCTCATTAGCTTGTTGGCTGGCGATTCCTCCTCCTGAATCACTGGTGTCTCCATCTCTTGTACTGCTGGCGTTGCTGCAATCCCGTCCTCCTGGTCTAGCTCCATTGATTCTGCTATGATGACCCGCTTGGTTTTGTTGCTAGCAATCCTTCCACGAACTTCCAGTAGTTCTTCCAGTGTCTGCTTGGAATCCGGGTGTGAAGGGGAATAGAAGGGAAAAATCCCACTGCTACCAACCAATTGTGACGGTATCGGTATGATATCCCCGTCAACGTTCCCTTCTTCCCATAACGAAAATCACCCCAATATTCCACGAGGAGGGATATCCCTGGAATCGCCCAGAAAGCCACACATGAGACCAGCTTACTGCTTGAACAACACAGACTTTAATGTTATAACACACAGCTTATATGTCATTTCCAAAACTGTTACAATGACAAATCTCCGCCCCCCTCACACTGGGGCTTCCATACAGATTATAGGTAGACACGACGGGGCCGATGCTGAAACACATTTTCTTTAGACAATGACATCAATGACGCTGAGCACTAGCTGTACTGAATACATCAACCAGACCGCTCGACCCCGCATATAGAGAGATAATTACCACAATGAAGCAATCAGAATAATTAACACAAGCCACTTAAACCCAGCTCTCCTTCACACAACACAATAGATCAATTAACCTTTAGAAATAGTGAGGGGACATTAGCACATCAATAACCTGGCTAGCAGGGAGCAGTAAACTGAGACATATAGGCAAATGTATCACAGTCTTCTACTGTCAGCAAGAAGCATATAGTTCTTTTGGTGGCTATGAAAGAAGGATTGAGTGTGTGTGTGTGTATATATATATATATATATATATATATATATATATATATATATATATATATATATATATATATATATATATATATATTTATATTATTGTGACTGGGCTGTGTGGTGTCATGGTGTAATAAGGGTTTGGTGGCACCCAAGGTTCTCACCAATGCAGGTTGAGGTGCTCCAGGATGTGTGTCTTAGGCCTCGTACACACGACGGGACATGTCCGATGAAAACGGTCCGCGGACCGTTTTCATCGGACATGTCCGCTGCCGGATTTTGGTCTGATGGCTGTACACACCATCAGACCAAAATTCCCGCGGACAGCGAACGGGGTGACCTTGCCGCGACGATGACGCGCGCGACCCTGGAAGGTCAATGCTTCCACGCATGCGTCGAATCACTTTGACGCATGCGAGGGCTTTCGACTGAGCGGACATGTCCGGTGAGTCGTACAGACGACTGAACATGTCCGACGGACAGGCTTCCAGCGGACATGTTTCTTAGCATGATAAGAAACATTTGGAAACCTGTCCGATCCGCCGGAAAATTGTCTGGTCGGCCATACACACGACCGAACATGTCCGCGGACCAGTTTCAGCAGTCGTGTGTACGAGGCCTTACTAGGAGAAAACTGAGCTTCCAGATTTCTCTCTAGGACTGGCAAATCCTGTTGGGTCATGGAGGCTTTGAAGAGTATTGGGTGAGATGAAGCCTCCAACCCTGGGTCCATTGTTGATGGTGACTAAAACTTGCTGATTGTGCAGTTGTGCACAGGCCTTATGATATGGAAGCTGTCTGAGGGTCAGGGCTCCACCCTCCCAAGGAGACCATTGTGTTGCCAGGGAACAGAAGGTGCAAGAAGATATTAGGTATGTGTGTCTGTCTGCACTGTCCAGTAAGGATGAGCTCTGGCGTGTTCGCATAGTACACGTGCAGAGCCCGCCAGGAAGTGTGAACGGCGCTGTGCTAATCACAGTCAGGCTGTGATTAGCGCAGCGCCGTGCACACTTCCTGGCGGGCTTTGCAGGTGTACTATGCGATCACGCCAGAGCTCATCCTTACTGTCCAGGCTGACACCTGGAGCTAGAGTTGATGCAGGAGCAGCATGTGAACACTGTAGTGTTCTGGAATAAATGTTCTAATAGATTAACCACTTAACCCCCGGACCATATTGCTGGTCAAAGACCAGAGCACTTTTTGCGATTCGGGACTGCGACGCTTTAACTGACAATTGCGCGGTCGTGCGACGTGGCTCCCAAACAAAATTGGCGTCCTTTTTTTCCCACAAATAGAGCTTTCTTTTGGTGGTATTTGATCACCTCTGCGGTTTTTATTTTTTGCGCTATAAACAAAAATAGAGCGACAATTTTGAAAAAAATGAATATTTTTTACTTTTTGCTGTAATAAATATCCCCCAAAAATATATAAAAAAACATTTTTTTTCCTTAGTTTAGGCAGATACGTATTCTTCTACATATTTTTCGTAAAAAAAAAATCGCAATAAGCGTTTGATTGGTTTGCGCAAAAGTTATAGCGTTTACAAAATAGGGGGTATTTTTATGGCATTTTTTTACTAGTAATGGCGGCGATCAGCGATTTTCGGTACTGCGACATTATGGCGGACACTTCGGACACTTTTGACACATTTTTGGGACCATTGGCATTTTTATAGCGATCAGTGCTATAAAAATGCATTGGATTACTATAAAAATGCCATTGGCAGTGAAGGGGTTAACACTAGGGGGCGGGGAAGGGGTTAAGTATGTCCCTGGGTGTGTTATCTTACTGTGGGGGGGGGGGTGGCCTCACTAGGGGAAACACTGATCCTCGGTTCATACATTGTATGAACAGAAGATCAGCATTTCCCCCCCTGACAGGACCGGGAGCTGTGTGTTTACACACACAGCTCCCGGTCCCCGCTCTGTAACGAGCAATCGCGGGTGCCCGGCGGCGATCGAGCCCGCCGGGCACACGCACGGGAGTCGGGGGTGAGCGGGGGGCGTGCACGCGCCCCTAGTGGCGGCTCGAAGAGCGGACGTATAGCTACGGGCTCTCGCCCAGGAGAGCCGACCTGCTGCCGTATAATGACGGTGGCTGGTCGGCTAGTGGTTAAGATCCAATGTAGTGCTAGACCCAGGGGAAATCTTTCATCACACTTCTTTCTAAAATTCTCATCAAGGGTGCAGCCCTCCTTGTTTATATCGCAAAAAAGAAAAACCCCAATGTTGATCAAATACCGCCAAAAGAAAGCACTATTTTGTGTACAAAAAAATAAAAATTATATAAATTTAGTTTGGGTACAGCGTTGCATGACCACGCAATTACCAGTTAATGTAGAGCAATGCTGAATAGCAAAAAATGGCCTAGTCATGAAGGGGGTAAAGCCTTCTGGGGCTCAAGTGGTTAATTGTATCCTATCACCTTTGGGGTTTAGGGTGAAGAACTGAAAGACATCAAAGTTGAGGGTAAAGAGGAAGAAGAAGAGACCTTGGTGAGTGGAGCTCAGCAGTCTATGGAGGAGGACGTTCCCCTCTCGTATTCCCGGGATTCCAAACAAGAATATCACAGCTATACACACCATGATCAGGTAGGTGGGACTGAGCAATATAACTCAAATAATATTAAACTATGAGGTGACATTCTATGTAATCTCTTGTTATTTGCAGTAATGGGCCAGATTCTTGTAGACTGGCGTATCTTTGCGGCGGCGTAACGTATCTGATTTACGTTACGCCACCGCAACTTACACGGGCAAGTGCTGTATTCTCAAAGCACTTGCTCCGTAAGTTGCGGCGGCGTAGTGTAAATCGGCCGGCGTAAGCCCACCTAATTCAAATGTGGAGGGGGGGGCGTGTTTTATGTTAATCTACTGTGACCCGACGTGATTGACGTTTTTCACGAACGGCACATGCGCCGTCCGTGGAAATCTCCCAGTGTGCATTGCTCCTAATACGCCGCAAGGACGTATTGGTTTTGACGTGGACGTAAATGACATCCAGCCCCATTCACGGATGAGTTACGCAAACGATGTAACTTTTTAAAATTTTGACGCGGGAACGACGGCCATACTTAACATTGGCTGCGCCTCATATAGCAGGGGCAACTATACGCCGGGAAAAGCCTAATGTAAACTTCGTAACTTTACTGCGTCGGTCGCGCGTACGTTCGGGAATTCGCGTATCTTGCTAGTTTGCATACTCGACGCGGATTTCGACGGAAGCGCCACCTATCAGGCCAAAAAAAAATTGCACTTAAGATCCGACGGCGTAAGAGACTTACGCCTGTCGGATCTAATGGATATCTATGCGTAACTGATTCTAAGAATTAGTCGCATAGATACGACGGCTCAACGCAGAGATACGACGGCGTATCTGGAGATACGCCGGCGTATCTGGAGATACGCCGTCGTATCTCGGTTGAGAATCTGGGCCAATGTTTCCAGATGTTACATTTTATCATCTTTGGGGTTTAGGGTGAAGAATCGAAAGACATCAAAGCTGAGATTAAAGAGGAAGAAGAAGAGATGTTGGTGAGTGGAGATCAGAAGTCTATGGAGGAGGGGGAGATGATTATGGAATGTAAACAGGAGGAATCTTCTCTACATATGGACACAAGTAAGTAATAAACTTCATATTTTCATCATACTTTTTTTTTTTTTTTTTACATGTGTTGAAGGTACATTTTAGGCCTGAAGATTAAAGGGTCACTAAAGGAATTTTTTTTTTTTAGCGAAATAGCTTCCTTTACCTTACTGCAGTACTTGTTTCATGTTCTCATTGCTCGTTTTTGCTTTGAAGTAGCTGTAATTCTGCTGTGATCTCCACACTTCCTGCTTGTCTGGCTCCTTATGGTGAGCTTCTCATGGTGGTCCAAGCTGTGTGTCTAAAACTCCTCAGAACCAATCAGATTCATTTTAAAAACAAAACACTGCCCTGGATTTGTTTGTTTTTGTTCTGTGTGTCTCTTTACTTCACAAAAACATTAAACCAGGTTAAAAGTGAAAGTGAAACTACAGGCACATTATAGGATAGAATTTAATCTATTTTTAATCATTTTTAAAAAGGAATCAGTTAACTTTTATGTCTCTATACCCTGTACACAGTCATTTCAGCAAAACATTTTTTTTCCTTTAGTGACCCTTTAATTAAAACCCCCAAACATATATTTTAATAAAGTAACGGTAGTTGAATTTTTTTATCTCACGTGATATTAGCGTAACTGTTTCTTAAATATTTTCAGGGAAAATACACTAAAATAATTTTAGTGCACACAAATCCAATGTAATACCCATGTTTTGGGTGCATCAGGTAAATAGATACCCAAAGGGTCAAGACTTAAAATTAATTTTTTTTTTTTATTCAGTGGGAATGCATTTCCGGCTCCTCTGGCACTCACTTAGGCCTCGTACACACGACAGAGTTTCTCGGCAGAATTCGGCGAGAAACTCGGTCAGAGCCTGATTCTGCGGAGAAACTCTGTTGTCTGTACACTTTCGGGCCGTTGGAGCCGCCGAGGAACTCGTCGAGAAAATAGAGAACATGTTCTCTATTTTCTCGTTGTTCTATGGGAGCTCATCGGCGGCTTCAGGGCTGAACTCGACGAGGAACTCGACGTGTTTGGCACGTCGAGTTCCTCGGCCGTGTGTACGAGGCCTTACAGTTGCACCCAATTCCATGGCAGAGTTCTGTGAAACTGTTGGCTGTTAGAACAACATCCATGATTTCTTATTTACTGACACCTTCAACATTTATTTAAAAATTGCTTTCCAACAGATGGATGCCGTGTCAGGAATTCCTCAGAGAGATATCCTATATCATCTGCAGATTGGAACTCAAAAGATGACGGAATAAGACCGACTTCACCAGAAGTAAATCCCAATGCACAGAATATCCCCAGACCTTACCATTCATCTACATCAATGGATGTCTCTAATCCTGAGGGATCTTCTGATCAATCACAAACTATTACTTCAGACGTCCAGCTTAGTTCTCACAGTGCAGAAACATCTACAGATCCATCTAATCCCGGGAAGTCCTCTTTGACCCAGGAAATGGTTCACGCCAGTGAGAATCCAGTCTCATGTTTGGGGTGTGGGGCTTCTTTCAAAACAAAATCTGAACTTGTTGTACATCTCAGGTCTCACACCAGCGTGACCTTTTCATGTTCAGAGTGCGGGAAATCTTTCACTGAGAAAAGAGAACTTCTTATACACCAGAAAACTCACAAAACTGAGAATCCTTATCAATGTTCAGAATGTGGGAAATGTTTCCATGAGGAAAAAAGACTTCTGTCACACCAGAGAACGCACACGGGTGATCGTCCTTATTCATGCTCAGAGTGCGAGAAATGTTTCACTGAGAAAAGCTCACTTCTATCCCACCAGAGAACTCACACGGGCGAGCGTCCATTTTCGTGCTCAGAGTGTGGGAAATGTTTCACTCAGCAAGGGAGCCTTTTTAGACACCAAAGAAGGCACAAAAGTGAGTTGCCTTTCTCTTGTTCAGAGTGCGGGAAATTTTTCCTTGAGAAAGCACAGCTGGATGGACATCAGAGAAGTCACACAGGCGATCGCCCTTTTTCTTGTCAAGAATGCGGGAAGGGTTTCACTCAGAAAGCCAATCTTCTTGCACACCAGAGAATTCACACGGGGGAGCGCCCTTTCGCGTGTTCAGAGTGCGGGAAATGTTTCACTGAGAAAGGAGCACTTCTTGTACACCAACGGAGACACACGGGCGAACTTCCTTTTTCGTGTTCAGAGTGCGGGAAATCTTTTCTGCAGAAAGGAAACCTTCTTAATCATCAGAAGACTCACAATCAGGAGGGCCCTTTTCTATGTTCTGAGTGTGGGAAAAATTTCACATATAAAGGAAATCTAATTAGACATCAGAGTACACACACCTGAGGACATGTTGACACATATATGGCTGCGATTAGCAGTTTGATCTGTTTAGTTTACTAGACTTCAGTGATGAATGAACACAGAAGCAATCTGTACCAATCACACTCTGTGTTCTTTTAGGAAAGGAAGGGGCTGGTAAATAGGACATATACAGTATGACCTGTAAATGGTTAGTGTCCCGCTCAGGTTCAGTAGAAGGGGGTATGCAAACCAGTGCGTCCACGACTGCTGCTCAGAGTGCCAGCAAGGGTTGAAGCCTGCCCTGGCACCTGCAATAGCTCAAGGGAAGATGGGTGACCCCTGAATGCCGCACATCCATAGTGTCCGGAGCTTAGTCATGGGGATCTTGGTGTCATAGAGAGCCCCGTGACTAAGCTCTGGAGGGCAGAGCGAAAAAGCATTGGGGCTTGGAGTGGAGGTTGCCACTCCACTCATTTCTGTAGGAGGCTATGGATGTGCGGCATTCAGAGGCCACTCTTCTTCCCTCTAAATAGGACTTCTATACCAGCCTCCGCCCTCCATCCATAAATGATCCCCCTGTGTGCCCTTAGCTTCCGGCAGGAGGGAGAGGGAAGTGGGTAGTGCTACAAAGGAAAGGGTACACGGCAGGTGAAGGGAGGCCCAGAGAGGGGCCCCAACAGCAGGGGGTGGGGGTAATCAGAGTGGTGGAATGGGGGTGGGGGCGCAGATACTTAGAACCATACCCCCTGCAGCACAGCTGAAGGGAAGGAGAGGAGGAGAAGCCGGAAGCACTGCAGGGGGAGCTACAAGAAGATCGGTGTCAGCAATAAGGCAGTACAGCCAGCCCTCCTACTTGGCAGGTGCCTGGAACTCCCTTTAGAAGTAATGGGGCCTGGGACCGGTATAGAAGGGCTGGCTGTGCTACCTTATCAGCAGCTCTGATCCTGCAATTTATTGGTTGTGTTTCAAAAGGTAGTTGGGGGTATAGTTTGATAGTCATAGGCCTCAAGGGATTCAATTACAGTAAAATTATTCCTAAACGTAACAGAAATGGTTTGGCCCCACGCTCGTACAGGCACCTCCATAACACTAAACTGTGGAAATACATGGACAATCTGACAATATTTAGGCAACACACTGGCAACTTTGATAGAAAGCTGGCTTTTCATTGGTCCAGCCAATGCATTATTAAATCTTTTATAACATTTGTACTTCAATTATATAAGATTTCAGTGAAGGTTTGTCTTGTATATTAATCACTTCTGATTTTCTAAAATAAACCAGAAAGTTCTAGACTTTACAATGTTCTGTTTTGAGTAACTTTTTTCTAAAAATGACCATAATGTGTTCAGTTCATTGAAAGTCATCATTAGTATTTTACAATGTGTGTTAATGGGATGGAAAGTCCAGAAGGTGCAGTTCCACATGTCAGCTGATATTCTAAGGATACACGGAGTTGCTACGAATGCCACATAGAATATTATCATTGGTGTCCAGGGTAAGAATGTTCCTTACATTGGTGTCAGTGGGAAGTATGGGCCAGATTCAGGTAGAATCGCGGTGGCGTAACGTATCGTAGATATGTTACACCGCCGCAAGTTTTCTGATTCACCAAGCACTTGCGTGAAAACTTACGCTGGCAGCCTCCGGCGTAAGCCCGCGTAATTCAAAAGGGCGTGTGCCATTTAAATTAGGCGCGCTCCCGCGCCGGACCTACTGCGCATGCTCCGTTTTGAAATTCCCGCCGTGCTTTGCGCGAAGTGACGTAATTTTTTCGAAGGGCGACGACGTGCGTAGCATACTTTCGTATTCCCGGACGTTATACGCAAAACAAATTTTTTTTTCAATTTCGATGCGGGAACGACGGCCATACTTTAAACAGCACATACGTGTGCTGTCTAAAGTTAGGGCAGGTCAAACGACACCTAAAATTGCGACGGGAAACTAGACTAGCGACGACGTACCGAACACGAAAATCCGTTGTGGATCGCCGTAACTGCTAATTTGCATACCCGACGCTGGAATACGACGCGAACTCTCCCCAGCGGCAGCCGCGGTATTGCATCCTAAGATCCGACAGTGTAAAACTATTACACCTGTCGGATCTGAGGGCTATCTATGCGTAACTGATTCTATGAATCAGTCGCATAGATACTCTGAGAGATACGACGGAGTATCTGAGATACTCCGTCGTATCTCCGCTGTGAATCTGGCCCTATATCCCTTACATTGGGTCTCTGACTTTCTTTCGCAGCTGCAGTAAGTTTTTCTCTTTGTTCTTGGCAACTGCAGAAACAGCACAAGGTGTTCAGTTCATCACTTGTTCTCCTGCTTGGTCCGCTGCTGTACTACAGGTGAAACTCAAAAAATTTGAATATCGTGCAAAAGTTCATTTATTTCACTAATGCAACTTAAAAGGGGAAACTAATATATGAGAGAGACTCATTAAATGCGAAGCAAGATAGTTCCATCTGTGATTTGTCATAATTGTGTAGCACTACCCCCGAAGGAGCTGCTGGTTTGCTATCTACTATTAACCAGCTGATCAGCCCGCCCTGACTTGTTGCTGCTTATTTAAATGTGGACTGTTATTCTACTTCTTCAACTTTTTCCCCTCTGTTTAGATGATCCTCCTTATGCTATCTCAGCTGTTATTTATTACTAATCTATCCTGTATGTGATATCTGCTATGCTTATTTTTGAATGTCAGTATATGTATTTGGTCTGTCTAGCGCTTAGGCGCAGTTCATGAACTGTATTTGGCGCTTTACAAATAATAAAATCAAATTAAATCAAGGAGCATTGTGAGGAGAGGAGAAGTCCGACACCATCTCCTTTTAGTCCAGTGGGTCTGGTGGAGTGAGTCCCGAGGAGGCCACTGTGGGACAGGGCAGCTGGAGAGGTAGTGCCGAATTCCTGGAGCCAGGTTTCAGTTATAGCATCAAGGGAGAAGGTGGCAGAAGAGAGAAGAAATTAAATTGAGTATAACCTATGATGCAGTTTTTAAATCACCACTAGGTGGTGATTTAACTATTGTCAGTGGATCGCACAGACAGGACGTGATGTAAGGCATAGACAGGAAGTGATGTAGACGTATAAACAGGAAGTTCCGGGTGAAAGGGGCGTTGTGAGGAAGTAGAGAGAAGACATTGCTGGAACTGGCAGCAGAGGAGGTAATAAGATATTATTTTATATTTACATTCAGTCATGTCTGTCCTCTTCCTTCATATTCACTAAAGTGGGTTACAGACTAAAAGAAATTCGGACAAACAATCATCCGATTTTTCTTTGTTGTTTCATAGCAAGTCAGATTTAAGGAAGGAAATAGTGTATGAAAATTATCGTACAACAAAGGCTTTTATTTGTTGTTTATTGTTTTTGATTATGCAGGTCTGTCGGCTGTCGAAAATTGTGTACACACTATCAGAAAATCATACAATCGTTCCTCGGATGAAAATGTTCGCCCAAATTTTCTTATAGCGTGTATGAGCTTTAAGAAGTTAGAGGCAATTTCTTTAAAGAGGATCTATCATTGTAATTTATTACAGTTCTGTTCCCAATTGGAGCCATGTTTCTAAATGCTTTCTAACCATAGTTATGAGGTTTGACCTGCCCCCTCCCCATCTGCTGTGGCCGATCTGACAACAGCCTTGAAGGAGATGGCTGATTCATAGGTGTATCTTGTCTTGGCTGTGAACACTTTCTTGAAACAAGCAACGGCAAACGGAATGCAGAGCCTGACACGCCCCCCTCCTGCTGCATTCCTCTTGCAGGTGCTTGGTTAAGGAAAGTTCTCACAGCTGAACATGGTGTCCCCATTGCAAGACTTCCCTCTATTCCTGCTCCAGTGACAATGCAACTTTTACTATTTTCTCTCACTATAAGTCCTGGCTACAATAGTCACCAGGACAAATGGGGATGATAAATCTCCCCAGCCAGGACATCAAACGCAAACAAGGGTTATAATCCATTTCTTCTGCATCCAAAACAAAAATACTTGGATCTGATCACAGACCAAAATTAATAGATTGAAAGGATTCTAGGTAGCTTGTTGTGACTGTTACATTCTATCTTTACACAAAATTATAGATAAACAAAATAACATATGATCCAGCATCTGACCCAGCATCTGTTTTCAGAGGATATCACCCATCACAGCGCCACCACCTCACTGCCTGGCCCCAGAGGTAACCAGTGCTAAGAAGATTCTAGAAGTCACCAACAAGATCATTGATCTGCTGACAGGAGAGGTGAGCGGTGCCGGGAATTCTGGGACATTATCCAGTAACAGACAAGGGATGTGTCTGGATAGTGACTGTATCATTGTGTGTGTCGGGTTCCTATAAGGTGTCAGGATGTCACTGTCTATTTCTCCATAGAAGAGTATTTAGAAGGACACTAGGATCTCTACAAGGACTTCATGATGGAGAATCAGCCGCCCCTCACATCACCGGGTAAGAGGAGACTTTATTGTAAAGGAGAGAGCAGTACGGAGGCTCCACCTAGATCCCTCATCATCTGATAAACACATAGAAACAATGTATTCAGTCAGTGTGTGTGTTTCCTACAGATGTATCCAGTAATGGGAACCCACCAGAGAGATGTCCCCGTCCTCTGTATTCCCGGGATTCCACACAGGAAGATCACACCATCTCATGTAACGTTAAAGAAGCGATAAAAAAGATGGATGATGAGGTTGATGTGATGGAGGAGTTTACAAAAGAATACAGAGATCCCTCCAAGGATGTCAAAAGGGAGCCATTCGGTGACACACACCCACCAGAGAGATGTCCTCATCCTCTGTATTCCTGGGATTCCAAAAAGAATAACCACACCATTTGTGACCATGATCAGGTAAATGAAAAGGATCATAAGGATCTACTTGCTCCTTGTTCCTCCTCTTCCCCATGTGCTTCATGTAGAGAGCAGATACTTGTTCATTATTCTACCTGCTGCCCCCTGAATATGTCTCCAGGCCAGGAACAGGGCTGTTCTGCAGTAAGGGATGGGGGAGTATTTTGCAGGTCGACCTAATGTCTTTATTTTCACCTAAGTGGAGGGTTCTTTAAAGGGTCACTAAAGGAATTTTTTTTTTTAGCTAAATAGCTTCCTTTACCTTGCTGCAGTCCTGGTTTCATGTGCTCATTGTTCGTTTTTGCTTTGATGTTGCTGTAAATCCTCTCTGTTCTGGACACTTCCTGGTTGCCTTTTTCCTGATAACCACAGTACTGGGAGATTTCTCACGGTGGTCACTAATCAAGGAGCTGTGTGTAAAACGAAACTGGATTGGTGCTGAGGAGTTTTAGACAAAGTATCACTGCTCTCTATTGGCTGACTGCCCTCTAGTGGCTCTCTGTACATCAGAGAACCAGCAAACAACAGCAAAAACGAAACTAAACT
The DNA here is from genome assembly GCF_905171775.1 of Rana temporaria. NCBI lineage: Eukaryota > Metazoa > Chordata > Amphibia > Anura > Ranidae > Rana > Rana temporaria. The sequence continues at coordinate 174,796,440 of NC_053496.1, forward strand.
GCAGGCACATTAAATGATTGTTTTTTTATCTATTTTTAATCATTTTTAAAAGGAATCAGTTAACTATTATGTCTCTATGCCCTGTAAACAGTCATTTCAGCTAAAAAAAAATTTTCCTTTAGTGACCCTTTAAAATATATTGATTGAAAATAGTCTTCTACTGTCAGCAAGAAGCATATAGTTATTTTGATGGCTATGAAAGAAGGATTGGGTGTATGTACAGGTGTGTGTGTGTGTGTGTAAAATATATATATATATATATATATATATATATATATATATATATATATATGTGTGTGACCGGGCTGTGTAGTGTCATGGTGTAATAAGGGTTTGATGGCACCCAAGGTTCTCACCAATGCAGGTTGAGGTGTTCCAGGATGTGTGTCTAAAGCCTCTTACACATGATCGGACTTCCAACCAACTTTTCCGTGGATTTTGGTCCGAAGGGCATTGGCCGTGAACTTGGTATGCGTACACACGGCACAAAAGTTTTACCCAACATTCACCAAATCATGTGGTTTTTCAGCTCTTTACCGACACCCTTTGGGCAACTTCTGCTATTGTTGTCTGATGTTTAGCATTGGTTTGGAGCATGCGTGTTTGTACATTTGAATTTAGTTGGACCAATTTGTGTTCACATGATCGGATAAACTGACATAATCGATTTACTGCCCAAAAGTTGGTGAGCATGAACAGCCATATTTTTTTGTCGTTAATTTAGCCAATTGTCTGATGGAGCATAGACACGGTCGGATTATCCGACAGAACACGTCAGTCAGACAATTATGGCCATAAAGTTGGATCATGTGTACGAGGCTTTACTAGGAGAAAACTGAGCTTTCAGTTTTCTCCAGGACTGGCAAATCCTGTTGGGTCATGGAGGCTTTGTAGAGTATTGGGTTAGATGAAGCCTCCAACCTGGGTCCATGTTTTGATGGTGACCAACACTTGCTGATTCTGCAGTTGTGCACAGGCCTTATGATATGGAAGCTGACTGAGGGTCAGGGCTCCACCCTCCCAAGGAGACCATTGTGTTGCCAGGGAACAGAAGGCACACGAAGATATTAGGTATGTGTGTCTGTCTGCACTGGCCAGGCTGACACCTGAAGCTAGAGTTGATGCAGGAGTAGCATGTGCACACCGTAGTGTTCTGGAATGAATTTTCTAATCGGCTAAGATCCAATGTACGACACCAGCTAAAAAAAAATGCTCTAGACCCAGGGGAAATCTTCCATCACACTTCTTTCTAGAATGTCCATCAAGGGTGCAGCCCTCCTTGTTATATCGCAAAAATTAAAAACCCCAGTAGTAATCAAATACTGCCAAAGGAAAGCTCTATTTGTGTGCAAGAAAAAAAAAAAAGAAAAATTATATAAATTTAGTTTGGGTACAGCATTGCATGACCATGCAATTGCCAGTTCAAGGAGCACAATGCTGAATACCAAAAAATGGCCTAGTCATGAAGGGGGTAAAACCTTCCAGGGCTCAAGTGGTTAATTGGGGTTATCATCTTTTGGGGTTTAGGTTGAAGAACTGAAAGACATCAAAGTTGAGGGTAAAGAGGAAGAAAAAGAGACATTGGTGAGTGGAGATCAGCAGTCTATGGAGGAGGACGGTCCCCTCTCGTATTCCCGGGATTCCATACAAGAATATCACAGCTATACACACCATGATCAGGTAGGTGAAACTGAGCAATAGAACTCAAATGATATTAAACTATGAGGTGACATGCTTTTATGTAATCTCTGTTATTTGCAGTAATGTTTCCAGATGTTACATTTTATCATCTTTGGGGTTTAGGGTGAAGAACCGAAAGACATCAAAGTTGAGATTAAAGAGGAAGAAGAGGAAAGGTTTGTGAGGGGAGATCAGCAGTCTATGGAGGAGGGGGGGATGATTATGGAAAGTAAACAGGAGGAATCTTCTCTACATATGGAAACAAGTAAGTAATAAACTTCATATTTTCATTGTACTTTTTTTTATTTTTGTTCATATGTTAATTTTAGGCCTGAAGATTAGTTAAAACCCCCAAACATATATTTTAATATAGTAATGGTCCCACTGGTCAATCCAAGTGGATGCCAACATGGGGCCCTCGAAGAAGTAGGTTTGACTGCATTCCACGCAAAGATTTGTGGGGTACAGCATAGCGTATTTGAGGTGTAGAGCGCGGAGGTGCCGCTTAACATTTTGGAACCTGGACCGTTACCGTTGTATCTCATTGGAGAAGTCCGGGAAGACGGCCACATGTGTGTTGGTATGGGGGATATTTCCCTTCTCTCTGGTCAGGCAGAGGATCTTGTTGCGGTCGCTGAAGTTGAGAAACTTCGCTATCAGGGTACGTGGTGAAGCTCCTTGGGGAGGAGGGCGGGCAGGGATTCGATGGGCTCTCTCCACTGCGAACATTACTGAGAATGCGTCCCTGCCAAAGGTTGATGTCGGGAGGTTTTCAAGGAAGCTCGCCGAATCATTGCCCTCCGTACTCTCAGGAAGGCCGATGAAGTGGAGGTTACATCTCCGGAGACGATTTTCCATGTCGTCCTGTTTCGCGCTAATCTGTTGTCGCTGGCGGCGTATCTCGTCAGTGGTATGTTGCAGGGGGTGCAAGATATCTTCCGCTCTGCTAATGTAGGTCTCCGTCTCGCGTTCCCGAAGAGTAGAGAGGTACTGCCGGATAAGGGACATATCAATTTTGACCTCCTCAATTTTGGTGGTGAGCGTGCTCTGGCACAGGGTGAAAGCATCCAGTACTTTGTTAGTAGCCACCACAGAGTGTTCCGTGTCTGGGGAAGCATCGTCGCAATCTTTGGCCTGTTGGTCTTCTTCAAACCGGCGGTATTTGGCTAGCTTGTCGGAGGCCTCGGAATTATTTTTAGTAGGGGCGGTAAGGAGGATCCCCAAGTGTACCAAGATGGCCGCTGCTTACTAGGCCGGATCCTCTATGTCCCACTTCCCACCCCCCGCAGGCAGCGACTAGGTAGCTGTACGGTCCGGAGGCTGTATCGGGGAGCTTGGGGTGGTCAGGGAGGCCTGTGATACTTGCCCAGGCCATCGCTGGGTGGAGCAAGATGGCCCCCACTACGGGAGTTAGATCGGGGCCACGGTCTGTCCCAGAGCAGGGGTAGGGAGGCGCTGCGGTAGCCGCTTCAGGCAGGAACTGCGGGGGAAGCAGGGCAGGTCCCCGGGAGTAGATGATGGCAGGAATCGAGCAGGAATCAGGCAGGATAGTAAAGAGAGGAGTATGGGCAAGCGGAGCTCACTCTACATGTGACCTATCCCATTTCTCTCCAGGCAATGGTAGTTGAACATTTTTATATCACGTGATATTGGCTTAACTGTTTTTCAAATATTTTCAGGGAAAATACACTAAAATAATTTTAGTGCACACAACTCCAATTATAATACCCATTTTTTAAATATTTTGTATAAAGGACAGTGTGCCTTGTCATCTGCCGACTCAGCGGGGATTAACGGAGCGATCCCCGCTGAGCAAGCGGGTGTAAAGGGGTCTTAAGTTGCATTCGTAAAATCAATGAACTTTTGCATTATATTCTAATTTTTCGAGTTTCATCTGTATGGTTTAGGGACAGGTCAACTGTTAATGGCTCCTTGAGGGTCCTATAAAAAGGTGGAGATACTGTACCATCTCTATTCCTCAATATAATGTCATGTTCCCAACAAATGAGGAGGAGATACTGTACACCATATGAAAGGTCCATCTCCATTCCTCAATATAACGTCATGTTCCCAACAAATGAGGAGGAGATACTGTGTACACCATATGAAAGGTCCATGTCCATTGACCCTTTATCTGTTTTGTATTGATATTTTTGTGTTGAGCCCCCTTCAGACGAGCAATTCGATCAGGTTCGCCTCTCAGTTTTTTCAGGCCTGTTTGGATGGTCCATGCATGCCTTTGGACAGGCGGGTGTAAACAGACTTTGGATTGGAAGGTAGTCCGGTTACCCCGGCCGCCCATAGAGCAGACAGGGCTAAAACTGAACGGACACAGATGTGTCATCCGCCCGATCTCCTCCGATCAGAAGGAGATCTGTCAGCGGATTCCCTGCTGATCGGAACGGAATCCACCTCATCTGAAAGGGGCCTTACAGTTGTACCCAATCATGCCATAGTTCTGTGAAATTATTGGCTGTTAGTACGACATCCATGATTTCTTATTTACTGACACCTTCATCATTTATTTTAAATCTGCTTTCCAACAGATGGACGCCATGTCAGGAATTCCTCGGAGAGATATCCTATATCATCTGCAGATTGGAACTCAAAAGATGACGGAATAAGACCGACTTCACCAGAAGTAAATCCCAATGCACAAAATATCCCCAGACCTTACCATTCATCTACATCAATGGATGTCTCTAATCCTGAGGGATCTTCTTATCAATCACAAACTATTCCTTCAGACGTCCAGCTTAGTTCTCACCGTGCAGAAACATCTACAGATCCATCTAATCCCGGGGAGTCCTCTTTGACCCAGAAAATGGTTCACGCAAGTGAGAATCCAGTCTCATGTTTCGGGTGTGGGGCATCTTTAAAAACAAGTTCTGAACTTTTTGTACATCTCAGGTCTCACACCAGCGTGTCCTTTTCATGTTCAGAGTGCGGGAAATCTTTCACTGAGAAAAGAGAACTTCTTACACACCAGAAAACTCACAATAGTTCATGTTCAGAGTGCGGGAAATATTTCTCTGACAAAAGCAAACTTCGATCACATCTAAGAACTCACACTGGCGAGCGTCCATTTTCGTGCACAGAGTGTGGGAAATGTTTCACTCAGCAAGGGAGCCTTATTAGACACCAAAGAAGGCACAAAAGCGATTTGCGTTTCTCTTGTTCAGAGTGCGGGAAATTTTTCCTTGAGAACTCGCACCTGGTTACACATCAGAGAAGTCACACGGGCGAGCGTCCATTTTCGTGCTCAGAATGTGGGAAATCTTTCATTCAGCAAGGGGACCTTATTAGACACCAAAGAAGGCACAAAAACGATTTGCGTTTCTCTTGTTCAGAGTGCGGAAAATTTTTCCTTCAGAAAACACACCTGGTTAGACATCAGAGAATTCACAAGGGCGAGCGCCGTTTCTTGTCAAGACTGCAGGAAGGGTTTCACTCAGAAAGCCAACCTTCTTACACACCAGAGAATTCACACGGGGGAGCGTCCTCTCGGGTGTTCAGAGTGCGGGAAGAGTTTCACTGACAATAACTGAAAAACTTATTCCACACCAACGGAGACACACGGGCGAATATATTTTTTCGTGTTCAGAGTGCAGGAAGGGTTTTACACACAAAGATTATCTTATTATTTTCTATATCCCGGTTTTATAACTGAGCCTTTTACCACTGTGCCTACTTTATATTTTGCACTGATGTCAGTTTATTTTTCTATGTTTGAGTGTATTGCCTAACGTTTATGACCAGGTTGTCTGGTGGTATTGTTGTTGTTTTTTGTATGTTTTATTTCTGTTTGTTGGTTTGTCTTAAACCTAATAAAAATATCTTAAAAAAAAAAAAGATTATCTTATGAGACATATAAGTAAAGACACTTGCTGATACTGTTAATAAACATATGGTGGCAATAAACTGGTGGTTTTGTTCAATTCACAGAATGATAAAAAATTATTTGTATAGATATTCCTGCAAAAGTGTCTTTGGTGTGCTGAGTCACCTGCTGATTACTTACACTATATGACTAAAAGTATTGGGACACCTGCCTTTACACAAACATTAACTTTAATGGCATCCCAGTCTTAGTCCGTAGGGTTCAATATTGAGTTAGGCCACCCTTTGCAGTCGTAACAGCTTCAACTCTTCTGGGAAGGCTGTCACAAGGTTTAGGAGTGTGTCTATGGGATAGTTTGACCATTCTTCCAGAAGCGCAGGTGTCTCTTTCACTTCTGGCTCAGGGCCCCTAGTAATTTAACAGGAGGCACCACAGCATGGCGTGGCATGAGTACCTGGAAGTTCTTGTGGTCACAGGTGTGGATGAGTCATCTATACATTCCTGGCGGCAGACTGGACCACGGTTGCCAAGCAGAAGAGATGATAGTCTGTGGGGAATGCGGTAGAGACTGGCAGGTCACCGTAGACAGACAGCAGGCACAGGCAGACTACTGGGTAGCCGGGTACAGGTTGGCAGGCACATGTACTGAGCAGAGAGTTCATTAGCAGAGTCAAGCAAGCTGAATTGGTAACTGGTGGACAGATCAGGTGTAAGCGGAAGACATAAGAGCAGTCAGAGTCCAGGCCAGGGTCAGTAACCGTGAGACATATCAGCATTAGAAAGTAGGCAGAGACATAATCCAGACAGAAATTAGCAGCGTTACTGATACAGAGGCTAGGATAGGCACATTTTTGGAGTAAAAGCTAAATAAAAGAGAAAAATCTGTACAAATTAGACTTAAATATAATATCACTAACAAATATGATCTCAGAAGCACTCACCAATTGTTGCTAGACCTGATGTCCTGTCAAGAGAGGGTGACCCGGCCAGTAGCTGTACAGCCGTTAGTCTTCCCTTTGAGGTCTGAGCAGACTGTGTGATCTCTTGAGGTAATCTCTCCTCTAAAGTCTGGGCAGGCTGTGTGTTTTCCTGAGGTAATCTCTCCTCTGAGGTCTGAGCAGGTTGTGTGAATTCCTGAGGTAATGTCTCCTCTGAGGTCTGAGTAAACCGTGAGCCATATCAGCATTAGAAAGCAGGTAGAGACACAATCCATACTAAAATTGCTCCTGAGTAACTAGCAGTGACAACAAAATAAAAGCCCAGTTGAGAAATTAGCAGTGTTACTGATACAGAGGCTAGGATAGGCACATTTTTGGCGTACAAGCTAAATAAAAGAAAAAAATCTTAAATATAATATCACTAACAAATATAGGCTCAGAAGCACTCACCAATTGTCGCTAGACCTGATGCCCTGTCAGGAGAGGGAGACCCGGCCAGTAGCTGTACAGCCGTTAATCTCTCCTTTGAGGTCTGAGCAGACTGTGTGATCTCCTTGGGTAATTTCTCCTCTGAGGTCTGAGCAGCTTGTGTGAATTCTTGAGGTAATCTCTCCTCTGAGGTCTGAGTAAACTGTGTGACTTCCTGAGGTAATTTCTCCTTTGAGGTCTGAGCAGGCTAGCCTCGTGCATACGACCGGTTTTCCCGGCAGAAAAACTGCCAGGAAGGCATTTGGCCGGGAATCCCCAACAGGAAAACTGCCCGGGAAAAATAGAGAACCTGCTCTCTATTTTCCTGTCAGGATTCACAGCAGAGTGTTTCCTGCCGAGAAAACCAGTCGTCTGTATGCTTACCTGTCCATGGTAAACCTACGCATGCTCGATAAGACTTTGACGGGGTGTAGCAAGATGGCGGCAACGGCATTGAATGTGATGAGCGCTGGCTTGTCGTAGTCGATGACGTCACAGCGTTCTTACCATTCAAAAGAACGGCGGTTCTTTTGAATGGCCGTCTGTATGCATGGCTTAGCAAGGCAAGCTTGCAAGGAATCTTGTCAAGAAAACCAACGTTTTTTTCCTGACGGGATACCCGGCCGTGTGTACAGGGCTGCTGTGTGATTTCCTGAGGTAATTTCTCCTCTGAGGTCTGAGCAGGTTGTGTGATCTCCTGAGGTAATCTCTTCCCCTGAGGTGTGAGCGGTCTATGTGAATTTCTAAGGTAATTTCTCCTCTAAAGGTTTGAGCAGGCTGTGAGAGTTCCTGAGGTAATCTCTCCCCCTGAGGTCTGAGCAGGTTGTGTGATTTTCTGAGGTAATCTCTCCTCGGGATGATGGTGTCATGTCATACACAGGTATATGGGGTTATAAGGGAAGATGGTGTCATGTCACACACAGGAATATGGGGTTATGTATCTGAGGCTTTAAAAAGATCAAATGAGTGTTTTTAATATATATATTCATTAATTTATTGTTTCAGTTTTAATTGCTTTGTAATGTTTGTTTTTAATACACAACATCAAGGGAGAAGGTGGCAGAAGAGAAAAATAAATAAATAAATTAGAGTAGAACATAGGATGCAGTTATTAAATCACAACTAGGTGGCGATCTCACTTATTGTGAGTGGATCGCATAGACAGGAAGTGATGTAAGATAAAGATAGGACCCTGTATAAGTTAGAGACAGGAAGTTCCGTGTTAGAGGTGATTTGTGAGGAAGCAGAGAGGAGACATTGCTGGAACTGGAAGGAGAGGAGGTAATAAGATATTATTTTATATTTACATTCAGTAACCCCCCGTCATGTCCATCCTCTTCCTCTATATTCACTAAAGTACACACAGAATCAAGGAAGGAAAATTCTCATACAACAAATGCTTTTTTTTTTGTTGTTTATTGTTTCTGATTATGCGCAGTCTTTCTTTTCAGATTTTTCTCGTACGAAAACGGTACACATTAAAATAAAATAGTTTGTTCTGTTCTGAATTTTGATGTTTGTCTGTTCGGAAAGTCGTAATCGGCTGTCGAAAGTTGTGTACACAGTATCAGAAAATCGAAAATCGTTCCTCGGACCAAAATTTTCGCCCAATTTTCTTATAGTGTGTACGAGTCTTAAGAAGTTAAAGGGAATCTCTTTAAAGAAGATCTATCATTGTCATTTTTTTACAGTTCTTATCCAAATTGGAGCCATGTTTCTAAATGCTTTCTCACCATAGTTATAAGGTTTGAACTGCCCCTCCCCTCCTGCTGTGGTCGATCTGACAACAGCCTTGAAGGAGACGGCTGATTCATAGGTCTATTCCTGCTCCAGTGACAATGCAACTTTTACTATTTTCTCTCACTTTAAGTCCTGGGTACAATAGTCACCAGGACAAATAGAGATGATAAATCTCCCCAGCGGGGACATCAAAAGCAAAGAAAAAAAAACTGATAAGGGTGATAATCCTTTTCTACTGCATCCAAAAGTAAAACACTTGGATCTGAACACAGACCAAAATGGATAGATTGGAAGGATTCTGGGTAGCTTGTTGTGACTGAAACTTTCTCTCTTTACACAAAATTATAGATAGACAAACTAACAGATGATCCATTAACACCCAGCATCAGTCTTCACAGGACATCACCCATCACAGCGCCTCCACCTCACTGCCTGACAACAGAGGTAACCAGTGCCAAGAAGATTCTAGAAGTCACCAACAAGATCATTGAGTTGCTGACAGGAGAGGTGAGCGGTGCCGGGAATTCTGGGACATTATCCAGTAACAGACAAGGGATGTGTCTGGATGGTGACTGTATCATTGTGTGTGTCAGGTTCCTATAAGGTGTCAGGATGTCACTGTCTATTTCTCCATGGAGGAGTGGGAGTATTTAGAAGGACACAAGGATCTCTACAAGGACGTCATGATGGAGAATCAGCCGCCCCTCACATCACCGGGTAAGAGGAGACTTTATTGTAAAGGAGAGAGCAGTACGGAGGTTCCACCTAGATCCCCCATCATCTGATAAACACACAGAAACAATCTATTCAGTCAGTGTGTGTGTTTCCTACAGATGGATCCAGTAATGGGAACCCACCAGAGAGATGTCCCCGTCCTCTGTATTCCACACAGGAAGATCACACCATCTCATGTAAAATTAAAGAAGAGATAAAAAAGGAGGATGAAGATGAGTTTGATGTGATGGAGGAGTTTTCAAAAGGACACAGAGATCCCTCCAAGAATGTCAAGAGGAGGTCATTTGGTGACACAAATACACCAGAGAGATGTCCTCATCCTCTGTATTCCTGGGATTCAAAAAAGAATAACCACACCATTTGTCACCATGATCAGGTAAATTAAAATGATACAAAAGGATATACTTGCTCCTTGTTCCACCTCTTCCCCCTGTGCTCCATGTAGAGAGCAGATACTTTTTAATTTTTCTACCCGTTGCCCCCTGAATATGTCTCTAGGCCAGGAACAGGGCTGTTCTGCAGTAAAGGTTTGGGGGAGTATTTTGCATGTCGATCTAATGTATTTATTTTCACCTAAGTGGAGGGTTCTTTAAAATATATTGATTAAAAATAGTCTTTTACTGTCAGCAAAAAGCATATAGTTCTTTTGATGGCTATGAGAGAAGGATTGAGTGTGTGTGTATATGTGGCGGTGTGACCCTGTGCGACCTTAAAGACATTTGGTTTACGCCAGATTTTGGAGAGAAATGTACGCTATTTGCACAGCTGTGTTTTGGGTTATTTAGTTCTGACCTGACTATGTCTCAGGGCCCCACCCAACAGATGGGAAGTCTGTTCCTGGGAGTCACGTGGACTCCCATCCCTCTGAGAGAGGAGTCAGACGCTGCATGGGTGCAGCCAGAGCATGCATGTCTGCAGGAGGCAGATTTTATTGGTGATTGAGCAACAAGGCGCTGATCAGGAGCAAGCTAGGAGAGAGCTTAACTCTAGAAAACTTTGTTCTGAGGAGCAGACCTAAGGCCTAGGCAAAAGGCCTGAAACAGCACGATGGCAAGAATGAAAGCCAGGAGGCTAAAGTGTTGAGTATGCAAGATACAGTAATGGTGGAATCCCCCTGCAAGGGCTACTGATGTATTTGTGAACTTTTTGTGCTTTTAAATAAAAGTGGGCTAAATATAGTTCCTGACTGTCTTGAATCACTGAAAAAACACATTTTCCATGAGCGCTAACAACCCCCCTCCCACTATATATATATATATATATATATATATGTGACCGGGCTGTGTGGTGTCACATAAGGGTTTGGTGGCACCCAAGGTTCTCACCAATGCAGGTTGAGGTGCTCCAGGATGTGTGTCTTACTAGGAGAAAACTGAGCTTTCAGATTTCTCCAGGACTGGCCAATCCTGTTGAGTCATGGAGGCTTTGTAGAGTATTGGGTGAGATGAAGCCTCCATCCTGGGTATATGTTTTGATGGTGACCAACACTTGCTGATTGTGCAGTTGTGCACAGGCCTTATGATATGGAAGCTGACTGAGGGTCAGGCCTCCACCCTCCCAAGGAGACCATTGTGTTGCCAGGGACCAGAAGGTACACGAAGATATCAGGTATGTGTGTCTGTCTGCACTGGCCAGGCTGACACCTGGAGCTAGAGTTGATGCAGGAGTAGCATGTGCACACCGTAGTGTTCTGGAATGAATTTTCTAATAGGCTAAGATCCAATGTACGACATCAGCTAAAAAAAAAAAATTAAGAGCTAGACCCAGGGGAAATCTTCCATCACACTTCTTTCTAGAATGCCCATCAAGGGTGCAGCCCTCCTTGTTATAGCGCAACAATTAAAAACCCCAGTAGTGATCAAATACCGCCAAAAGAAAGCTCTATTTGTGTGCAAGAAAAATTATATAAATTTAGTTTGGGTACAGCGTTGCATGACCACGCAATTGCCAGTTAAAGGAGCACAATGCTGAATAGCAAAAAATGGCCTAGTCATGAAGGGGGTAAAACCTTCCAGGGCTCAAGTGGTTAATTGTATCCTATCACCTTTTGGGGTTTAGGGTGAAGAACTGAAAGACATCAAAGTTGAGGGTAAAGAGGAAAAAGAAGAGACATTGGTGAGTGGAGATCAGCAGTCTATGGAGGAGGACGTTCCCCTCTCGTATTCCCGGGATTCCATACAAGAATATCACAGCTATACACACCATGATCAGGTAGGTGGGACTGAGCAATATAACTCAAATGATATTAAACTATGAGGTGACATTCTTCTGTGTAGTCTTTTGTTATTTGCAGTAATGTTTCCAGATGTTACATTTTATCATCTTTGGGGTTTAGGGTGAAGAATCGAAAGACATCAAAGTTGAGATTAAAGAGGAAGAAGAGAAGAGGTTGGTGAGGGGAGATCAGCAGTCTATGGAGGAGGGGGAGATGATTATGAAAAGTACACAGGAGGAATCTTCTCTACATATGGACACAAGTAAGTAATAAACTTCATATTTTCATTGTACTTTTTTTTTTTTACATATGTTAAATATACATTTTAGGCCTGAAGATTAGTTAAAACACCCAAACATATATTTTAATACAGTAATGGTCCCACTGGTCAATCCAAGTGGATGTCAAATCGGGGTCCTCGAAGAAGTAGGTTCGACCACCACATTCCACACAAAGCTTTGTGGGGTACAGCATAGCGTATTTGAGGTGTAGATCGCGAAGGCGCCGCTTAACATCTTGGAACCTGGACCGTTACCATTGTACCTCATTGGAGAAGTCCGGGAAGACGGCCACATGTGTGTTGGTATGGGGGATATTTCCCTTCTCTCTGGTCAGGTGATCTTGTCGCGGTCGCTGAAGTTGAGAAACTTCGCTATCAGGGTACGTGGTGGAGCTCCTTTGGGAGGAGGGCGGGCAGGGATTCGATGGGCTCTCTCCACTGCGAACATTACCGAGAATGCGTCCCTGCCAAAGGTTGATGTCAGGAGGTTTTCAAGGAAGCTCGTCGAATCATTGCCCTCAGCATTCTCAGGAAGGCCGATGAAGCGGAGGTTACATCTCCGGAGGCGATTTTCCATGTTGCCCTGTTTCGTGCTAATCTGTTGTCGCTGCAGCGTACCTCGTCAGTGGTATGTTGCAGGGGGTGCAAGATATGTTCTGATCTGCTAATGTGGGTCTCCGTCAGGGGTCCCGGAGGGTAGAGAGGTCCTGCCGGATAAGGGACACCTTAATTGGCCACCTCAATTTTGGTGGTGAGCGTGCACTGGCACAGGGCGATAGCATCCAGTACTTTGTTAGTAGCCACCACAGACTGTTCCGTGTCCGGGGAAGCGTCATCGCCATCTCTGGCCTGTTGGTCTTCTTCAAGCCGGCGGTATTTAGCTAGCTTGTCGGAGGCCTCGGAATTCTTTTTTGATAGAGACATACTGTAGGGGCGGTCAGGAGGATCCCCGAGTGTACCAAGATAGCCGCTGCTTACTAGACCCGATCCTCTATGTCCCACTTCCCACCTCTGTCTAGGGGTGTCCCAATGTGAGCTGCAGGCAGTGACTAGGTAGCTGTGCGGTCCGGAGGCTGGATTGGGGAGCCTGGGCTCTAGGTGGTCAGGGAAGCCTGTGATACTTGCCCATTCCGTCGCTGGGTGGAGTAAGATGGCCAGAGCAGCTGCAGGGTAAGGAGGCGCTGCGGTAGTGGCTTCAGGCAGTCCGGAGGCTGTTGCAGGAGGGGATGGAGCACAGGTCAGACAGGAAGGCCAGGAGAACTCGCTGGGGCCGCCACCGGGTGGACCAACATGGCCGCTGCTCCAGGAACTAGGCCGGTGCCGCGGCCTTTCCTAAGGCAGATGACCGGGAAGCCCTGCATTGGTGGTGCCGGCAGCGTTCTAGCAAGCTGGCAGGCTTCAGGAAGTTAGGGGGAAGCAGGACAGGTCCCCGGGAGTAGATGATAGCAGGAATCAAACAGGATTTAGGCAAGATAGTAAAGAGAGGAGTATGGGCAAGCGGAGCTCACTCTACATGCGACCTATCCCATTGCTCTCCAGGCCACACCCCCCTTAATATAGTAATGGTAGTTGAAAATTGTTATATCGCGTGATATTGGCTCAACTGTTTCTCAAATATTTTCAGGGAAAATACACTAAAATTATTTTAGTGCACACAACTCCAATTATAATACCCATTTTTTGTAACATACTGTTAAAGGATGAGGTTGCATTGGGTAAATAGATGCTCAAAGGGTCAAGACTTAAAGTCAGGTTTATTTTCAGTGGGAATGCATTTCTGGCACCTCTAGTGCTAAATGTACTGTATGTAATGGCAAGGGGTGTGCTGGAGAGTCTATTTATGTTGGCTGCTGCGGCATATATTATCGTGGGAGATCTGTTGTTGCTGGGAGGTCTATTGATGCAGGGGGATCTATTGTTGCTGGGAGGACTTTGGGAGTGATGTACAGGTGAAATTCAATGTTTTTTAATATTGTGCAAAAGTTCATTTATTTCACTAATGCAACTTATAAGGTGAAACTAACATATGAGAGAGACTCATTACATGCAAAGCAAGATAGTTCAAGCCATGATTTGTCATGATTGTGATGATTATGGCTTACAGCTCATGAAAACCCCAAATCCACAATCTCATAAAATTAGAATATTGTGAAAAGGTGCAATATTCTAGCCTCAAAGTGTCCCACTCTAATCGGCTAATTAAGCCATAACACCTGCAAAGGGTTTCTGAGCCTTTAAATGGTCTCTCAGTCTGGTTCAGTAAGAATCACAATCATGGGAAAGACTGCTGACCTGACAGTTGTGCAGAAAACCATCATTGACACCCTCCATAAGGAGGGAAAGCCTCAAAAGGTAATTGCAAAAGAAGTTGGATGTTCCCAAAGTGCTGTATCAAAGCACATTAATAGAAAGTTATGTGGAAGGGAAAAGTGTGGAAGAAAAAGGTGCACAAGCAGCAGGGATGACCGCAGCCTGGAGAGGATTGTCAGGAAAAGGCCATTCAAAAGTGTTGGGGACTTTCACAAGGAGTGGACTGAGGCTGGAGTCCGTGCATCAAGAGCCACCACACACAGACGGATCCTAGACATGGGCTTCAAATGTCGTATTCTTTTTTTAAGCCTCCTGAACAACAAACAATGTCAGAAGCGTCTCATTGGAAAACCAAGGAGCCGGAGTATGGAGGAAGAATGGAGGGGCACACACTGCAAGATGCTTGAAGTCCAGTGTGAAGTTTCCACAGTCAGTGATGATTTGGGGAGCCATGTCATCTGCTGGTGTTGGTCCACTGTGCTTCATTAAGTCCGGGGTCAACGCAGCCGTCTACCAGGAGATTCTGGAGCACTTCATGCTTCCTTCCGCAGACGAGCTCTATGGGGATGATGACTTTATTTTCCAGCAGGACTTGGCACCTCCCCCACACTGCCAAAAGCACCAAAACCTGGTTCAATGATCGTGGGATTACTGTGCTTGATTGGCCAGCAAACTCGCCTGACCTGAACCTCATAGAGAATCTAAGGGGCATTGCCAAGAGAAAGATGAGAGACATGAGACCGAACGATGCAGAAGAGCTTAAGGTCGCTATTGAAGCATCCTGAGTCTTCCATAACACCTCAGCAGTGCCACAGGCTGATCGCTTCCATGCCACGCCGCATTGAGACAGTAATTGCTGCAAAAGGGCCCAAACCAAGTACCAAGTACATATGCATGCTTATACTTTTCAGAGGTCTGATATTCTTCTATGTACAATCCTTGTTTTATTGATTGCATGTTATATTCGAATTTTCTGAGATTGTGGATTTGGGGTTTTCATGAGCTACACAATTATGACAAATCACATGACTTTCACACATACGGACAATATGTCCGTATTTCATCCATCCGTTTTCGGATGAACTACGGACATACATGTATCCCTATGGGATAGCGGGTGTCAGCGGATGAACATCTGCTGACACCCGATCTCATCGGTCCCAGGTATGGTCCGATTCTGCAGACAGAGGAAAATCTGTCTGAGGACTGACGGTCCGTGTTCATTCGATCCCCCCATAGAGGAGAGCGAAGATCTGACAGGGAGGTCCCTGCACAGTGTGAAGGGACCGCCCTGTCATCTGCCGACTTAACGGGGATCAATGGAGCGATCCCCGCTGAGCAAGCGGGTGTAAATTGGTCTTAAGTAGCATTAGTGAAATCAATGAACTTTTGCATGATATTCAAATTTTTCGAGTTTCATCTGTATGGTTGAGGGACTGGTCAACTGTTGATGGCTCCCTGAGGGTCCTATAAAAAAAGTGGAGGTGGAGATACTGTACATCATATTAAAGGTCCATCTCCATTCCTCAATATAACGTCATGTTCCCAACAAATGAGGAGGAGATACTGTACACCATATGAAAGGTCCATCTCCATTCCTCAATATAACGTCATGTTCCCAACAAATGAGGAGGAGATACTGTGTACACCATATGAAAGGTCCATGTCCATTGACCCTTTATCTGTTTTGTATTAATATTTTTGTGTTGAGCCCCTTTCAGACGAGCAATTCGATCAGGTCCACCTCTCAGTTTTTTCAGGCCTGTTTGGCTGGTCCATGCATGTCTTTGGACTGGCGGGTGTAAACGGACTTTAGATTGGAAGGTTGTCCGGTTACACCCGGCCGCCCATAGAGCAGACAGGGCTAAAACTGAAAACTGAACGGACACAGATGTGTAATCCGCCAATTCTCCTCCAATCAGAAGGAGATCTGTCAGCGAATTCCCTGCTGATTGGAACGGAATCCACCTCATCTGAAAGGGGCCTTACAGTTGTACCCAATTCCATGCCAGAGTTCTGTGAAACTGTTGGCTGTTAGAACAACGTCTATGATTTCTTATTTACTGACACCTTTAACATTTATTTAAAAATTGCTTTCCAACAGATGGACGCCATGTCAGGAATTCTTCAGAGAGACATTCTATATCATCTGCAGATTGGAACTCAAAAGATGACGGAATAAGACCGACTTCACCAGAAGTAAATCCCAATGCACAAAATATCCCCAGACCTTACCATTCATCTACATCAATGGATGTCTCTAATCCTGAGGGATCTTCTGATCAATCACAAACTATTCCTTCAGACGTCCAGCTTAGTTCTCACCGTGCAGAAACATCTACAGATCCATCTAATCCCGGGGAGTCCTCTTTGACCCAGGAAATAGTTCACGCAAGTGAGAATCCAGTCTCATGTTTGGGGTGTGGGGCATCTTTAAAAACAAAATCTGAACTTGTTGTACATCTCAGGTCTCACACCAGCGTGACCTTTTCATGTTCAGAGTGCGGGAAATCTTTCACTGAGAAAAGAGAACTTCTTAAACACAAGAAAACTCACAAAACTGAGACTCATCCATGTTCAGAGTGCGGGAAATGTTTCTCTGACAAAAGCATATTTCGATCACATCTAAGAACTCACACGGGCGAGCGTCCGTTTTCGTGCTCAGAGTGTGGGAAATGTTTCACTCAGCAAGGGAGCCTTATTACACACCAAAGAAGGCACAAAAACGATTCGCGTTTCTCTTGTTCAGAGTGCGGGAAATTTTTCCTTCAGAAATCACACCTGGTTACACATCAGAGAACTCACACAGGCGAGCGTCCATTTTCATGCTCAGAGTGTGGGAAATGTTTCACTCAGCAAGGGAGCGTTAGTAGACACCAAAGAAGGCACAAAAAATGATTTGCGTTTCTCTTGTTCAGAGTGCGGAAAATTTTTCCTTCAGAAATCACACCTGGTTGCACATCTGAGAAGTCACAAGGGCAAGCGCCCTTTCTTGTCAAGACTGCGAGAAGGGTTTCACTCGGAAATCCAGCCTTCTTACACACCAGAGAATTCACACGGGGGAGCGTCCTCTCGTGTGTTCAGAGTGCGGGAAGAGTTTCACTGACAAAGGCGCACTTCTTCCACACCAACGGAGACACACGGCGAATATCTTTTTTCGTGTTCAGAGTGCGGGAAGGGTTTTACGCGCAAAGATTATCTTATTTGACATATAAGTAAAGAGACTTGCTGATACTGTTAATAAACATATGGTGGCAATAAACTGGTGGTTTTGTTGAATTCACAGAATGATAAAAAATTATTTATATAGATATTCCTGCAAAAGTGTCATTGGTGTGCTGAGTCACCTGCTGATTAGTTACACTATATTACCAAAAGTATTGGGACACCTGCCTTTATACAAACAGGAACTTTAATGACATCCCAGTCTTAGTCCGTAGGGTTCAATTTTGAGTTGGCCCACCCTTTGCAGTCGTAACCGCTTCAACTCTTCTGGAAAGGCTGTCCACAAGGTTTAGGAGTGTGTCTATGAGAATGTTTGACCATTCTTCCAGAAGCGCATTTATGAGGTCAGGCACTGATGTTGGGCGAGAAGGCCTGGCTAGCAGTCTCCACTCTAAATTCATTCCAAAGGGGTTCTATCAGGTTGAGGTCAGGACTCTGTTCAGGCCAGTCATTCTCCTCCACCCCAAACTCGCTCATTTATGTCTTTATGGACCGCTGCTGTCTGACATTCAGGGTTGTGAGAGGGCAATCAGCATCCAGCCATGCAATACAGGGCCAGCAGTCCAGCATTGTACAGCATGGCATGAGCAGGGCTTTTTTTCAGGGGGAACTTGGGGGAACTCAGTTCCACCACCTCTGGCTCAGACCCTTTGGTGCCTGCTCACCACAATCACTTGTAAACACAGAAGTCTGGTTTCTGTATTTACAAGTGATAGCTCTGCCCTCTGTGTGTAACCCCCTGAACTCTGCATGTGATGCAATCCTGGCATTTAATGCCCCTTTAAGACCCTTCTACTGTTTTTGAAATCTGAACGGGGTCGTAGTTGAGTTCCTGCACCTATTTTCTGAGAAAAAAAGCTCTGGGCATGAGGGAGCTGTAACCAGTCAGGCAGTGAACAGAAGAGGATTCGGTGCACCGGATCCACCATGAGGACAAAGCCTATTGGTGGAAGTATTATTCCCTTCCAGCCCAGCCCCAGCGTCCCTTTAATAGAAGAATTGGGCGTTCACGTGACCACTTTAATTGACTATAAATGTAAAAAGCAGTGCAGCGCTAATATAAGTGATAAATGCTTATATGCAATTAAGTAATAGCAGTGAAACCAAAAGAAAAAAATTGTTCTTTGAGAAGAGACCAAATAAGTAAAATAAATAAAATAAATATGTGATGGAAAAGACAGCAAAGTCCGTTTGGAAACCCAATTATAAAAAATGTGTCTCAATCAAGTGAAAAAGAGTCCTTAATTAGCAAAATGTGATGAGATCTTGATTGCTGTGAAAAAGGTGTTCACCCATGCAGTTTGTGAAAGGAAGATTGGCCGCTTACCAGAGGTAAAGACTGTTTTCCACCAGTCTTATGAAGCCTATGGGAAGTCTGGTCTCCCAATACCTTTTCTGCAAAGTTAAACCTCAGTAATCGCTCCGGATATCATAAATTGGAATAAAAGAAACTTTTCATAGTGCATACCGTTTAAACCAGATGTAGGATTTAATAAAAGTAATGCACTTACAGTTATGTTGCCAAAAAACTGTATATAAATGGACAAGGGAAAGAGAGAGCGCTTCAGCTGTAGTGTTCCGATGCTCCTCGCTACTCAATCTGCAACCACGGCCAGCGTTCAGGACGGAACG
The DNA here is from genome assembly GCF_905171775.1 of Rana temporaria. Classification (NCBI taxonomy): domain Eukaryota; kingdom Metazoa; phylum Chordata; class Amphibia; order Anura; family Ranidae; genus Rana; species Rana temporaria. Next base: position 174,815,504 of record NC_053496.1, read on the forward strand.
CAATGACGTCACGGCACCCAACAATTGTTTCGTCGCAAGGGGACTTCTACGGGGGATTAGCCGGATTAATTGACTATCACAGTGGTTACATGATCGGGAGTCGAACTCGCTGGCTCCTGATCATTAGTACAGACCAAGAGCTGTCTTTGGCAGCTCATTCACTGTGCCAGAATTGCGTAGTGAGCATTCTTTCAGCACAGAGAGCTATGCTGGCCATGTATTCATATGTGTAGGTGTAATGTCCACCTCTTTTATGCCACATACCTGTATGTGAATGTGTTACATGGGTTGGACCACCTGGTGGTGGAGTCTGACATGGAGAGGCAGGTGTCTCTTACACTTCTGGCTCCAGGTCCCTAGTAACGTAACCGTAGGCACCAGAGCATGTCGTGGCATGAGTGCCTAGAAGTTCTTGTGGTGACAGGTGTGGATGAGTCATCTATGCATTCGCGGCGGCAGACTGGACCAGGGTTGCCAAGCAGCACAGATGATAGTCTGTGGGGAATGCGGTAGAGACTGGCAGGTCACAGTAGACAGACAGCAGGCGCAGGCAGACTACTGGGTAGTCATGTACAGGTTGGCAGGCACATGTACTGAGCAGAGAGTTCGTTAGCAGAGTCAGGCAAGCTGAATTGATAACTGGTGGACAAATGAGGTGTAAGCGGAAGACATAAGAGCAGTCGAGCTCAGGCCAGGGTCAGTAACCATGAGACATATCAGCATTAAAAAGCAGGCAGAGACATAATCCAGATTCTTGCTAAAATTGCTCCTGAGTAACTAGCAGTGACAACAAAATGTATGTTACTGATACAGAGGCTAGGACAGGCACATTTTTGTAGTAAAGGGTAAATAAAAGACAAAAATCCTGTACAAATTAGATTTAAATATAATATCACTAACAAGTATAGGCTCAGAAGCACTCACCAATTGTTGCTAGACCTGGTGTCCTGGCAGGAGAGGGAGACCCGGCCAGTAGCTGTACAGCCGTTAATCTCTCCTCCTGAGGTCTGAGCAGGTTGTGTGAATTCCTAAGGTAATTTCTCCTCTGAAGCCTCGTACACACGACCGAGAAACTCGACGGGAGAAACACATAGTTTTCCTCGTCGAGTTCCTTGTTAGGCTGTCGAGGAACTCGACAAGCCAATTTTCTCCATTCCGTCAAGGAAATAGAGAACATGCTCTTTTTTTGGCTTGTCGAGTTTCTCGACAGTTTCCTCGACGAAAATGTACACACGACCGGTTTCCTTGGCAAAAAAAATATCTCCCAGCAAGTTTCTTGCTGGTTTTTGCCGAGAAACTCGGTCGTGTGTACGAGGCTTTGAGGTCTGAGCAAGCTGTGTGATCTTCTGAGGTAATTTCTCCTCTGAGGTCTGAGTAAACTGTGATTTCCTGAGGTAATCTCTCCTCCGGTCTGAGCAGGCTTTGTGATTTCCTGAGGTAATTTCTCCTCTGAGGTATGAGCAGGTTGTGTGAATTCCTGAGGTAATGTCTCCTCTGAGGTCTGAGTAAACCATTGGAAAGCAGGCAGAGACACAATCCAGACTCTTGCTAAAATTGCTCCTGAGTAACTAGCAGTGACAACAAAATAAAAGCCCAGTTGAGAAATTAGCAGTGTTACTGATACAGAGGCTAGGATAGGCACATTTTTGGCGTACAAGCTAAATAAAAGAGAAAAATCTGTACAAATTGGACTTAAATATAATATCACTAACAAATATAGGCTCAGAAGCACTCACTAATTGTTGCTAGACCTGATGCCCTGACAGGAGAGGGAGACCCGGCCAGTAGCTGTACAGCCGTTAATCTCTCCTTTGAGGTCTGAGCAGACTGTGTGATCTCCTTGGGTAATTTCTCCTCTGAGGTCTGAGCAGTTTGTGTCAATTCTTGAGGTAATCTCTCCTCTGAGGTCTGAGTAGGCTGTGTGATCTCCTGAGGTCTGAGCAGGCTGTGTGATTTCCTGAGATAATTTCTCCTCTGAGGTCTGAGTAGGCTGTGTGATCTCCTGAGGTCTCAGCAGGCTGTGTGATTTCCTGAGGTAATTTCTCCTCTGAGGTCTGAGCAGGCTAGCCTCGTACATACGACCGGTTTTCCCGGCAGAAAAACTGCCAGGAGAGCATTTGGCCGGGAATCCCCAACAGGAAAACTGCCCGGGAAAAATAGAGAACCTGCTCTCTATTTTCCTGTCAGGATTCACGGCAGAGTGTTTCCTGCCGAGAAAACCGGTCGTCTGTATGCTTACCTGTCCATGGTAAACCCGCGCATGCTCGATAAGACTTTGACGCATGCGCGGTAGCATGCAAGTTTAGTGTGGGCTGTAGCAAGATGGCGGCGACGGCATTGAATGTGATGAGCGCCGGCTTGTCGTAGTCGATGACGTCACAGCGTTCTTACCATTCAAAAGAATGGCGGTTCTTTTGAATAGCCGTCTGTATGCACGGCTTTGCAAGGCAAGCTTGCAAGGAATCTTGTCAAGAAAACCAAAGTTTTTTTCCTGACGGGATACCCGGCCGTGTGTACAGGGCTGCTGTGTGATTTCCTGAGGTAATTTCTCCTCTGAGGTCTGAGCAGGTTGTGTGATCTCCTAAGGTAATCTCTTCCCCTGAGGTGTGAGCGGTCTATGTGAATTTCTAAGGTAATTTCTCCTCTAAAGGTTTGAGCAGGCTGTGAGAGTTCCTGAGGTAATCTCTCCCCCTGAGGTCTGAGCAGGTTGTGTGATCTCCTGAGGTAATCTCTTCCCCTGAGGTGTGAGAGGTCTATGTGAATTTCTAAGGTAATTTCTCCTCTAAAGGTTTGAACAGGCTGAGGTAATCTCTCCCCCTGAGGTTTGAGCAGGCTGTGTGATTTTCTGAGGTAATCTCTCCTCGGGATGATGGTGTCATGTCATACACAGGTATATGGGGTTATAAGGGAAGATGGTGTCATGTTAAACACATGAATATGGGGTTATGGATCTGGGGCTTTAAAGCGGGAGTTCACCCAATTAAGTTTTTTTTTCTCTTTTCCCCTTAGATGGATGCTCGTTTTGTCTAGAGGAATTGGCAAGTTGTTTTAAAATATGAGCCGTACTTACCGTTTTCGAGATGCATCTTCTCCGTCGCTTCCGGGTATGGGTCTTCGGGAGCGGGCGTTCCTTCTTGATTGACAGTCTTCCGAGAGGCTTCCGACGGTCGCATCCATCGCATCACTAGTAACTGAAAGAAGCCGAACGTCGGTGCGGCTCTATACTGCGCCTGCGCACCGACGTTCGGCTTCTTTCGGAAAATCGTGACGCGATGGATGCGACCGTCGGAAGCCTCTCGGAAGACTGTCAATCAAAATAGGAACGCCCAGTCCCGCAGCCCATACCCGGAAGCGGCGGAGAAGATGCATCTCGTAAACGGTAAGTACGGCTCATATTTTAAAACAACTAGCCGATTCCCCTAGACAAAACGAGCAGGAATCTAAGGGGAAAAATAGTTATGTATGGGTGAACCTCCGCTTTAAGAAGATCAAATGATTGTTTTTAATATATCTTTTCATTCATTTATTGATTCAGTTTTAATTGCTTTGTAATGTTTGTTTTAAATATAATACTCACAACATCAAGGGAGAAGGTGGCAGAAGAGAGAAAAAAATTAAATAGAGTAGAACATAGGATGCAGTTATTAAATCACAACTAGGTGACAATCTCATTTATTGTGAGTGGATCGCACAGACAGGAAGTGATGTAAGATAAAGACAGGACACTATATAAGGTAGAGACAGGAAGTTCCGGGTTAGAGGTGATTTGTGAGGAAGTAGAGAGGAGACCTTGCAGTAGAGGAGGTAATAAGATATTATTTTATATTTACATTCAGTACCCCCCCATCATGTCTGTCCTCTTCCTCCATATTCACTAAAGTGTGGTACACACTAAAAGAAATTTGCATGAACGATCATCCGATTTCCTTTGTTGTTTCATAGAAAGTCAGAATCAAGGAAGGAAATGGTGTATGAAAATTCTCATACAACAAATGCTTTTTTTTGTTGTTTATTGTTTCTGATCATGCGCAGTCTTTCTTTTCAGATTTTTCTCGTACGAAAACGGTACACATTAAAATAAAATAGTTTGTTCTGTTCTGAATTTTGGAGTTTGTCCGTTCGGAAAGTCGCAATCTGCTGTCGAAAGTTGTGTACACAGTATCAGAAAATCGTAAATCGCTCCTCCGACCAAAATGTTCGCCCAATTTTCTTATAGTGTGTACGATATGTGTCGTTATTTACAGTTCTTATTCCAATTGGAACCATGTTTCTAAATGCTTTCTAACCATAGTTGTAAGGTTTGACCTGCCCCCTCCCCTCCTGCTGTGGTCGATCTGACAACAGCCTTGAAGGAGACGGCTGATTCATAGGTGTATCTTGTCTTGGCTGTGAACACTTTCCTGAAACAAGCAATGGCAAATGGAATGCAGAGCCTGACACGCCCCACGTCTATTCCTGCTTCAGTGACAGTGCAACTTTTACTATTTTCTCTCACTTTAAGAGTCCTGGCTACAATAGTCACCAGGGCAAATGGAGCTGATAAATCTCCCCAGCCAGGACATCAAAAGCAAAAAAATAAAATAAAAAAACTGATAGGGGTGATAATCCTTTTCTACTGCTGCATCCAAAACTAAAACTCTTGGATCTGAACACAGACCAAATTGGATAGATTGGAAGGATTCTGGGTAGCTTGTTGTGACTGTAACTTTCTCTCTTTACATAAAATTATAGATAGACAAATTAACAGTTGATCTATTAACACCCAGCATCCGTCTTCACAGGACATCACCCATCACAGCGCCTCCACCTCACTGCCTGACAACAGAAAAAAATAGTGGCAAGAAGATTCTAGAAGTCACCAACAAGATCATTGATCTGCTGACAGGAGAGGTGAGCGGTGTCGGGAATTCTGGGACATTATCCAGTAACAGACAAGGGATGTGTCTGGATGGTGACTGTATCATTGTGTGTGTCAGGTTCCTATAAGGTGTCAGGAGGTCACTGTCTATTTCTCCATGGAGGAGTGGGAATATTTAGAAGGACACAAGGATCTCTACAAGGACGTCGTGATGGAGAATCAGCCGCCCCTCACATCACCGGGTAAGAGGAGACTTTATTGTAAAGGAGAGAGCAGTACGGAGGGTCCACCTAGATCCCCCATCATCTGGTAAACACATAGAAACAATGTATTCAGTCAGTGTGTGTGTTTCCTACAGATGGATCCAGTAATGGGAACCCACCAAAGAGATGTCCTCATCCTCTGTATTCCCGGGATTTCAAAAAGAATAACCACACCATTTGTCACCATGATCAGGTAATTTAAAAGGATCATAAGGATCTACTTGCCCCTTGTTCCTCCTTTTCCCTCTGTGCTCCATGTAGAGAGCAGATACTTATTACCGTTTTTTTCCGGTGTATAAGACGACCTTTTACAAAAATATGGCTCAAAAATCAGGAGTCGTCTTATACGCCAGATGCAGACTGCGGGTGTCCATTTTTTAAAACCCGCGCCTCCTCCTTGTGGTGTTCCGTGATAGGTGAAACACTCAGTTTCCCAGCAGAGCCTGTGTTTAGTGTTCCGCCTATCACCGACATCGTCTCGTCCTCGGACAAGAGGACGTCTGTGATAGGCGGATCACTGAACACAGGCTCTTCTGGGAAACTGAGTGTTCCGCCTATCACGGAACAGCACGAGGAGGAGGCGCGGCTTTTTAAAAAATGGACACCCGCAGTCTGACTCGCTTTGCCATGCATAAAAGAATGAAGATTGGCGAATTGATTTGAGGCAATGGCACGGTGAGGCAATGGCACAGTGAGGTGAGGCAACGGCACTGTGAGGTGAGGTGAGTCAATGGCACAGTGAGGGGGAAAGGAGGTCGTCTCATATGGCGAGTATATCCCAAAGCCCAAATTTTAGCTGGAAAATTAGGGGAGCGTCTTATACACCCAGTCGCCTTATACGCCGGCAAATACGATAATTTTTCTACCCGTTGCCCCCTGAATATGTCTCTAGGCCAGGAACAGGGCTATTCTGGAGTATGGTAAAGGTTTAGGGGAGTATTTTGCCTGTCAATCAAATGTATTTATATTGTGCCCGGGCTGTGTGGTGTAATAAGGGTTTGGTGGCACCCAAGGTTCTCACCAATGCAGTTTGAGGTGCTTCAGGATGTGTGTCTTACTAGGTGAAAACTGAGCTTTCAGGTTTCTCCATGACTAGCCAATCCTGTTGAGTCATAGAGGTTTTGTAGAGTATTGGGTGAGATGAAGCCTCCATCCTGGGTATATGTTTTGATGGTGACCAACACTTGCTGATTGTGCAGTTGTGCACAGGCCTTATGCATACCTCCCAACTGTCCCTGATTTTAAAGGAATGTCCCTGATTTAGAGCAATGTCCCTCTGTCCCTCATTCTCCTCATTTGTCCCTCATTTTGGTCTGTTCTATATAGATGTATATAAAATGCACTTTTTATCTATCAAAAAGTGTTTTCCAGTGCTAAACCTTTCATCTTATTTCTAAATTGCTGCATTTTTAAATTCCAAGAGCCAATATAAAGGAATAGTCGTGTTAAAAAAGCACTTGTGGGTTTAACCAATCGTATGTTTTTGTACAATTCTCCTTTAAGGGGGCGTGGCAATGGGTGTGTCCTATGCCTGCATACCTTTGCCGATAGGTGTCCCTCATTTCCATTTTAGAAAGTTGGGAGGTATGCCTTATGATATGGAAGCTGATTGAGGGTCAGGGCTCCACCCTCCCAAGGAGACCATTGTGCTACTAGGGAACAGAAGGTACACGAAGATATTAGGTATGCGTTTCTGTCTTCACTGGCCAGGCTGACACCTGGAGCTAGAGTTGATGCAGGAGTAGCATGTGAACACTGTAGTGAATGTTGGAATGAATGTTCTAACAGGCTAAGATCCAGTGTACGACACCAGCTAAAAAAATAAAAATTTAAGCGATAGACCCAGGGGAAATCTTCCATCACACTTCTTTCTAGAATGCCCATCAAGGGTGCAGCCCTCCTTGTTTATATCACAAAAATTAAAAACCCCAGTAGTGATCAAATACCGCCGAAAGAATGCTCTATTTATGTGCAAGAAAAAAAAGAAAAATTATATAAATTTAGTTTGGGTACAGTGTTGCATGACCACGCAATTACCAGTTAAAGTAGCACAATGCTGAATAACAAAAAATGGCCTAGTCATGAAGGGGGTAAAACCTTCCAGGGCTCAAGTGGTTAATTGTATCCTATCACCTTTTGGGGTTTAGGGTGAAGAACTGAAAGACATCAAAGTTGAGGGTAAAGAGGAAAAAGAAGAGACATTGGTGAGTGGAGATCAGCAGTCTATGGAGGACGTTCCACTCTCGTATTCCCGGGATTCCATACAAGAATATCACAGCTATACACACCATGATCAGGTAGGTGGGACTGAGCAATATAACTCAAATGATATTAAACTATGAGGTGACATTCTATGTAATCTCTTGTTATTTGCAGTAATGTTTCCAGATGTTAAATTGTATCATCTTTGGGGTTTAGGGTGAAGAATCGAAAGACATCAAAGTTGAGATTAAAGAGGAAGAAGAGGAGAGGTTGGTGAGTGGAGATCAGCAGTCTATGGAGGAGGGGGAGATGATTATGGAAAGTAAACAGGAGGAATCTTCTCTACATATGGACACAAGTAAGTAATAAACTTCATATTTTCATTGTACTTTTTAATTTTTGTACATATGTTAAATGTACATTTTAAGCCTGAAGATTAGTTAAACCCCCCAAACATATATTTTAATATAGTAATGGTCCCACTGGTCAATCCAAGTGGATGCCAACTTGGGGTCGACCATCGCATTCCATGCAAAGCTTTGTGGGGTACAGTATAGCGTATTTGAGGGGTAGAGCACGGAGGCGCCGCTTAACATCTTGGAACCTGGACCGTTGCTGTTGTACCTCATTGGAGAAGTCCAGGAAGACGACCACATGTGTGTTGGTATGGGGGATACTTCCCTTCTCTTTGGTCAGGCGGAGGATCTTGTCACGGTCGCTGAAGTTGAGAAACTTCACTATCAGGGTACGTGGTGGAGCTCCTTGGGGAACAGGGCGGGCAGGAATTTGATGGGCTCTCTCCACTGCGAACGTTACCGAGAATGCGTCCCTGCCAAAGGTTGATGTCAGGAGGTTTTTAAGGAAGCTCGTCGGATCATTGCCCTAAGCAGTCTCAGGAAGGCCGATGAAGCGGAGGTTACATCTCCGGAGGCGATTTTCCAAGTCCTGTTTTGCGCTAATCTGTTGTAGCTGGTGGTGTACCTCGTCAGTGGTATGTTGCAGGGGGTGCAAGATATCTTTCACTCTGCTAATGCGGGTCTCCATCTCCGCCACGTGGTCCCAGAGGGTAGAGAGGTCCTGCTGCATAAGGGACACATCAATTTTGACTTCCTCAATTTTGTTGGTGAGCGTGCTCTGGCAAAGGGCGATAGCATCCAGTACTTTGTTAGTAGTGGCCACAGAGTGTTCCGTGTCTGGGAAAGAATCATCGCCATCTCTGGCCTGTTGGTCTTCTTCAAGCCGGCGGTATTTGGCTAGCTTGTCAGAGGCCTCTAAAGTCTTTTTTGATGGACACATACTGTAGGGGCGGTCCGGAGGATCCCAGAGTGTACCAAGATGGCCGCTGCTTTCTAGGCACAACTCCAATTTTAATACCCATTTTTTGTAACATATTGTATAAAGGATGAGGTTGCATTGGGTAAATAGATGCCCGAAGGGTCAAGACATAAAGTCAGGTTTTTTTTCAGTGGGAATGCATTTCCGGCATCTCTAGCGCTGAATGTTCTGTATGTAATGGCAAGGGGTGTGCTGGAGAGTCTATTAATGTTAGCTGCTGCGGCATATATTATCCTTGGAGATCTGTTGTTGCTGGGAGGTCTATTGATGCAGGGGGATCTATTGTTGCTGGGAGGACTTTGGGAGTGATGAAACTCGAAAATTGTTAATATTGTGTAAAAGTTCATTTATTACACTAATGCAACTTAAAGGGTGAAACTAACATATGAGAGAGACTCATTACATGCAAAGCAAGATAGTTCAAGCCATGATTTGTCATAATTGTGATGAATATGGCTTAACGAAAACCCCAAACCCCAAATTAACAATCTCATAAAATTAGAATATTGTGAAAAGGTGCAATATTCTAGGCTCAAAGTGTCCCAATCTAATCAGCTAATTAAGCCATAACACCTGCAAAGGGTTTCTGAGCCTTAAAATGGTCTCTCAGTCTGGTTCAGTAAGAATTACAATCATGGGAAAGACTGCTGACCTGACAGAAAACCATCATTGACACCCTCCATAAGGAGGGAAAGCCTCAAAAGGTAATTGCAAAAGAAGTTGGATGTTCCTAAAGTGCTGTATCAAAGCACATTAATAGAAAGTTATGTGGAAGGGAAAAGTGTGGAAGAAAAAGATGCACAAGCAGCAGGGATGACCGCAGCCTGGAGAGGATTGTCAGGAAAAGGCCATTCAAAAGTGTTGGGGACTTTCACAAGGAGTGGACTGAGGCTGGAGTCGGTGCATCAAGAGTCACCACATACAGATGGATCCTGGACATGGGCTTCAAATGTCATATTCCTCTTGTCAAGCCACTCCTGAACAACAAACAACGTCAGAAGCATCTTACCTGGGCTAAAGAAAAACACACCTGGTCTGTTGCTCAGTGGTCCAAAGTCCTCTTTTCTGATGAGAGCAAATTTTGCATCTCATTTGGAAACCAAGGACCCAGAGTATGCTTGAAGTCCAGTGTGAAGTTTCCACAGTCAGTGATGATTTGGGGAGCCATGTCATCTGCTGGTGTTGGTCAAGTGTGCTTCATTAAGTCCAGGGTCAGCGCAGCCGTCTACCAGGAGATTTTGGAGCACTTCATGCTTCCTTCCGCAGACGAGCTCTATGGGGATGATTACTTTATTTTCCAGCAGGTCTTGGCACCTCCCCCACCCTGCCAAAAGCACCAAAACCTGGTTCAATGGCCGTGGGATTACTGTGCTTGATTGGCCAGCAAACTCGCCTGACCTGAACCTCATAGAGAATCTATGGGGCATTGCCAAGAGAAAGATGAGAGACATGAGACCGAACAATGCAGAAGAGCTGAAGGCCGCTATTGAAGCATCCTGGCCTTCCATAACACCTCAGCAGTGCCACAGGCTGATCGCTTCCATGTCACGTCGCATTGAGGCAGTAATTGCTGCAAAAGGGACCCAAACCAAGTACTGAATACACATGCATGCTTCTACTTTTCAAAGGTCCGATTTTGTTCTATGTATAATCCTTGTTTTATTGATTGCATGTAATATTCAAATTTTCTGAGATTGTGGATTTGGGGTTTTCATAATCCTCACAATTATGACAAATCACGGCTTGAACTATCTCATATATTAGTTTCACCTTTTTAAGTTGCATTGGTGAAATAATGAACTTTTTCACGATATTCTAATTTTTCGAGTGTCACCTGTATGGTTGAGGAATGGGTCAACTGTTGATTGCTCCTCAAGGTTCCTATAAAAAGGTGGAGATATTGTACACCATATGAAAGGTCCATCTCCATTCCTCAATATAATGTCATGTTCCAAACAATCGATGTGGAGATACTGTACACCATATGAAAGGTCCATGTCCATTGACCCTTACAGTTGCACCCAATTCCACGGCAGAGTTCTGTGAAATTATTGGCTGTTAGAACAACATCCATGATTTCTTATTTACTGATGCCTTCAACATTTATTTAAAAATTACTTTCCAACAGATGGACGCCATGTCAGGAATTCCTCGGAGAGACGCCCTATATCATCTGCAGATTGTAATTTAAAAGATGACGGAATAAGACCGACTTCACCAGAAGTAAATCCCAATGCACAAAATATCCCCAGACCTTACCATTCATCTACATCAATGGATGTCTCTAATCTTGAGGGATCTTCTGATCAATCACAAACTATTCCTTCAGACGTCCAGCTTAGTTCTCACAGTGCAGAAACATCTACAGATCCATCTAATCCCGGGGAGTCCTCTTTGACCCAGGAAATGGTTCACGCAAGTGAGAATCCAGTCTCATGTTTTGGGTGTGGGGCATCTTTAAAAACAAGTTCTGAACTTTTTGTACATCTCAGGTCTCACACCAGCGTGTCCTTTTCATGTTCAGAGTGCGGGAAATCTTTCACTGAGAAAAGCGCACTTCTATCACATCTAAGAACTCACACGAACAAACGTCCATTTTCATGCTCAGAGTGTGGGAAATGTTTCACTCAGCAAGGGAGCGTTATTAGACACCAAAGAAGGCACAAAAACGATGCACGTTTCTCTTGTTCAGTGTGCGGGAAATTTTTCCTTGAGAACTCGCACCTGGTTACACATCAGAGAACTCACACAGGCGAGCGTCCATTTTCGTGCTCAGAGTGTGGGAAATCTTTCACTCGGCAAGGGAGCGTTATTAGACACCAAAGAAGGCACAAAAACGATTTGCGTTTCTCTTGTTCAGAGTGCGGGAAATTTTTCCTTCAGAAATCACATCTGGTTAGACATCTGAGAAGTCACAAGGGCGAGCGCCCTTTCTTGTCAAGACTGCAGGAAGGGTTTCACTCGGAAATCCAACCTTCTTACACACCAGAGAATTCACACGGGGTGTTCAGAGTGCGGGAAGAGTTTCACTGACAAAAGCGCACTTCTTCCACACCAACGGAGACACACGGCCGAATATCTTTTTTCATATTCAGAGTGCAGGAAGGGTTTTGCATGCAAAGATTATCTTATTATTTTCTATATCCCGGTATTATAACTGAGCCTTTTACCACTGTGCCTACTTTATATTTTGCACTCATGTCAGTTTATTTTTCTATGTCTGAGTGTATTGCCTAACGTTTATGACCAGATTGTCTGGTGGTATTGTTGTTGTTTTTTGTATGTTTCTTTCTGTTTGTTGGTTTGTCTTAAACCTAATAAAAATATCTTTAAAAAAAAAGATTATCTTATGAGACATATAAGTAAAGAGACTTGCTGATACTGTTAATAAACATATGGTGGAAATAAACTGGTGGTTTTGTTCAATTCACAGAATGATAAAAAATGATTTGTATAGATATTCCTGCAAAAGTGTCATGTGTGCTGAGTCACCTGCTGATTACTTACACTATATTACCAAAAGTATTGGTTCACCTGCCTTTACACAAACATGAACTTTAATGGCATCCCAGTCTTAGTCCATAGGGTTCAATATTGAGTTGGCCCACCCATTGCAGTCGTAACAGCTTCAACTCCTCTGGGAAGGCTGTCCACAAGGTTTAGGAGTGTGTCTATGGGAATGTTTGACCATTCTTCCAGAAGCACAGGTGTCTCTTTCACTTCTGGCTCCGGGCCCCCAGTAGTGTAACAGGAGGCACCACAGCATGGCATGGCATGAGTGCCTGGAAGTTCTTGTGGTGACAGGTGTGGATGAGTCATCTATACATTCCTGGCGGCAGACTGGACCAGGGTTGCCAAGCAGCAGAGATGATAGTCTGTGGGGAACGCAGTAGAGACTGGCAGGTCACCGTAGACAGACAGCAGGCGCAGGCATACTACTGGGTAGCCGGGTACAGGTTGGCAGGCACATGTACTGAGCAGAGAGTTCATTAGCATAGTCAGGCAAGCTGAATTGGTAACTAGTGGACAGATCAGGTGTAAACGGAAGACATAAGAGCAGTCAGAGTCCAGGCCAGGGTCAGTAACAGTGAGACATATCAGCATTAGAAAGCAGGCAGGTCTGAGCAGGTTGGGTGAATTCCTGAGGTAATCTCTCCTCTGAGGTCTAAGTAAACTGTGATTTTCTGAGGTAATCTCTCCTCTGAGGTCTGAGCAGGCTGTGTAATCCCCTGAGGCAATTTCTCCCCCTGAGGTCTGAGCAGGCTGTGTGATCTCTTGAGGTAATTTCTCCTCTGAGGTCTGAGCAGGCTGTGTCATTTCCTATGGTAATCTCTCCTCTGAGGTCTGAGTAAACTGTGTAATTTGCTGAGGTAATCTCTCCTCTGAGGTTTGAGCAGGCTGTGTGATTTCCTGAGGTAATCTCTCCTCTGAGGTCTGAGCAGGCTGTGTGATTTCCTGAGGTAATCTCTCTTCTGAGGTGTGAGCAGGCTGTGTGATCTCCTGAGGTAATCTCTCCTCTGAGGTCTGAGCAGGCTGTGTGATTTCCTGAGGTAATCTCTCTTCTGAGGTGTGAGCAGGCTGTGTGATCTCCTGAGGTAATCTCTCCCCCTGAGGTGTGAGCGGTCTATGTGAATTTCTATTGTAATTTCTCCTCTGAGGTCTGAGCAGGCTGTGTGATCTCCTGAGGTAATCTCTCCTCGGGATGATGGTGTCATGTCATACACAGGTATATGGGGTTATAAAGGAAGATGGTGTCATGTCACACACGGGTATATGGGGTTATACGGCAAGATGGTGTCATGTCACACACAGGAATATGGGGTTATGGATCTGGGCCTTTGAAAAGATCAAATGATTGTTTTTCATATATTTTTTCATTGATTTAGTTTTAATTGCTTTGTAATGTTTATTTTTAATATGATACGCACAACATCAAGGGAGATGGTGGCAGAAGAAATAAAAAAATAAAATTGAGTATAACATAGGATGCAGCTATTAAAGCACAATTAGGTGGCAATCTCACTTATTGTGAGTGGATCGCACAGACAGGAAATGATGTAAAATAAAGACCCAACGCTATAAAAGGTAGAGACAGGAAGTTCTGGGTGAGAGGTGAGTCAGGAGGAAGTAGAGAGAAGACATTGCTGGAACTGGCAGAGGAGGTAATAAGATATTATTTTATATTTACATTTGGCAACAACAAGCCCCCGTCATGTCCGTCCTCTTCCTCCATATTCACTAAAGTGGGGTACACACTATAAGAAATTCGGACAGACGATCATCCGATTTTCTTCGTTGTTTCACAGCAAGTCAGGATCAAGAAAATTCTCGTACAACAAAGGCTTTTTGTTGTTGTTTATTGTTTCTGATCAAGAAAAGCCTGGAGCAAAAATAAATAAAATGCATAGGCGGAGGGCTGGCATGACAAGGGAAACAGGGGACAGTATGTTAAAGGGATGTTGATAGGTGGCTTAGTGTGTGGGAGGGGGGACAGTGCAGATAAATTAGGAGACTCCGCGAGACCCCTCTGGACCGAGCGCCGTGGTGCCACACAGCAATAGAAAAAACGTCTAAAAGCCACCCGGTAATAGGTACCACCATTAAAGTATGCGCTAGACTACTGACACAAACGCACCTCTCGTCGGGGATCTCACCATTACGCCCAATACTGGGGAACCCCTCCTTCGAACCAGGCATGAGAGACGCGAAATTCTCCGAGCTGAGAGATACTGGCCTATTCCAGGCCTCTCACTTTAGTGTGGCGGGCCGGTGGAGATCTCCCTCAGAGCTAATGGCTCCAACGGGCCGATTCCATCTAGATTTCTTGCGAGCGCATCAACTCAACCATTTTCTAAAAACATTGACTCCCCCCGCCCGAACTGACCGACCCCTTACGAACTTTGAAGAGCTATGCTCAGAATCGGGCGTGCTACCGCATGCCCTATCCCTTATTCACACCATGCTGATCACACCATTAGCGGATTACCAAATTCCAAGTCTAGCTAAGTGGGAGTGAGACCTGAACTGTAAATTCTCTTCCGGGCAGGTAAAACACATCCTCATGTTTGCACACAAGTCATCGATCTGCACTAAGATGCAGGAAACCAACTATAAGATCATGACGAGGTGGTACAAGACCCCGACTCTCTTGCACAAGATTTTCCCGACAACATCAGACCTCTGTTGGCGATGCCATACAGATAGAGGCACACTGCTACATGTCTTTTGGACATGCCCAGCCAGGCCCGGACTGGGACAAATAATAGGCCCGGGCATTTTAGATTGATCAGCCCATACAGTCATGGACTGACAACTCATGGGGCCCTGGGGCAATAGGAGATCATGGGGCCCCCTGTGTCCCCGCCCACACTCAAGCCACAGCTACACAATCTCCAACTACATATTGCAGCTAAGCTGCATAGAGCGGACATTTAAATATTAACTGCAGCATAGCCTAAATGTAATTTACCAGCCCCTGTCTTTACTAAAAGAACACAGTGAGTGATCGGTACGGAGGGGTGTGGAGTGTATGGAGGTGGGAGGTATGTATATGAGAGGGGTACGGAGTGTATGGCGGTGGGTGGTATGTACATGAGAGGGGTGCAGAGTGTATGGCGATGAGTGGTATATACATGAGAGGAGTGCAGAGTGTATGTTGGGGGGTAGTATGTACATGAGAGGGGTGCGGAGTGTATGTTGGGGGGTAGTATGTACATGAGAGGGATGCGGAGTGTATGGAGGGGGTAGTATGTACATGAGAGGGGTGCGGAGTGTATGTTGGGGGGTAGTATGTACACGAGAGAGGTGCGGAGTGTATGTTGGGGGGTAGTATGTACATGAGAGGGGTGCGGAGTGTATGTTGGGGGGGTAGTATGTACATGAGAGGGGTGCGGAGTGTATGTTGGGGGGTAGTATGTACATGAGAGAGGTGCGGAGTGTATGTTGGGGGGTAGTATGTACATGAGAGGGGTGCGGAGTGTATGTTGGGGGGGGTAGTATGTACATGAGAGGGGTGCGGAGTGTATGTTGGGGGGTAGTATGTACATGAGAGAGGTGCTGAGTGTATGTTGGGGGGTAGTATGTACATGAGAGGGTTGCGGAGTGTATGTTGGGGGGTAGTATTTACATGAGACGGGTGCGGAGTGTATGTTGGGGGGTAGTATGTACATGAGAGAGGTGCGGAGTGTATGTTGGGGGGTAGTATGTACATGAGAGGGGTGCGGAGTGTATGTTGGGGGGTAGTATGTACATGAGAGGGGTGCGGAGTGTATGTTGGGGGGGTAGTATGTACATGAGAGGGGTGCGGAGTGTATGTTGGGGGGTAGTATGTACATGAGAGAGGTGCGGAGTGTATGTTGGGGGGTAGTATGTACATGAGAGGGGTGCGGAGTGTATGTTGGGGGGGTAGTATGTACATGAGAGGGGTGCGGAGTGTATGTTGGGGGGTAGTATGTACATGAGAGAGGTGCTGAGTGTATGTTGGGGGGTAGTATGTACATGAGAGGGGTGCGGAGTGTATGTTGGGGGGTAGTATTTACATGAGACGGGTGCGGAGTGTATGTTGGGGGGTAGTATGTACATGAGAGAGGTGCGGAGTGTATGTTGGGGGGTAGTATGTACATGAGAGGGGTGCGGAGTGTATGTTGGGGGGGGTAGTATGTACATGAGAGGGGTGCGGAGTGTATGGCAGTGGGTGGTATGTACATGAGAGGGGTGCGAAGTGTATGGGGGTGGGTGGTATGTACATGAGAGGGTTGTGGGGTGTATGGGGTGGGTAGTATCAAATACACCACTGGCCACTGATGCATTGGTGGTCAGTGGCGATTAATTAACCCCTTTGTGCTGCATTAGTGACACCAGTGTCAGTGTTTATTAACCCTTTCATGCTGCACAATATAGGGGTTAATAAACACTGACACTGGTGTCACTAATGCAGCACAAAGGGGTTAATTAACTGCCACTGGTCACCAATGCATCAGTGACCAGTGGCAGTACATTAACCTCCTCCATGCTGCATATTATAAAATACCATTGTAAATTAAACCCCCCCCCCCCCCCCCAAAGAGTTAATCACTTTAGGCAAATAACACAGCAAAGCCACTGTGACAACAGTGCCTTAGGTAAGGTTTTTAACCTCTTCTAACTTACTTGCACTGTTGCACAGGCACGGCGCTTCACAGGTCTTTGCAGCAGCCTCTCCTCGGCTCATCCCGCCTCCCAGCCTGTGAATGACATCATGCGGCCGGGACTAGGAAGCTCCTGTCGGGCGGAGATCGCTACGCCTGACAGGGAAGACAGACAGCAAGTAACACTTCAGTCCAGGAAGTGTCCCCCTCTCTCTCCTCACAGCCCGTTCTCGCCATCCATCCCACGGCTGGAGTTCCCTCTGCATGCCTCGGCCCACAGGTACTCAGCCAAAGAGCCTGAATGGTCAGTCCACCCCTGGGGGGCGGGCCTGTCACCGAGCAGCCACGGCCGGCCGGCGCTGCTCGCTCGGCAATGCCTCGTCCCCCCAGGAGTTGGAAGAAGATGCTAGAAGGCCGGGAGAGGAGTGGAGGAGGCATGAGAGATCTAATTTAGAACAATCGGCCTGACAGCCAGGCGGCCTACCGGGCAAATGCCCGGTATGCCCTATGGCCAGTCCGGGCCTGTGCCCAGCTCTTCGACCATACTGGGATGAAGTACGGAAAATCTCACAAAACTTTACCGACAGGGAGATACCCGACGACCCAGCGAACTTCCTACTACACGCAAACAATGTACCTTTGCGAGTATATAAGAAATCGGTCATACGCCACCTTCTCGACGCCGCCAAGGCGTGTATTCCAATATGTTGGAAGTCTCCGCACCCCCCGACGGTCCCTATGTGGATGCGGAAAGTGGACGATATCAGCAGACTGGAAGACCTGGTCCTCACAAGTCAAAATAGGAACGAGACATACTCCAAGACCTGGCAGCTCTGGAATATGTTTAAGTATTCGGAGGAAGGTCAGGCCCTCAGAGGAGGACTGTAGTGACCGCCGACGGACCTTCTCGACCCGACTGCTTCTGACATGCTGCGTGTCCCTTTCTGCCAATGCGCCTCATCAGACATGACGGATGTCCATGTCCGCAGACTCCCCTCCCCCCCCCCCTACACCTGTTTTTTCTCTCTCCCCCCACCTTGCAGGGATCTTCCCTGCGCCTCTCCGCCATTCCCCTTAATATTCTTTCTAAACTTTTTTTCTTAGGCTGAACTAGCTTATTTCTCTTAAAAAAAAAAAAAAAAAAAAGGAGCGGGGGACGGACCCACGGGTCCATGGTGAATTGCCTGCCTGATGCGTAGTTGGACAACTGATTATCTGTATGGAAACATGCGAACAAAGTAGATATCCTGTCATACGGCAATGTAATAGGTGGGACGTATGCCCCTCCCTGTCTGTAATGAGCTTCTTTGTATTCTCCTGTCCACAAGCAGCTGTTTAACCTGTACTTTTTGCCGATGTGGCCCCTGTGGGCTTGTTACCTGTTCTTAATAAATAAAAAAATTTGAAAAAAAAAAAATTAGGAGACTCCTCCCACCAGGGTAACACAGCCCAAGGGAAAGTTCCCGTCCACCCTCCACTAATATGAGGTTTCAGGGATTTGTGTGTGTGTGTGTTTCTTTTTCCTTTCATGTGCAGATTATGACGTTGCCGATGTCGTGGCAGTGGCAGGTGTCTGGTCTTTGCAGGGGAAGGAAGATACCTTGGAAAGAAGGGTTCAGGACCTGTCATTGGTATGGGTCCTGATGATGGGCTTTCAGTTAGCGGAGGCTTAGCTGGAAGCATTGGGAAAGGGTGCACTGCGGTTATGGTTGTCTCTGAGCCAGCATGTCGGCTTTAGGCCTATCCGCGGATTTAGGAGGACCGCAGTGCAATAATGTACCGGAAGTTTTAATTAAGGTTTTCCTGCAAAGATTGACACTAGTTGACTGATGGTTTTGATAACTGAGTTTTGAGGTTCATTGTTAAATTAAATAGAATTTTAATAAAGGAGGCTGCTACGGCCATGTTTTCTCCAACACCCTGGTGTGGTCTCATTACTTAGGTATATGGAAGAAATGGGTAAAAGGGGTAAGTAAATACAGAAGGGACATATGTTATACGGTAGTCATGTGTGATCTTTCTTTTCTGATTTTTCTCTTACGAAAATGGTACACATTAAAATAAAATTGCTTGTTCTGTTTGGAATTTTCGAGTTTGTCCGTTCGGAAAGTCGGAATCGGCTGTCGAAAGTTGTGTACACACCATCAGAAAATCGTACAATCGTTCCTCGGATGAAAATGTTAGCCCAATTTTTAGTGTGTATGAGCCTTTAGAAGTTAGAGGCAATCTCTTTAAAGAAGATCTATGAGTGTCAATTTTTACAGTTCTATTCCCAATTGGAGCCATGTTTCTAAATGCTTTCTAACCATAGTTATGAGGTTTGACCTGCCCCCTCCCCTCCTGCTGTGGCCAATCTGACAACAGCCTTGTAGGAGACAGCTGATTCATAGGTGTATCTTGTTTTGGCTGTGAACACTTTCTTGAAACAAGCAATGGCAAATGGAATGCAGAGCCTGACTCAACCTTCTCCCGAGTCCTGCTGCATTCCTCTTGCAGGTGCTTCTTTCAGGAAAGTGCTCCCAGCTGAACACGGTGTCCCCATTGGAAGACTTCCCTCTATTCCTGCCCCAGTAACAACTTTTAGTATTTGCAACTTTTACTATTTTCTCTCAGTTTAAGTCCTTGCTACAATAGTCACCAGGACAAATGGAGATGGTGAATCTCCCCAGCCAGGACATCAAAAGCAAAAAAAACTGACAGGTTATAGTCGTTTTCTACGGCATCTAAAACTAAGACACTTAGATCTAAAGACAGACCAAAATGGATAGATTGGAAGGATTCTGGGTAGCTTGTTGTGACTGTGACTTTCTTTACACAAAATCTATATATATAAAACTCAACGTGTGTATGTGTGTATGTATGTATGTTCCAGCATCACGTCCAAACGGCTAAAGATATTAACATGAAACTTGGCACACATGTTACTTATATGTCAGCAACAAACATAGGATAGGTGGTTTAACCCTTACCCACCCCCATTTGCCATGGTCGGGGTTTTTTTTTAAAGTCCCATTCAACTCTATGGGAAATACATGTTACTTCATGTTCCAGCATCACGTCCAAACGGCTAAAGATATTAACATGAAACTTGGCACACATGTTACTTATATGTCAGCAACAAACATAGGATAGGTGGTTTAACCCTTACCCACCCCCATTTGCCATGGTCGGGGTTTTCCTTTAAAGTTCCATTCAACTCTATGGGAAATACATGTTACTTCATAACTTCCAAACGGCTGTAGATATTTCGATAACACTTGGTCACATGTTACTTATATGTCCACTTAAACTATAGGATAGTTAATTTATCCCTTAACTACCCCCATTTGTGAGGGTCGGGGTTTTTGTTTAAAGTCCCATGCAAATCAATGGGAAATGTATGTTCCCACATAACTTCTGTACGCCTGGAGATATTTCAATAATACCTGGTACACATATTACTTATATGCCAAATAAAAATATATGACAGTTAAATTAACCCTTACCTACACCCTTATATAAAAGATGGGTATATTTATATTACTATGATTTTCCTCCCCAAAAGGTTAAGATAGGAAGACCGGGCAACGCCGGGTATTCAGCTAGTTATAGATAAACAAACTAACAGATTATCTATTAACACCCAGCATCCATCTTCACAGGACATTATCCATCACAGTGCCTCTAACTCACTGCCTGACAACAGAGGTAACCTGTGCCAAGAAGATTCTAGAAGTCACCAAGAAGATTCTAGAAGTCACCAAGATCACTGATCTGCTGACAGGAGAGGTGAGCGGTGCCGGGAATTCTGGGACATTATCCAGTAACAGACAAGGGATGTGTCTGGATGGTGACGGTATCATTGTGTGTGTCAGGTTCCTATAAGGTGTCAGGATGTCACTGTCTATTTCTCCATGGAGGAGTGGGAGTATTTAGAAGGACACAAGGATCTCTACAAGGACGTCATGATGGAGAATCAGCCGCCCCTCACATCACCGGGTAAGAGGAGACTTTATTGTAAAGGAGAGAGCAGTATGGAGGGTTCACCTAGATCCCCCACCATCTGATAAACACATAGAAACAATGTATTCAGTCAGTGTGTGTGTTTCCTACAGATGGATCCAGTAATGGGAACCCACCAGAGAGATGTCCTCATCCTCTGTATTCCCGGGATTCCACACAGGAAGGTCACACCATCTCATGTAAAGTTAAAGAAGAGATGAAAATGGAGGATGATGAGGTTGATGTGAAGGAGGAGTTTTTAAAAGGACACAGAGATCCCTCCAATGATGTCAAGAGGGAGCCATTTGGTGATACAAACCCACCAGAGAGATGTCCTCATCCTCTGTATTTTCGTGAAAAGAAAAACCATACCATTTGCCGCCATAATCAGGTAAATGAAAAGGATCATAAGGATCTACTTGCACCTTGTTCCTCCTCTTCCCCCTGTGCTCCATGTAGGGAGCAGATACTTGTTCATTATTCTGCCCGTTGCCCCTGAATATATCTCTAGGCCAAGAACAGGGCTGTTCTGCAGTAAAGGTTTGGGGGAGTATTTTGCATGTTGATCTAATGTATTTATTTTCACCTAAGTGGAGGGTTCTTTCAAATATATTGATTGAAAATAGTCTTCTACTGTCAGCAAAAAGTATATAGTTCTTTTGATGGCTATGAGAAAAGGATTGTTTTTTTTTTTTTACACATATATAGTGACCGGGCTGTGTGGTGTAATAAGGGTTTGGTGGCACCCAAGGTTCTCACCAATGCAGGTTGAGGTGCTCCAGGATGTGTGTCTTACTAGGAGAAAACTGAGCTTTCAGATTTCTCCAGGACTGGCCAATCCTGTTGAGTCATGGAGGCTTTGTAGAGTATTGGGTGAGATGAAGCCTCCATCCTGGGTATATGTTTTGATGGTGACCAACACTTGCTGATTGTGCAGTTGTGCACAGGCCTTATAATATGGAAGCTGACTGAGGGTCAGGTCTCCTCCCTCCCAAGGAGACCATTGTGCTGCCAGGGAACAAAAGGTACACGAAGATATTAGGTATATGTGTGTCTGTCTGCACTGGCCAGGCTGACACCTGGAGCTAGAGTTGATGCAGGAGCAGCATGTGAACACTGTAGTGTTCTAAAATGAATGTTCTAATAGGCTAAGATTCAGTGTAAGACACTAGCTAAATAAAACATTTTAGCGCTAGGCCCAGGGGAAATCTTCCATCACACTTCTTTCTAAAATTCCCATCAAGGGTGCAGCCTAAATAGCAAAAAATGGCCTGGTCATGAATGGGGTAAAACAGGGCTCAAAATTTCAAGTCCTGAGCTACTAGCCAGGCCTCAAGGGTTACTCGCCACCAGTTGCCCTGCCCAACCCCTACCATGTCCCTCCCCCTAATCCCGCCCCTAGACACGCCCTCATAAATTATCTCATGAAATGACACTTAAATGTTTTATGCAGAATTAAGTTATAAAAATAAATAATAAGAACAAATGCAGCCTGCCCATGTCTACCAATGCAGCCCTGTGTCCCCAGTGCAGCCATGTGTCCCCAGTGCAGCCATGTGTCCCCAGTGCAGCCCTGTGTCCCCATTGCAGCCCTGTGTCCCCATTGCAGCCCTGTGTCCCCATTGCAGCCTGTGTCCCCATTGCAACCTGTGTCCCCAGTGCAGCCTACCTGTGCTGGGTAAGAGAGAGGAGATCCGCCGCCGTCACTGCCGCCACCTGGTTGTTCAAAGCGTGGGGAACATAACAGCTTTCAATTCAATAGCTGTGTTTCCTGCCGCGGGCCGTCATATACAGCCTTTCCCCTCTTGTCTGGGAAACTTTGATAGACAGATCACTCGTCTAATTCTGGGATGGGTGATCTGTCTATCAAAGTGCCCGGACAAGGGGGAGGGGCTGTATATGACGGCGCACAGCGGGGGACACAGCTATTGAATTTAAAGCCGTTATGTTCCCCACGCTCTGAACAACCATGCGGCGGCAGCGGCGACTCTCCTCTCTCTTCCCCTATATTCACTTCTTGCTCGCCCCCCCCCCCTGCTCCCAGGCAGCCCACACTCGCCAGCCCTTTAAAATGCACTCGCAAAATGCGAGCAGGCGAGTATAAATTTTGAGGGCTGGGGTAAAACCTTCTGGGGCGCAAGTGGTTAATTGTATTCTATCATCTTTGGGGTTTAGGACGAAGAACTGAAAGACATCAAAGTTGAAGGTAAAGAGGAAGAAGAAGAGACCTTGGTGAGTGGAGATCAGCAGTCAATGGAGGACGGTCCCCTCTCGTATTCCCGGGATTCCATACAAGAATATCACAGCTATACACACCATGATCAGGTAGGTGGGACTAAGCAATAGAACTCAAATGATATTAAACTATGAGGTGAAGTTCTTTTATGTAATCTCTTGTTATTTGCAATAATGTTTCCAGATGTTATATTTTATCATATTTGGGGTTTAGGGTGAAGAACTAAAAGACATCAAAGTTGAGGTTAAAGAGGAAGAAGAAGAGAGGTTGGTGAGTGGAGATTGGCAGTCTATGGAGGAGGGGGAGATGATTATGGAAAGTAAACAGGAGGAATCTTTTCTACATATGGACACAAGTAAGTAATAAACTTCATATTTTCATTATACTTTTTTTTTTTTTGTACACATGTTAAATGTACATTTTAGGCCTTAGGATTAGTTTAAACCCCCCAACATATATTTTAATATAGTAATGGTAGTTAGGGTTTTTTTTATATCACGTGGTATTAGCGTAACTGTTTTAGTGTATTTTCCCTGAAAATATTTGATAAAGAATTTTAGTGCACACAAATCCAATATAATACCCATTTTTTGTAACATGCTGTATAAAGGATGAGGTTGCATCAAGTAAATAGATACCCGAAGGGCCAAGACCTAAAATCTTTTTTTTTTTTTTTTCGTGGGAATGCATTTCCGACACCTCTAGCACTGAATATATGTAATGGCAAAGGGTGTGCTGGAGGGTCCATTGATGATGGCTGCTGCGGCATCTATTGTCGCGGGAGATCTGTTGTTGCTGGGGAGGTCTATTGATGCAGGGGGATCTATTGTTGCTGGTGAGGGGGGGGGTCTTTAGTTGCTGGGTGGGGTCATTTAATCCTGGGAGGGATGTATGGTTGAGGGATAGGTCCATCTCCATTCCTCGATATAACGTCATGTTCCCAAGCAATGAGGAGGAGAAACTGTACACCATATGAAAGGTCCATCTCCATTCCTCAATATGACGTCATGTTCCCAACAAATGAGGAGGAGATACTGTACACCATATGAAAGGTCCATCTCCATTCCTCACTATAACGTCATGTTCCCAACAAATGAGGAGGAGATACTGTACACCATATGAAAGGTCCATCTCCATTCCTCAATATAATGTCATGTTCCCAACAAATGAGGAGGAGATACTGTACACCATATGAAAGGTCCATGTCCATTGATCCTTTATCTGTTTTGTATTAATATTTTTGTGTTTAAGCCCCTTTCAGACGAGCAATTCAATCAGGTCCCCCTCTCAGTTTTTTTCAGCAGACCTGATTGGATGTTCCATGCATGCCTTTGGATAGGCGAGTGTAAATCGACTTTGGATTGGAAGGTAGTCCGGTTACCCCGGCCACTCATAGAGCAGACAGGGCTGAAACTGAATGGACACAGATGTGTCATCCGCCCAATCTGCTCCGATCAGAAGGAGATCTGTCAGCGAATTCCCTGCTGATCGGAAGGGAATCCACCTCAAAGGGGCCTTACAGTTGCACCCAATTCCATGGAAGAGTTCTGTGAAAATATTGGCTGTTAGAACAACATCTATGATTTCTTATTTACTGACACCTTTAACATTTATTTAAAAATTG
Source organism: Rana temporaria (assembly GCF_905171775.1). Taxonomy (NCBI): domain Eukaryota; kingdom Metazoa; phylum Chordata; class Amphibia; order Anura; family Ranidae; genus Rana; species Rana temporaria. Next base: position 174,840,129 of record NC_053496.1, read on the forward strand.
CTTTCCAACAGATGGACGCCATGTCAGGAATTCCTCGGAGAGACGTCCTAAATCATCTGCAGATTGGAACTCAAAAGATGACGGAATAAGACCGACTTCACCAGAAGTAAATCCCAATGCACAAAATATCCCCAGACCTTACCATTCATCTACATCAATGGATGTCTCTAATCCTGAGGGATCTTCTGATCAATCACAAACTATTCCTTCAGACGTCCAGCTTAGTTCTCACAGTGCAGAAACATCTACAGATCCATCTAATCCCGGGGAGTCCTCTTTGAACCAGGGAATGGTTCACGCAAGTGAGAATCCAGTCTCATGTTTGGGGTGTGGGGCATCTTTCAAAACAAGATCTGAACTTGTTGTACATCTCAGGTCTCACACCAGCGTGTCCTTTTCATGTTCAGAGTGCGGGAAATCTTTCACTGAGAAAAGAGAACTTATTGTACACCAGAAAACTCACACAACTGAGACTCATCCATGTTCAGAGTGCGGGAAATGTTTCCCTGAGAAAAAAAGACTTCTATCACACCAGAGAACTCACACGGGTGATCGTCCTTATTCATGCTCAGAGTGCGGGAAATGTTTCTCTGAGAAAAAAAGACTTCTATTGCACCAGAGAACACACACGGGTGATTGTCCTTATTCATGCCCAGAGTGTGGGAAATGTTTCACTGAGAAAAGCTCACTTCTATCACATCTAAGAACTCACACGGGCGAGCGTCCATTTTCGTGCTCAGAGTGTGGGAAATGTTTCACTCAGCAAGGGAGCCTTATTAGACACCAAAGAAGGCACAAAAGCGAGTTGCCTTTCTCTTGTTCAGAGTGTGGGAAGGGTTTTACCAGGAGAGCCAAACTATTTTCTCATCAGAGAAGCCACACTGGTGAGCGTCCCTTTTTCTGCTCAGTGTGCGGGAAAAGTTTCACATTGAAAGAAAACCTTAATAGACACCAGAGAAGTCACATGGGCAAGAATCCTTTTTCATGTTCCGAGTGTGGGAAATGTTTTACACGCAAAGATTATCTTATTAGACATAAATGTAAACACGCTTGCTGATACTGGTAATAAACATATGGTGCAAAAAACTTGTTGTGTTGTTCAATTCACAGAAGGATAAAAAATTATTTTGTATAGATATACATTCTTTCAAAAGTGTCATTGGTGTGCTGAGTCACCTGCATTACTGCAATATATTACCAAAAGTATTGGAACGCCTGCCTTTACACACACATGAACTTTAATGGTATCCCAGTCTTAGTCCGTAGGGTTCAATATTGAGTTGGCCCACCCTTTGCAGCTTTAACAGCTTCAACTCTTCTGGGAAGGCTGTCCATAAGGTTTAGGAGTGTGTCTATGGGAATGTTTCTTCCAGAAGCACATTTGTGAGGTCAGGCACTGATGTTGAACGAGTAGGCCAGGCTTGCAGTGTCCACTCTAATTCATCCCAAAGGTGTTCTTTCAGGTTGAGTTCAGGACTTGTGCAGGCCAGTCAAGTTCCTCCACCCCAAACTCGCTCATCCATGTCTTTATGGACCTTGCTTTGTGCACTGCTGCACAGTGATGTTGGAACAGGAAGGGGCCAAACTGTTCCCACAAAGTTGGGAGCATGAGGTTGTCCAAAATGTCTTGGTATGCTGACACCTTAAAGCGGGAGTTCACCCATTTGTTAAAAAAAAAAATTTCTCCCCTTAGATTCCTGCTCGTTCGGTCTAGGGGAATCGGCTATTTGTATTAAAATATGAGCAGTACTTACCCGTTTTCGAGCTGCATCTTCTTCCGTCGCTTCCGGGTATGGGTCTTCGGGAGCGGGCGTTCCTTCTTGATTGACATTCTTCCGAGAGGCTTCCGACGGTCGCATCCATCGCGTCACTCGTAGCCGAAAGAAGCCGAACGTCGGTGCGGCTCTATACTGCGCATGCGCACCGACGTTCGGCTTCTTTCGGAAAATCGTGACGCGATGGATGCGACCGTCGGAAGCCTCTCGGAAGACTGTCAATCAAGAAGGAACGCCCATTCCCGAAGCCCATACCCGGAAGCGACGGAGAGGATGCATCTCGTAAACGGGTAAGTACTGCACATATTTTTAAACAAATAGCCGATTCCCCTAGAGAAAACGAGCAGGAATCTAAGGGGGAAAAGTGCCCTCTAAGGGTGAACCCCCGCTTTAAGCATTGTACAGGATGGCACGAGGGAGCTGTAACCAGTCAGGCAGTGAACAGAAGAGAATTTGGTGGACCGGGTCTGAGGTTTTTTCATTGAGGTCTGAGCAAGCTGTGTGATCTCCTGAGGTATTCTCTCCTCTGAGGTCTGAGCAGTCCACATGACTTCCTGAGGTAATTTCTCATCTGAGGTGTGAGCTGCCTGTATGATCTCCTGAGGTAATCTCTCTTCTGAGGTCTGGGAAGGCATTATGATCTCCTGAGGTACAGAAATTGCTCCTCTGAGGTCTGAGCAGGCTAAGGTAAATATCTTCTTCCCGAAGCTCGCATCTTGCAGATAAAATCTGGCTGAAGAAATTACAGATGATCTGCTGAAAGATATGAGATTCCGCAATGAACAGTTGACAGAACAATGGTGACAGGACTTCCCTCCAAAATGAGCTCAGCCAATCACAGGTAAGGGCAGAATCTTCCTTAGCTTAGTAACAGCCTCTCCCTGACAGCACTCGGTACATCTGAGGTGGCATTCTGACCAGACAGAGGAGAGCAGCAGTATATGGCCCAGAAGAAGAACCTGACCTAAAATAGATGAATAGAAGAATTAGTAGGGATGTTAGTGCAAATTTACTATGAAAGGACACACCTCATATACAGATATATATATATATATATATATATAAATATATATATTGTGTGTGTGTGTGTGTGTGTGTATGTATATGTGTGTATGTATATATATATATATATGTATATGTGTGTGTGTGTATATATATATATATATATATATATATATATATATATATATATACATACACAAACACACACCCACTTTATTATGTACACTTTGCTAGTACCGGGTTGGACCCCCTTTTGCCTTCATTCTTGGTGGCATAGATTCAACAAGGTGTTGGAAACGTTCCTCAGAGATTTTGGTCCATAGTGACATGATAGCATCACAAAGTTGCTGCAGATTTGTCAGCTGTAAATCCACAATGCCAATCTCCCGTTCCACCACATCCCAAAGGTGCTTTATTGGATTGAGATCTGATGACTGTGTCATAAAGGGATGGACATAGTCAGCAACGATATTTAGGAAGGCCGTTTAACCACTTAAGGCCCCCTTCACGGCGATATACGTTGGCAAAAGGGTGCGGCTGGGCACAAGCACGTACAGGTACGTCGCCTTTAACCACTACACTACCTTCCCTGTTCTTCTCTGAGGCTTGTCGCTGATCATCTGTTCCCTGTCATAGGGAACGACGATCAGTGAAGTCACATGTCCAGCCACGCCCCCCTACAGTAAGAAACACACAATAGGACACACTTAGCCCCTTTAGCGCCCCCTAGTGGTTAACCCCTTCACTACCATTGTCATTTTGACAGTAATCAGTGCATTTTTATAGCACTTTTCGCTGTGAAAAAAATGACAATGGTCCCAAAAATGTGTCAAAAGTGTCCGCCATAATGTCGCAGTCATGAAAAAAATCGCTGATCATCGCCATTACTAGTAAAAAAAAAAATATATATTAATAAAAATGCCATAAAACTATCCCCTATTTTGTAAACGCTATAACTTTTGTACAAACCAATCAATAATTGCTTATTGAATTTTTTCTTTACCAACATATGTAGAAGAATATGTATCGGCTTAAACTGAGGAAAAAAATAGTTTTTTTTATATATTTTTGGGGGATATTATAGCAAAAAGTAAAAAATATTGCATTTTTTTTAAAATTGTCGCTCTATTTTTGTTTATAGCGCAAAAAATAAAAACCGCAGAGGTGATCAAATACCACCAAAAGAAATCTCTATTTGTGGGAAAAAAAAGGACACCAGTTTTGTTTGGGAGCCACGTAGCACGACCGCGCAATTGTCAGTTAAAGCGACGCAGTGCCGAATCGCAAAAAGGGGCCTGGTCCTTTTAGCTGCATAATGATCTGGGACTTAAGTGGTTAATAATACACCCAACATCATACCTCCCAACATTTTGAGATGGAAATGAGAGACGCCTACTAGCAAATGTATGTAGGCATAGGACACGCCCCTGCCACACACCCTTAAAGGAGAATTGCCCAAAAAAAAGGTTAATTAAATGCACAAGAGCTTTTTTTTTACCACTACTATTCCTTTTATATTGGCTTTAAAATTTTACAAATGCAGCAATTTAAAATTTGGATGAAAGGTTTAGCACTGGTAACACTTTTTGAAAGATAAAAAATGCATTTTATATACAACTATGAGAATCAGAACAAAATGAAGGACAAATAAGGAGGAAAGAGGGGCATTGCTGCAAATCGGGGACAGTCCCTCAAAATCACGGAGAGTTGGGAGCTATGCCCAACATCACGGGAGAAGGTGGAAGCCGAGAGATAAAAAATGAATTCTAACTTAAGAGGCAGTTAATAAAATCACAACTAGGTGGCAATCTGAATAATCATGAGTGGATCGCACAGACAGGAAGTGATGTTGTTAATAAACAGGAAGTTCCAGGTCAGAGGTGAGTCGGGAGGAAGTAGAGAGGAGACATTGCAGGAACTGGCAGTAGAGGAGGTAATAAGATATTATTTTATATTTACACCCAGTAATCCCCCGTCATGTCCGTCATCTTCCTCCATAGTCACTGTGACGTCTTTTATCTCCAGCAGATGCTCATACATTCATAAATACTTTGTATAGTTATTAAAAGGAGTCCTCAGAACAAAATGAAAACATAGGTAGATGTATCGCTGTATATCCTTTCTATTTCTGCCAGCACTAAAAATATCCCACCCATTTGGCCACCACTGTCCACAACCATTTCCTCTCCAGGTCCATTCACACCTCAGGTGATCACGGCATGGAGGTAATCTACCTGTCGATAGAGAAGAAGCAAGGACGACTATGGGAGGTCGCATGATATTATTCTGATCTCTGAACTTATACTGTATTTAAACCAAAAGTTCTTCTTATTTAGGATAAAGAAGAGACTGGTTATAACCCTTTAAATATTGTATTGCTATGTGCCCCATTAGTAAGATTTAACTTCACTTCCTGTTCAATAGATCTAACAGGAAAACGAGAGGCAATCTCTTTAAAGAAGATCTGTCATTCCATTTTTTGCAGTCCAGTCCCCTTTTAGACAAAGTACATGTAGTACATTCTCCCATGCTTTTTAAATATAACTAAACTTTTTTTTTAGTTTTGGATAAAATGAAGAGGAATTAGGACACCTGTCATTTGCTGTCTGTGTCCCCGCTAAGGAGATTCATCCTTTCTATTTGTCCTGTTTACCACTATTTTGAAAGTGAAAGTAAATGAAAATCTCAGATTCTGGGTTGTCCCCAGAAAAGTAATAGAGGGGAAATCTTCCAATGGGTACACTAGTTCTGGTGCCCTTGGGGTCCCCAGGTAATTCCCCTTATGTTCAGGGATTTCCTCTCACTTCCTGTTTGGCTATAGGACAGGAAGTGAAGGTAAATCTCTGCTATAGGACGCAGATGGGGAAAAAATAATCTAACAGGGGTTATAAATCTCCCTTACTCTATATAAAAAAAATAAAAAAAAAGTTTTGCCTTTATTTCTACTTTAAGTGCTTTCTAACCCTAGTTATGAGGTCTGGCCTACCCTCTGATCCAACCACGGTTTTGAAGGAGACAGCTGATTTATAAATACAGCTTCACAGGACATCACCCATCACAGCGCCTCCATCTCACTGCCTGACAACAGAGGTAACCAGTGCCACGGAGATTCTGGAAGTCACTCAGAAGATCATTGAGTTGCTGACAGGAGAGGTGAGCGGTGCCGGGAATTCTGGGACATTATCCAGTAACAGACAAGGGATGTGTCTGGATGGTGACTGTATCATTGTGTGTGTCAGGTTCCTATAAGGTGTCAGGATGTCACTGTCTATTTCTCCATGGAGGAGTGGGAGTATTTAGAAGGACACAAGGATCTCTACAAGGACGTCATGATGGAGAATCAGCCGCCCATCACATCACCGGGTAAGAGGAGACTTTATTGTAAAGGAGAGAGCAGTACGGAGGCTCCACCTAGATCCCCCATCATCTGATAAACACATAGAAACAATGTATTCAGTCAGTGTGTGTGTTTCCTACAGATGGATCCAGTAATGGGAACCCACCAGAGAGATGTCCCCGTCCTCTGTATTCCCGGGATTCTACACAGGAGGATCCCACCATCCCTCCCCATCAGGGTGAAAAACTGAAAGACATCAAAGTTGAGGTTAATAACGAAGAGGAGATGTTGAAGAGTGGAACTCAGCAGTCTATGGAAGGCGGAGGTCCTCTATCTTCCCGGGATTCCACACAGGAATATCACAGCTATACACACCATGAACATGTAGGTGGGACTGAGCAATAGAGCTTGTTTTTTGCAGTAACTTTCTCCAGATGTTATATTTTATCCTCTTTGGGGTTTAGGATGAAGAACTGAAAGACATCAAAATTGAAATTAAAGAGGAAGAAGAAGAGAGGTTGGTGAGTGGAGATCAGCAGTCTATGGAGGAGGGGGAGATGATTATGGAAGGTAAACAGGAGGAATCTTCTCTACATATGGACACAAGTAAGTAAACATTTTTATTTTTTTATTGTATTTTTACTTTTTGCACATGTGTTAAATGCACATTTTAGGCCTGAAGATTAGTTAAAACTCCCAAAACTCTATTTTAACCACTTGACCACCGGAGGGTTTTACCCCCTTCATGAACAGGAAATACAGGTCATACAACACTACCCAAATGAACTTTACAGTATATCATTTTTTCCCACTAATAGAATTTACTTTTGGTGGCATTTGATCATCACTGTTTTTTTGTTGTTGTTATTGTTAATTATATAAATAAAAAAAGACTGAGAGCCGGTTCACACAGGGGCAATACAACTTTTTGCACGACTTGGACATGACTTGAGTGTGAACCACAGTGCGACTTGAGGCGACTTACAACGCGACTTGAAGTCGCCCCCAGGACAGTGGAATTTGCCAGTGGCTTATCATGAGGGAAAAACTCCACACCAAATTTTAAATAAAAATCCGGCATGGGTTCCCCCTCCAAGAGCATACCAGGCCCTTAGGTCTGGTATGGATTTTAAGTGAACCCCCACCACCGAAGAAATGGCGTGGGGGTTCCCCCAAAATCCATACCAGACCCTTATCCCAGCACGCAGCCCGGCCGGTCAGGAAAGGGGGTGGGGACGAGCGAGCGCAACCCCTCCTGAACCGTACCAGGCCGCATACCCTCAACATGGGGGGTAGGTGCTTTGGGGCACCCCAAAGCACCTTGTCCCCATGTTAATGAGGACAAAGGCCTCTTCCCGACAACCCTGGCTGTTGGTTGTCGGGGTCTGCGGGCGGGGGGCTTATTGGAATCCAGGAGCCCCCTTTAATAAGGGGGCCCCCAAATCTCGGCCCCACCCTATGTGAATGAGTATGGGGTACATCGTACCCCTACCCATTCACCTGGGGGAAAAAAGTGTCACACTACACAGGTTTTTAAAGTAATTTATTAGGCAGCTCTGTGGGTCTTCTTGCGACTTCTTCGCTCTCTCCGGCGTCTTCTCCTGCTCCCCAGTGCCTTCTCCCGGGCTCCTCCGCTATCTTCTTCCAGCTCTTTTACTAGCGGCGGCCCGGTCTTCTGTGTCCCTTTCTTCCCTCTTCTCTTCTTCCGATGTTGACTCGACGATCTCTCCAGCTGTAATGCCGTTTGCGCAACGATTTATAAAGGCATGGGGCGTGGTCACTGGGTGATGTCACCCGGTGACCCCGCCCCTTATGACGTCACAGTCCCATCATGACACTGGCTGGGAGAATCATTAACGGACACTGATATTGCTAGTGACAATAATACAGTGATAGAGGTGATACTGTACACCGTATGAAAGGTCCAGCTCCATTCCTCAATATAACGTCATGTTCCCAACAAATGAGGAGGCGATACTGTACACCATATGAAAGGTCCATCTCCATTCCTCAATATAACGTCATGTTCTCAACAAATGAGGAGGAGATACTGTACACCATATGAAAGGTCCATCTCCATTCCTCAATATAACGTCATGTTCTCAACAAATGAGGAGAGATACTGTACACCATATGAAAGGTCCATCTCCATTCCTCAATATAATGTCATGTTCCCAACAAATGAGGAGGAGATACTGTACACCATATGAAAGGCCCATCTTCATTCCTCAATATAATGTCATGTTCCCAACAACTGAGGAGGAGATACTGATATTGCAGGCTTGGCTGGCTTAAATCAGGTTTGGTCTCCACCCAGAGATTAGCCACATTAATCACCTTGCAGGTGGACAGACAGACATGGAGAAGGCCATATGAAAGGTCCATCTCCACAACTTTTGATAGGTCTATCTTCCTTTATTCTTCATCTTATTTGTGTTATCATTGGCCAGAGCTCTGACAACCTGTCAAATGCTTGACCAACTTACATCACTCAATTAAAGACACCTTTAACATTTTACAAAATTATTTCTCTTATCGTCCATGGACGGACACAGCTCCTTAAATCTTGACAAGTGGGTTATGTTCCCTGTTTACAGGAGAGGACTAGGCAGAAACATGTTAAATAGTTAAATACATGTTACATTAACAGAGTTGAACAGCCCCGCCCAGGGGGCGGTCCCTCCAGACATAACCCTCCTCACTGCAGCTTGCAGCCTCAGTTTCGTTCTGCCTAGCAAAGGAGAAGGACGTATGGCTCCCTTTGGGCCCAGCGCCCTGAGGAGAAATTTTATTTTATTTTACTTTACTTTTTTCTTGAAGAATCTTCTTTCAACTGTTGGCTGAGAGACAGGCTGGATATTATAGATCCTTGTAGTCTACTCAGTCCGACCAGCAAGCGTGGGCACACCTTTGCAAAGAGGCTTGGTCTGCCACGCCATACCTCATGACTCCTGAGGTGGCCGGTGAGCTTTGCTCCGAGGTCCACATATGACTGAGCTGTGGTGTTGCCTCAATCACAGTGGACCGGGCCGACAGCTACCTCCATTGCGGTTGTAGGTCTGTCAGGAATGCGTCAGCGAGTCCTCGCTCGGACGGGTAAGTACAGTCCCTCCTGCTTCGGTGGGTTGGTACGGCTGGGCATTCCTGGGGTTCGGGGGTCCCTTCCCCTTACTTCCCTGCTCCTTTCCCTTGCTGCATTGCTAACATTGCCGCTGTCAGGGGGGAGGGGGCCTTCCTGAGGGGACTGTGTTATCTGGCCTGTGTTTTTTCTTTTTTGTATTGGGCTTTCCTGTGAGGTAAAAAGCCCTGTGATGAGCACAGATGTTTATGATTATACTTCAGCAGACGCTGACTGATTGGTGACACCTGTAACGGTTTTGCTTTTTATGCTGTATCTGTGACTTGTCCTTAAATAAAACAGCCCTATGAGGCTTTTCCTGTTTAAACACAGGTCCCTGCAAAAGTTACCTCACGGTTCTTTTCCTCACAGGCAGCGCTGTGCAGTCTCCTCCTGAGGGAGTCCCCTGGTTACACCTGGTCAGCGCAGCAAGTGGGTGAGAGGCCCTGAATAGGGCTCTAGGAGCTTTTGTCTATTTGTATGGACAGGTGTGCATATTATAATACACACTATATGTAAATATTGGAGTCAGTATCTGGGTCCTTCCCCACATGCTGGTGGTGGCAGCAGGTGTTGGCACCTGTGATTCCCACAGAGTTTTTATTGTTAGTCCTGGACACAGTTTGTGCCAGGGTGGGGGTGGACTGCGGGCGGGCGGTAAAAGAGTGCCCCCTTCCCCCGTTATCCCCTGGGGAATGCTCTGTTATGGAGCCATGGACTAGGTACCTAGTTAAAAAAAAAAAAAAAAAAAAAAAAAAAGGCAGAATAAGGCATTTATGGGTGCGCTTTTTACTGCTGCAAGGGACTCTCCTAAGCTGCATAGTGCAGCTGGGTTTCCGCTGAGGGCTCGGTCTTTTTTGGATCACACATCAGACCGCTGTGTAGGTTTTTCCTTCTGTGCCCTTCTTTGATAATTTCTGAGATGCGGAATGAGAAAAGCCACTGAGGGCTTTTGTAGTCCCTCACCGCCGGGCGGGAACCCCTACTTGTATGGATCTGACTGATAGAAGATCCGAAGTACTGACCCGTTCCATGTTTACCATGCTGGGGTCTGGCTTGCGGCCTATTGTGGCCACTACACTGGGGTCTCAGTGGTCGCTGGCGCTATTTTTTGGGAGATTTTTCAATTACATTGAAAACTCCCATTGGCGCCCATTTTGTCGTAGCCACGCTATGGCGCAGCTTACATTGTGCTGGCCTTTTTCCTGTGGCCGCGTTCTGAACGCTCGGCGGCCATCTTGGAGTAGTCCTGACCCCTAGTGCTGTATACAACTCACAGAGTGAGCATTTTGCACCAGACAGTGGAGGAGCACCGACTCTCTCCTGAGGTTATTAGCCTAGCGGACCAGCTGGTCCAGGGCCTCATCTCATATAGGTCTGTGATGCTTCATTGAATGCTGCGCCCTTGTTATCCAGGGCGTCTGTTTCAGAATGGTTTTATGCACACGGTGGTGTAGTGCTTAACTCCATTACTTGGCAGCAAAAGAGTCATTGGTTCGAATCTGCACACTGACGCCAATCTGCCTGGAGCTTGCATTGTCGCTCCCTGTGTCTGTGTGGGTTTCCTCCGGGTACTCCGGTTTCCTCCAAAGACATGTGTGCATACACCTACATAATATACATACACACTATGTGTGTGTATTATTTAGGGGCAACCCTCCCAGGCCGTCAAAGGCCCAGCTGGGGGACTAATCTGTCCCTGGGTGCATAAGCCGATCACGCCGGCACCCAAATCCTGCCAATGTATATAGCCTTCCCTCCCTGTCTCTAGGTGGGAGGGGCGGCTTGCAGGTTCACAATTCAGTGAAACCTCCCTGCTCTCCGACTAGTGGGTCTGCGAGGTGGTCTCTTCGGAGTACTAGATAGGGTTTCCTCCTATCCACAGAACAAAGTTCTGTCCTTGTGTCTTCCCCTCCCGGCACGTCGGTCTGCCTTGGGCAGTGTGGGATTTGCTAAGCTGCAAGGTAATTTTACCTTTCCTGCAGGACGAGAGTTTTGGGGTTTTCTATGGGCCTCAGGCCCTAAATACCTTTGTGAACGTCGGGTAGTTCCGCATGGAATCCATTTGTTCGGTGGTAGCTGCGCTTCATCCGGGGGATGTCCTGACATCAGGGACGCATACATGCATGTCCCGTTTTGCACATGTCACAGTGTTTTTTTCTGTGCTTCGTGATGAGAGAAGGGTCTCTGTCAGCCTGTGGCCCTCCCTTTTGATCTGGCGTCAGCACCATGGGTTTTCAGCTAGGAGCTCGCACTTATTTGAATTTTGTTGGGACAGCGAGGCTTTGCCTCATTGGCTACTTTGACGACTTTCTTCTGAGAGCAGCTTCTGTCTCCGACCTAGTGGATGGGTTATTCCCATTCAGACCCTCCGAAGATTCGGGTGGATGTTAAACGTTTAGGCCAGAAAGTGTAGCTCAGTGGCAGCAAGCCTGCCCTACATGTGTGCGACCCAGGGTTCAAATTATGGGCATGCTAGGTTCCGACTCAGCGTAGGAGTATCTAGTGTTGATCCAGACTCCTCAGTGGCAAAGGTCCTTCTTCCCCTGGAGAAATTGCAGACTCTTCAGTCTGCGGAGAAGGTATTGGCATCACGCAATCGGTCTTCTCTCCGGGCGCCTGCTGGTTCAGGGTCTGTGGGTAGCCTCCTTCAAGGTGGTACTGTATGCCCAGTTCCACACCCTGGTTTTCCAGTGGAACTACTGTCCAGGTGGTAAAAATCTCTTGTCTCTGAAATCATTAGATTCCTGTGCGCCACCTAGTCAGAGTCTCTCTGAGTTGGTGACAGAGATTCCCGACTCTTCGGTCCGGGAAGTTGTTCCTTCCTTCCAGTGGTCGGTGTTTACGACGAATGCCAGCTCACGGGTTGTGAACCTGGAGGTTCACAAAACTGGGGGGTCCAGTCGGCCCTGAGTCGCTGGACTTGCGTGGACCTATGACCACACCTCCTTGAATGTGTCTGGTCTCGGTAGCTACCCAGGGTCGGGCCTGGCTAGTGCCTGGTGGAAGACCGCCTGGGAATACCAGGTGCTGTCTACTGTTCATTGTCCTACTATTTTAGGCGATCAGGCTATGCTTCTCCTTGTGGTCGACCAATCTGGTTTCAGCCGGACAACGCCACGGCCGTGGCTTCAGTCTACCATCAGGTATGCCGGCAGGCAGACTACTGGAGTCGCCAGATGCTGGACCAGGGCGACTGGTCTTTGTGCTTGGGGTGTTTCGGCTCCCTTGCAGGAGGTGAGCCTCACATGGCATGGATCTCCTGGCAGCTTGTCTCCGCCGCAAGGGTGTCAGTTAGTGGCCAGGTCTAGTGATCTTGTACAGACGCGTCAGTCGCGCTGGTGGCCCTGTGTTGTCTGTATCGGTGATTTTTTGCCATTCCTCCATGGTAGTTGCTTCCTCGGCCGCTCCACAGAGTGGATGCTGAGGAGATCCCGATGATTCTAATCGCTCCAGATTAATCTCGGCGTCCTTGGTACGCTGATATCGGGCGCCTGGTAGCGGAGGCACCCTGGCGATTGCCAGGGCAGGAGGTTCCTGTCTCAAGGTCCCATACTTCCTCCTGTTGTACAGTCACTGACTTGCTTAACATGGTTATTGGAAGCCAGACTTTAGGTGACCAGGGTCTGTCTGACTCGGTCATCTCAACAGGGCACCGTAGTCTTCTTCCGGAGGATCTACCGTCGCACCTCTCTTGGTGCGAAGGGATGGAGTGACGTCCACGGGCGTACTTTCAATGTCCAGGGTCCTGCTGTTTTTAAAGCTTGGATTGGATCTAAAAATTGCTTAAAGCACCGTTTGGGGGCAGATTTCAGCCTTGGCTGTGTTCTTTTAGTGGCCTTTTTGCGGCCCTTTCCCTGGTGGGTCCCCTTTTTTTGTGTGCAAGGGGTTTGTCATATACTTTCCCCTCTTGGCCCATCTCTTCCCCCATGAGTTTTGACTCTGGTGCTCTCGGTTCTTCAGGAACCTTCCTTTTGGAAACATCAGAGAGATTTTCTCTTGACACTATCTCAGAAGGTGGCCCCTTTAGTGGCCTTTACCTCTGTTAGAGGGGTTTCTGAGTTGGCGGTCTTGTCTTGCAAGCCGCCATGCTTGATCCCCCATAAGGATTAGGTGATGGTGCACCCGCGACCTTCCCTTCTTCCGAAGGAGGTTTCGGCCTTTCATACTTTAGGCGTGGTACGCGCTTTGCGGGTATACCAGCCTACTACGGCTCCATTTCGGAGCTTCTGACTCTCTTTTGTGTCGGTGTCTGGTCCACAAAAGGGCCTGGCCGTCTCGTCGACCACCATTTCTCGGTGGATCGGGCAGGCCGTCATACAGGCCTATGCTCCTAAGGGCGGGCCCCCCTTTCCGGTCACGGCACTTTCGACCAGGGCAATTGGTGCTTCCTGGGTTTTTTTTTTTTTTTTTTCCCGACATCATGCGTCGGTCTCACAGGTGTGCGAGGCGGCGATTTGCTCGTCCGTTCACGCTTTTTCCAGAATTTACATGGTTGCTGTGAGTGCATCTTATGATGTTTTTTTCAGCCGCTAGTTTTTGCCGGCGGCTGTTTAAAGTTGCACCTCCTCCGTTGAGGAGCTCTGCTTGTTTTGGGGTGAAGTTAAAATTGTTTTTACTGATATATTTCCCACCCCTCGTTTTTTGACACTGCTTGGGGACGTCCCACTTGTCAAGATTTAAGGAGCTGTGTCCGTCCATGGACGATAAGAGAAAATAGGATTTTTTGTACTCACCGTAAAATCCTTTTCTCTGAAGTCCATGGACGGACACAGCTCCCACCCCTCCTTTTTAGGTTTGTACTGCTTGTTACGAACTGAGGCTGCAAGCTGCAGTGAGGAGGGTTATGTCTGGAGGGACCGCCCCCTGGGCGGGGCTGTTCAACTCTGTTAATGTAACATGTATTTAACTATTTAACATGTTTCTGCCTAGTCCTCTCCTGTAAACAGGGAACATAACCCACTTGTCAAGATTTAAGGAGCTGTGTCCGTCCATGGACTTCAGAGAAAAGGATTTTACGGTGAGTACAAAAAATCCTATTTTTCACCAGATGGACAGTATATTTCAGAGGGAAATTGTATATTACCTGCAGATTTTAAATCCGAAGAAAATCGCTTAATACAGTCTTCTTCAGGAGAAAATTCCATCACTAAAATGATACATCACCGCTACTGTTTGAAGACATCAATGGATTCCTCTTATCCTGAGAAATCTTCTGATGAATCACATACTATGAATTCAGACATCAATCTCTGTTCTCCCAGTGTGGATAGAGCAACATATCCATCTGATCCCAAGGACTCCTCATTAGGTAATGAAGGGATTCACATAGAGGAGAATCCATACTCGTGTTTGGGGTGTGGGCAATCTTTCAGGATGAAATCCGAACTTCTTGTACATCTCAGGTCTCACACCAGCGTGACCTTTTCATGTTCAGAGTGCAGGAAATCTTTTACTGATGAAAAAGAACTTCTTTTACACCAGAAAACTCACAAGAGTGAGAATACTTATTCGTGTTCAGAGTGCGGGAAATGTTTCACTGAGAAAAAAGGACTTCTATGGCACCAGAGAATGCACACGGGTGAGCGTCCTTATTCATGTTCAGCCTGCGGTAACTGTTTCACTAGGAAAAACGCACTTCTACAACACCACAAAATTCACACGGGCGAGCGACCGTTTTCTTGCTCGGAGTGTGGGACATCTTTCACCCGGAAAGGAAGCCTTACTATACACCAGAGAAGCCACAAAGGCGAGTGGCCCTTCTCTTGTTCAGAGTGCGGGAAGTGTTTCACCGTGAAAGCCAAACTGCTCGCACACCAGAGGAGCCACACCGGCGAGCATCCTTTTTGCTGTTTGAAGTGCGGGAAAAGTTTCACATGGAGAGGAAGCCTTAATAGACACCTGGAAAGTCACAATGGAGAGCGTCCGTTTTCATGTTCAGAGTGCGGGAAATGTTTTATACGTAAAGAACATCTAGTTAAGCATCAGTTTACACACGTCTGATGATACTGTTAATAAATGTATATTGGCATTAACCAGGTGGTTTTGTTCAGTCAACTTAACAACTGTGTGTACCTGTCTTCATACCCACTGTCAAGGTCTGGGATCAGGCTCGGAGGCCAGTGGCTGTAGCAGTAGAGAGATTCGCTCACTAGTCAGCTACACAAGCAGATCCCCCTGACAGATGATGCAGGCTCACCCAAGGTGTGGGTTCTAAGCACTAGCTGGTCTTCACCTGATGGTGGAGATGGGTTTCACTCCATGCTCATGCCAGGCCACGGGCCTCTAGATTCCCCCAGAAGGAAGACAGCAAGTGGGGGTCAGGTAGCAAATCAAGCTGTTGGGGAACATGCAGAAAGGCTGTCAATAAACAAACCAAAAGGTCAGTAATGAGTAGTAGCTAAATGGTATCAGGCAGAAACGTAGTCAGTAAACAAGTCAAAGGTAATGAAGATAAAGACAATAGCAGGTATGCAGAGTAACATATTGGCTGGAGAGAGCACAATAATCTGGCAAACAGTGTAAAGGTATGGCTTAAATCAGGAAGTTCATGGGTGGAGCAAAGAGTTTAAAGTTCACCAGAAACCAGATACAAGGAAAGGTTGTCCAAGGAATTGGGCAGGTAGCTGTTCAGAACCTTGGGTGAAGAGCCACAGCCAGACACTGCAGAGGTCCCAGGTTCAGATCTGGATCCTGATGCCCACTTTCTTTCATTTTAGCAGTCACCATAATTCGTAAAGTTTTTCATAGGGAGGAACGGTTTAACTAATGTACACACATACACATGTGCATCCCTTTTCCACTTGATTGGCTTTAAAGTCAAATTTTAGGCAAAACGTAACCGCTCTTAATGCACCCTCCCAACTAGGGATGAGCTTCGAGTTCGAGTCGAACTCATGTTCGACTCGAACATTGCCTGTTCGGCGAACAACGAACAATTTGGGGTGTTCGCGGCAAATTCGAAAAGCCGCGGAACACCCTGTTAAAGTCTATGGGAGAAATCTAAAGTGCTAATTTTAAAGGCTAATATGCAATTTATTGTCCTAAAAAGTGTTTGGGGGCCTGGGTCCTGTCCCAGGGGACATGTATCAATGCAAAAAAAAGTTTTAAAAATGGGCGTTTTTTCGGGAGCAGTGAATTTAATAATGCTAAAAGTGAAACAATAAAAGTGAAATATTACTTTAAATTTCGTACCTAGAGGGGGTGTAAAGTTAGCATGTGAAATATCGCATGTTTCCCGTACATAGAACTGTCCCTGCACAAAGTGTCATTTCTGAAAGGAAAAAAAGTATTTTAAAACCGGACTTGCGGCTCTAATGAAATGGCGGCTCTGGCAATTCAGAGAGAATTCATTCATAAAAAATAAAATAAAAAATAGCATGGGGGTCCCCCCAAATTCCCTTACCAGGCCCTTCAGGTCTGGAATGGATATTAAGGGGAACCCCGCCATCAATTTAAAAAAAAATGACGTGGGGTTCCCCCCAAATATCCATTCCAGACCCTTCAGGTCTGATGTGGATTTTAAAGTGAACTCAACCCCAAATAAAAAAAAATGGCGTAGAGTTCCCCCAAAAATTTACACCAGACCCTTATCCGAGCACGTAACCTGGCCAGCCACAGAAAAGAGGGGGGGACAGAGTGCGGCCCCCCCCTCTCCTGAACCGTACCAGGCCACATGCCCTCAACATGGGGAGGATGTCTCCATGTTGATGGGGACAAGGGCCTCATCCCCACAACCCTTGCCCAGTGGTTGTGGGGGTCCGCGGGCGGGGGGCTTATCAGAATCTGGAAGACCCCTTTAACAAAGGAGACCCCAGATCCTGGCCCCCCCTATGTGAATTGGTAATGGGGTACATTGTACCCCTACCATTTAACAAAGGAAGTGTAAATAGTTGGAAAAAACACACACACACCGTAGAATAAAGTCCTTTATTAATAAAAAAAAAGGAAAAAAAATCCAGCGGTGGTAATCTACTCGGTCCCGGCTCCCTGCTCCATCGTTGTCTGTATCCAGCAACGGGTGCGGGTTAAACTCCGGTCCAGTGATGAGAAGATCCATCCATCCATCCACACTGACACGTCTGTTCAGTCCAACTACTTCCTTATCTATACTTTATTACAGGCAGTGCAAAGCTCTTTTACACACAGCACGATAAAGCATACGTCACTATTACGTAAATGTTATCAGTCTAAAAAGCACATCTGATTGGCTGAAGCTTGCTCATCACTTGTCCAGCCTTCTCACTTCCTCATTCTTCTCATGCGTGGGTAGTAGGGGGCAGACGCCATATTTGTCTTCAGCCATTTGGATGGGAGGGGGTGTTACTAGCGGCCATTTTGAGTAAGGACTTTACTAAAGCAGTTTATATATACAAAGTAGAAAATAGACGTTATAGTATAGAAAAGATGCTCAGAAACATGTATACACATAAAAAAATTATTTTTACGATTATCACATTCCGTCACACTAGTGTGGCCTGGAACGTCTCTATAGACCCTAGCCCCCCCCTTGTGGAGTTTAGTGAGGGAACCCAAGAAAGCAACCTCCAGACACTCCTCTGCGTTAGATCGGGAATGAACAAACTGCCAATGACCGGTAACCAGGATGGCTGCCCAATAATGAAACTTTAAAGTTAGGAAGGGCCAAGCCTCCCCATCAAGGTGGGAGGTATAGGGTGGACTTCGCTATTCAGGGAAGGGCGCCATTCCATATAAAAGAACTCGTATAGTGATCGATCTCCAAAAAAAAACTGACACCTACACAGGGCAATTTCAAAATACATAGTTAACCACTTAAGACCTGGACCATTATGCAGGTAAAGGACCTGGCCAGTTTTTGCGATTCGGCACTAAGTCGCTTTAACTGACAATTTTGTCTTCCAAACAAAATTGGCGTCATTTTTTCCCCCACAAATAGAGCTTTATTTTGGTGGTATTTGATAACCTCTGCGTTTTTTTTAATTTTTTTGCGCTATAAACAAAAATAGAGCGACAGTTTTGAAAAAAAAATCTATATTTTTAACTTTTTGCTATAATAAATATCCCCCAAAAAAGATATAAAAAAAAACGTTTTTTTTCCCTCAGTTTAGGCCGATATGTATTCTTCTACCTATTTTTGGTAAAAAAAAAATCGCAATAAGTGTTTAACGATTGGTTTGCGCAAAATTTATAGCGTTGACAAAAATGGCTGTAATATGTGCAACATGACAGAAGAACGAGGCAGCAGGCAACATATTGAAACATAATTTAGGCCGCAGTTATTTAAATTGCCACAAGGTGGTGATCTAATTTATTTGTGATTTGTAGGCACAGACAGGAAGTGATGTTGATCAAGACAGGAAGTGATGTCATGTACAAACAAGACTATATAAATTATAAAGACGGGAAGCGAAGAGAAGACACTGCAGGGACTGGCAGCAGAGGAGGTAATAAGATATTTTATATTCACACCCAGTAACCCCGTCATGTCCGTCCTTTTTTTCCATAGTCACTGTGACGTCTTTTATCTCCAGCAGATGACGATAGATATTCTATACTTTATAGAGTCTGTAATGGACAGAAATAAAAACAGACAGACGTATCGCTGCCCCTTCATTCCATTTCGGCTACCACCCCCCGCAGAGAAAACATCCTCCGCAATCTAATATGGCCGCCATTGTAATAATCCTCTTCTCGTATGCACCCCAAACCCCCATCGGAGCTTATTTCTCCCCGCTCACCTCCTCACCCCGTGGGATCCAGGGCACTAAGCAACTATACCAGGGCTCGACCAACCTCAGGTACCAGGTCGCCATGGCGATAAGGTTGCTACCTCACCTCTTTAAAACCAAAAACCTATGAAATACACGGGTTCTGAGGCCAATTTAACTACTTGCCGACCAGCCGCTATCGTTATACGGCAGCAGGTTGTCTCCTCTGCGCGAATCGCCGCATGCTTTACGGGGTATAGGTGCAACGTAGGAGCCGATGCACGTGGCCACGATGTCCACCAGCCTCCCGCGATCGCTCCTCAGAGAGCCAAGAACAGGGATCTGTCAATGTAAACAAACAGATCCCTGTTCTGTCAGGGGAGGAGAGAGAGAGATCTGCTGTTCCTAGTAATCAGGAACAGCGATCTGGCTCCTCCTCTAGTCACTTACATCCCCCCACAGTTAAAAACACCTCCCAGGGAACACATTTAACCCCTTGATCGCCCCCTGGTGTTAACCCCTTCCCTGCCAGTGACATTTATACAGTAATCAGTGCATTTTTATAGAACTGATCACTGTATAAATTGTCATTGGTCATTATCACCAGACCCCCTCCTTAAAACACTAAAATGATGACCTATAGGGGGCTTTTGAAAGCGTTGCCTATGGAAAATATAGGGTACTGACATGTTTAAGGTTGGACATGTTGGGTATCTATTTACTCAGTGCTTTTATATTTTACCAAAAAAAGTAAATTTTATAACTTTTTTTGTCCCCCATAGAAATGTACTTTTAATGTGTTTTTTTGTTTCACTAAAGATTTGTGGAAACATCGCGTGACATACAAAAAAAATTGAACTACCGGTATTTTATTCTCTTGGGTGTCTACTTTTAGAAAATATATCATGTTTGGAGGTTTTATGTTATCTTCAGGCCTTAAATGTGTCCAAAAAAGCGCTAAAATGCCTCTGGCATCTGATAGGGTTAAAGGATAAGTTCATCTTCGGGAAACATATTACATGTTCTACCGGTACGATTTGTTCATTTAAAAAAAAAAAAAACTGGCTCCTAACTTTTTTTGGGCTGGTACCTAGATTCAAAGCAAATTTGTCAAGCTCTGAACATCTATGTACATAGAGCAGAGTCGTGTTTTCAGTGAGGTTGGATGAGGACCCTAGAGTCCCTACATCTTTTTGTGTGCGAATCCAATGCGATTTCCGCCGTACAAACTGCATGGCTGAATTTGCATTGCACAGACTTGGCATGTGATCTGCAACAGCCATGCAGATCGACTTGCATGCGATGTCTGTGTTATTTGCATATGTGTGAATCCAGACTGACAGTAATAGGCAGTGGCAGGTACTCTTTATGGTGGGATCTATAAGATCCTCCAACCCCCTCCTCTGCACTTGAAAGCAGGGCTTTTTTTCAGCAGGAACGCGGGGGAATGCAGTTCCGGCACCTCCAGCTCTGAATGTATGTAATGGTGCTCGGAGGTGGGTAGGGAGTGGAACCAAGGAATGGTGCTCAGAGGTGGGTAGGGAGTGGAACCAAGGAATGGTGCTCAGAGGTGGGTAGGGAGTGGAACCAAGGAATGGTGCTCAGAGGTGGGTAAGGAGTGGAACCAAGGAATGGTGCTCAGAGGTGGCTAGGTAGTGGAACCAAGGAATGGTGCTCAGAGGTGGCTAGGTAGTGGAACCAAGGAATGGTGCTTGGAGGTGGGTAGGAGGTGAAGAAAGGGAATGGTGCTCGAAGGTCGGTTATGGGTGAAACTAATGAATAGTGCTCGGAGGTGGGTAGGGGGTGGAACTAAGGAATAGTGCTCGGAGGTTGATAGGGGGTGAAACTAATGAATAGTGCTCGGAGGTGGGTAGGGGGTGGAACTAAGGAATAGTGCTCGGAGGTGGGTAGGGGGTGGAACCAAGGAATAGTGCTCAGAGGTGGGTAAGGAGTGGAACTAAGGAACGGTGCTCGGAGGTGTGTAGGGGGTGAAGAAAAAGAAAGGTGCTTGGAGGTGGAGAGGGGGTGGACACAAGAGGTGACTCACAAGGAGGGAGTTCCTGCACCTATTCTCTGAGAAAAAAAGCCCTGCTTGAATGTATTCAAAATGCCAAGATGTGCGGTTTTTTTTTTAATACTTTTGATTTTTTTTAACTGGCGCAGTTGGCTGTCGAGTAAACCGGAAGTGATGTCATGATGTCGCTTCGGGTTTCTGCATCCAAGACTCGATCAAAGCCGATTCTGGCTTTGTTCGGGGTCTCTGGTCAGCTGGCGGACATGAAAGCTGGTGGTTAGAAGAGGGAAGGTCTGGACAGCCGCACTGGAAAAAAAAACACCTTTATTGTGCAAAATAATAAAAGTACAAACCACAGCAGGGTACAGGATAAAAACTGACGCGTTTTACACTCTCAACAGTGCTTAGTCATTGCTATATGCTTTGCCAGCACCTCCTGCCTCCACCTTGAGGAGAATGCCATTTCCACACATCCACCTGGAGCGGTGATCCCTTCCCCTTCTGTTCCCTGACAGCTGGTGGCTCGGGTCTCCTGGTGGGACGGGAGAGACCAGGCGAGCGGCAGAAGCGCGCGGGGGTTTGCTGCATCGGTTTTTATCACAAGAAAGCCAACCGTCGGCTCTAAAAAAACGGTAAGCCTTAATCTAGGCTTACCTGTAGGTGAAAGTGGTCTGCAAGGGTTTACAACCACTTAAAGTCCTGGCAACAATGGTCACCAGGACAAATGGAGATGAGTCTTTCTGATCGCAAAAACTCTTCGTAACTCTTCCCAACTCCATGCAAAACTAGATCTAAGGACCCATTAAAACACATAGGTTATATCTCTAACTCGCAGAAGACGCTACTTAGAATCCTATTTTGCTATGCTAAAAAGGCCCTGGCTCTCAAGTGGCGGAACCCATCACCCCCAACATTGCAGGGTTGGCTGAAGTTAGTAAATAATAATTTACCGATGTACAAATTGACCTATATTGCCAGAGGGTGCCCCAATAAATTTGAGAAAGTGTGGGCGGAATGGCTGGAGAAAGTATCAGGAGAGGTGAAGGTGTAATGGACGTAATATGAAATGCATGGACTGAGGATATCAGATGATTTGTCGGGTGGTGGTTGGGTCTTGAATATTGATCCTTGATACGTATATATAAGGAAGGTCTGGAGGGTGGTTTGTTAAATTGTTTGTTCAAATTGTATACTTTCATAACAATGGTTGTACATGCTGCACTTCATATTGCTCTTTTTTGCTACTGATGTGGCTTGGTTATAATGTGTATTTATGTGTACTGTAACATACTTCTGTGTATTAATGCCGGTATGTACAATAAAATTTACCCTTTAAAAAAAAACCACATAGGTTAGATGGATTCTAGTGATAATTGTTACTTTCTCTCTTTACACAGGATTGTAAATAGACAAAAATATCTGGTAATCAATTACAACCCAGCAAATAGATCTGGTGATCCATTACCACCCATCAAATTAGATCTGATGATCCATTACCACCCAGCAAAAATATCTGGTGATCCATTACCACCCAGCAAAAATATCTGGTGATCCATTACCACCCAGCAGCCTTCCCAGGACATCGCCCATCACAGTGCCTCCACCTCACTGCCTGACAACAGAGGTAACCAGTGCCAAGAAGATTCTAGAAGTCGCCAACAAGATCACTGAGCTGCTGACAGGAGAGGTGAGCGGTGCCGGGAATTCTGGGACATTATCCAGTAACAGACAAGGGATGTGTCTGGAAAGTAATTGCATTAATGTGTGTGCCAGGTTCCTAGGTTCGGGATTTTACTTTGTGGAGGAGTGGGAGTATTTAGAAGGACACAAGGATCTCTACAAGGACGTCATGATGCACAATCAGCCGCCCCTCACATCACCGGGTAAGAGGAGACTTTATTGTAAAGGAGAGAGCAGTACGGAGGGTCCACCTAGATCCCCCATCATCTGATAAACACATAGAAATAATGTATTCAGTCAGTGTGTGTGTTTCCTACAGATGGATCCAGTAATGGGAACCCACCAGAGAGATGTCCCAGTCCTCTGTATTCCCAGCTAACAGTGGGGCCCAAACTGTAGGGTGGTGCACATTATTGTAAAGATTAGAGCAGTACGGAGGGTCCACCTAGACCCCCCATCATCTGATAAGCACATAGGAACAATGTATTCAGTCAGTGTGTGTGTTTCCTACAGATGGATCCAGTAATGGGAACCCACCAGAGAGTTGTCCCCCTCCTCTGTATTCCCGGGATTCTACACAGGAAGATCACACTATCCTTCACCATGACCAAGTAGGTGGGACTCAGCACATAGACCTAAATATTTGTTGTAATCTCTTGTTCCTTTCTACAAATGTATTCTATCCTCTTTGGGGTTTAGGGTGTAAAACTGGGAAACATCAAAGTTGAGGATGTAGAGGAACAAGAAGAGGAGGAGGAAGAAGAGGAGATAGGGGTGAGTTTTTTTTTATATTAAATTATTCTCCTAGGTATTCCTTGCCATGATCAAGTAGAGACCTAAAAGAATATTCTAACCTGTAATACAACATTCTTCTATGTCATCTTTTGTTTCTTTTTTCTATGTATTAAATCACTTTGGAGTCCAGGATGAAGAACTGAACTACATCAAAGTTGAGGTTAAAGAGGAAGAAGAAGAGATGTTAGTGAGTAGAGATCAACAATCAATGGAGGAAGGGGAGACGATTCAACAGTCTATGGAGGAGGAGAAGACGTCAAAAGAAGAGGAATCTTCTCTACATATAGACACAAGTGAGTAATAACCACCAAATGGAGGGATGGGTCACATTTTTATTTTACATTTATGAGCGTATTTTATGTGTATTTAAATCAAGCATTGAAAAAAATTCATCTTTGAGTTCATCCAAAAAACAAAACAAAACCTGTATGCAGCGTACACACAATCGGAAATTCCGACAAGAAAACCGTGAATTTTTTCCCGAAGGATTTTTGTCTCAAACTTGTGTTGCATACACACCGTCACAAAAATGCTGTCTGAAATTCCGACCGTCAAGAACGCGGTGACGTACAACACTACAATGAGCCGACAAAAATGAAGTTCAATGATTCGGAGCATGCGTGATTTTTTGCACGTCGGAATTGCATACAGACGATCAGAATTTCCAACAAGAACTTTTCCCGTCGGAAAATTTGATAACCAGCTCTCAAATTTTTGCTGTCGGAAATTCCGACAGAAAAAGTCAGATGGGGCCTACACACGGTCAGAATATCCAACCAAAAGCTCACATCGAACTTTTCTTGTCGGAAATTCCGATCGTGTGTATCCAGCATTAGTTGATCCAGATGAGGGCAGAAAACCCTTGTAACGCTTGGTCCAAATGCCTTCAAAATAATTGACTGCTAACTGTACACTTGTCATCGATAAACCTTTCGCACCAGCCAAAGTTCGAAAAACAAATGAGGTGGGAATATTGTACACTACATAATATAAAATGTTCTACTCCCTACTAAAAAGTACATCATTTTCTATCCATAACAATACCAGTGTCCCAACCAAATGAGGAAAAACTGTACACCGTATAAAAAGGTCTATCGCTATTCCTCAATATAACGTCATGTTTCCAACAAATGAGGTGGAGATACTGTACACCATATGAAAGGTCCATCTCCATTCCTCAATATAACGTCATGTTCCCAACAACTGAGGAGGAGATACTGAGATTGCAGGCTTGGCTGGCTTAAATCAGGTTTGGTCTCCACCCAGAGACTGGCCACATTAATCACCCTGCAGGTGGACAGACAGACATGGATGAGGCCAGATGAATAGTCCATCTCTATTCCTCAATATAACGTCATGTTCCCAACAAATGAGGATGAGATACTGTACACCATATGAAAGGTCCACCTCCATTCCTCAATATAACGTCACATTCCCAACAAATGAGGGGGAGATACTGTACACCATATGAAAGGTCCATCTCCATTCCTCAATATAACGTCATCTTCCCAACAAAAGAGGAGGAGATACTGTACACCATATGAAAGGTCCATCTCCATTCCTCAATATAACGTCATGTTCCCAACAAATGAGGGGGAGATACTGTACACCATATGAAAGGTCCACCTCCATTCCTCAATATAATGTCATGTTCCCAACAAATGAGGAGAAGATACTGAGATTGCAGGCTTGGCTGGCTTAAATCAGGTTTGGTCTCCACCCAGAGACTTGCCACATTAATCACCCTGCAGGTGGACAGACAGACATGAAAAAGGCCAAATGAAAGGCCCCTCTCCATTCCTCAATATAACGTCATGTTCCCAACAAATGAGGAGGAGATACTGTACACCATATGAAAGGTCCATCTCCATTCCTCAATATAACGTCATCTTCCCAACAAATGAGGAGGAGATACTGAGATTGCAGGCTTGGCTGGCTTAAATCAGGTTTGGTCTCCACCCAGAGACTGGCCACATTAATCACCCTGCAGGTGGACAGACAGACATGGAGAAGGCCATATGAAAGGTCCATCTCCATTCCTCTATATATAGTCATGTTCCCAACAAATGAGGAGGAGATACTTTACACCATATGAAAGGTCCGTCTCTATTCTTATCTTGGTGTTGTACCCAATTCCACACCAAAGCTCTCGGCACTAGTCCAACTTACAAGACTTCTTATCAATAAGACTTTTAAAACTTCTTAAAAATGTATTTTCCACAGGTGGACGCTATGTGGGGAATATCTCAGAAGGGCATTTTATATTACCTGTAAATTGTAAGTCAGAAGAAAATGTTACTGAGAATATTCATCCCAGACCTTACTATTTGGAGACATCCATGGATCCCTCTTATCCTGAGAAATCTTCTCCTCCATCACATACTATGAATACAGACATCAGTCTCCGCTCTTCCAGTGCAGACACATCGACAGATCCATCTAATCTCAGGGAATCTTCCTCGAGCTACGATGAGCTTCAAACAGCCGATAAACCATTCTCCTGTCTGGGGTGTGGGGAATCTTTTAAGACGAAATCTGAACTTCATGTACATCTCAGATCTCACACCAGCGTGGCCTTTCCATGTTCAGAGTGCGGAAAAACTTTCGCTAAAAAAAAAGAGAACTTTATAGGCACCAGAAAACTCACGAGAATGATGATAATTATTCATGTTCAGAGTGCGGGAAATGTTTCACGGTGAGAAAAAAATTTATGGCACATCAGAGAATTCACACGGCTAAACGCCCTCATTCGTGTTCAGAGTGCGGGAAATGTTTCACAGAGAAAAGTAGACTTTTAACACATCAGAGAAGTCACACAGGTGAGCGTCCTTATCCATGTCCAGAGTGCGGGAAATGTTTCACCAAGAAAGCCATACTTCTGTCACACCTAAGACTTCACACGGGCGAGCGTCCTTTTTCATGCTCAGAGTGCGGGAAAGGTTTTAACCAGAAAGGAAGCCTTATTGCGCACCAAGGGAGTCACAAAGGCGAGTGGCCTTTCTCTTGTTCAGAGTGCGGGAAACGCTTCACGTGGAAAGAAAGTCTTCAAAGACACCTGAGAAGTCACATGAGTGAAAGTCTTTTTACGTGTTCGGAGTGCGGGAAAAGTTTTACGGAGAATGCAAAGCTTCGTAGGCACCAGAGAACGCACACAGGCGAGCGTCCTTATTCGTGTACAGAGTGTGAAAAAAGTTTCACTCGCAAAGAACTGCTTACTGAACACCAGAGAAGCCACACGGGGGAGCGCCCTTTCTCTTGTTCAGAGTGCGGGAAATCTTTTTCACTTAAAGGAAATCTAATTAGACATCAGAGTACACATACATAGCTGCTGAGGCATGTACCATGGCGGTCAACTGTTTAGTGTATATAACAACTGTTCTATTCTCTTCAAAAACTGAACTATAGGGGTGTGTTCCCACAAAAGTCATATTTCAGTTACGGGCGAAGTTTGTTGGGTTCACTTATTGACTACAGAGAAAAACATTCTTCTGTCACATCTAAATACTAACACCAGTGAGCATCGTTATTCAAGATCAGAGTGCGGGAAATGTTTCACTCAGAAAAGAAGCCTTATTCCACATCAGAGAAGTCACTAAGGTGAATGGCCTTTCTCTTGTTTAGAGTGCGGGAAATGTTTCACTCGGAAAGGAAGTCTTATTAAATATAAGAGAAGTCATGAAAGTGGTCTTTTATCTTGTTCAGAATGCGTAAAAAAAATTTCTTCAGAAAGGAAGCCCTAATAAACGTTACAGAAGTCACAAAGGCGAATGGCCTTTTCTTTAGTAAAGGGTGCGGGAAATGTTTCATTTGGAAAGGAAGCCTTATAACACATCAGAGAAGTCACAAAGGCGAAGGACCTTTCTAAACTCAGAGTGTGGGAAATGTTTCTCTGTATAAGTCAAACTACTTGCACATGGCAGATGGGGGGGGGGGCACTGGTATTTTTTGGAGGGAGGGGGGGCACTGTTGCTCTGTGAAGGGAGTGGAGAAATTGACGTTCTGTGGAAGGAGAGTGGGGCACTGATGCTCTACAGAGAAAGAGGGACACTGGTACTCTCTGGGGGTGGCTGTTGAGGTAAGGGTAGGGGACTTTGGTGTCAGTGGATTAGTTGCCTGTCCATGCTTTGCGTATCTCACGTTGTTGAGCAGGAGATCTCTGCACTCCACCCAGCAGAGCCAATCTATCACCTGGCCAGTACCAAGACATATTGTTATAATCCCGGGACAGTCCCGCAGAATCCGGGACAGTCCCGCAGAATCCGAGACAGTCCCGCAGAATCCGTAACAGTCCCGCAGAATCCGGGACAGTCCCGCAGAATCCGGGACAGTCCCGCAGAATCCGAGACCGTCCCGCAGAATCCGGGACAGTCCCGCAGAATCCGAGACCGTCCCGCAGAATCCGAGACAGTCCCGCAGAATCCGAGACAGTCCCGCAGAATCCGAGACAGTCCCGCAGAATCCGAGACAGTCCCGCAGAATCCGAGACAGTCCCGCAGAATCCGAGACAGTCCCGCAGAATCCGAGACAGTCCCGCAGAATCCGAGACAGTCCCGCAGAATCCGAGACAGTCCCGCAGAATCCGGGACTATAGGCATGTATTAAAAATTGGACGTGGACACCTAGATAAATAGATACGCTCAATGGTTTTTGTTCTCTGAGTGATTTTAAACCCAACAGCTAGTCAAGGTCAATTACTCCAATTTCTACTCTACGTGGTGAGCACTTACGGGAAACAAGTGACGGAATACCTGGCAAAAGAGGAAGTTTCCATCTCTCTTCATATAAACAGGAAAATCATTTATGTATGCAATAGTCACCATACAACGATACATAGCAGTGCTGTTTAATGTGTAAATGTTTTATTGATTTACAATGATCGTTTGTATACACGAGCTGTAATAAAAGTCTTTGACAACATGGTCCTTGTAAATATGGAGGCTGATCACGTGGGTCAGAGGATACACGGTCTACAGGACCACACTGTGTTCGCTTATATATATACATACACACTATTTTGCCAAAAGTATTGGGACGCCTGCCTTACACGCACATGAACTTTAATGGCATCCCACGACCGTTATTCATGTCATGGAAAAAAAAGAAGTTTTTTTTCAACGTGATTGCTCTCAAGCCTGCCTTGCATACACACGATCGTGAAAAAAAATGCTCTAGTGACGTACAACGGCACTATAAAGGGGAAGTTCCATTCGAATGGCGCCACCCTTTGGGCTGTTTTTGCCGATTTCGTGTTACCGCGTGTTAGTAAAAGTTTGGTGAGAGACGATTCGCGCTTTTCAGGCTTCATGCTTTTCAGTCCGTTACAGCGTGACGAATGTGCTATCTCCATTACAAACGCTAGCTTTACCAGAATGAGCGCTCCCGTCTCATAACTTGCTTCTGAGCATGCGCGTTTTTTTTCCTTCTCGTTAAAGCGTACACAAGTGAAAAAGAACGACGTGAGAAATAATAGAGCAGAAAAAATAGAGCAGGTTCAACATTTTTACCGCCCATTTTTCTCGTCGAGAAAAATGCTATGGAGCCTACACACGACCGTTTTTCACGACCAGTTAAAAAAATTCCATTTTTTATCGCCATGAAAAACGGTCGTGCGTACGCACCATTAGTCCTTGGATAAGCAAGTTTGGGGTGGAGGAACTTGACTGGCCTGCACAAAGTCCTGACCTCAACCCGATAGAACACCTTTGGGATGAATTAGAGCGGAGACTGCGAGCCAGACCTTTTCATCCAACTTCAGTGCCTGACCTCACAAATGCGCTTCTGGAAGAATGGTCAAACATTTCCATAGACGCACTCCTAAACCTTGTGGACAGCCTTCCCAGAAGAGTTGAAGTTGTTATAGCTGCAAAGGGTGGGCCAACTCAATATTGAACCCTACAGACTAATGCTGCGTACACACGATCAATTTTCGGCATGAAAAAAAAACGAAGTTTTTCAGCATCTAGAAAAAAACATTGTTTTTTCCAACTTCATCATTAAAACGACGTTGCCCACACACGATCGTTTTAAAAAAAATGCTCTAGCAAAGCGCGGTGACGTACAACACGTACAACGGCACTATAAATGGGAAGTTCCATGCGGATGGCGCCACCCTTGGGGCTGCTTTAGCTGATTCCGTTTTAGTAAAAGACGATTCGCCCTTCTCTGTCTGTTACAGCGTGATGAATGTGCTTACTCCATTACGAACGCTAATTTTACCAGAACGAGTGCTCCCGTCTCATAACTTGCTTCTGAGCATGCGCAGGTTTTTAACGTCGTTTTAGCCCACACACGATAATTTTTTACAACCCGAAAAACGACATAGTTTAAAACGTCGTTAAAAAATGCAGCATGTTCGAATTTTTTTTTTTTTTGTTATTTTTCAGAACCTGAAAAATGATGTGAAGCCCACACACGATCGTTTTAAATGACTTTTTTTAAAACGTTGTTTTTTTCATGCCGAAAAATGATCGTGTGTACGCAGCATAAGATTGGGAGGCCATTAAAGTTCATGTGTGTGTAAGGCCGGAATCACACTAGTGCGGTGCGAATTTCAGCTCTCTTATCTCTGCAGAGAGATAAGAGAAGTGTTCAGCAGATTAGCAAAGTTTTAGTTTTAGAATTTGGAGACCTGGGAGAAGTTACAGGTGAGAGGAGAGTGGGGGAGAAGTGTATTGAGCTGAATGAGAGAAATTCCTGAAGAGAACTGAACACATCTGCGAATCAGCTGCGTACCCATAGAAGATAATGGGCTTGAATTCGCACCTGAGCCACACCGCAATGCCTAAAAGACGCACACGGTTTTACTGCAATGCGCAGTGCGAATGCATCGCACATATGTGAACCAGCCTCATTGAAAACAATGTATTTAGAAATGTTCTGCGTATTGGATGCAGTTTAAGCCGCACTCAATTCGCATTGGTGTGAACCTGGCCTAAAAGCAGGCGTCGGAATACTTTTGGTAATATAGTGTAGGCATATGGGGGTTATACAGAAAGACTGTCTCATGTCATAAATGGGTATACAGTGGGGGAAAATAATTGTTTGATCGTCTGCAGATTTTGTACGTTTTCCCACTTACAAGGAAATGAAGGGTCTATAATTTTTATCATAGGTGTATTTTAAATGATAAAGACAAAATATCAACCAAAAATCCAGAAAAAAAACACAATACAAATGTTATAAATTGAGTTGCATGTGAGTGAGTAAAATAATTATTTGATCTCCTACCGACCAACAATAATTCTGTCTCCCACAATCTGGCTACAGCATGGGTACTCGACCGGTGGCCCTCCAGCTGTTGTGAAACTACAAGTTCCATGAGTCATTGCGAGCCGCTGAAAGTTACAAGCATGACTACTCGAAGGCATAGGCACGATGAGACTTTTAGTTCTTCAACAGCTGGGGGGCCACAGGTTGAGCACCCTTGGGTTTACAGTATGTGGTACACAGATTAGTGCTGTCAATGTAAGAAGGTGCTCCTAACGACAACTCGTTCTGTGTATAAAAGACACCTTTCCACAGAATCTCTTTCTTCCATGCAGACCTCATCATCATTGGCAAGACCAAAGAGCTGTCAAAGGAAGCCAGGGACAAGATTGTAGACCTGCACAAGAATGGAATGGGCTACAAGACCATCAGTAAGAAGCTTGGCGTGAAGCAGACAACTGTTGGGGCGATTATTCGCAAATGGAAGAAACACAAAATAACCATCAATCGCCCTCGGTCTGGAGCTCCATGCAAGATTTCACCTCATGGGGTGAGGATGATCATGAGAAAAGTGAGGAATCAGCCCAGAACTACACAGGAGGAGCTTGTGAATGATCTCAAGGCAGCTGGGACCACAGTTACCAAACAAACCATTGCGAACACAATACGACGCCATGGAAGTGGTTTAATTCGTTCAGAGAAGGATTGGGAGGGAGTGCTGTAGTCAGATGAGACCAACATTGACCTCTTTGGCATTAACTTGACTCGCCCATGTTTGGAGGAGGAAAAATGCTGACTATGATCCTAAAGCCTGGTACACACGATCGGACTTCAAACAAACTTTTCTGTGGATTTTTGTCCAAAGGGAGTTGGCCAGGCACACCCATAGCATACACACGCTTGGACTTTACCGCAAACTTTCCCAACATCACGTGGTTTTCTTCTCTTTTCTGCTCTTTAGCGCCACCCTTTGGTCAACTTTTGCTATTGTTGGTCGATCTTAACATTGGTTCTGGGCATGCGTATTTGTACTTCGGACAAAAGTCTGATGGATTCCTGTTCACACGGTCGGAATTTACGCCATCAGACTTTTGTTGCCGAAAATTTTGTCCGTTTGCAGAGCGAACTTTTGTCCGATGAAAAGTTTGTACGATGGAGCGTACACGCGGTCGGATTTTTTTTAGAAAACGTGCTAATTTAGAATTTTTTTCGCAAAAAGTCAGACCGTGTGTATGGGACTTAAGAACACCATCCCTACAGTCAAGCACGGAGGTGGGAACATTATGCTTTGGGAAAGTTTCTGTGCTAAAGGTACAGGCTGACTTTGCCGCATTGAGGGGCCAATGGACGGGGCCATTTATTGTAAAATCTTGGATGAGATCCTTCTTCCCTAAACACTGAATATGAGTTGTGGATGGGTCTTCCAGCATGACCCAAAACAAATTAACCAGGATGACTACTGCCTGGCAAACTAGATTTAATAGCAACCCTGCCTAAACACCAGGGTGCTACATCCTCCCCCTGCCTAGACTTTGTATATGAATGCAGCCCCACGTTGTATATTGATGCAGCCCCACTTTGTATATGAATGCAGCCCCACTTTGTATATTAATGCAGCCCCACTTTGTATATTAATGCAGCCCCACTTTGTATATGAAACAAAATATTTCAGTGTGAACATGTCGATTGCATCTCGGAGGAATGACTTAAGAAAAGGCACTATGGGCCAGATTCAGGTAGGGAGCGCGTATTTATGTGCGGGCGTAACGTATCCTATTTACGATACGCCTCCGCAACTTTGACAGGCAAGTGCAGTATTCTCAAAGTAAAGTTGCCGCGGCGTAGCGTAAATAGGCCGGCGTAAGCCCGCCTAATTCAAATGTGGAAGATGTGGGCGTGTTTTATGTTAATTTATTGTGACCCCAAGTAAATGACGCTTTTTCCGAACGGCGCATGCGCCGTCCGTGAAAGTATCCCAGTGCGCATGCTCCAAATTAACCCGCAAAAAGCCAATGCTTTCGTGAACGTAAATGACGCACAGCCCTATTCGCGAACGACTTACGTAATCGACAGAAAATTTGACGCGGTCCCGACGTCCACACTTAACATTGGCTGCGCCTCATATAGCAGGGGTAACTATACGCTGGAAAAAGCGTTACGTAAATGGCGTATCTGTACTGCGACAGCCGGGTGTACGTTCGTGAATAGGCATATCTTGCCGATTTACATATTCTAGGCGTAAATCAGCGTACACGCCCCTAGCGGCCAGCAGAAATATGCAGTTAAGATACGACGGCGTAGGAGACTTACGCTGGTTGTATCTTAGAGAAATTCTGGCGTATCTGATTCTTTGAATCAGGCGCCAAGATACGACGCCTCAGACTCAGAGATACGACGACGTATCTCCTACCTGAATCTGGCCCATTAAGGTCATGGAGTGACCTATCCAGTCTCCAGAACGGAATCCTATAGAAAATTTATGGAAGGAGCTGAATGTTTCGAGTTGCCAAGAGACAGTCAAGAAACCAGAAACCAGAAGGATTTAGAGAAGATCTGTAAAGAAGAGTGGACCAGAGGATGTGTGGAAACCTGATCACCAACTACAAGAAACGTCTTACCTCTGTGCTTGCCAACAAGGGTTTCTCCACCAAGTCATGTTTTGCTTGGGGATCAAATACTTGTTTTACTTACTGGACTGCAACTCAATTTATAACATTTGTATCGTGTTTTTTTTCTGGATTTGTGGTTGATATTCTGTCTGTATCATTTATAATACACCTATGATAAAAAAAAAAATTATAGACCCTTAATTTCTTTGTAAGCGGCCAAACTTACAAAAACTGCAGGGGATTAAATAATTATTTCTCTTATCGTCCATGGACGGACACAGCTCCTTAAATCTTGACAAGTGGGTTATGTTCCTGTTCACAGGAGATCTTGTGAACGGGAATAAAAACCACTTGTCCAGATTTAAGGAGCTGTGTCCGTCCATGGACGTCAGAGAAAAGGATTTTACGGTGAGTACAGAAAATCCTATTTTTCCCCACTGTATAACACTTGCAAATGGAGCTATACAAGAAGACGGTGTCACTTCCCACACAAGTGTGTATATTGGGTTATACGGGATACTGGTGTCATGTCACGTACAGGTGCATCTTATAACATTTACCGTATTTATTTTCAAATAACGCGCCCCGGCGTATAGCGCGCACCCCCAACCTGGAAGGGAAATTTCAGGAAAAAAATAAAATACTCAGTTTGAATGCCCCTCGTCTGTGTCTTGCCCGGCGTCCATCGCCGGCCTTGTTCGGTCCGGCGTCTGTCTGCGGCCCTGGTGGTGTCCTCCCCGCTTCTCCCGCGCTGTTTCTGAGTCGATCCCCGCTTCCCGCGCTGTGTTGAACGCCGCCGCTGCTGACATATACCGAGCGCAGTACACTCGGCTAGGCTCGGCTCCCCTCGCGGTCACGCCCTGTGCCGCACATGCTATCTCAGACCTTGGGGATACTTGCAGTGGATTGCCGCTGGTGATTGCATTACCCTGCATCCCCTGTCACCATATGGACATTCCATTGACACTACGCTGGTTATTACCAGTATGAGTGGACATCCCTTCCCCGCATAAAACCCGCCCCCTGGCCTCTGCATTAATCAGCGCCTTTATTTCATCCTGGTCATCCGCCTGGCTCACACCAGCAACCCAATTTTATACTATGATCCAGTCACCACTACCCACAGCTCTCACTGTGGAGGTAAGTTGTCATTACCATCTACCTTACTCGGACCAATTTCTCCCCCCCTTTTTCCCCTCCCCCGGCCCCCCTTCCTTCACCCACCCTTCCTTTCCTCTTCTCCCCCCTTTTTTCTTTTCCTTCACTCCCTTCCTTCCTCACAACCTTTCCCCTCTTCCCTTTCTCTCCTTTACCTCACCCCCTGCTCCCCTGTCCTCCTCCCCCACTTTCTTCTTATCCTCCCTTTTCCTTCCCTTCTCCCTTTCATTCTTAACCCCCCCCCCCCCCCTTGTTTCCCCTAATTTTCCTTTCCATATCTCCCTTCCCCATCTCTCACTTTATCCTGGTCCCATACCTAGGCGTTGATCAACTCATTATACTTTTTACTTAGAGCACCACGCATTATCCCCCTTGTCCGCCACGGGGGGAATTAGTGGGCGGCCTGCATCCACATGTGCTTTTATTACCCACCGGGTAAGCTATCAATAAATATGTTTTATGCTTTTTGTTTATTGTTCCGCTGAACTGTATTGTATTTGTTCTTATGTCATTATGTATTTTGCAGATTGGCTCTCCTGAAGAAGCGGCTAGTCCGCGAAACTAGTAGAGACTTTGCCAATTTTTGATTTGTATGATTGCTCTGTATATGTCTTATTCTGTAATAAATTCCCTTTTTATTCAACAATTATTGTTTTTTACATGTACCGAGATAGTCCACAAAAAACCCTAGGGTGGGCATGTTCCTAAGTCTAGCCTCAGCAACTATTCTTTTTGCCTTCACCCTCCCCTTTCTTCAGTAATGCCGTGTACACATGATCGGAATTTCCTATGAAAAAAGTCAGATGGACTTTTTGCTTCAGAAATTCAGATCGTGTGTGGGCCCCATCGGACTTTTTTCCGTCGGTGTGTAGAAATAGAACATGTTTTATTTTTTTCCGATGGAAAAAAACCTATAGGAAACTCCGACGGAGAAAAAAAACACGCATGCTCAGAATCAAGTCGACGCATGCTCGGAGGCATTGAACTTTATTTTTCTCGGCTCGTCGTAGTGTTTTACGTCACCGCGTTTTGGACAGTCGGAATTTGGTCTGACAGTGTGTATGCAAGACAGCTTGAACGGAATTCTGACGAAAAATTCCATCGGATTTTAGGCCATCGGAAATTCCGATCGTGTGTACGGGCATTAGTGTATACTTTAACAGAATATAACAATATAAAATACAAATCACATTTCTTCTTCGCCACTTCATTTTCTTACCCAAGCCTCCCCAGAGGGAGGTTTTGATTTGTTTTATTGATTTTTGAAGTTTTTTGATATCAAAGAGTTATATTCTATATGTGATAGTAAAGAAATCTATTTTTTATTAATGATGATAATAATAGTAGTAAAAAAACTCCAAACCTTCTGCAATTAACTGATGGCTAACTCGGTACAATACTGGACTACATTTTTAAACAATAAATCACTATAAAAAAATATGTCATTCTTTTTTTATCTGGAAATATTATGTATGATAATGGATGTAACACAATAAAAAAAAGCACGACAGCTGGTAAAATGTTTAAAACATAACATAGACTGCAGTAGCTATAAACTCCACAAGGTGAGGAGCTCACTTATAGTGTGCGGAAAGCACGGACAGGAAGTGATGTATGATACAAACAGGAAGTTCCGGGTGAGAGGTGAGTCGGGAGGATGTAGAGAGGAGACATTACTGAAACTGGCAGCAGAGGAGGTAATAAGAATTTTTTTTATTTACACCCAGTAACCCTCCCTCACCCCGCCATGTCCATCCTCTTCCTCCATAGTCACTGTGACTGACTTCTCCGACAGATGCTGATATATAAAGTGATCTACAAAGTTTTATAATACCCCAATACATCCTAAATATAGAGCCACTTATCCAACTGTCCATACAGAATGCTGCTGCTAGACTAATACACCCCCTAACCGATCCGTGACTGCTGCTCCTCTCTGCCAATTAGGGTGACCACGTGTCCCGGATTGCCCGGGACAGTCCCGCATTTTGCAGGTCTGTCCTGGGCACATTCATTCCAGGACAATACAGTGTCCTGGAATTAAACTGACACAGCCACCCTCCGGGCCAATCTGATGTCCCCAAAAAAGGCCGCCACATCACCGCTTTACTCACTGACAGTACTGGTCAGTCATGGCCGGGAATGCCTGGAGGAGCACAATCCCGCCCCCTGCTTGTGATTGGAGAAATCATAAATACCACCTCTTGTGTCCAATCACTGTGCTGTGATTCGTTACAACACAAGCTGATTTTTGGGGTGTCCCTGAATTGTAGTTTGGAAATGTGGTCACCCTACTGCCAATCCCTTCACTGGCTACCCCTACCCCACCGTATAAAATTCAAAATGCCAGCCACAACATACATGGCCATCCACAACATCGCCCCCATCTACATCACCAACCTCATCTGCAGATATCGTCCCCTCCACTCCTAACAGGACCTCCTGCTCTCTAGCTCCCTTGTTACCTCCTCCCATGCTCGCCTTCAGGACTTCTCCAGAGCCTCTCCCATCCTTTGGAGCTGCCTGCCCCCGGTATGTCCTATCAGCCCTAAACCTGTCCACCTTTAGGAGATCCCTGAAAACTGATCCAGTGTGGGGGCATCCTTGAATCCAGTGATTATTCCTTCCGGCTGCAGCTTCCTCTGTTGTGTGCTCTCTCCCTCTGCATTCTCCCCAACAGGGTGCCTAATGCCCCCCCCCCCCCCCCCGACAGCCTGTGAAAGCTTTGCAGTCATTGGTTGCTAGGACCGCCGGTGTCCTAGAAATCAGTGACCCTTTTGCCGCTGTGCACGCACACATGGGATTTTTGTGAGCCTATCCACCTCTCAGCCAGCTCTGCCCCCTAACTCCTACAGCGGCGCCAGTTACTGCCCCTCCTGCCGGTAAGGCATAGACAATACAACAGAATGGGGCGCTATGGGGGGGTCTCTCTCTAATGAAGGTCTCTATGGGGGAGGGGGGACTTATATTAGGGGACCACAGATTCCCAATTGGATTTTTGTCTGGACTGTGACTGGGCCATTCTAACACATGAACATGCTTTGATCTAAAACATTCCATTGTAGCTCTGGCTGTACTTTAGGGGCGTTGTCCTGCTGGATGGTGAACCTCTGCACCAGTCTCAGGTCTTTTGCAGACTCAAATGCCCCGTACACACGATCGGAATTTCCGATGGAAAACGTCCGACAGACTTTTTCCATCGAAATTTCCGACCTTGTGTATGCCCCATCAGTAATTCAGATGAATTCCATCAGAGT
Organism: Rana temporaria; assembly: GCF_905171775.1. NCBI lineage: Eukaryota > Metazoa > Chordata > Amphibia > Anura > Ranidae > Rana > Rana temporaria. The sequence goes on from NC_053496.1 coordinate 174,877,769, forward strand.
TTACATAGAGAACATATTCTCTTTTGCTCCGTTGGAATTCCGATGTGAATTTGGTCCGATGTGAATTTGGTCCTCGTACACACGACCACTTTTTTTTCGGCAGGAAAAAAAAACAAAGTTTTTGCCGACGCGATTCCTCTCCAGCCTGACTTGCATACACATGTTCATGAAAAAAAACGTCCGACCAAAGCGCGGTGACATACGACGGGACTATAAAGGGGAAGTTCCTTTCAAATGGCGCCACTCTTTGGGCTGCTTTTGCTGATCCTCATGTTAGTAAAAGTTTGGTGAGAGACGATTCGCACTTTTCAGTCTTTGTGCATTTCAATCCGTTACAGCGTGACGAATGTGCCATCTCCATTCTGAACGTTAGTTTTACCAGAATGAGTGCTCCCGTCTCGTATACTTGATTCTGAGCATGCACGTTTTCTTCCCCTCGGAAAAGCATACACACGACCGTTTTTTCGCGACGAGAAAAAAACTGATGGGAAACACGACGAGAAAAAAGAGAGCTGGTTTAAATTTTTTTGCGGGCAGTTTTTTTTGTCGAGAAAACTGCTAGGAAGCATACACACGACCAGTTTTCACGTCCAAATATAAAAAAAATCTGTTTTTTCATCGTGAGTACAAGAGTACGTCGTCTGTACAAGGCATAAGAGTGTCCTGTATTTGGCTACATCCATTTTCCCATCAACTCTGACCAGATTCCCTGTCCCTGCCGAAGAAAAGAATCCCCAAAACATTATGCTGCCACCATCATGTTTCACGGTGGGGATGGTGTGTTCAGGGTGATGTGTAGTGTTAGTTTTCTCCCACACATATTATTTTGCTTTTAGGTCAAATAGTTAAATTTTGGTCTCATCTGACCAGAGCACCTTCTTCTTTCTGTGTCCCCCACATGGCTTCTCGCAAACTGCAAACAGGACGTCTTCTGGCTTTCTTTCCACAATGGCTTTCTTCTTGTCACTCCATAAAGACCAGATTTGTGGAGTGCACTACTAATGCTCTCCTTGCCCGGCCCGGTCAGTTTAGGTGGACGGCCATGTCTTGGTAGGCTTGCAGTTGTGCCATACTCTTTCCATTTTCGGATGATGGATTGAACAGAGCTCCGTGAGATGTTCAAAGCTTGGAATATTTTTTTTGGTTTTCATTCTCTAGTTTCATATTTTGTGTGTTTTTTTTTTTTTATTCTTTTTTGTCTGCATTATATATAAGGTATAATCCAGGTGTGTAAAACAGATGAAAGGAATGTGTAAAGTGCTGCGTAAATTGACGGCGCTATAAAAGTACCTGAAATAATAATAATAATGTGAGGCAACAAGTGAAATGTAAAAAAAATGTAAGCTGTAGTATATATAATTTCCACAAGGTGGGGAGCTCCTTTATTGTCAGTGGAACGCACAGACAGGAAGTAGTGTAAGGCGCAGACAGGAAGTGATGTCAGGTATAAAAAATAAGTTCCTGGGTAAAAGGTGAGCCGGGAGAAAGTATAGAGAGGAGACATTTCTAGAACTGGCAGCAGAGGAGGTAACAAGATATTATTTTATATATACACCCAGTTACCCTTCTGTGATGAACTACAAGTGCAGAGACAGTAGTCGGAGGATAAGCACAAGGGACTCAAGGTGATGGATGCTTATTCAGGGGGTTTCTGTGCGTCGATGTTCCAATGCACCACAACTCCATCAACAATTACGATTGTGTCAGGGTGGCACCACAAGCCCTAGTGTCCAGATATAAGCACGCAACTGATGCTGAACTACAAGTCCCAGCAGTCCCAATGCTCAGACAGCAGTACACAGGAAATACAGAGCTACAAGTCCTAGAAGTTTGTTGACCAAATGGACTGGTCAGGAGAGTTCTTGGAAGTCTGCAGTGATAATTGTTACTTTCTCCCTTTACACAGGATTACGAAGTAGTGAAGAAAACATTTGGTGACCCATTACCACCCAGCAGCCGTCTTCACAGGTCATCCCCCATCACAGCGCCTCCACCTCACTGTCTGACAACAGAGGTAACCAGTGCCAAGAAGATTCTAGAAGTCACCAAGAAGATCATTAATCTGCTGACAGGAGAGGTGAGCGGTGCCGGGAATTCTGGGACATTATCCAGTAACAGACAAGGGATGTGTCTGGATGGTGACGGTATCATTGTGTGTGTCAGGTTCCTATAAGGTGTCAGGATGTCACTGTCTATTTCTCCATGGAGGAGTGGGAGTATTTAGAAGGACACAAGGATCTCTACAAGGACGTCATGATGGAGGATCAGCCGCCCCTCACATCACCGGGTAAGAGGAGACTTTATTGTAAAGGAGAGAGCAGTACGGAGGGTCCACCTAGATCCCCCATCATCTGATAAACACATAGAAACAATGTATTCAGTCAGTGTGTGTGTTTCCTACAGATGGATCCAGTAATGGGAACCCACCAGAGAGATGTCCCTGTCCTCTGTATTCCCGGGATTCCACACAGGAAGGTCACACCATCCCTCACCATCATCAGGTAGAGTGCTAAATGTCCCCAGACTGTATGAGATTATACTCATCTACATAGTCTCAGCCTATTGGTGCTCACATTTTAAATGTTATTTTCTATCGTTCTGTTGATTTAGTTTGATGAACAGACATATATGAAAGTTGAGGTTAAAGAGGAAGAAGAGGAGACAACTGTGATGCGTTACCAGGAGTCTATGGAGGAAGTTGGGATGATAGTGACATTCAAACAGGAAGAACCTTCTCTAGATATCAAAACAGGTGAGTCCTGAGCACTAAATACAGAAAACGTTTTGGTGTTTAGATTGCTGATTGAGGATCTGTAGACCTTCACATTATCAGGTAAGATGATCTCTACAAGGACGTCATGATGGAGAATCCTCCACCTCTTTACACCACCAGGTTAGATTTGACTTTATTGTAAAGGAGAGAGCAGTACGGAGGGTCCACCTAGACCCCCCCCCCCCCCCCCCATCATCTGATAAACACATAGAAACAATGTATTCAGTCAGTGTGTGTGTTTCCTACAGATGGATCCAGTAATGGGAACCCACCAGAGAGATGTCCCTGTCCTCTGTATTCCCAGCTAACAGCGGGGCCCAAACTGTAGGGTGGTGCACATTATTGTAAAGGAGGGAGCAGTACGGAGGCTCCACCTAGATCCCCCATCATCTGATAAACACATAGAAACAATGTATTCAGTCAGTGTGTGTGTTTCCTACAGATGGGTCCAGTAATGGGAACCCACCAGAGAGATGTCCCTGTCCTCTGTATTCCCAGCTAACAGTGGGGCCCAAACTGTAGGGTGGTGCACATTATTGTAAAGGAGGGAGCAGTACGGAGGGTCCACCTAGACCCCCCCCATCATCTGATAAACACATAGAAACAATGTATTCAGTCAGTGTGTGTGTTTCCTACAGATGGATCCAGTAATGGGAACCCACCAGAGAGATGTCTGTATTCCTGGGATTCCACACAGGAGGGTGACACCATCCCTCACCATCATCAGGTAGAAAAGACCTAAAAATGTATTCTAATCTATGAAAGGATATCCTTTAACTTACTCTCCTTTTCCCTTTTATAAATGTATTTTATCATCTTTTGGGGTTTAGGGTGAAGAACTAAAAGTCATCAAAGTTGAGGATAAGGAGGAAGAAGTAGAGAGGTTGGTGAGTGGAGATCAGCAGTCTATGGAGGAGGGGGAGATGATTACGGAAAGTAAACAGGAGGAATCTTCTCTACATATGGACACAAGTAAGTAAAAAACACTAAACGGTTCACATTTTAATTTTACTTCTATGAGTATAAAGTGTGCATTTACCATCATATATGATCATCAACTTGTCATTGTTGATCCAAGATTTACATGATTGCCTTAGGGCAGGGGTCTTCTAACTTTTCAAACAAAGGGCCAGTTTATTGTCCTTCAGACTTTAGAAGGGCCGGATTGCGGCCAGCGGGGGTAGAAGATGATCCCGGGCCCAGCATTGGTGAGAGTAAATATGGCCTCAGGGTTGGTGATCAGTAGGATAAGGAGTAGTGCCCCTATTAATAGGAGTAATTGTATCCCATCATTGGTATCAGTGAAAGAAATTGTGCCCCCTTGTTGGCGTCAGTAGGAAGAATAGTGCCTCATATCAGTGGGAGGAATAAAGGGCCAGATCCACAAAAGGGATACGCAGACATATCTGCTGATACGCCGTCGTATCCCTGTTTCTATCTATGCGGCTGATTCATAGAATCAGTTACGCATAGATATCCCTAAGATCCGACATGTGTAATGGACTTACACTGTCGGATCTTAGGATGCAGTACCGCGGCCGCCGCTGGGGGCATTTCTCGTCGAAATCCAGCATCGGGTATGCAAATTAGCACTTACGGAGATCCACAAAGGTTTTTCCCTTCATTAATTCTCCGTAAGTGTTAGTTTGCCGTCGCAAAATTAGGGCTGCTTTTACAAAGTAAATTTCAAGGTGAGTGCTTTGTGGATCGGGCACTTTGCCCGAAAATTTGCGGCGGTGTAACCTAAATAGGTTACGTTCCGCTGCGCCGCCTGGCTGTGGATCTGGCCCAAAGTCCCAAGGGCTGGATACAGGCTAGCAAAGGGCCACAATTTGGAGACCCCTGCCTTAGGGGATTAGACAGAATTTATTCCTTGTTGGAGCAAACTGGACCATCTTTTTTATGGGATTTTCTTTTTTTTCGGATCAGCTGAGGTTTTAGGTTTTTTGTGAAGACGGGTTTCAATGTACTTATTTTTCCGTGGTTAGATTTGATGGATTTTTGTCTTTTTTCAACCCAACGACGTGACTATGTTTCATTATGTAAAATGAACTGAAAAGGCACATTCTGTGATATCACCGACACCGAAGTTGTCAACCAAAATGAAGGCAGAAAACCCATGTAAAGTTTGGTCCAATTTTCACCAACGTGGATAAAATAATTATTTCCCGGCGGAATGTTGGCTCAACCAGTATCCTTCCTGCAGAGAGGAGGATTCTCAGGAGGCCTTTTTTCATCTTCTTTTTTTTTAAATCAGATATGTTTATTGAGAAAAACAAAACATTTTTAAACAGAAAAGAAAATCACAGCAAGTACACAGCTCATTAATACATCACCGAAACATTCTACCAGTGCAAATGACAGTTCACACATAAAGCACCGCAGACTCCCAAACAACATAAGACCTCAGTCCGAGGCCACTATTTAAAAGGCACTAGCCCCACTAGAATACCCACATCCCCCAAATCACATACAAACGATAAATCCAATGAATCAAACTCCCCACTCTCTGACTGCCCCACCATGGCTGACTACCCCCCCCCCCCCCATCTATCTAAGCAACCTATCCATGACCAGATCTACCGGGGATAAGCCAGGGGAATCTAACCATGGGGCCCACACTTGTTCAAATTTTCTCGAGCAACCCCTGTGTTGATAGACATACCTCTCCATTCTTATGGTGTCACCCATTTGAGCAATCCATTCCTTCAACGTTGGAGGATCAACTGCCTTCCAATGCCGAAGGATTAGCCTACGGGCCTGAAACAGAGCTCTCAACATGGTTTGCCTGCTATTGTCGTCCAGTGATGCATCATCTATAATACCAAGAAGACACGGTTTCGGGTCAACAGGAATGTTAGTCAGATAAACTCTGTTAAGGAGAGCCACGACCCCTGACCAGAATAAATGAAGCTTGGGGCACCGCCACAGTAAATGGATTAGGTCGCCATGGTCCCTTGCGCACCTAGTGCAATTGGAGTCTGGCCTTATCCCCATTTTAAATAGTCTGACGGGTGTGTAATGCACTCTGAGCACAATATACAATTGGGATAACCGCTGGGCCACATTCAGGGAGCACAACTGCACTGCCTGAAGTGCCTCCTCCCATTGTTCATCCTCGAAGGCCCCCATGTCCCTCTCCCACTTCGTGGACACCCCAAGGGGAAAGTCATCTAAGTAGATATTTAAGATCATTGAATAAGCATCAGAAATAAAACCCTTAAACTGAGACACCTCGGCCATAAATTTGAATATCGGCGCTTTCGAAAGAACCCACGGGGCCCCCCCTGCCTGCGCTATCACAGCATGCCTCAACTGCATGTAATGGAAGAACATAGACTGTGGAAGGCGATACCTCTCCCTCATTTCAGGGAAGGGGATCAACTTACCCGCAACAAAAATATGTTTCAGAAGCGTAACACCATGTCTTCTCCACCGCGCCCCACAGTCCAATGAGAGCAGCTCCTCATAGTACCTATTTTCCCAAATCGGGCTGAAACCTGTGAACCCCTCCACCTCCTGCATCTGTCTAAGTTTGTTCCATATTTTTTGCAGCAGCGCATATGGGGGAAACTTCTTTTTTCACCTTCAGTGGTCTTGGGATTATAAAAAGTTGGGTTACTTGAGGGATCTCTGACTTTTGCTTACCTATTATTATACTCATAACATTTATCTAAAAATTGCTTTCCTACAGATGGACACTGCAGGAATACCTCAGAGGAACATTTTATTATATCCTCACACAGTAATGAAGATAATGACTTTGCACAACATTCTTCAGGAATAAATTCTTACCAGTTACTAAGATCAATGGATCACACCAACAATGACCGATCTCCTGATACATCCCATACTACGACTTTGGATGTCCATCTACGTTCTCACAGTTCAGATCGATCAACAAGTTCATCTAATCCCAATGAATCTTCTTTAGGTCATAATGGAGTCCACACAGGAGAGAATTCAATGTCGTGTTCGGTGTGTGGAAAATCTTTCACTGACAGCAAAGCACTGATTAGACACCAGAAAAATCACACGGCTGAGCGTCCCTATTCATGTGCCGAGTGCGGGAAGTGTTTCCCCCAGAAAGGATACTTTCTTTTGCACCAGAGAATTCACACGGGCGAGCGTCCTTATTCATGCTCTGAGTGCGGGAAATGTTTCCCTCGGAAAGGAGTTCTCATTGAGCACCAAAAAGTTCACACGGGCGAGCGCCCTTTTCCGTGTTTAGAGTGCGGGAAATGTTTCCTTCAGAAAGGGGACCTCGTTAGACACCAGAGAATTCACACAGGAGAACGTCCCTTTTCCTGTTCGGATTGCGGGAAACGTTTTACACAGAAAATCGTACTCCTTACACACCAGAGAATTCATACAGGTGAATTGCCTTTTTCTTGTTCGGAGTGTGGGAAATGTTTCTCTAGGAAAGAATATCTGGCTGGTCACCAGAGTATTCACACGGGCGAGCCTCTTTTTTCATGTTCAGACTGTGGAAAATGTTTCAGTCAGAAAGGAAAACTTGATAAGCACCAGAAGACTCACACAGGGGAGCGCCCTTTCTCGTGTTCAGAGTGCGGGAAATGTTTCATTCATAAAGGAGATCTTGTGGTGCACCAGAGGAGTCACACTGGAGAGCGTCCTTATTCGTGTTCAGAGTGTGGGAAAAGCTTCCTTCAGAAAGCAGTGCTCGTTGAACACCAGAGAATTCACACAGGCGAGCGCCCTTTCGCTTGTTTAGAGTGCGGGAAGTGTTTTGCTAGGAAAGCATGCCTTGTTGCACACCAGAAAATTCACACGGGTGAGGGTCTTTTTTCCTGTGCGGAGTGCGGAAAATGTTTTAGGTTTAAAGGAAGTTTAAATAGACATCAGAGGACACACACTCGCTGACGGCATTGAGAGATATATGGGTGCGTTTAGTAGCTTGACTCATTCAGTACACAGAACAACCGTATGATGAAAAATAGAGAAATGTATCTTTGTAAAAGTAATATTTCAGTTAGGGCTCATTTACACTTGCTTTAAAACACTTTTTTGAAAGCCAATCAAAGCTCCTCTCACTAAATAAAATGGTGACCTAACAGTCCTGCTCACACGTTGTGTTTGCTTTGCTTTAAAAAATATCCCCCATGTCGGTTTCTTGGTACTTCAAAGCATCTTCAAAGCCTCCATTTGTCTTTTTTTGTTGTGCACGTTTTGTGACACTGTGTGATTAGTAGGGTGCGGGTCCTCGGGCCAGCCCTGAACGTCTTGGGAGTGGGTGGACATGGCCTTCTGGCTTAGTTTGCCTGCTCTCATGGGGTCTCCCTTCGGGGGAGCCCCACCTAGTACTGGGAGGGTTCTGTTTCGGCAGTCCCTCCGAGGAAGTTGGGTCCGTGTCGGCTTCGGTTGCTCGGACCACAGTACCTCAGTCCCCGTCTGGAGCTCAACGCCCCGGGGGATCAGGGTTTGGGTCCCTCTTCACAGGAGGACCACTTGACGTTGCACCCGTCTGCACGTTTTTGTGAACACTCTTTATGTGTGTGTACATTTTTTCTGCACCGGGTGGAGTTTTTTTGGGTGTGTTCACAAGCCATAGGCTTTTCAAAAAAAAAAAAAAAAATCTTCAAAGCCTCCATACTTACCTGGCAGGGGAGACACCATGATCATGAAGGTGGTTCTCCCAGGGCGAGGCACGGCTATTGCACACTCTAGGTCGTGCTGATCGTGGTTGTCTTCCCTGCCGCTTCTCGGCCTTTTGGCTAGGACTGGGTGTGGTATCTGTCCTTATCAGTTGTCAGCGGAGCGCTGAAGCACCTCCATAGGGAGGGTGGATGCAATCCAATGACGTCATTGCACCTGGAAGGATGGTTTCATCAGGGAATACGCTGTGCTGCCAGACAGAATACTGGGGGCCGGCCCATGGTTGAGTCTGAGCCATCTGGAAGGGTGCTCCTGGTGAGGATGGGTGCTGCGCTTGGTCTTGGTCTTTTTGCCGAGTTCTAGTCTGGCCTTTTGGCTGGCTGGTGTAAGTGCTATCTCTGTCAGCGATCCAGTTGGAGGAGCTGGTAATGCCCTGTATGGTGGAACGGGGTAGGACCATGAACATCCGCCGGGTTGGGTGGCAGGGGTGGAGGGCTGCACCGGGGGGTCGGATATGGAATGAAAAGCCTATGGTGCATGTGCCCCTGGAGTGGCAGTCCAGGGGTATCTGAAGATCACTGTGTGTGAGGGACACATTGATTTAAGATACCACGGTCACTGCACCAGATACACGCTTTTTTTAGCACCTGCCTCCTGGGCCGGGCCTTTTGGCTAGGACCGGAGGAATTTTTTATTCCTGGCCGGAGGGCCTGGTCATTGTTTCACCACAATGGCCACTTCTTTCACTCTCCTCTCCACTATCCCTTCCCCCACTTTATTTTATTTAAGCCTGTGTTTGTCACTTTTTTGTCTTTTTTTGTTGTGCACGTTTTGTCACTGTGTGATTAGTAGGGTGCGGGTCCTCGGGCCAGCCCTGAACGTCTTGGGAGTGGGTGGACATGGCCTTCTGGCTTAGTTCGCCTGCTCTCATGGGGTCTCCCTTCGGGGGAGCCCCACCTAGTACTGGGAGGGTTCTGTATCGGCAGTCCCTCCGAGGAAGTTGGGTCCGTGTCGGCTTCGGTTGCTCGGACCACAGTACCTCAGTCCCCGTCTGGAGCCTAACGCCCCGGGGGATCAGGGTTTGGGTCCCTCTTCACAGGAGGACCACTTGACGTTGCACCTGTCTGCACGTTTTTGTGAACACTCTTTATGTGTGTGCACATTTTTTCTGCACCGGGTGGAGTTTTTTGGGTGTGTTCACACGCCATAGGCTTTTCAAAAAAAAAAAAAATCTTCAAAGCCTTACCTGGCAGGGGAGACACCATGATCATGAAGGTGGTTCTCCCAGGGCGAGGCTCGGCCATTGCACTCCGGCCGTGCTGATCGTGGCGTCTTCCCTGACGCTTCTCGGCCTTTTGGCTGGGACTGGGTGTGGTATCTGTCCTTATCAGTTGTCAGCGGAGCGCTGAAGCACCTCCTACATGGGGAGGGTGGATGCAATCCAATGACGTCATTGCACCTGGAAGGATGGTTTCAGCAGGGACTATGCTGTGCTGCCCGACAGTTACTGGGGGCCGGCCCATGGTTGAGTCTGAGCCATCTGGAAGGGTGCTCCTGGTGAGGATGGGTGCTGCGCTTGGTGTTGGTCTTTTTGCCGCGTTCTAGTCTGGCCTTCTGGCTGGCTGGTGTAAGTGCTATCTCTGTCAGCGATCCGGTAGGAGGAGCTGGTAATGCCCTGTATGGTGGAACGGGGTAGGACCATGCGAATCCGCCGGGTTGCTGGCAGGGGTGGAGGGCTGCACTGGCCGGTCGGGTGGTTGGAAATGGAACGAAAAGCCTATGGTGCATGTGCCCCTGGATGGTGGAGGAGAGCTGTCGGAGAATGTAGTGTGGATGGTGAGAGGAGAGCTGTCAGAGAATGTAGTGTGGATGGTGGAGGAGAGCTGTCGGAGAACGTAGTGTGGATGGTGGAGGAGAGCTGTCGGAGAATGTAGTGTGGATGGTGGGAGGAGAGCTGTCGGAGAATGTAGTGTGGATGGAGTGTGGATGGTGGAGGAGAGCTGTCGGAGAATGTAGTGTGGATGGTGGGAGGAGAGCTGTCGGAGAATGTAGTGTGGATGGTGGAGGAGAGCTGTCGGAGAATGTAGTGTGGATGGTGGGAGGAGTGCTGTTGGAGAATGTAGTGTGGATGGTGGGAGGAGAGCTGTCGGAGAATGTAGTGTGGATGGAGTGTGGATGGTGGAGGAGAGCTGTCGGAGAATGTAGTGTGGATGGTGGGAGGAGAGCTGTCGGAGAATGTAGTGTGGATGGTGGAGGAGAGCTGTCGGAGAATGTAGTGTGGATGGTGGGAGGAGTGCTGTTGGAGAATGTAGTGTGGATGGTGGGAGGAGAGCTGTCGGAGAATGTAGTGTGGATGGTGGAGGAGATCTGTCGGAGAATGTAGTGTGGATGGTGGAGGAGAGCTGTCGGAGAATGTAGTGTGGATGGTGGAGGAGAGCTGTCGGAGAATGTAGTGTGGATGGTGGAGGAGAGCTGTCGGAGAATGTAGTGTGGATGGTGGAGGAGAGCTGTCGGAGAATGTAGTGTGGATGGTGGAGGAGAATGTAGTGTGGATGGTGGAGGAGAATGTAGTGTGGATAGTGGGAGGAGAGCTGTGGAGGAGAGCTGTCGGAGAATGTAGTGTGGATGGTGGAGGAGAGCTGTCGGAGAATGTAGTGTGGATGGTGAGAGGAGAGCTGTCAGAGAATGTAGTGTGGATGGTGGAGGAGAGCTGTCGGAGAATGTAGTGTGGATGGTGGAGGAGAGCTGTCGGAGAATGTAGTGTGGATGGTGGAGGAGAGCTGTCGGAGAATGTAGTGTGGATGGTGGAGGAGAATGTAGTGTGGATGGTGGAGGAGAATGTAGTGTGGATAGTGGGAGGAGAGCTGTGGAGGAGAGCTGTCAGAGAATGTAGTGTGGATGGTGGAGGAGAGCTGTCGGAGAATGTAGTGTGGATGGTGAGAGGAGAGCTGTCAGAGAATGTAGTGTGGATGGTGGAGGAGAGCTGTCGGAGAATGTAGTGTGGATGGTGGAGGAGAGCTGTCGGAGAATGTAGTGTGGATGGTGGGAGGAGAGCTGTTGGAGAATGTAGTGTGGATGGTGGAGGAGAGCTGTCGGAGAATGTAGTGTGGATGGTGGAGGAGATCTGTCGGAGAATGTAGTGTGGATGGTGGAGGAGAGCTGTCGGAGAATGTAGTGTGGATGGTGGAGGAGAGCTGTCGGAGAATGTAGTGTAGATGGTGGAGGAGAGCTGTCGGAGAATGTAGTGTGGATGGTGGAGGAGAGCTGTCGGAGAATGTAGTGTAGATGGTGGAGGAGAGCTGTCGGAGAATGTAGTGTGGATGGTGGAGGAGAGCTGCAGTGAAATTACAATCTGTGGTCTGATGTGTGCTGGGAAGTAATTTGTATACTTTTTGTACATACATTTTTAGCTTGTTTTTATCTATTTCGTTTACAGAAATGTTGTAAATGTATTAAACTGAGGTATAATCTACTTGTGCTAATAAAGAAATGACTCTGTTTTATATTGATGATAGGTATAGCAAAATTAAAGTATACTGTATATGTGTATATATATATATATGTTTTGATTATGTTTCAGATTTTTTTCTCATTATTTAGTTTTACATTAAGGAATAATAAAACACTATCAATTTATTGGTTTATTGATGTTTATTGGTGTTTTCATTATCTTCTTTTTAATTATTTAAAAATATAATGGCCCAGATTCACATAGATCGGCGCATCTCATATGCGCTACGCCGACGTAACTCTGAGAGGCAAGAGCAGTATTCACAAAGCACTCGCTCCCAAACTTGCGCCGGCGTAAGCCCGCCTAATTCAAAGTAGGTTGAAGGAGGGCGTAATACATGTAAATGAACCGTGACCCCATGCAAATAAATGGCCGAACGAACGGCGCATGTGCGCGCATGCTCAGAATCGCATATACTCCCTAAGATACGACGGCTCAATGCCTACGACGTGAACGTAACCTACGCCCAGCCCTATTCACATACGACTTACGTAAACGACGTAAAATACGACGGCTGTTCCCTGGTCCATACCCCAACATGACTTACCCCTGCTTTAAGTGAAATAACTCTACGCAGGACGTACGCCTTACGTAAACGGCGTAGATTACAGCAACGGGCGCAAGTACGTTCGTGAATCGGCGTATCTAGGTCATTTACATATTCGACGCGTAAATCAATGGAAGCGCCCCTGGCGGCCAGCGTAAATATGCGCCCAAGATACGACAGCGTAGTAGACTTACGTCGGTCGTATGAAGCCAAAATTCAGGCGTAGCTTGTTTGCTGAATAAGGCGCATAGATACGACGGCGCATCCATGGACTTACGCGGCGTATCAGAAGATACGTCGGCGTAAGTCCTTTCTGAATCCGGGCCAATGTGTGTCTCTAATAATGGATGTATACAATAGAAAAATGCACAACGAAGTAGCGAGTTAGGCTACACGGGACGTTATTACAACCTCTCCTGAACAATTTAACTTGACAGATAGTGACCCACGTTAAAACATTCGCTTTGCAGCGTTTAGCAGCGTTTTTCTCCATTTGCGTTTAGAAGTGTTTCTAAATAAAAAACAGCTCAAAATGAAAAACACCTGTAAACGAAACGTGGCTAAATGCGAGTTACCGCGTTAAGCCGCGGTTGGCGCTTTAAATGTCTCTAAATTCAGCTTCCGAACCTATGTTTTTGCGTTCCAAAAAAAGTCTCTAAACTCAATTGCCTAGAAACGATTATAAACGACCCAGTGTACATGTACTGATAAGATAACACAGAGGAGCGTTCAGGAGCAGCTGAAAAAAATACCCAACTGCTCCTAAATGTCCGTTTACCAGCAGCAGCGTACATGAGTTTACAGGCATTTCAAGCGCCAAACGCTTCTAAACGCTGTAACTCACGTTTAGCTGCGTTTCGTTTACAGGCGTTTTTCATTTTGGGCTATTTAAAAAAAACAAAAAATGTTTTTTTATTATTAAAATGCCTGTAAACGCACACACGGCAAAATGGACGTTTTAAATGTTGGTTACTATCTGTCAAGTTAAATCGTTCAGGAGAGGTTGTAAAAGCGTCCCGTGTATGTGGAGCCTTAAATGTTAAAACAGAACATAGACTGCAGTATATATAATCTCCACAAGGTGGCGATCTCACTTATAGTGCTTGGAACCCACAGACAGGAAGTGATGTAAGACAAACAGGAAGTTTATTTCTCCCACTGACACCATTGATGGGGCACTTTTCCTCCCACTGACACCAGTGATGGGACACTATTCCTCCCACTGACACCAGTGATGGGACACTATTCCTCCCACTGACACCAGTGATGGGACACTATTCCTCCTACTGACACCAGTGATAGGACACTATTCCTTCCACTGACACCAGTGATGGGACACTATTCCTCCCACTGACACCAGTGATGGGACACTATTCCTTCCACTGACACCAGTGATGGGACACTATTCCTCTTACTGACACCAGTGATGGGACACTATTCCTTCCACTGACACCAGTGATGGGACACTATTCCTCCCACTGACACCAGTGATGGGACACTATTCCTTCCACTGACACCAGTGATGGGACACTATTCCTCCCACTGACACCAGTGATGGGACACTATTCCTCCTACTGACACCAGTGATGGGACACTATTCCTCCCACTGACACCATTGATGGGGCACTTTTCCTCCCACTGACACCAGTGATGGGACACTATTCCTCCCACTGACACCAGTGATGGGACACTATTCCTCCCACTGACACCAGTGATGGGACACTATTCCTCCCACTGACACCAGTGATGGGACACTATTCCTCCCACTGACACCAGTGATGGGACACTATTCCTCCCACTGATACCAATGATGGGACACTATTCCTCCCACTGACACCAGTGATGGGACACTATTCCTCCCACTGACACCAGTGATGGGACACTATTCCTCCCACTGACATCAGTGATGGGACACTATTCCTCCCACTGACACCAGTGATAGGGCACTATTCGACCCAATGACACCAGTGTAGCCCATTTGCTTCCAGGTTCCATGTGTTTTGAGTTCAGTGATGATATTCTGCATACCTTGGGTACTGTTGCCTTTCTATCATCTGAAACCAGTCTGCCCATTCTCCTCTGACTTCTGACATCAACAAGGCATTTTCCTCCACAAAACAACCGCTCACTGGATATTTTCTCTTTTTCGGAGCATTGTCTGTAAACCCGAGAGATGGATGTGTGTGGAAATCCCAGTAGATCAGCAGTTTTTGAAATACCACCCAACTGGCACCAACAACCGTGCCATGATCAAAGTCGCTTAGATCCCCAAAGCATCCTCCCAATGTTGAGGGCATGTGGACTGGTACGGTTCAGGAGGGGGCGCTCTCTCATCCCCCCTCTTTTCCTGCAGCCTGCCAGGTTGCGTGCTCGGACAAAGGATCTGGTATGGATTTTTGGGGGGAACTCCACATCATTTTTTTTTTCATTTGGGGTGGAGTTCCCCTTAATATCCATACCAGACCTAAAGGGCCTGGTAATTGAATCTGGGGGGACCCCCACGCTTTTATTTTTTATTTTTTAGAATGACTTTTCTCTGTATTGCCGGGAGCCGACAATTCATTATAGCCGCGAGTGATTTTTAAATGACTTTTTTTCCTTCAGAAATTACATTTCTAAGCTTGGGAAACAAGCGCTACTTCACAGGCATACTATACACCCCCCAGGTACGAAATTTAAAGTAATATTTCACTTTTATTGTTTCACTTTAACCATTATTAAATTCACAGCTCCCGAAAAAACTGCAGTTTTTAAAACATATTTTTGCATTGATACATGTCCCCTGGGGCAGGACTCGGGTCCCCAAAGACAAATACTAATTACAAGCATGTTTCTGGAACTAATTATGCTCGCAATCCAAGGTTTTACTGTAGATCTATATATATGTTTTTTAAAATGTGTATATACTGTGTGTGTGTATATATATATATATATATATATATATATATATATATATATATATATATATATATATATATATTTTTTTTTTTTTTTCATTCTTTAGTTTCACATTCATGAGTAATAAAATTATATAAATTTATTGGTGTTTTTTTTTTTTAATTGTCCATAAATATAATCTGTGTTTGTGGTAATGGGTGTAACACAATAGGGAAGGAAATGTACCACAAGGCAGCGGGCAAAATGTTTAACCATATCATAGACTGCAGCACTAATAATCTCCACAAGGTGGTGATCTCACTTATAATGTGTGGAACGCAAAAACAGGAAGTGATGTATGATACAAACAGGAAGTTGCGTTTTAGTCGGGAGGAAGTAGAGAGGAGACATTACTGGAACTGGCAGCAGAGAAGGTAATAAGATATTATTTTATATTTACACCCAGTAACCCCCCGTCATGTCCTTCCTCTTCCTCCGTAGTCACTGTGATGTCTTTTATCTCCAGGAGATGCTACTACATACAGGATATATATATATATATATATATATATATATATATATATATATATATATATATATATATATATATATATATATATAAACAATATATAATCAGGTACATCCTAAATATAAAGTAATTTATCTATCCAACTGTCCCAACACCCAGAGCCTCTGGTTTATAGACCAGATACATCCTAAATATAGAGCCATTTATCCAACTGTCCATCCAGAGCCTCTGGTTTATAGACCTGATACATCCTAAATATTGAGCCATTTATCCAACTGTCCATGCAGAGCCTCTGGTTTATAGACCGGATACAGCCTAAATATAGAGCCATTTATCCAACTGTCCATCCAGAGCCTCTGGTTTATAGACCTGATACATCCTAAATATTGAGCCATTTATCCAACTGTCCATGCAGAGCCTCTGGTTTATAGACCGGATACAGCCTAAATATAGAGCCTTTTATCCAACTGTCCATCCAGAGCCTCTGGTTTATAGACCTGATACATCCTAAATATTGAGCCATTTATCCAACTGTCCATGCAGAGCCTCTGGTTTATAGACCGGATACAGCCTAAATATAGAGCCTTTTATCCAACTGTCCATCCAGAGCCTCTGGTTTATAGACCGGATACAGCCTAAATATAGAGCCTTTTATCCCACTGTCCATCCAGAGCCTCTGGTTTATAGACCAGATACATCCTAAATATAGAGCCATTTATCCAACTGTCCATCCAGAGCCTCTGGTTTATAGACCGGATACATCCTAAATATAGAGCCATTTATCCAACTGACCATCCAGAGCCTCTGGTTTATAGACCAGATACATCCTAAATATAGAACCATTTATCCAACTGTCCATCCAGAGCCTCTGGTTTATAGACCAGATACATCCTAAATATAGAACCATTTATCCAACTGTCCATCCAGAGCCTCTGGTTTATAGACCAGATACATCCTAAATATAGAACCATTTATCCAACTGTCCATCCAGAGCCTCTGGTTTATAGACCAGATACATCCTAAATATAGAACCATTTATCCAACTGTCCATCCAGAGCCTCTGGTTTATAGACCAGATACATCCTAAATATAGAACCATTTATCCAACTGTCTATCCAGAGCCTCTGGTTTATAGACCAGATACATCTTAAATATAGAACCATTTATCCAACTGTCCACCCAGAGCCTCTGGTTTATAGACTAGCTACATCCTAAATATGGATCCATTTATCCAACTGTCCATCCAGAGCCTCTGGTCTAAAGATCAGATACATCCTAAGCAATGCATCACTACAGGAGATGTTGTATTGGAATGATGTGATGAGGAGGGCTTCGCTTCCAGCATCAGCTTCTCACTCTTGGCTCTGCCCCTTATCACTGATGGTGATAGAGAAGACTACGATCCTTCTAAACCGCCTAGAAAAGGTTTCCTCCTTATGAGTAGAGGCAGCAGAGGTTATCTATGTGGCATTAACAGAAAGAGAGGCAGAGGAAGAAGATGAAGGTACAGTGATGGGTAGGGTGACCACATTTCCAAACTACTATTCAGGGACACCCTCCCTTCCCAAAAATCGACTTGTACTGTAACAAATCACAGCACAGTGATTGGACACAAGAGGCGGGATTTATGATTTCTCCAATCACAAGCAGAGGGCGGGGATTGTCCTCCTCAAGGCTTTCCTGGCCAGGACAAGTACTGTCAGTGACAGTGAGTAAAGCGGTGATGTGGCGGCCTTTTTTGGGGGCATCAGATTGGCCCGGGGGGGGGGGGGGGGGGGGTTTCTGTGTCAGTTTAATTCCGGGACACTGTATTGTCCTGGAATGAAGGTGCCCGGGACACATGGTCATCCTAGTGGTGGGAGATCGAGCACAGCGAGCCAACTGCTCTTTCCTTTAGGCCAAGTAGGTAGGGTTGCCACCTCGTCTCTTTAAACCCAAACACATATGAATTACACAGGTTCTGAGGCAAATTTAATTGATTAAATTATGGCATTCTCCAATAAACCTTTTGTCAGCATGGCCTCAGAGAGATGGAATCCCGGTCCACCTGATTCAAGTTTCCTATGTGTCACGGGACTAGGGTTGCCACCTCAAATCTTTAAACCCGAACATGAATTACATGGCTTCTGAGGCAATTTTAATACAGATAATACACTAAGTGAGTTTAAATATCACCGTAATCAGCCACAGAACCTGTGTATTAATTATAGATAATATAGAATTAATGTGTGTTCAGGTTTAAAGGGATGAGGTGGCAACCCTACAAGTGGGTCCTCCACCGAGTTTGATGGTGACTCATGCATATGGTGCCCGGGTTGTTAACATCTTTGCCTTGTTTTATGTGCTGAGCACAGTGGTTGCCTATGAGCATGGTTTTATCAGAAGCCGAGGTATTAGAGACACCCAGACAGAAGGAGTCCCCCCCTTCCCCCCTAACCAGCGGACTTTTTGCACTCCCCGAGTCCCTTCAAATACAATAGTACTGACCTACCTGATTCCAACACTGACCTATCTGATACCCATACTGACCACTATACTATACTGTCCACTATACTATTTTTCCACTATACTGACCACTACACTACACTGAGAACTACACTACACTGACCACTATACTATACTGTCCACTACACTGAAAACTATACTGACCACTATACTATACTGTCCACTACACTACACTGACCACTATACTGTCCTGCCTACAGTAACTCTCTCTCTGCGGCCGGAGACACAGGAAATGAATTTTAGGACGACGCACACTGGCTTTAAATTGCGCCCTCCTAAATATTGTGCCCGGGGCCACGGCACCCCCTGCACCCCCCACGCTACGCCACTGCTCTAACTAGACCTAATTGTGGGCCACAGCTGTTCCTTCATACTTCTGCTGACAGATTATGGTTGCGCAATGTGCATGCCAAGTTATACCCTCTGCAGTGGGACCCTGTTGTTTTTGGGTACTCTGCTCACTCTCCCAGGATGTTGCTGCTTTGCTAATTTCTCCTCTTCCTTCTCCTTCGCTCTGCTGGTCCTTGTCAACTGTCCAAGTTGGGTCAAGCGCTTCATCATTCACCACCTCCTCCTCCTCCTCCTCCTATTGACTGGACTCAAAGGCTACGTTCACTGTTTCGTAAACAACAGTTGAAGCTGAACTACCTCACCGTACCCCCCCCCCCCCTGAAAATTTCAATCCAAGGCCACAGGGATTGTGTACCATCATGATGCATTTAATGAGGCGCTATAATTGGTCAGTGTAGCTGCATAATCTCAATGACCAGGAAGAATCTCTTCTTACTTCTGTGACGCCATTCTCGAATAAAAGGAGATAACTCGGAAGAGATATTGATTGGTCAGCACGATCACAATATGATCCACTGGCCACTGACAGCTCTCAATGTTGTGCATTGTGAGGGAGAACAAGCTCTGGTTGTGAAATGTGACTTTTATTTGTAATTAAAACACATTACTGCTAACTCCCAAGGGAAAAGGAGGATTCTGGGAAGTCTGTGGTGACAATTGTTACTTTCTCTCTTTACACAGGATCATAAAGTAGAAAAAATCTGGAGATCCATTACCACCCAGCAGCCGTCTTCCCAGGACATCACCCATCACAGTGCCCCCACCTCACTGCCTGACAACAGAGGGAACCAGTGCCAAGAAGATCCTAGAAGTCACCAACAAGATCACTGAGGTGTTGACAGGAGAGGTGAGCGGTGCCGGGAATTCTGGGACATTATCCAGTAACAGACAAGGGATGTGTCTGGATGGTGACTGTATCATTGTGTGTGTCAGGTTCCTATAAGGTGTCAGGATGTCATTGTCTATTTCTCCATGGAGGAGTGGGAGTATTTAGAAGGACACAAGGATCTCTACAAGGACGTCATGATGGAGAATCAGCCGCCCCTCACATGCCCGGGTAAGAGGAGACTTTATTGTAAGGAGAGAGCAGTACGGAGGGTCCACCTAGATCCCCCATCATCTGATAAACACATAGAAACAATGTATTCAGTCAGTGTGTGTGTTTCCTACAGATGGATCCAGTAATCGGAACCCACCAGAGAGATGTCCCTGTCCTCTGTATTCCCGGGATTCCACACAGGAAGATCTCACCATCCCTCACCATCATCAGGTAGGTGGGAGTGAGGAACCAGAACTCAAAAAGTATTCTAAGCTATAAGAGGACATTCTTCTATATAATCTCTTGTTTCCTATTTCAAATGCTTTCTATTATCTTTGGGGTTTAGGGTGAAGAACTGAAAGACATCAAAGGTGAAGAAGAAGAGAGGTTGGTGAGTGGAGATCAGCAGTCTATGGTGGAGGGGGAGATGATTATGGAAAGTAAACAGGAGGAATCTTCTCTCTATATAGATCAGGTGGGACTGAGCAACTCGAACTCAAAAACAATTCTAAGGTATGAGGGGTAATTTTTCTATGTAATATCTTGTTCCTTTTTACAAATGTATTCTATCATCTTTGGGGTTTAGGATGAAGAACTGAAAGACATCAAAGCTGAGATCAAAGAGGAAGAAGAGTCTTTGGTGAGTGGATCTCAGCAGTCTATGGAGGAGGGAGGTCCTATGTATTCCCGGAATTCCACACAGGAGGATCACACCATCGCTAAGCAAGATGAGGTACGCGGAGACCTAAAATGCACTCAGAGCTATGAGATGACATTATTCTATGTAACTATGTTTTCTTCTTTATTAATTAATTCTATCATGTTTGGAGTTTAGGGTGAAGAACTGAAAGACATCAAATTTGAGATCAAAGCGGAAAAGGAAGAGATGTTGGTGAGTGGAGCTCCCCCACCAGAGAGATGTCCCCATTCTCTGTATTCCTGGGATTCCACACAGGAAGGTCACACCATTCCTCACCATCATCAGGTAGGTGGGACTGAGCAACTAGAACTCAAACAGAATTCTAAGGCATGAGAGGACACTTTTCTATGCAATCTTTTGTTCCTTTCTTACAAATATATTGTATCATCTTTGGGGTTCAGGTTGAAGAACTGAAAGACATCAAAGCTGAGATTAAAGAGGAAGAAGAAGAAGAAGAAGAGAAGTTGATGAGTGGAGATCAGCCGTCTTTGGAGGAGGGTTGTCCTCTGTATTCCCGGGATTCCACACAGGAAGATCACACCATCCCTCACCATCATCAGGTACTGTAAATGGGATGGACCATGTAGACCTAAAAATGTATTCTAAGCAATCATATTACATTCTTCTATATAATCTCTTGTTTCCTATTTCAAATGCTTTCTATCATCTTTGGGCCTTAGGGTGAAGAACTGAAAGACATCAAAGGCGAAGGTAAAGAGGAGGAAGAAGAGAGGTTGGTGAGTGGAGATCAGCAGTCTATGGAGGAGGGGGAGATGATTACGGAAAGTAAACAGGATGAACCTTCTCTCTATATAGATCTTCGTAAGTATTAATCACTAAATGCAGAGAGAGAGTTCACATTTTCATTTTACTTCTATAAATAATGACGTCATGTCCCCACAGGAGATACTGTAACCATATGAAAGGTCCATCTCCATTCCTCAAAGTAACGTCATGTTCCCAACAAATGAGGAGGAGATACTGTACATCATATGAAAGGTCCATCTCCATTCCTCAATATAACGTCATGTTCCCAACAAATGAGGAGGAGATACTGTACACCATATGAAAGGTCCATCTCCATTCCTCAATATAACGTCATGTTCCCAACAAATTAGGAGGAGATACTGTAACCATATGAAAGGTCCATCTCCATTCCTCAATATAACGTCATGTTCCCAACAAATTAAGAGGAGATACTGTAACCATATGAAAGGTCCATCTCTATTCCTCAATACAGTGGAACCTCGGATTACGAGCATAATCCGTTCCAGGAGAATGTTTGTAATCCAAAGTACTCACATATCAAAGCGAGTTTCCCCATTGAAGTCAATGAAAATGAAAATAAATCCTTCCGCATTGACTTCAATGGCATGCAATACCACATGTGGCCAGAGGCGGGGGGGGAGGGGGGCACCGGAGAGCCTCGAAACATCCGAAAAGGCCCGAGGACACCTTGGCAAACCTTGGAAAGACTTTGTTCCTGAGGTTTGCTGAGGTCAGCCGAGCTGTCCTCTGGCCTTCCCGTGCATTTCCGAACGGCGCAGATCGGCTGTGATCAGCGCCATTCGGCTCCGCGGCTCCCCCCCACCTCAGGCCAGACGCGGTACTGCTCACCGCTTTGGCCTGAATTGTGCTTGTTTTGTGAGACACTCGCAAACCGAGTTACGATTTTTAAAAATGGAGTGCTCGCATTGCGAAACGCTTGTTAACCGTGTTACTCGCAATTCGAGGTTCCACTGTATAACGTAATTTTCCCAACAAATGAGGAGGAGATACTGAGATTGCAGGCTTGGCTGGCTTAAATCAGTTTGGTCTCCACCCAGAGACTGGCCACATTAATCACTTTGCAGGTGAACAGACAGACATGGAGAAGGCCATATGAAATGTCCATCTCCATTTCTCAATATAACGTCATGTTCCCAACAAATGAGGAGGAGATACTGTACACCATATGAAAGGTCCATCTCCATTCCTCAATATAACGTCATGTTCCCAACAAATGAGGAGGAGATACTGTACATCATATGAAAGGTCCATCACGGTTGTCAGAATTTTTATAACACTTTTTTAAACATTCCTTTCCAACAGATGGACACTGTGTACGGAATATGAACACCTCAGATGGACACTGTGTACGGAATATGAACACCTCAGATGGACACTGTGTACAGAATATGAATACCTCAGATTCTTCTACCCATGAAGGAGTTCACATAATAGACAATTCATTGTCAGGTTTAGCGTGCGGGAAATCTTTCACTGACAACAAAGCACTTGTTAGACACCAGAGAACTCGCACACAAGAACAGCCTTCTTCCTTCACCAAGGGTGGGAAATGTTTCACTAAGAAAGAAAAAGGTGTTACTCACCAGAACATTCAAACAGGTGACCTTTCTTTTTCCTGTTCAGAGTGCGGGAAATGTTTCCCTAAAAAAGGAAGACTCCTTATTCATCAGAGAACTCACACAGGCGAGCGTCCCTTTTCCTGTTTAGAGTGTGGGAAATGTTTCATTCTAAAAGGAAGACTGCTTATTCACCAGAGAATTCACACAGGGGAACGTCCCTTTTCCTGCTCAGAGTGCGGAAATTGTTTCGCTCAGAAAGGAGGCCTCCTTAAACACCAGAAAATTCACACAGGTGAGCGTTCTTTTTCCTGCTCAGAGTGTGGGAAATGTTTTACTCACAAAGCGGGCCTTTTAAGACACCAGAGAAAACACACAGGTGAGCGTCCTTTTTCCTGTTCAGAGTGCGGGAAATGTTTCGCTCAGAAAGGAGGCCTCCTTGTACACCAGAGAAGTCACACAGGTGAACGTCCTTTTTCCTGCTCAGAGTGTGGGAAGTGTTTTACTCACAAAGTGAGTCTCTCTTATCACCAGAAAATTCACACAGATAAACGTTCTTTTCCCTGCTCAGAGTGTGGGAAATGCTTTACTAAGAAAGAGGGCCTTTTTCAACACCAGAGAATTCACACGGGTGAGCATCTATTTTCTTGTTCAGAGTGTGGGAAATTTTTTACTCACAAAGAAAGCCTTTTTCAACACCAAAGAATTCACACAGGTGAGCATCTTTTTTCATGCTTAGAGTGCGGGAAATGTTTTACTCAGAAAGGAAAGCTTACTACTCACCAGCGAAGTCACACAGGTGAGCGTCCTTTTTCTTGTTCAGAGTGCGGTAAATGTTTCGCTCAGAAAGGAAAGCTTACTACTCACCAGAGAAGTCACACGGGGGAGCGTCCTTTTTCCTGCTCAGAGTGCGGGAAATGTTTTACTCGCAAAGAGGGCCTTTTTCAACACCAGAGAATTCACACGGGTGAGCGTCCCTTTTCCTGCTCAGAGTGCGGTAAATGTTTTACTCACAATGCCGGCCTTTTTCAACACCAAAAAATTCACACAGGTGAGCGTCCTTTTTCTTGTTCCGAGTGTGGGAAAAGTTTCATTGTGAAGGAAAAACTACTAAAACACCAGAGAATTCACAAATGAAGAGGAGAATCTGTACACCATATGAAAGGTCCATCTCCATTCCTCAATATAATGTCATGTTTCCAACAAATGAGGAGGAGGTACTGAGAATGCAGGCTTGGCTGGCTTAAATCAGGTTTGGTCTCCACCCAGAGACCGGCCACATTAATCACCTTGCAGGTGGACAGACAGACATGGAGAAGGCCATATGAAAGGTCCATCTCCATTCCTCAATATAACGTCATGTTCCCAACAAATGAGGAGATACTGTACACCATATGAAAGGTCTATCTCCATTCCTCAATATAATGTCATGTTCCCAACAAATGAGGAGGAGATACTGTACACCATATGAAAGGTCCATCTCTATTCCTCAATATAACGTCATGTTCCCAACAAATGAGGAGGAGATACTGTACAACATATGAAAGGTCAACCTCTATTCCTCAATACAGTGGAACCTCGGATTAAGAGCATAATCTCTTCCAGGAGAATGCTCGTAATCCAAAGTACTAGCATATCAAAGGGAGTATCCCTATTGAAGTCAATAGAAACTAAAATAATTTGTTCCGCATTGATTTCAATGACATGCAATACCTCATGCCGCCAGAGGCGGGGGGGGGAGCTGGAGAGCTTCGGAACCCGCCGAAAAGGCCCGGGGACACCTTGGCAAACCTCGGAAAGACATTGTTCCTGAGATTTGCCAAGGTCAGCCGAGCTGTCCTTGGGCTTTTCCGTGCATTTCCGAACGGCGCCAATTGGCTGTGATCGCCCCCCCCCCCCTCAGGCCACTGAACACCACTTTGGCCTGAATTGTGCTAGTTTTGTGAGACAACACTCGCAAATCAAGTTACGATTTTTAAAAATACAGTGCTCATATTGCGAAACGCTTGTTAACCACGTTGCTCGTAATCCGAGGTTCCACTGTATAACGTCATGTTCCCAACAAATAAAGAGGAGATACTGAGATTGCAGGCTTGGCTGGCTTAAATCAGGTTTGGTCTCCACCCAGAGACTGGCTACATTAATCACCTTGCAGGTGGACACACAGACATGGAGAAAGCCATATGAAAGGTCCATCTCCATTCCTCAATATAACGTCATGTTCCCAACAAATAAGGAGGAGATACTGTACACCATATGAAAGGTCCACCTCCATTTCTCAATATAACATCATGTTCCCAACAAATGAAGTAAAGGAAGCCCCATTTGCATCCTCACAATACAAATGTCTCCTTTTTTCTGGTTTGCATTTACTTTTTTTGTACGATTGTATCAAATTGTGTGCTAGAACTCTGAAACTGTTGAGTGCTGTACCAGCATATATGACTTCTGAATGTTAAATACTAAGTATACTTAAAATGCAATATATTCTCCAACAAATTGTCACTGTGTACAGAATAATAATAATAATCAATAAAAGTTAAATGTGACAGTTGGGAAAGCTGTCAGAGAATGTAGTGTGGATGGTGGAGTAGAGCTGTCGGAGAATGTAGTGTGGATGGTGGGGGAGAGCTGTCGGAGAATGTAGTGTGGATGGTGGAGGAGAACTGTCGGAGAATGTAGTGTGGATGGTGGGGGAGAGCTGTCGGAGAATGTAGTGTGGATGGTGTGAGGAGAGCTGTCGGAGAATGTAGTGTGGATGGTGGGGGAGAGCTGTCGGAGAATGTAGTGTGGATGGTGGAGGAGAACTGTCGGAGAATGTAGTGTGGATGGTGGGGGAGAGCTGTCGGAGAATGTAGTGTGGATGGTGGGAGGAGAGCTGTCGGAGAATGTAGTGTGGATGGTGGGGGAGAGCTGTCGGAGAATGTAGTGTGGATGGTGGGGGAGAGCTGTCGGAGAATGTAGTGTGGATGGTGAGGGGAGAGCTGTCGGAGAATGTAGTGTGGATGGTGGGGGAGAGCTGTCGGAGAATGTAGTGTGGATGGTGGGGGAGAGCTGTCGGAGAATGTAGTGTGGATGGTGGGGGGAGAGCTGTCGGAGAATGTAGTGTGGATGGTGGAGGAGAGCTGTCGGAGAATGTAGTGTGGATGGTGGGGGAGAGCTGTCGGAGAATGTAGTGTGGATGGTGGGAGGAGATCTGTCGGAGAATGTAGTGTGGATGGGGGGGGAGAGCTGTCGGAGAATATAGTGTGGATTGTGGAGGAGATCTGTCGGAGAATGTAGTGTGGATGGTGGAGGAGAGCTGTCGGAGAATGTAGTGTGGATGGTGGAGGAGAGCTGTCGGAGAATGTAGTGTGGATGGTGGGGGAGAGCTGTCGGAGAATGTAGTGTGGATGGTGGGGGGGGCTATTTTTAATGACCAAATTAGAATTTTTAATTTTTATTTCATTGTCTGCATTTCTAGAAGGTACAATAGGCAGATATTACATTGTATGTAACATATTATCCTACAAAATGTAGACTGTAGTATTTGTATTCTACACAAGGTGGTGATATCACTTCTTGTGTGTGAAACTCAGACAGGAAGTGATGTCACATAGAAGCAGGAAATTCCGGGTGATCGTTGAGTTGGGAGGAAGTAGAGAGACAATTGGAAACCGACAGCAGAGGAGGTAAAAGAAACCGAAATATCGAACCATCTATCTAACTGTCCATCCAGAACCTTTCGTTTATAGACCAGATACGTCCTAAATATAGAACCATTTATCCAACTGTCAATCCAGAACCTCTGGTTTATATACCAGATACGTCCTAAATATAGAGCCATTTATCCAACTGTCCCTCCAGAGCCTCTGGTTTATATACCAGATACGTCCTAAATATAGAGCCATTTATCCAACTGTCCCTCCAGAGCCTCTGGTTTATAGACCAGATACTTCCTAAATATAGAGCCATTTATCCAACTGTCCATCCAGAACCTCTGGTTTATAGACCAAATACATCCTAAATATAGAACCATTTATCCAACTGTCCATCCAGAACCTCTGGTTTATAGACCAAATACATCCTAAATATAGAACCATTTATCCAACTGTCCATCCAGAGCCTCTGGTTTATAGACCGGATACATCCTAAATATAGAGCCATTTATCCAACTGTCTATCCAAAGCCTCTGGGACATTATCCAGTAACAGACAAGGGATGTGTCTGGATGGTGACTGTATCATTGTGTGTGTCAGGTTCCTATAAGGTGTCAGGATGTCACTGTCTATTTCTCCATGGAGGAGTGGGAGTATTTAGAAGGACACAAGGATCTCTACAAGGACGTCATGATGGAGAATCAGCCGCCCCTCACATCACCGGGTAAGAGGAGACTTTATTGTAAAGGAGAGAGCAGTACGGAGGGTCCACCTGGATCCCCCATCATCTGATAAACACATATACCTAGATTCAGGTAGGGCGGCGCATCTTTCCGGAGGCGTATCGTATTTACGCTACGCCGCCGTAAGTCAGAGAGGCAAGTACTGTATTCACAAAGTACTTGCCTCCTAACTTATGGCGGCGTAGCGTAAATGCGGCCGGCGTAAGCGCGCCTAATTCAAATGAGGATGGGGGGGGTGTGTTTTATGTTAATTACTCGTGACCCGACGTGATTGACGTTTTTTACGAATGGCGCATGCGCCGTCCGTGTACTTATCCCAGTGTGCATTGCTCCAAAGTACGCAGCAAGGACGTATTGGTTTCGACATGAACGTAAATTACGTCCAGCCCCATTCACGGGAGAAAACAACGTAAAATTTTCAAATTTCGACGCGGGACGACGTCCATACTTAACATTGCGTGCGCCTCATAGAAGCAGGAGCAACGCAACGCCGAAAAAGCCTTACGCAAACAACGTAAAAAAATACCGCCGTGCGCATGTATGTGAATCGGCGTATCTAGGTCATTTGCACATTCTACGCCGAAAATGACGGAAGCGCCACCTAGCGGCCAGCGGAAATATGCACCCTAAGATACGACGGCGTAAGAGACTTGCGCAGCTCGTATCTTAGCCTAATTTAGGCGTATCTGGTTTCCAGAATACGCTTAAATTTACGACGGCGTAAATTCAGAGTTACGACGGCATATCGACTGATACGCCACAGTAACACTTACTGAATCTAGCCCAATGTATTCAGTCAGTGTGTGTGTTTCCTACAGTTGGATCCAGTAATGGGAACCCACCAGAGAGATGTCCCAGTCCTCTGTATTCCCGGGATACCACACAGGAGGATCCCACCATCCCTCACCATCATCAGGTAGGTTGTAATGAGCATGGAGACCTCAAAAACAATTCTATGGTATGAGAGGACATTTTTCTGTGTAATCTTTTGTTCCTTTTTTTTTACAAATGTGTTCTGTAATCTTTGGGGTTTAGGGTGAAGAACTGAAAGACATCAAAGTTGATATTAAAGAGGAAGAAGAAGAAAGGTTTGTGAGTGGAGATCAGCAGTCTATGGAGGAGGGTTGTCCTCTGTATTCCTCGGATCCTACACAAGAAGATCACACCATCCCTCAGCAAGATCAGGTACATGGGAGAAAACATGGAGACCAATGTTCTCTGAGCTATTATAGGACGTTCTTTTATTTAAATTTGTTTTCCTCTTTCAACCATCTTTGGGGTTTAGGGCGAAGAACTGAAAGTCATCAAAGTTGAGTATAAAGAGGAAGAAGAAGAGAGGTTGGTGAGTGGAGATCAGCAGTCTATGGAGGAGGAGGAGATGATTATGGAAAGTAAACAGGAGGAACCTTCTCTACAAATGGAGACAAGTAAGTAAAAAACACTAAATGCCGATACAGTTACATTTTTTCCTGTAAAATTGCTAGTCTTTTTTTTAATATTTTCTGAGATACAATATTAATTTATTAAAAACCATTACCTGTGGAATACTATTCAACATTTTTAAAGCACTTCTGAAAAGAATCCTTTCTGTATACAGAGGTTAAAAAAAAAATTATTTCCAAAAACACAGTCTGTTCTTCCCATGTTAACCACTTCAGCCCCGAACCATTTGGCTGGCCAAAGACCAGAGCACTTTTTGCGATTCGGCACTGCGTCGCTTTAACTGAAAATTGCGCGGTCGTGCGACGTAGCTCCCGAACAAAATTGACGTCCTTTTTTCCCCCACAAATAGAGCTTTCTTTTGGTGGTATTTGATCACCTCTGCGGTTTTTATTTTTTTGCGCTCTTAACAAAAATAGAGCAACAATTTTGAAAAAAAAGCAATATTTTTTACTTTTTGCTACAATAAATATCCCCCACAAATATATAAGAAAACAATTTTTTTCCCTCAGTTTAGGCCGATACGTATTCTTCTACATATTTTTGGTAAAAATAAAAAATCGCAATCGCGTTCATTGATTGGTTTGCACAAAAGTTATATCGTCTACAAAATAGGGGGTAGTTTTATGGCATTTTTATTAATATTTTTTTTTTTTTATACTAGTAATGGCGGTGATCTGCGATTTTTATCGCGACTGCGACATTATGGCGGACACATCGGACACTTTTGGCGATATTTTGGGACCATTCACATTTATACAGCGATCAGTGCTATAAAAATGCACTGATTACTGTGTAAATGTGACTGGCAGGGAAGGGGTTAAGTGTGTCCTAGGGAGTGATTCTGTTAGGATAACTGTTAGGGGGCGTGGCTTACTGTGACACGACACTAATCCGTGTCCTGTCACTAGGCAGAACAGGGAGATGCTTGTTTACATTGGCATCTCCCCGTTCTGCAGCTCCGTGACACAAGATCGCAGGACACCGGCGGACATGAAGTCCATGGGTCCTGCGGGCACGATCACGGGGCTCGCAGCAGGGGCGCGTGCGTGCCCACAAGGCAGCAAATTTAAAGGGACGTACCTGTACGCCAATTTGCCTGTCCGTGCCATTCTGCTGACGTAAATGTTCGCGTGGCGGTCCTTAACTGCTTGCCGACTGCCCACCGTCATATTACGGCGGCAAGTCGGCTCCCCTGCGCGAGAGCCCGTAGCTCTACCTCGGCTCTCGCGCAGGCCTCTAGGGGACCCGCGATTGCTTGTTACAGAGCGGGGACCGGGATTCTGTTCCCCAGTCCTGTCAGGGGGGAAATGCTGATCTTCTGTTCATACAATGTATGAACAGAAGATCAGTGATTTCCCCTAGTGAGGCCACCCCCCCTACAGTTAGAACACACCCAGGGAACATACTTAACCCCTTCCCCGCACCCCAGTGTTAACCCCTTCACTGCCAGTGGCATTTTTATTGTAATCCAATGCATTTTTATAGCACTGATTGCTAAAAAAATGCCAATGGTTCCAAAAATATGTCAAAAGTGTCCGCCATAATGTCGCAGTCTCGAAAAAAAAACACTGATCGCCGCCATTACTAGTAAAAAAAAATATTAATAAAAACACCCCCTATTTTGTAAACGCTATAACATTTGCGCAAACCAATCAATAAACGCTTATTGCGTATTTTTTTTTTTTACGACAAATATGTAGAAGAATACGTATCGGCCTAAACTGAGGAAAAAAAACGTTTTTTATATATTTTTGGGGGATATTTATTAAAGCAAAAAGTAAAAAATATTATTTTTTTTCAAAATTGTCGCTCTATTTTTGTTTATAGCGCAAAAACTAAAAACCGCAGAGGTGAACAAATACCACCAAAAGAAAGCTCTATTTGTGGGGAAAAAAGGGTGCCAATTTTGTTTGGGAGCCACGTCGCACGACCGCGCTATTTTCAGTTAAAGCGACGCAGTGCCGAATCGCAAAAAGTGCTCTGGTCTTTGGGCAGCAATATGGTCCGGGGGTTAAGTGGTTAAAAAAAGATTAGAGGAATCCTTATAACACCTTTTTAAACATTCCTTTCCAACAGATGAACACTGTGTACGGAATATGAATACCTCAGATGGACACTGTGTACGGAATATGAACACCTCAGATGGACACTGTGAATATGATACCTCAGAGGAAGATCTTATTGTATCTCCAGATGATGGACAAGATAACGAGACAGCACAACATTCTTCAAGAACAAATTCTTTTGGTCAAATAACACATCACGGACCTTACTGTTTGGAGACATTGATGGATCCCTCAAATCCTGAGGAATCCTCTGATCATTCCCATAATAGGACTTCAGACAGTCATCTAAAATCTCACAGTGTGGATAGATCAACAGATCCCTCTAATTCCAAGGAGTCTCCTTTATATGATGGAGGAGTTCATGTAGGAGACAATTCATTGTCATGTTTAGAGTGTGGGAAACCTTTCACTGACAACAGAGCACTTCTTAGACACCAGAGAACTCACACACGTGAACATCCTTCTTCCTCATTGGAGTGCGGGATTTTTTCCACAAACAAAGGAGACTGTCCTACAGACCAGATAAATTACATAGGCGAGCATCCATTTTCCTGTTCAGAGTGTGGGAAATGTTTCAATAAGAAAGGAAAACTTGATAGACACCAGAGAATTCACACAGGTGAGCGTCCTTTTCTCTGTTCAGAGTGTGGGAAAGGTTTCACTAAAAAAGAAAAACTTATCATACACCAGAGAATTCACACCGGTGAGCGTCCTTTTCTCTGTTTAGAGTGCGGGAAAGGTTTCACTAAGAAAGAAAAGCTTACTGCTCACCAGAGAACTCACACGGGTGAGCGTCCTTTTTCCTGTTCAGAGTGCGGAAAATGTTTCACTCAGAAAAATATCCTCCTTACACACCAGAGAATTCACAGGGGTGAGCGTCCTTTTTCCTGTTCAGAGTGCGGGAAATGTTTCACGGAGAAAGGAGGCCTTATTAGACATCAGAAAACTCATACGCATGAGCGTCCTTTTTCTTGTTCAGAGTGCGGGAAATGTTTCAGTCAGAAAAGAATCCTCCTAATACACCAACGATATCACACAGGTGAGCGTCCTTTTTCCTGTTCAGAGTGCGGAAAATGTTTCACAGAGAAAGGAGGCCTTCTTAGACACCAGAAAACTCATACACACGAGCGTCCTTTTTCTTGCTCCGAGTGTGGGAAATGTTTCATTGTGAAAGAAAAACTTCTTAGACACCAGACAACTCATACACACGAGCGTCCTTTTTCCTGTTCGGAGTGTGGAAAATGTTTTACTCAGAATAGAATCCTCCTAATACACCAGAGACTTCACACAGGCGAGCGTCCTTTTTCCTGTTCAGAGTGCGGGAAAGGTTTCACAGATAAAGGAGGCCTTCATAGACACCAGAAAATTCATACGCACAAGCGTCCTTTTTCCTGATCTGAATGTGGGAAATGTCTCAATGAGAAAACAGAACTTCTTATACACCAGAAAAGTCCCACAGGTGAGCACCCTTTCAAATGTTCAGCGTGCGGGAAATGTTTCATGCAAAAAGGAGACCATCTGAAAACTCGCATGGACGAGCATCCAGTTTTCTGTTTTGACTGTGGGAAAGGTTTCACTCGGAAAAGCATAATACTTCGAGAATTCACAAGGGTGACTATCCTGTTTCTTGTTCAGAGTGTCAGGAAAAAAAATTTATGGAAAGAAAGCCGGGTTGGACACCAGAAAATTCAGTGATGTAGTAAAGAAGGATACTTAGTCAGTTTAAGCCATTTCCCGTGAAATAGTATTCGACATTTCTACACCTCTTTCAGCAAAGTATCCCTTTTCTCCAAAAACAAACCGTCTGTGCTGCCCTGACTCCAGACAGAGAACATCCCATCATTCAGTAATGAAAAGATAATGAAACCTGAATAGTTGACAATAAAATTATTGTAGATACACCTAACCCACCTTCTAATGGTCGCAATAATGGTGGTGAAGGTATTGTAGGCCTTATGGTATACAGATCTTCAGTTTTCCCCCCAAAAATGTAATCGTTAAATTTACTACACTACCCAATGTTCCCAACAAATGAGGAGGAGATACTGTACATCATATGAAAAGTCCATCTCCATTCCTCAATATAACGTCATGTTCCCAACAAATGAGGAAGAGATACTGAGATTGCAGGCTTGGCTGGCTTAAATCAGGTTTGGTCTCCACCCAGAGACTGGCCACATTAATCACATTGCAGGTGGACAGACAGACATTGAGAAGGCCATATGAAAGGGGTTATCTCTATTCCTCAATATAACGTCATGTTCCCAACAAATGAGGAGATACTGTACACCATATGAAAGGTCCATCTCCATTCCTCAATATAACGTCATGTTCCCAACAAATGAGGAGGAGATACTGTACACCATATAAAAAGTCCATCTCCATTCCTCAATATAACTTCATGTTCCCAACAAACGCATCAGCGGTAAAAAGGATCATTATCTCGGACTAGAGAAATGCCTTACTTTGATAGAAAATTGGACGACGGAGAGTTATCTTAAACTCAATGGAGCAAAAAGAGAACTTCTGCTGTTCCACGCTAACTGCAAGAGACCAGCGACGGCGTCATGGACGCCCCCGCCCATTTTGGGACAAATCATTACCCCTAGGACCAAAGTCAAAAGCCTCGGAGTCACCTTTGACTCCGACATGACAATGGATGCACAAATTGGCTCAGTAGTCAGCGGATCTCACCATATGCTGCGCCTGCTACGTAGACTTATCCCCTTCATCCCAAAAGAGGACACATCGGTCCTCGTGGGAACAATAATCAACTCCAGCCTTGACTATGCAAACGCCCTGTATCTAGGTCTTCCAAAATACCAAGTTGCTCGTCTACAAATTGTCCAGAAGACGGCAGCACGACTGAGAACAGGGAAAAAACCCTGGGAATCAATCTCTGCCTCCATCAGGTCCCTTCACTGGTTGCCCGTGAAGGACCGGATCACATTTAAGGACCTCTGCCTGACGCACAAATGTGTTCAAAGAATCGCTCCCCAATATCTATGTGAGAAAATAAAATACCACAACCCCAATCGTGTTCTCAGGTCAACTAACCAAAATCTACTTCAAATCCCAAAGGCCCGTTATAAGACAAAAGGAGAACGGAGATTTGCAGTGCAAGGACCGCGACTGTGGAACACATTACCAACCGATATCCGAACGGAAATGAATCACCTGGCTTCAGTTTGCATATGTAGCGCTATACAAGTTTTTCATTCATTCATTCATTCATACTGTACACCATATGAAAGGTCCATCACCATTCGTCAATATAACGTCATGTTCCCAACAAATGAGGAGGAGATACTGTACATCATATGAAAGGTCCATCTCCATTCCTCAATATAACGTCATGTTCCCAACAAATGAGGAGGAGGTACTGAGCTTGCAGGCTTGGCTGGCTTAAATCAGGTTTGGTCTCCACCCAGAGACTGGCCACATTAATCACCTTGCAGGTGGACAGACAGACATGGAGAAGGCCATATGAAATGTCCATCTCCATTCCTCAATATAACGTCATGTTCCCAACAAATGAGGAGATACTGTACATCATATGAAAGGTCCATCTCCATTCCTCAATATAACGTCATGTTCCCGACAAATAAGGAGGAGATACTGTACATCATATGAAAGGTCCATCTCCATTCTTCAATATAATGTCATGTTCCCAACAAATGAGGAGGAGATAATGTACACCATATGAAAGGTCCATTTCTATTCCTCAATATAACGTCATGTTCCCAACAAATGAGATAGATTTGTTTGCATTATCACAGTACAAATGTCATCATTGCACAATGACTGTTATCCAGTTTGGTTTGAATGTGTTTTATCCTTTTTCTGATTTGTATTTATACTTTTGTTATAATTGCTCTCCATTCCATGCCAGAACTCTGTGAAACTGCTAAGTACTGTACCAACATAAATGACTTCTGAATGCTAAACACAAAGCATACTTTAACATTTTTTAATAAATTGCTTTCAAACAAATGGTCTCCAAGAATAAATTTTATTGGTCAAAATATGTCACAGACCTTACCATTTGGAGGGATCACCTCTGGAATCTCACAGCGTGATTAGATCATCAGACCCATCTAAACCTATGGAATCTTCTTCATGCCATGAAGGAGTTCACACATAGTTCCCAACTGTCCCTGATTTTGAGGGACTGTCCCTGATTTGGAGAAATGTCCCTCTGTCCCTCATTTTGGTCTGATCTCTACAATTGTATATAAAATGCACTTTTTATCTATCAAAAAGGGTTTTCCATCGCTAAACCTTTCAGCTGATTTCTAAATTGCTTGTAAATTCCAAAAGCCAATATGAAGGAATAGTAGTAGTAAAAAAAGCACTTGTGGGTTTAAACAATCTTGTTTTTTGTACAATTCTCCTTTAAGGGGCGTGGCAAGGGGTGTGTCCTATGCCTGCATACTTTTGCTGATAGGTGTCCCTCATTCCCATCTCAAAAAGTTGGAAGGTATGAGTTTTTAATAAAAGGAACGTTTTTTGGAGTGCGGCTGTCCAAGTTTTCCTCCGTATTTTTTCAACAAGTGGTTTCAGGTTGGAAATCAAGCGAAAGCGTAGTCGTGGAACATGCTAAAGGTCAGTAACAAGTGGTTGCAGGTTGAGATCAAGCAAAAATGTAGTCAAGGAACAAGCCAAAGGTCAGTAACGAGTGGTTACAGGTTGGGATCAAGCGGAAATGTAGGCAAGGAAGAAGCCAATGGTTGGTAGCAAGTGGTTGCAGGTTGAGATTAAGCAGAACTGTAGTCGAGAAACAAGCCAAAGGTCGGTAACGAGTGGTTACAGGTTGGGATCAAGCAGAATGGTAGTTGAGAAAGTAAAGTGGTACCAAAGATATAGATGCCACAAAAGTTCATGTGAGGAGCAAAGGGTTCAAGAGAAACAAGGCAAGGTTGTCTCGGGTAAGTTGTCCAGCAACTCGGGTGGCTCAACAAGAAATTATACTACCAGGCATAGCAGAGGTTGCTGGTTCAGATCTGGGTCCTAACAAAAGCGTACGTAAGTCCTCCATTAGAAATCCCTGTAGAGAAAGAAAAGAGAAAAGAACGAGAGGGTATGCAGGTTAGGGGAAGGGGGTAGAAAAAAAAGGGAGGTCAGGGAGAATGGATTTTTACTACTATAATAGAGCCTGAGCAGACACCTAGATCCTTTTACATATGAAAAGTCACTCAAGTGTTTCTTGTGTTTAGAGTGCTGGAAATGTTTAATTCAGAAAGATGACCTTCTTACACACTAGAGAATTCACAAAAAACCTTTGTAACTCTCTGAGCCTGAGATTCTCCATGGGCGAGGGAGCATATAGAAGTCATGTACAATACACACCAATATGTCTTTGGGGAGAGTGGCGTGGTAACATTAGTAGTGGTTTGCATTATTTCATGTTAATATGGTCCTTAAAGCATCCAGAGTGTATACGCCTTCATGTGTGACTCATGGGCACAGTTAAGAATCAAAGGGAACTGAAACTGGAGCATGCTCAGTAGATTAAAGCTGCTCTGCAGTATCTTCAGCTGCAGCGGGGACACAGACAAGGAAGGAGGGTCAGTGAACAGCAGGATCAACCAGGTTTTTGCAGAATACAGAAAACTTGTCTCATAGTCAGAGTGAGTATTATCAGCATGTACTGACAGTTTTTTATTAAATGGGTTTAATGACACTTTAAATTACTATTATAATATTGTTGCTTTTTCATGAATTTATTTTAAAAGGAGGGGATTTGATCCCAGGTATAATCTGTGTGTGAAAACAAAAGAATGAGTAATGAGTATGCTGGTGGTGATATTAAAAGCAATGCAAAAATATGGAAATATACTGTATATATTCAGTATATACCGTGTATATGATTGTATTTCACGGACACAATTCTTATTTTCCTTTCTTCGTTTTTGTATTGTCTGCATTTATATGAGGTACAATCTGTATTAAATATTGTATGTAACATCGTAGAATTCTGCACTACATAACATATTTTCCTCAAAGAATAGATCTAAGTGGAACGCACACACAGGAAGTGTTGTAAGGTAGACAGAGGAAGTGATGTCACACAAAAAAACAGGAAGTTTCGGGTGAGAGGAGAGTTGGGAGGAAGTAGAGAGGAGACATTGTTGGAAGTGGCAGCAGAGGAGGTAATAAGATATTATTTTATATTTACACCCAGTAACCCCCCGTCATGTCCGTCCTCTTCCTCCATAGTCACTGTGATTCTGTCATGGTTTATAGACCCGATACATCCTAAATATAAAACCATTTATCCAACTGTCCATCCAGAGCCTCTGGTTTATAGACCAGATACATCCTAAATATAGAACCATTTATCCAACTGTCCATCCAGAGCCTCTGGTTTATAGACCCGATACATCCTAAATATAAAACCATTTATCCAACTGTCCATCCAGAGCCTCTGGTTTATAGACCAGATACATCCTAAATATAGATCCATTTATCCATCCTCCATAAAGCGGTCTCGGGGTTCTTGCCTCTCATCACTGTGAGATAATGGACACCCCGTCTTCTCTGGATCAGGAGATGGAGGTCAGACCAAATGTCTCCAGTCCTACAAGACTGTCCAGTGATTTTCTCTAGTTCCTGGTTTCTTAAGCCTTGTACACACGATAGGTTAACCAGAGGACAACGGTCTGAAGGACCGTTGTCATAGGTTAACCGATGAAGCTGACTGACGGTCCGTCACGCCTACACACCATAGGTTAAATAACCGATCGTGTCAGAACGCGGTGACGTAAAACACAACGGCGTGCTGAAAAAAAACGAAGTTCAATGCTTCCAAGCATGCGTCGACTTGATTCTGAGCATGCGTGGGTTTTTAACCGATGGTCATGCCTACTAACGATCGGTTACCAATCCATAGGTTCATTTTAAAGCAAGTTGGCTTTTTTTTAACCGAAGGTTAAATAACCTATGAGGCCCACACACGATCGGTTTTGACCGATGAAAACGGTCCACAAGACCGTTATCCTCTGATTAACCTATCGTGTGTACGAGGCTTTAGGGTTCTGTTTTGTGTATCAGAGATGAGTGCGGGATTTTGTGTTCTAGTACTTGTGATATCTAAGGCAGCACTGGTAGGCAGAGCAATCTTCTGCCCGGCAGTATCTACATAGTTCCAGCAGCAGTAGGAGACAGTGGTTGGACACAGACTTTGTACAGACTTCTGCAAGGTAAGTATTTTATGACACTCCTAGAATGGAGGGAGATGAAGCTACAGCGACAGGAGATACACAAGCTTTAGTTGTGAAATTTGATTATCTGTATTTATTCCACATTACTTCTAACCTCAAATGGGAAAGAAGGGTTATGGAAAGTATGTAGACTATTATGTTTTTTATTTTTTTTACACAGGAACATAATATAGTGAAGAAAGCATTTGGTGATCCACCCATCACAGTGCCTCCCCCTCACTGCCTGACAACAGAGGTAACCAGTGCCAAGAAGATTCTAGAAGTCACCAACGAGATCATCGAGTTGCTGACAGTAGAGGTGAGCGGTGCCGGGAATTCTGGGACATTATCCAGTAACAGACAAGGGATGTGTCTGGATGGTGACTGTATCATTGTGTGTGTCAGGTTCCTATAAGGTGTCAGGATGTCACTGTCTATTTCTCCATGGAGGAGTGGGAGTATCTAGAAGGACACAAGGATCTCTACAAGGACGTCATGATGGAGAATCAGCCGCCCCTCACATCACCGGGTAAGAGGAGACTTTATTGTAAGGAGAGAGCAGTACGGAGGGTCCACCTAGATCCCCCATCATCTGATAAACACATAGAAACAATGTATTCAGTCAGTGTGTGTGTTTCCTACAGATGGATCCAGTGATGGGAACCCACCAGAGAGATGTCCCCGTCCTCTGTATTCCCGGGATTCCACACAGGAGGATCACACCATCCCTCACCATCATCAGGTAGGTGGGCAGAACACAAATGGACTTTAGAGTGTATGAGAATATACTCTCTTAGCCTATTTGTGTGCAGGTTTTTTTTCTATTTTATTTTTTTTGTTTAGCATTATGAACAGATGTATGTGAAAGTTGAGGTAAAAGAGGAAGATAAGGAGACGGGTTATCCAGATTCTACGGAGGAAACTTGGATGTTGGTGACACCTAAAAAGGAAGAACCTTCTCTAGATATCGGCACAGGTGAGTAGTGAACACTAAATTCAGGAACTGTTCAAGAATATAGATTGACAAGTGAATATATGTAGATCTTCACATTGGGTAATGTGATATCTAAAGAATGTCATGATGGAGAATCAGCCGCCCCTCACATCACCGGGTAAGAGGAAACTTTATTGTAAAGGAGAGAGCAGTACGGAGGGTCCACCTAGATCCCCCATCATCTGATAAACACATAGAAACAATGTATTCAGTCAGTGTGTGTGTTTCCTACAGATGGATCCAGTAATGGGAACCCACCAGAGAGATGTCTCCGTCCTCTGTATTCCCGGGATTCCACACAGGAAGGTCACACCATCCCTCACCATCATCAGGTAAGTATGACAGCAGCTAGAACTCAAAAAGAATTCTAAGCTATAAGATGTCATTCTTTAATGTAATCTCTTGTTCCTTTTTACAAATGTGTTGTATCATCTTTGTGGTTTAGGGTGAAGAACTGAAGGGCATGAAAGTTGAGATTAAAGATGTAGAAGAAGAGAGGTTGGTGAGTGGAGATCAGCAGTCTATGAAGGAGGGGGAGATGATTATGAAAAGTAAACAGGAGGAATATTCTCTACATATGGACACAAGTAAGTAAAAAACATTAATAAACCCACAGTTTATCCAAGTGAAGGCAGAAACCCATATAAAGCAAATTTTACTCCAGCAAATAAAGGATTTAGTCCTGATACCAAATGGTATTAAGATAACGCTGAGATTCAACCTTCTACCATGTTTTCCTACAAAAACTGGTAGCCATGTATATTTTATGAGATAAACTACTAAGTCAGTAAAAAAAAAACATTACCTGTGTCACACTATTCTACATCTTTACAGCTCTTCTACCAAAAATCATTCCTTGTATAGAGAAAGTCACATCCTTCTGTAAGGAAAGCAAATGAGGAGATACTGTACACCATATGAAAGGCCCATCTCCATTCCTCAATATAATGTCATGTTCCCAACAAATGAGGAGAAGATACTGTACACCATATGAAAGGCCCATCTCCATTCCTCAATATATTGTCATGTTCCCAACAAATGAGAAGGAGATACTGTACACCATATTAAAGGCCCTTCTCCATTCCTCAATCTAATGTTATGTTCCCAACAAATGAAGAGGAGATACTGAGATTGCAGGCTTGACTGGCCTAAATCAGGTTTGGTCTCCACCCAGAGACTGGCCACATTAATCACCTTGCAGGTGGACAGACAGACATGGAGAAGGCCATATGAAAGGTCCATCTCTATTCCTCAATATAACGTCATGTTCCCAACAAATGAGGAGGAGATACTGTACACCATATGAAAGGTTCATCACCAAACATCACAAAGGTCTCTTTCCATTCTCACAGTAACAATATCATCATCAGTGCACAAACACTGTTTCCCAATGAAATTTGGGTAGATTGTCTCCTTTATGTGACTTGTATTCAAATTGTTTGTTATGATTGCACCTAATGCTATGACAGAGGTCTTTGAAGTTGTTAAACGTTACATCAAAATAATTGACTCCTGTATGCAAGACTGGAAGAATCCTTATAACACTTTTTTAAACATTGCTTTCCAACAGATGGACACTGTGTATGGAATATGAATACCTCAGATGGACACTGTGTACAGAATATGAATACCTCAGATGGACACTGTGTACGGAATATGAACACCTCAGATGGACACTGTGTACGGAATATGAACACCTCAGATGGACACTGTGTGCAAAATATGAATACCTCAGATGGACACTGTGTGCAAAATATGAATACCTCAGATGGACACTGTGTACAGAATATGAATACCTCAGATGAAGATCTTATTTTATTTCCAGGTTATGGACAAGTTAATGGGACAGCACATTCGCCAAGAACAAATTCCTTTGGTCAAAATATACATCACAGACCATATTGTTTGGCAAAATCAATGGATCCATCTAATCCTGAGGTTCATAATATGACTTCAGATTCTCATCTAAAAATTCACAGTGTGGGTAGATCAACAGATCCCTCTAGTAAGTCTTCTTTAAATCATGAAGGAGATCGTATAGCAGGCAATTCATTGTCATGTTTAGAGTGCGGGAAACCTTTCACTGACAACAGAGCCCTTCTTAGACACCAGAGAACTCACACACGTGAACATCTTTCTTCCTCATTGGAGTGCGGGGATTTTTCCACAAAGAAAGGAGACTGTTCTACAGACCAGATAAATTGCATAAGTGAGCATCCCTTTTCCTGTTCAGAGTGTGGAAAATGTTTCAACAGGAAAGGAAAACTTGATAGACACCAGAGAATT
The DNA here is from genome assembly GCF_905171775.1 of Rana temporaria. Lineage (NCBI taxonomy): Eukaryota > Metazoa > Chordata > Amphibia > Anura > Ranidae > Rana > Rana temporaria. Next base: position 174,918,934 of record NC_053496.1, read on the forward strand.
CATACTGGTGAACGTCCTTTTTCATGTTCAGAGTGTGGGAAATGTTTCACGCACAAAGAGAACCTTCTTAGACACCAGAGAATTCACACAGGTGAACGTCCTTTTCTGTGTTTAGAATGTGGGAAATGTTTTGCTAAGAAAGAAAAACTTATTTCGCACCAGAGAACTCACACGGGCGAGCGTCCTTTTGCTTGTCCAGAGTGCGGGAAATATTTTACTCAGAAAAAAGTCCTCCTTGTACACCAGAGAATTCACACAGGTGAGCGTCCTTTTTCCTGTTCTGAGTGTGGGAAATGTTTTACAGCGAAAGGAGGCCTTCTTAGACACCAGAGAATTCACACACATAAGCGTCCTTTTTCCTGTTCAGAGTGCGGAAAATGTTTCACTCAGAAAGAAATCCTCATAATACACCAGAGAATTCACACAGGCGAACGTCCTTTTTCCTGTTTAGAGTGCGGAAAATGTTTCACAGAGAAAGGAGGTCTTCTTAGACACCAGAAAACTCATACACATGAGCGTCCTTTTTCTTGCTCCGAGTGTGGGAAATGTTTCATTGTGAAAGAAAAACTTCTTAGACACCAGACAACTCATACACATGAGCGTCCCTTTTCCTGTTCAGAGTGCGGAAAATGTTTTACTCAGAAAAGAATCCTCCTTATACACCAGAGAATTCACACAGGCGAGCGTCCTTTTTCCTGTTTAGAGTGCGGGAAAGGTTTCACAGACAAAGGAGGCCTTCATAGACACCAGAAAATTCATACACATCAGCGTCCTTTTTCCTAATCTGAGTGCTGGAAATGTTTTAATAAGAAAATAGAACTTTTTATACACCAGAAAAGTCACACAGGTGAGCACCCTTTCAAATGTTCAGAGTGTGGGAAATGTTTCATGCAAAAAGGAGACCTTCCTACACGTAAGAAAATTCACACGGACGAACGTCTGCTTTTCTATTTTGAGTGTGGAAAATATTTTACTCAGAAAAGCATAATACTTACATAAGAGAATTCATGAGGGTGACTATTATTTTTCATAAACTTCTTGGAAAGAAAGCTTGGTTGGACACCAGAAAATTCACTGCTGAAAAGCAAAGAATCCTTTCTGTATACAGAAGGTAAACCTTTTTTCCTTAAAGAACACACTGTCTGTGCTGCCCTGACTCCAGACAGAGAACTTCACATCACTCAGTAAGGAAAAGATTATGAAACCTGAACTGTTGACAGTAAGAATATCATCGATGTATCTATTCCACAACCCAATGGTTCCAGCAATGGTGTTGAAGGTATTCTTCCAGTTTTCTGTGAGGCCGTATATTTGCGTATCCTCCATTGTTTCGGGTGATGCGCCACATGGTGTGCACCCAGCACAGAGACCAGGATCTCACGGACAGCCCCGGGCCCGTATTAATGATCAGGACCTGGAACTCCCGATTCCAGACCACCTGATTGCTTTGATAGTCTCTGGTTGGTTATCACAGTGATCAGTCACTGAAGCCCGCCCCCCATTTTTTTTTGTGTGAATGAAGGAGAGAGATAGGTAGTCTGGCCATGGTGTTAGACCTGCGACATGAAGCTGTCTTCTACAACCTCACCTTAGTAGCAGAGTTTGGCTGTTCCTCACCTAGTTTTTGAAATGTAATCTATTTTTTTTTTTAACAGAGGTAATCTTTATTTTTAAGTTTAACCTCTTCACGCCCACTGCATGCAAATATCAGATAGCCAATCAGAAGCTATCACCGTGATCAGTCACTGTTAAGCCTGCCCTCCCATTTTTTTCATTGTGAATGGAGGAGAGAGATACATAGTTTTTCCATGGTGTATCACCTGTGACATGAAACTGTCTTCTACAACATCACCTTTGTAGCAGAGTTTGGCTGTTCATCGCCCAGTTTTTTAAATGTAATCCTTATTTTAAGTTTAACCCCCTTTATGCCGACCGCACGCATGCATATATTCGGCCCCACTGAACTGGGCTTTTTTCAGTGGGGCTGCATATATGCATATCTCCCTTTGTGCTGGGAGCGCATCACACAGCGCACTCCATGCACAGAGATCGCGGTCTCACTGAGAGCCCCGGGCCCCATACTAATGATCAGGACCTGAATCTCCTGATTCCAGGTCACCTGATCGCTGTGATAATCTCTTCTTCCTTGTGTGTGTGTGTTGTATCAATAGGTAGGATAAAAAAAATGCTATTCATGCTATTCTTGGAGAGAAAGCCTGGCTAGACACCAGAAAATTCACTGCTGAAAAGCAAAGAATCCTTTCCGTATAGGGAGGGTGAACCTTTTTCCCTCCAAAAATACACAGTCTGGTCTGCCCTGACTCCAGACAGAGAACTTCACATCATTCAGTAAGGAAAAGATGATGAAACCTGAACTCTTGACAATAACAACGTCATCAATGTATCTACCCCACAACCCAATGGTTACAGCAATGCTGGCGAAGGTATTCTTCCGATGCCGAAGGGAAGAAAGCATGAAAATAGGAGTAAAACAGCATGGTGAGCTGACCATAGACACAATAATATTGTTCCAGATTCTCACCCAGTTTTATGCCTCCTACACAGCTGTTTCCGCTTCATGGAATGACTGCGTTTCAACCTACATATGCAATTGATGATCATTAGCACCTGCTTGGCATAATTAATTAATCATACATCTGACTCCAATCCTACAAAATCCCTGACTGTGTGAGTTTGCTCACTTTGCATTTTGTAAAATTTATAAAAAAAAAAAACAATTAAATATATATTTTTGAAATCATTTTTACTTTACAGCATTTCTTCACACCAAATATTGATTGATTTCATTTGAAATTCTCTCCTCTTCAGTCACTTTCTATTTTGTTCAATGATTAAAAATAAACTGTTAATACTTCTATTTCTGAAATCATTCTTCGTTTTTTATTACCGTATTTATCTGCCTATAGCGCGCACCGGCGTATATCGCGCACCCCTAATCTAGAAGGGAAATTCCTGAAAAAAAAAAATTACTTACAGTTTTGGTGTCTTGCCCGGCGTCCATCGGCGGCCTTGTTCGGTCCGGCGGCAGTGCGCGAGGTCCGTCCAGCCTTCCTTGTGGCGTCCGTCCAGGTGTCCGTCTGCGGTTTCCTCGCCGTGTCGGTCCAGGTGTCCGTCTGCGGCTTCCTCGCAGGGTTCGTCCAGGTGTCCGTCTGCGGGGTCCGTCCAGTCCTCCATCCGCACGTTGCCCGGGGTTGCAGCGGTGTTCGTTTTTGAATTAGGCGCCGAGAGGAGCCGGATTTCCTGTTTGTTCGGCTCCTATCGCGTGGCGGCTCGGCTCTAGGCTGCGGCGCTCGGCGCCTAATTCAAAAAACAAACACCGCTGCAACAGTATCGGCGTATATCGCGCACCCACGATTTTCCCCTGATTTTACAGGGAAAAAAATGCTCGGTATACGCCGATAAATACAGTAATTCTTAAATTTCACACCTGCCTAAAACTTTTGCACGGTAGTGTGTATTCTCAATAAATGTTATACACTGTATTACCAAAAGTATCGGGACGCTTGCCTTTACACGCACATAAGGACCACGGCTATGGAACGTTCTACCAACGAACATCCGCATGGAAGAAAACCATCGAGCCTTCAGGAAAAAACTTAAGACCCACCTCTTCTGAAGGCATCCCAGTCTTAGTCCATAGAGTTCAATATTAAGTTGGCCCACCCAACCTATAAAACAGCTTCAACTCTTCTAGGATGGCTGTCCACAAGGTTTAGGAGTGTTTCTATTGGAAGGTTTGACCATTCTTCCAGAAGTGCATTTGTGAGGTCAGGCACTAATGTTGGCTCACAGTCTGCACTCTAATTCATTCCAAAGGTGTTCTATCGGGTTGAGGTCAGGACTTGTGCGTGCCAGTAAAGTTCCTCCACCCCAAACTCGCTCATCCATGTTTTTATGGACTTTGCTTTGTGCTCTGGTGCACAGTCATGTTGGACCAGAAAGGGGCCGTCCCCAAACTGTTCCCACAAAAATTGGGAGCATGAAATTGTCCAAAATGTCTTGGTATGCTGATGCCTTTAGGTGCACACTGCAGAGGACACAGACAGTACACACTACGTAGCTTTAGGTGCAAAATGCAGAGGACACGGGCAGTACACACCACGTAGCTTTAGGTGCAATCTGCAGAGGACACGGGCAGTACACACCACGTAGCTTTAGGTGCACACTGCAGATGACACAGGCAGTATACACACTACGTAGCTTTAGGTGCAATCTGCAGAGGACACGGGCAGTACACACCACTTAGCTTTAGGTGCAAACTGCAGAGGACACGGGCAGTACACACCAAGTAGCTTTAGGTGCAAACTACAGAGGACAAAGGCAGTGCACACACCAAGTAGCTTTATGGTGCACACTGCAGAGGACACAGGCAATACACCACGTGAGAATACTGCAGCTAGCACAATCACCTGCCTGCCAGTAAATTAGGAAGAGCTGATCTAGCTAAACTATACAGTGTATAAATATATGTACAACACCTGTGATGTATATATATCCTCTACACACTAACTTTAACTGACTAGCCTGCCTGCTCTATCTACCTACTAAAAATGACACTCTCTCTCTCTCTCTTCTCTCTTTTAACCACAGCAACCCACTACACAAGGCTGACCTGCAGGCGGCCTTTTATAGTGTGGGGCGTGTACTAAACCCCCTGAGCCATAATTGGCCAAAGCCACCCTGGCTTTTGCCAATTATGGCTCTCCGTTTTTTGCAAGCTGTGATTGGCCAAGCATGCGGGTCATAGTGCATGCTTGGCCAATCATCAGCCAGCAATGCACTGCGATGCCGCAGTGAATTATGGTAACGTAACTCGAATTTAGTGCGAACGGCCCAAAACGTTCGTAATTCGACGAACGGTCGAACATACGATGTTCGAGTCAAATATGAAGCTTATCCCTACCCTAGACCATGACACTCCCACCACCATGCTTGACTGTAGACAAGACACACTTGTCTTTATACTCCTCACCTGGTTGATGCCACACACGCTTGACACCATGTGACACCAAATACGTTTATCTTGGTCTCATCAGACCACAGGACATGGTTCCAGTAATCCATGTCCTTAGTCTGCTTGTCTTGTGCATCAGCTTTAGAAGAGGCTTCCTTCTGGGACGACGACCAATTTGATGCAGTGTGTGGTGTATGGTCTGAGCACTGACAGGCTGACCCTCCCACCCCTTCAACCTCTGCACCAATGCTGGCAGCATTAATACATCCATTTACCAAAAACAACCTCTGGATATGAAGCTGAGCACATGCAATCAACTTCTTTTGTTGACCATGGCGAGGCCTGTTCTGAGTGGAACCTGTCCTGTTATACCGCTGTATGGTCTTGGCCACCGTGCTGCAGCTCAGTCTCAGGGTCTTGGCAATCTTCTTATAGCCTAGGCCATCTTTATGTAGAGCAACAATTCTTTTTTTCAGATCCTCAGAAAGTTCTTTGCCATGAGGTGCTATGTTGAACTTCCAGTGACCAGTATGAGAGAGTGAGAGCGATAACACCAAATTTAACACACCTGCTCCCCATTCACACCTGAGACCTTGTAACACTTAGGCCTTGTACTCACGGCAGGACATGTCCGATGAAAACGGTCTGCAGACTGTTTCCATTGGACATGTCTGGCCGGGGACTGCCCGGGGACTTCTGTTCGATGGCTATACACACCATCGAACAGAAGTCTGCGCGTAAACAATACGCGGGGCGTGTCCGCGGTGTCGCCGCGACAATGAGGCGGCGACGTGGGCGGCCTGCCTTTAAAATGCTTCCACGCATGCGTCGAAGTCATTCGACGCATGTGAGGGATGGCGGGCGGCAGGACATGTACGGTAGGTCTGTACAGACGACCGTACATGTCCGGCCGGACAGGTTTCCAGCGGACTGTTTTAAAGCAAGTCCAGGAAACAGTTGTCCGCTTGAAACCTGTCCGATCCGCCCGAAAATGGTCCGCTCGGGCCAACACACGGCCAAACATGTCTGCTGAAACTGGTCTGCGGACCAGTTTCAGCAGACATGTTTGGTCGTGAGTACGGGGCCTTACAAGTCCCATGACACCGGGGAGGGAAAATGGCTAATTGGGCATTTTCACTTAGGGGTGCACACACTTTTGTTGCCAGTGGTTTAGTAATTATTGGCTGAGTGTTGAGTTATTTTGAGGGGACATCAAATTTACACTGTTATACAAGCTTTACACTCACTACACAACATTGTAGCAAAGTTTAATTTCTTCAGTGTTGTCACATTAAACTGTCCAACTGTCCATCCAGAGCCTCTGGTTTATAGATCAGATACATCCTAAATATATATATATATATATATATATATATATATATATATATATATATATACACATACATACATACATACATACATACATACACACACACAGGACATTATTATAACAATGTATTTTTTTGTCTTCATTTGTATGAGGTATAATCTGTATGTACTAATGTATGTAATGTAGTGCACTACATAACATAAACTGCAGGATTGCTATTTTCCACAAGAGGAGATCTGACTGGAACGCACAGAACACAGGAAGTGATGTCACACAGAAACAGGAAGTTCCAGGTGATAGTCGAGTCGGGAGGAAGTAGAGGAGACATTGCTGGAACTGGCAGCAGAGGAGGTAATAAGATATTCTCTTATATTTACAACTACAATTACAAATGAACCCACCGTCATGTTCGTCATCTTCCTACATAGTCACTGTGACGTATTTTATCTCCAGGAGATTATATATATATATATATATATATATATATACACACACACACACTGTATCTCTAATATATATATAGAAGAGAGCAATATATAATGAGTGACATCCTAAATATCGAGCCATTTATCAAACTGTCCATCCAGAGCCTCTGGTTTATAGACCAGATACATCCTAAATAGAGAGCCATTTATCCAACTGTCCATCCAGAGCCTCTGGTTTATAGACCAGATACATCCTAAATATAGAACCATTTATCCAACTGTCCATCCAGAGCCTCTGGTTTATAGACTGGATACATCCTAAATATAGAGCCATTTATCCAACTGTCCATTCAGAGCCTCTGGTTTATAGACCGGATACATCTTAAATATAGAGCCATTTATCCAACTGTCCGTCCAGAGCCTCTGGTTTATAGACCAGATACATCCATGTCTTCTCTGGATCAGGAGATAGAGAAGGTCAGACCAAATGTCTCAGGTCCTACAAGACTGTCCAGTCATTTCCTCTCATTCCTGGTTTCCTAGGGATCTGTGTTGTGTATCAGAGCACAGTTCTTGATTTAGTGTTCCAGTACTAGCGACATCTAAGGCAGCACTGGTAGGCAGAGCAATCTTCTGCCCAACAGTGTCCACATATACTATATTACCAAAAGTATTGGGACACCTGACTTTATGGACCTTGCTTTGTACACAGTCATGTAGGAACAGGAAGGGGCTGTCCCCAAACTGTTCTTACAAAATTAGGGACATGAAATTGTCCGAAATGTCTTGGTATGCTGATGCCTTAAAAGTTCCCTTCACTGGAACTAAGGGGCCAAGCCCAACCCCTGAAAAACAACCCCAAACCCTGATCCCCCCTCCACCAAATGATTTGGACCAGTGCACAAAGCAAGGTCCATAAAGACATAGATGAGTGAGTTTGGGGTGGAGGAACTTGACTGGCCTGTGCAGAGTACTGACCTCAACCCGATAGAACACCTTTGGGATGAATTAGAGTGGAGACTGTGAGCCAGGCCTTCTCATCCAAAATCAGTGCCTGACCTCACAAATGCACTTCTGGAAGAATGGTCAAACATTCCCATAGACACGCTCCTAAACCTTGTGGACAGCCTTCCCAGAAGAGTTGAAGCTGTTATAGCTGCAAAGGGCGGGGCCAACTGAACCCTACGGACCAAGTCTAAGGCCTCGTACACACGATAGGTTAACCAGAGGACAACGGTCTGAAGGACCATTTCATTGGTCAAAACCGATTGTGTGTGGGCCCCATAGGTTATTTAACCTTCGGTTAAAAAAAAGACAACTTGCTTTAAAATTTAACCGATGGATTGCTAACCGATAGGTCAAAACCGATCGTTAGTATGCAAAACCATCGGTTACTTTTGGTAATATAGTATAATTCAAGCTGGGTCGTTGCCTTGTTTCAAGTGCTGAGCACAGTCGTTGCAGATGACCATGGCATGGTAGCTTTTCCTTAGTACCTCTGCTGACAGATGATGAAGGCTTTTTGTGGCTGTTAAGCGATACCCGCTGTTCTGGGACTCTGCTCAGTATCCAAGGATGTTGCTCCTTTGCAATTTCTTCGTCCTCCTGCCCATCTCTCCACTGTTCCATCTCGTCAATCCAAGTAGGTTCATGCACCTCATCATTATCCACCTCCTCCTTCTCCTGACTGGACTCAAAGGCTAATGCCGCGTATACACGATCCAAAATTCCGACAAGAGAAGTCGGATGTGAGCATTTGGTCGGAAATTCTGACCGTGTGTATGCTCCATCGGACTTTTGCTGTCGGAATTTCCGCCAACAAAAGATTGAGAGCAGGTTCTCTGTTTTTCAGACGGAAAAAGTTCCTATCGGAAATTCCAATCGTCTGTAGCAATTCCGACGCCCAAAATTCCTAAGCATGCTCGGAAACAAGTCGACGCATGCTGGGAAGCATTGAACTTCATTTTCTCAGCTCATTGGAGTGTTGTATGTCACCGCGTTCTTGACGCAAGGATATCTACAAGGACATCATGATGGAGAATCAGCCGCCCCTCACATCACCGGGTAAGAGGAGACTTTATTGTAAAGGAGAGAGCAGTACGGAGGCTCCACCTAGATCCCCCATCATCTGATAAACACTTAGAAACAAAGTATTCAGTCAGTGTGTGTGTTTTCCTACAGATGGATCCAGTAATGGGAACCCACCAGAGATATGTCCTCATCCTCTGTATTCCTGGGATTCACCACAGGAAGATCACACCATCCCTCACCTTCATCATCAGGTAGAACACAAAAGTGACTCTTAACTGTATGAGATTATACTACTCTCTCAGCCTATTGGTCTGCATATTTAAAAAAAAAAATTTTGATTATTTTTGTTCAGCATTATGAACAGAGGTATCTGAAAGTTAAGGTTAAAGAGGAAGAAGAGGAGACTGGTTATCAGGAGTCTATGGGGGAAGCATGGATGTTGGTGAGCCCTAAAGAGGAGGAACCTTCTCTAGATATCAGCACAGGTAAGTAATGAGCAATAAATACAGAAACTGCTCAAGTGTCTGGATTGATGATTGAAGATTTGTAGATCTTCACATCAGGTAATATGATATCTAAAGAACGCCATGATGTTTCCTACAGATGGATCCAGTAATGGGAACCCACCAGAGAGATGTCCCCGTCCTCTGGATTTCTGGGATTCCACACTGGAAGATCACACCATGCCTCAGCAAGAAGAGGTACATGGGATTAAACATGTAGACTTAAAATATGCTTCTATGTAACTGTGTATTATTTTTACCCAAGCATTCTATCACATTTTGGGGTTTAGGATGAAGACCCTATAGACATCAAAGTTGAGGTTAAAGAGGAAGAAGAAGAGACGTTGGTGAGTGGACATCAACAGTCTATGGAGAAGGGGGAGATTATTATGAAACGTATACAGGAGGAATCTTCTCTACATATGGACACAAGTAAGTAATAAATATTAATAAGCTCACTGTTGATCCAAGTGAAGGCATAAAAAGGAAAATTTGTATTATTCCTGATCCCAAATGGCAGTAATATAACTTCCTGCTTCAACATTCTACCATGTTTTTCCTACAAAAATTGGTGGCCATTCACATTTTATGAGATAGTCAGTACAAGCCAATACTATTCTACATTTTTACAGCAGGTGTTCCACAAAGAATTATTTCTTTATACAGAGAATGACACATGCTTACTTAACCACTTCTGGACCACCCGCCATGGATACACGTCACTACCTATTTAAACCATTTTTTTTTTGTGGTTTTGTAAGACCGCTGCGCAAATACGATGTAACATAAAATATTGCAAATATCTCAATTTTATTCTCTAGGATCTCTGCTAAAAAATATATATATCATTTTTGGGGGTAAATAATTTTCTTGCAAAAAAAATACTGATTTTAACTTGTAACCAACAAGTGTCAAAAATAGACTTTAAACAGTTAAAGGAACACTAAACACTACACATTTTTTTTTAAATAACTTACCTCCACTGTGCAGCTCGTTTTGCACTGAGTGTCCCCGAACCGTGTCTTCTGGGGTCCCTCGGCGGCTGTCTCAGCTCTTCCTCGCAAAAGCTTTCTACCATAATGCGAGCGAGCTCGCATGGTGGAAAGCTTTTGCGAGCGCGTTCCCGTAATACAGCGGCGGCCATAGCCGCCGACTGTATCACTCGGCCTCACCCCCCAGCGCGCTGCGTCATCCGCTGTGATTGACAGCAGCGCCAGCCAATGGCTGCGCTGCTATCAATCCGCCCAGCCTAGCCAATCAACGGCCAGGCTGGGAACCCAAGAACATCACATGGACGCGCCTGGGAATTTTGAACGGTCAGGTAAGTAAAACGGGGGCTCGGGGGGGGGGGGCGGTACCATCGGATGTTTTTTCACCTTAATGCATAGGATGCATTAAGGTGAAAAAACATTTACCTTAACAAACCCTTTAAGGCAAGTATAGTAGCTCTTGACTGTTGATAATAAGAACATCGTCGATGTATCTACCCCTCAACCCAACATTCCCAACAAACGTGGTAGAGGTATTATAGGTCATATGGTATACAAATCCTCACTCCTCTCCTGTAGAATGTAATCGTTTTATTAACCCAATATACCTAAAAAAATTAGGAGGCGATACTGTACACCATGTGTAAGGTCCATCTCCATTACCTCAGCATAACGTCATGTTCCCAACAAATGAGGAGGAGATACTGTACACTATATGAAAGGTCCATCTCCATTCCTCAATATAACGTCATGTTCCCAACAAATGAGGAGGAGATACTGAGATTGCAGGCTTGGCTGGCTTAGTCTCCACCCAGAGACTGGCCACATTAATCACCTTGCAGGTGGACAGACAGACATGGAGAAGGCCATATGAAAGGTCCATCTCTATTCCTCAATATAATGTCATGTTCCCAACAAATGAGGAGGAGATACTGTACACCATATGAAAGATCCATCTCCATTCCACAACATAATGTCATGTTCCCAATGAGGGAGGAGGAGATACTGTACACCGTATGAATGAGGACGAGATACTGTACACCGTATGAAAGGTCCATCTCCATTCCTCAATATAACGTCATATTCCCAACAAATGAGGTGGAGATACTGTACACCGTATGAAAGGTCCATCTCCATTCCTCAATATAACGTCATGTTCCCAACAAATGAGGAGGAGATACTGTACACCGTATGAAAGGTCCATCTCCATTCCTCAATATAATGTCATGTTCCCAACAAATGAGGAGGATATACTGTACACCAGGGATATGCAATTAGCGGACCTCCAGCTGTTGCAAAACTACAAGTCCCATCATCCTTCTGCCTCTGGGTCCCATGCTTGTGGCTGTCAGTCTTGCTATGCCTCATGGGACAGCTGGAGGTCCGCTAATTGCATATCCCTCCTGGAACTTTACATCCTTTATTAAGGAAAAGATTAAGAAACTGTAACTCTAGACAGTAGGAACATCATCGATGTACCTGCCCCTCAAACCAACATTCCCAACAAATGGTAGAGATATTGCAGTACATATGATATAGAAATCTCCAGTCCTCTCCTCAATGAACGAGAAGGATCAACTACACCATATGAAAGGTCCATCTCCATTCCTCAATATAACGTCATGTTCACAACAAATGAGGAGGAGATACTGTACACCATATGAAAGGTCCATCTCCATTCCTCAATATAAAGTCATGTTCCCAACAAATGAGGAGGAGATACTGAGATTGCAGGCTTGGCTGGCTTAAATCAGGTTTGGTCTCCACCCAGAGACTGGCCACATTAATCACCTTGCAGGTGGATAGACAGACATGGAGAAGGCCATATGAAAGGTCCATCTCCATATAACGTCATGTTCCCAACAAATGAGGAGGAGATACTGTACATCATATGAAAGGTTCATCACTGTTTTTCAAAAAAATCTGATCACAAAAGTAACAATATCACCTGCTTGCCCCCCAGCCCATGGATTCCCTCTTTGCCCTATTACTCCCACTTGTATACGTTTTCCTGCTTAGCTTTTCTTTTCTCCCCCTCCTATTTCTCTTTTTTCTTTTCTTTACTTTTGCTCTTTTCCTTTTTTTTCTCAATCCTTCCACTTCTTCAGGCCTCCGGGATTATGCCTGGTTGATACGTTCATAGAGTTAGCATTGAACACTGTTATTGTATTGTATCCTTTTATGTGGCTTGTATTCATATGTTTCTGATATGATTGCACCCATTACTATGACAGAGGCCTTTAAAGTTGGTAAAAGTTACATCAAAGTATTAAACTCCTGAATGCACGACTTGAAAAATTCCTATAACATTTTTTTAAACATTGCTTTCCAACAGATGGACACTGTGTATGGAATATGAATACCTCAGATGGAGATCTTATTTTATTTCCAGATTATGAACAAGATAACGGGACTTCACAACATTCCCCAACAACGAATTCCTTTGGTGAAGGAGATCATATAGGAGACAATTCATTGACATGTTTAGAGTGCGGGAAAGCTTTCTCTGACAACAAAGCACTTGTTAGACACCAGAAAATTCACGCTTATAAAAATCCCTTTTTCTGTTCGGAGTGCGGGAAATGTTACCCGAACAAAGGAAAGTTGCTTATACACCAGAGATGTCACACAGGTGAGCGTCCTTTTTCTTGTTCAGAGTGCGGGAAATGTTTTGCTCACAAAGGTGACCTTTTTATACACCAGAGAACTCACACAGGTGAGCGTCCTTTTTCCTGCTCAGAGTGCGGGAAATCTTTCACAGAGAAAGGAGGCCTTATTAGACACCAGAGAATTCACACTGGGGAGCGTCCTTTTTCCTGCTCAGAATGTGGAAAATGTTTTGCTTACAAAGGAGACCTTTATATGCACCGGAGAATTCACACAGGAGAGCGTCCTTTTTCCTGCTCAGAGTGCGGGAAATGTTTCACAGAGAAAGGTGGCCTTCTTAGACACCAGAAAATTCACACACAGGAGCGTCCTTTTTCCTGTTCACACTGCGGGAAATGTTTCACTCAGAAAGGAGACCTTCTTAGACACGAGAGAATTCACACAGGCGAGCGTCCATTTTCCTGCTCAGAGTGCGGGAAATGTTTCACAGAGAAAGGAGGCCTTCGTAGACACCAGAAAATTCACACAGGCGAGCGTCCTTTTTCCTGTTCCAAGTGTGAAAAATCTTTTATTGTGAAAGAAAAACTTATTTTACACCAGAGAATTCACACTCGTTAGCAACCTTTTCCCTGATTCGAGTGCGGGAAATGTTTCAATGAGAAGGCAAAACATCTTATACACTTAAAGCCACACTGGTGAGCACACTTTCCATTGTTCAGAGGGGGTGAAAAAAAAATTCAAGCCGAAAGGATACTGTCTTAAAGGAGTTGTAAAGGAAAAAAATTGTTTGCCTAAAATTAATGTCTGCAAGGTAGACAGACAGAATAGTGTAATGATTCTGTTAAAAAACGAGTAAATACCTATTAAATTCCTTCATCTATATCACCTCCGGCATTCTAGTTTCTGTTCTCTCATTCACTTCCTGGTTTGCGGCACTCGTTCATGTAAGAACTACATTTCCCAGTATGAATTGCGGCACGCCCAGTAATTCACACCTCCTTGAAGTCTCTAACACGTAGATAGCGTCCTGCCGCACAGATGTAGATCCCAGGAGGGGGTGAGCACGTTACTGACCACCGCAGTAAAGCCTCCCCTCACGGTGGTGAGTAACAATCAGACAAGCAGGAAGTGAACAGTACAGAGAAGAAATAGAGCAACTTCTGAGCAAAAACGAACAATGAGGAAGTGAAAAGAGGAATGTCTGCAGGTAAAGGATGCTTATTATGAAAAAACATTTTTTCCTTTACAACCCCTTTAAACAAAAGAATACTCACGTGGGCGAGCATCTATTTTTCTGTTTGGAGTGTGGGAAATGTTTCATTCAGAAAAGACAAAAGAACTCACACAAGAGAACTCACACAAATGTCACACATGTTTTTCTTGGAAAGAAAGCCTGGTTGGACATCGGAAAATTCACTGATGTAGTAAAGTAAGATACGGAGTCAGTTTAAAACATTTCCCGTAGAATAATTTACATTTGTACAGCTCTTCTAGCAAATAATGCTTTCTGTAGTCAGAAGTTTAACCTTTTTTCTTCCAAAAACCCACCGTCTGCGCTGCCTTGACTTGAGACAGAGAACTTCATGTCATTCAGTAAGGAAAATAATATGAAACCTGAACTGATGACAATAAAAATATCATCGATGTATCTACACCACAGCCCAACGTTTCCATCAATGGTGGTAGAGATATTGTAGGATATTCAAGGAATGTAATCTTTCAATTAGCCACACTACCAAATTAGAAGATACTGTGCACCATATTAATGGCCATCTCCACTCCTTCTACATAACAAGATGTTCCCAACATATGAGCTGGAGATATTATACACCATATGAAAGGTCCTTCTATATTCCTTCCATATAACATCATGTTTTCAACAAATGAGGAGGAGATACTACACATATAGTACATATGATATAGAAATCTCCAGTCCTCTCCTGTAGAAAGTAATCTTTACCGCACTACCCACTGTACACAACGAACGAGAAGGAGAAACTACACCATATAAAAGGTCCATCTCCATTCCTCAATATAATGTCATGTTCCCAACAAATGTGGTGGAGATACTGTACACCATATGAAAGGTCCATCTCCATTCCTCAATATAATGTCATGTTCCCAACAAATGTGGTGGAGATACTGTACACCATATGAAAGGTCCATCTCCATTCCTCAATATAACGTCATGTTCCCAACAAATGAGGAGGAGATGCTGAGATTGCAGGCTTGGCTGGCTTAAATCATGTTTGGTCTCCACCCAGAGACTGGCCACATTAATCACCTTGCAGGTGGACAGCCAGACATGGAGAAGGCCATATGGAAGGTTCATCTCCATTCCTCAATATAATGTCATGTTCCCAACAAATGAGGAGGAGATACTGTAACACCATATGAAATATCCAATTCTGTTCCTCAATATAATTTGATGTTTCCAACAAATGAGGAGGAGATACTGTACACCATATGAAAGGTCCATCTCTATTCCTCAATATAATGTCATGTTCCCAACAAATGAGGAGGAGATACTGTACACCATATGAAATATCCATCTCTATTCCTCAATATAATGTCATGTTCCCAAAAAATGAGGAGGAGATACTGAGATTGCAGGCTTGGCTGGCTTAAATCATGTTTGGTCTCCACCCAGAGACTGGCCACATTAATCACCTTGCAGGTGGACAGACAGACATGGAGAAGGCCATATGGAAGGTTCATCTCCATTCCTCAATATAATGTCATGTTCCCAACAAATGAGGAGGAGATACTGTACACCATAGAAAGGTTCATCTACTTTCTTCAGCATAACATCATGTTCCCAACAAATGAAGTGGAGATACTGTGCACCATAGTAAAAATTGATCTTCATTCCTTCTATATAATGTTATATTCCCAAAAAATGAAGTAGAGGAGGGTTCATTTGCATTCTTAAGCCCTGTACACACGATCAGTCCATCCGGTTAACCGATGAAGCTGACTGATGGTCTGATGTCTACGCGGTGACGTAAAACACAACGACGTGCAGAGAAAAATTAAGTTCAATGCTTCCAAGAATGCGTCAACTTGATTCTAAGCATGCGCGGGTATTGAACCGATGCTTTTGCGTACTTACCATCGGTTTTGAGCTATCGGTTAGGCGTCCATCGGTTGAATTTTAAAGCAAGTTCTAAAATTTTGGACTGAAGGATAACTGACCAATGGGGCCCACACACGGTCGGTTTGGACCAATGAAACGGTCCTTCAGTCCGGTTTCATCGGTTTAGACTGATCGTGTGTACGCGGCCTTACAGTATAAATATCATTGCACAGATGCTGTTATCGGGTGTGTTTTGAGTGTATTGTATTTTGTATCTGGTTTGTATTTTGTGTATTGTATTCTGTATCTGGTTTGTATTTTGTGTATTGTATTCTGTATCTGGTTTGTATTTATTTTTTATAGTGATGATTGTTTCAAGTTCGAGAATTCTGTGAAACTGTTTAGTGCTGTACCAACATATATGACTTTCCAATGTAAAACATGATGTGTACTTTAACATTTATTACATTCGCATCCGGATGTGGATAAAGATTATTAGTTACATTTGTTTGTAGATGTTTTCTTGGAATTATAATTTTTGGTAATTGTAATATACTTGGTGTATGTTAATCATTATGTTTCTTTTTTAATTTATGTTAAAAAGAATGGTTAAGTATCATAATGCAAGAACATTTGAGATGTAAGTTGTGGATATTTTGTGGTATTGTACCGTTCATAAAATGAAAAAAAAATATATAAAAAATGTGTTTTCCAATAAATGGTCACTGTGTATGGAATAAGAATACCTTCGAGGGAGAACTTAGTTTATTTCCAGATTGTTATACACAAGATAATGGGACAGTACACTATCCTCAAAGTATAAATTCCTCAAAATATACATTACAGACCTTGCTATTTGTGAAGATCAATGAATATCTCTAATCCTGAGGAATCTTCTCATCAATCACATACATATACATCTGAGATCTCACACTGGGCTCCATTCACCAAACAATAGCGCATTTGGTATCTGAGTCACATGATTCATTTTGCGATACCGATAATGTCAGTTCACTATCCCTATATGTGATATTAACCTCAAAAAACGCTCGCAAATACCACATAGCACACCAGTAAAATCAATTCACTAAAGTAAATAAATGCATGTATTAAATAAGAAGTGGCCCAGGCATGTGATAGTTAAAGAATGTATTCTATTTCAGCTGGTTGTCAAGGAGCTGGCACCTGCCAGTGTCCGTAACAACCATAAAATAGCTGGTTGTTATGAGCCGGCAGCCTTAGCATCCTTAAAAACCAGGAAATAGCTGGTTGTTAAGACCCGGTAGTATCCGGCATCCTTAAAAACCAGGAAATAGCTGGTTGTTAAAACCTGGAAGCTGCCAGCATCCTTAGAAACCAGGAAATAGCTGGTTGATAGCCGGCAGCCTCAGCATCCTTAACAACCAGTAAAAAGCTGGTTGTTAAGGATCTGGCAGCTACTGCGTCCTTAACAACTATAAACTTATCTGCTGTCAGCGGAGAATCTGCCGAACGTACACAAAAGAAAAATCATAAAACAGAGTGGGGATTCCCTCCAATTCAAATCATGCCCTCAGGGTCTGGTAAGGATTTTGAGGGGGACCCCATGCCAAAATGTAAAAAAAATGCTGTACCCCCCCCCCCCCCCCCCATAATCCATGCCATACACTTATCTGAGTAAGTAGTCCAGCATTCCAGAAAGGAAGGGGGAGATGAGCCTGGACACCCCCCCCCCCCGAACTATACCAGGCCACATGCCATTAACATAGGGAGGGGGACTACTTCCCTTAAAGCGCTTTGTCCCCATGTTGATGAGGACAAGGGCCTCTTCCCCCAAATCCTGGGCCTGCTGCGAGCCGTGGCACACATAGTGTGGATAGGGTTTGTCACTTGTCCAATAGGTGGCAACCTGTTGGACAGGACTTCTTGTGGCTTTCTTTCAACAATGGCTTTCTTCTTGCCACTCTTCCATAAAGACCAGATTTGTGGAGTGCACAACTAATAGTTGTCCTGTGGCACCTGAGCTGTGGATCTCTGCAGCTCCTTCAGAGTTATCATGGGCCTCTTTGCTGCTTCTCTAATTAATGCTCTCCTTGCCCAGCCTGTCAGTTTAGGTGGACGGGCATGTCTTGGTAGGTTTGCAGTTGTGCCATACTCTTTCCATTTTTTGGTTGATGGTTTGAACAGAGCTCCGTGAAATGTCCTAAGCTTGGGAAATTATTTTAGAACCTAACCCTGCTTTAAACTTCTCCACAACTTTATCCCTGAACTGTCTGGTGTGTTCCTTTGCCTTCATTATGCTCTTTGTTCACTAAGGTTCTCTAACCCGCGGGGCTTTTGTCCAAAAAAATGGTATGGAGGGGTGGTCTTTCTCCCAATAGACACACCTCTGAGGGCTTCACAGAACAGCTGTATTTATACTGAGATTAAATTAAACACAGGTGGACTCTATTTACAAATTAGGTGACTTCTGAAGGCAATTGGTTCCACTAGATTTTAGTTAGGGGTATCAGAGTAAGGCCTCTTTCACACGGGACGGATCCGTGATGATCCGCCCTGTGAACCTCCGCTTGCTCAGCGGGGATCGCGCCGCTGATCCCCACTAAGCCAGCGGATGACAGGGCGGTCCTGTGCACTGTGCAGGGACCGCCCTGTCAGAACTCCGTTCTCCCCTACGGGGGAATCGGCTGAACACGGACCGTCAGTCCGTGTTCACCCGATCCGATGACGGATGGAAAAAATACATTTACGTTTTTGACAAAATGTGAAAAATTTAAAGGGGTATAAATACTTTTTCAGGGCTTCAGTATCTCCTAAACGTACAATATTTACTGTATACTGCACCGATGATGTAATTGGCGCATATGCTGTGAAGAAAAGGCCCCCCGTGTTGTTTTTTCAAGAGCGAGTGCCGTGACCGGGAGATCCCGCACGCATGCTTTTACTTTGAAGGGTAAAAGAAAGGAAGTAAAACCCATCAGGGTTTACTTCCTCTTTAATATGTTGATAAAACGCTGTGTATCATTACTTCTTGGATGAAGAAGAGGGGAACACCCTGAAAGATTGTCCATAAAAATTTTATATCAGAAAAAAGTGGCACAGACAATACCCATACTGCAATGTTACAACTACAATCACCTCTATTATTTCAAGGACCAAATTCTTATTTTATATTTTTTTCACTGTCTGCATTTAAATGTGGTAAAATCTGCATATGTAATCATGTACAGTATGTAACATAGGGCCAGATTCAGAAAGAGTTAGATTTGTAACTCTGAATCTAAGCCGTCGTATCTTTAAGTGTATTCTCAAAATGAGATACACTTAAATCTAGCTAAGATACGATGGCCTGCGCCGTCCAATCTTAGCTTTCTACTTAGGCCGGCCACTAGGGGCGTGAACGCTGATTTACGCCTAGAATGCGTAAATCAGCGAGATACGCCTATTCACGAACGTACGCTTGCCCGTCGCAGTAAAGATACGCCGTTTACGTAAGGCGTTTTCAGGCGTAAAGTTAGTCGAACAAAAAGCTGCACTAGCCAATGTTAAGTATGGACGTCGTTCCCGCGCCGAATTTTGAAATTTTTACGTTGTTTGCGTAAGTCGTCCGTGAATGGGGCTGGACGTAATTTACGTTCACGTCGAAACCAATAAGTCCTTGCAGCGTAATTTGGAGCATGCGCACTGGGATACGTCCACGGACGGCGCATGCGCCGTTCGTTCAAAACGTTATTTACGTGAGGTCATGGATTATTTACATAAAACACGCCCACCTCTTCACAATTTGAATTAGGCGCGCTTACGCCGGCCCATTTACGCTACGCCGCAACTTAGGAGGCAAGTGCTTTGTGAATACAGCACTTGCCTCTCTGACTTACAGCGGCGTAGCGTAAATACGATACGCTACGCCTGCACAAAGTTAAGCTAGTCTTTCTGAATCTGGCTAATAGTGCACTACACAAAGTAGTCTGCAAAATTTATATTCTCCACAAGGGGAACATTTTACTAGTTGTGAGTGGAACATAGACAGGAAGTGATGTAATGTGCACACAGGAAATGGTGTTACAAACAGGAAGTTCCAGGTCATAGTTGAGTTGAGAGGAAGTAGAGAAGACTGGAACTGGCAGCAGAGGAGATAAAAACAAAGGCTTATATAATGTACACGGATACTTTCTAAATGTAGAACCATTTATCCAACTGTCCATCCAGAACCTCTGGTTTATAGATTGGATACATCCTAAATATAGAGACATTTATCCAACCGTCCATCCAGAGCGTCTGGTTTATAGACCGGATACATCCTAAATATAGAATCATTTATCCAACTGTCCATCCAGAGCCTCTGGTTTATATATCTGGTAATTTATGAACACCCAGCAGCCGCCTTCACAGGACATCACCCATCACAGTGCCTCCACCTCACTGCCTGACAACAGAGGTAACCAGTGCCAAGTATCATTGTGTGTGTCAGGTTCCTATAAGGTGTCAGGATGTCACTGTCTATTTCTCCATGGAGGAGTGGGAGTATTTAGAAGGACACAAGGATCTCTACAAGGACGTCATGATGGAGAATCAGCTGCCCCTCACATCACCGGGTAAGAGGAGACTTTATTGTAAAGGAGAGAGCAGTACGGAGGGTCCACCTAGATCCCTCATCATCTGATAAACACATAGAAACAATGTATTCAGTCAGTGTGTGTGTTTCCTACAGATGGATCCAGTAATGGGAACCCACCAGAGAGATGTCCCCGTCCTCTGTATTCCCGGGATTCCACACAAGAAGAGCACACCATCCCTCACCATCATCAGGTAGATGAGTAGAACACAAAAGTGACTCTTGTCTGTTTGAGATTAAACTATTCTCTCAGTTTATTGGTCCTCACAGTTTCAGTTTTTTTTTTCTTGGATTAGCATGAAGAACAGATGTATATGAAAATTAAGATTAAAGAGGAAGAAGAGGAAAGGACTGCGACTGGTTATGAGGAGTCTACGGAAGAAGTTGGGATGATGGTGACAATCAAACAAGAAGAACCCTCTCTAGATATTAATGCAGGTGAGTGATGAACACTAAATAAACATACTCTTCATGTATATAAAATGATAATTGAGGATCTGTAGACTGACATTATAAGGTAATGAGTATCGACAAGGACGTCATGATGGAGAATCAGCCGCCCCTCACATCACCGGGTAAGAGGAGACTTTATTGTAAAGGAGAGAGCAGTACGGAGGGTCCACGTAGATCCCTCATCATCTGATAAACACATAGAAACAATGTATTCAGTCAGTGTGTGTGTTTCCTACAGATGGATTTAGTAATGGGAACCCACCAGAGAGATGTCCCCGTCCTCTGTATTCCCGGGATTCCACACAGGAAGATCACATCATCCCTCACCATCATCAGGTAGGTGGGACTGAATATGTAGACCTAAAATGTACTCTGAGCTAAGAAATGACATCCTTCTGTGTAACTTTGTGTTTCCCTTGATGTTTTCTATCATATTTTGGGTCTAGGTTGAAGAACTGAAATACATCAAAGTTGAGATTAAAGAGGAAGAAGAAGAGAGGTTGGTGAGTGGAGATCAGCAGTCTATGGAGGAGGGGGAGATGATTATGGAATGTAAACAGGAGGAATCTTCTCCACATATGGAGACAAGTAAGTAATAAATACTAAATGCAAAAACATTTCTCAATTTCATTTTACTTTCCTGAATAATAACTTACATGTCCGTTGAATTCGCTCTGCACAAACAATCTTAAACCCACAATCAAACCAGGTGAAGGCCAAAACTCATATAAACCAGAATTTTCTCCTACAATAAAATAATTTCTTCCTGATCCCAAATAGCAATCAGATAACCCCCTTGGTAAATATTCTACCATGTTTTTTCGTACAAAAATTGGTAGCTATTTAAATTTTATGACATGAACTACCAAGTCTGTAAAATCCATTACCTGTGTCATACTATTCTACATATTAAAGCTCTTCTGCAAAGAATTATTTTTGTATACAGTGGTTAAACATTTTTTACTCCAAAAACCAGTTAATCCTGCCTGTGTTAAAGAACTTCACATCCTTTATTACGGAAAAGATTAAGAAACTGTAACTCTTGACAGTAGGAACATCATCGATGTACCTGCCCCTCAAACCAACATTTCCAACAAATGGGAGATATTGTAGTACTTATGATATAGAAATCTCCAGTCCTCTCCTGTAGAAAGTAATCTTTGCCGCACTACCCACTGTACACAACGAACGAAAAGGAGAAACTACACCATATAAAAGGTCCATCTCCATTCCTCATATTAGCGCTATGTTCCCAACAAATGAGGAGGAGATACTGTACACCATATGAAAGGTCCATCTCCATTCCTCAATATAACGTCATGTTCCCAACAAATGAGGAGGAGATACTGTACACCATATGAAAGGTCCATCTCCATTCCTCAATATAACGTCATATTCCCAACAAATGAGGAGGAGATACTGTACACCATATGAAAGGTCCATCACGGTAAAGATCTATTTCCATTCTCATGCTAACAATCTTATCAATGCACAAATACTGTTACCTAAAGTGGTTTGGGGTGTATTGTGCCCTTTATGTTGCTTGTATTCAGTTTTTTATGATTGCACCTAATACCGTCATTTTTTTTGTAGTTGTTAAAAGTTACATCAAAATACTAAACTCCTCAATGCAAGACTAAAAAATGTTTTATAAAACACTTTTTTTTTAAACAATGCTTTACAACAGGTGGACACGGTGTATGGAATATGAATACCTCAGATGGACACTGTGTACAGAATATGAACACCTCAGATAGACACTGTGTATGGAATATGAATACCTCAGATGGACACTGTGTACAGAATATGAATACCTCAGATGGACACTGTGTACGGAATATGAACACCTCAGATGGACACTGTGTACAGAATATGAACACCTCAGATGGACACTGTGTTCAGAATATGAATACCTCAGATGGACACTGTGTTTGGAATATGAATACCTCAGATGGACACTGTGTACGGAATATGAACACCTCAGATGGACACTGTGTACAGAATATGAACACCTCAGATGGACATTGTGTATGGAATATGAATACCTCAGATGGACACTGTGTACAGAATATGAATACCTCAGATGGACACTGTGTACAGAATATGAATACCTCAGATGGACACTGTGTACGGAATATGAATGTCTCAGATAGAGATCTTATTTTATTTCCAGATTATGAACAAGATAATGGGACATCACAACAATTCCCAACAACAAATTCCTTTGGTCAAAGACCTTACTATGTGGCAAGATCTATGGCTCCTTCGAATCCTGAGGAATCCCCTCATTATTCACATAATATGACTTCAGATATTCATCCAAAATCTCCCAGTGTGGATAGATCAACAGATCCCTCTAATTCCAAGGAGTCTCCTTTAAACTACGAAGGAGTTCATATAGGAGACAATTCATTGTCAGGTTTAGACTGTGGGAAATCTTTCACTGACAACAGAGCACTTCTTAGACACCAGAGAACTCACACACATGAACATCCTATTTCCATTTCCAGTGATGGGAAATGTTTCAATATGAAAGGAAAACTTATTACGCACCAGGGAATTCATACAAGTGAGCTTCCTTTATCCTGTGCAGAGTGTGGGAAATGTTTCCATCGAAAGGGGGACCTTTTGAAACACCAGAGAACTCACACAGGTGAGCGTCCTTTATCCTGTTCAGAGTGCGGGAAATATTTTGCTCAAAAAGGAGACCTTTTGAAACACCAGAGAACTCACACAGGTGAACGTCCTTTTTCCTGTTCAGAGTGCGGGAAATGTTTCACTCAGAAAGGAATCCTCCTTATTCACCAGAGAACTCACACAGGTGAGCGTCCTTTTTCCTGTTCAGAGTGCGGGAAATGTTTTGCACACAGAGAGGGCCTTTTTATACACCAGAGAATTCACACGGGTGAACGTCCTTTTTCCTGTTCAGAGTGCGGGAAATGTTTCACAGAGAGAGGAGGCCTTCTTAGACACCAGAGAATTCACACAGGTGAGCGTCCTTTTTCCTGTTCGGATTGTGGGAAATGTTTCTCTCAGAAAGCAGACCTTCTTCGACACCAGAGAATTCACACAGGTGAGCGTCCTTTTTCCTGTAAGGAGTGCGGGAAATGTTTTACAGAGAGAGGAGGCCTTAGTAGACACCAAAAAATTCACACAGGTGAGCGTCCATTTTCCTGTTCTGAGTGTGGGAAAGGCTTCATTGTGAAGGAAAAACTTCTTATACACCAGAGAACTCACACTGGTTAGCACCCTTTTTCCTTATCCAAGTTTTGGAAATCTTTCAATGAGAAAGCAAAACTTCTTTTACACCAGAAATGTCGCACAGGTGTGCACCATTTTGAATGTTCAGAGTGCAGGAAATGTTTCATGCAGAAAGAAGACCTTCCAACACACCAGAAAATTCACATGGGCGTGCATTCATTCTTCTGTTTGGAGTGTGGGAAATTCACACAAATGAATTTACTTTTTCATGTTTTTCTTCGAAAGAAACCCTGGTTGGACACCAGAAAATTCAGTGCTGTAAAGTAAGACACATTTGAACAATTTCCTATAGAATAGTATTCTATATTTGTACAGCTATTCTAGAAAATAATCCTGTCTGTAGTCAGAAGTCAAACCTTTTTTCCTTCGACAACACACAGTCTGTGTTGTCCTGACTCCAAACAGAGAATATCATCTCCCTCAGTAAGGAAAAGGTTATGAATCATAAACTGTTGACAATAAGAATATCATCGATGTATCTACCGCACAACCCCAAAATCACGGTAGAGGTATTCTCGACCAGATGATATACAAACCTCCTGTCCTATGTAATCTTTGAATTAACCACATTACCAAATGAGGTGGAGATACTGTACGCCATATGAAAGTTCCATCTCCATTCCTCAATATAACGTCATGTACCCAACAAATGAGGAGGAGATACTTTACACCATATGAAAGTTCCATCTCCATTCCTCAATATACCATCATGTTCCCAACAAGGAGGAGGAGATACTGAGATTGCAGGCTTGGCTGGCTTGTATCAGGTTTGGTCTCCACCCAGAGACTGGCCACATTAATCACCTTGCAGGTGGACAGACAGACATGGAGAAGGCCATATGAAAGGTCCATCTCTATTCCTCAATATAACGTCATGTTCCCAACAAATGAGGAGGAGATACTGTACACAATATGAAAGGTCCATCTCCATTCCTCAATATAATGTCATGTTCAAAACAAATGAGGAGGAGATACTGTACACCATTTGAAAGGTCCATCTCCATTCCTCAATATAATGTCATGTTCAAAACAAATGAGGAGGAGATAATGTACACCATATGAAAGGTCCATCTCCATTCCTCAATATAATGTCATGTTCCCAACAAATGAGGAGGAGATACTGTACACCATATGAAAGGTCCATCTCCATTCCTCAATATAACGTCCTGTTCCCAACAAATGAGGAGGAGATACTGTACACCATATGAAAGGTCCATCTCCATTCCTCAATATAATGTCATGTTCCCAACAAATGAGGAGGAGATACTGTACACCATATGAAAGGTCCATCTCCATTCCTCAATATAACGTCATGTTCCCAACAAATGAGGAGGAGATACTGTACACCATATGAAAGGTCCATCTCCATTCCTCAATATACCGTCTTGTTCCCAACAAATGAGGAGGAGATACTGAGATTGCAGGCTTGGCTGGCTTGTATCAAGTTTGGTCTCCACCCAGAGACTGGCCACATTAATCACCTTGCAGATGGACAGACAGACATGGAGAAGGCCATATGAAAGGTCCATCTCTATTCCTCAATATAATGTCATGTTCTTAAGAAATTAAGTAGTGGAAAGCCTCTACTGCATTCTCACAGTACAAATGTCATCATTGCACAATGACTGTTATCCAAAGTGGTTTGAGTGTATTGTATTGTTTATCTCATTTGTATTTATATTTTTACATATGATTACTCCCAATACCAGAATTCTGTGGAACTGTTGAGTGCTTTACCAACATATATGACTTCTAAATGTAAAACATGAAGCATACATTAACATTTATTAAAAAATTGCATTCCAAAAAAAGGTTACTGTGTACAGAATAAAAGTTTTTTTGTTTTTACATTTCCAGGTTGTTATGTAATGGGATGGTACGCTATTCTTCAAGAAAAAAAAAAACCTTTAGTCAAAATATGCATCACAGACCTTACCATTTGGAAAGATCAATTGATCCCTCTAATCCTGAGGAATCTTAAATAAAATCATAAACTTGTACTCCAGATCTATATCTCATTACATCTCATTATTATTATTATTATTATTATTATATATCTCATATCTCTCAATATGAGATTCAGCAGATTCATTCAATCCCCAGGAATCTTTATCAGAGCTGTCGGAGAATGTAGTGTGGATGGTGGAGGAGATCTGTCGGAGAATGTAGTGTGGATGGTGGAGGAGATCTGTCGGAGAATGTAGTGTGGATGGAGGAGGAGAACAGTCGGAGAATGTAGTGTGGATGGGGGGGGAGAGCTGTCGGAGAATATAGTGTGGATTGTGGAGGAGAGCTGTCGGAGAATGTAGTGTGGATGGTGGGGGAGAGCTGTCGGAGAATGTAGTGTGGATGGGGGGGGAGAGCTGTCGGAGAATGTAGTGTGGATGGTGGGGGAGAGCTGTCGGAGAATGTAGTGTGGATGGGGGGGGAGAGCTGTCGGAGAATGTAGTGTGGATGGTGGAGGAGAGCTGTCGGCGAATGTAGTGTGGATGGGGGGGGGGGCAGCTGTCAGAGAATATAGTGTGGGTGGTGAGGAGAGCTGTAATGCAATGTAAAAGCAATTCAAAAACATAAATATATATCGGTACTGTATATACAATACGTTATAGTGTTGTATTTCAAAAATGAAATGTCGATTTTTCTAGTTTTTTTTAATTGTCTGCATGTCTATCAGTTATAATCTGTGTGTAATAATGTTTGTAACACCAAACACCATAAAATACAGCTGTACAGCCATGCAGACTGCAGTATTGATATTTTCCACAGGGAGGCTATATGTGAGTTGAAGTCATGCACAGGAAGTGAGGTAAGGAGGACAGAAGAATTGGTGTGAAATAGAAACAGGAAGTTCCGGGTGAGAGGTGAGTTGGGAGGACGCAGAGAGGAGACATTGCTGGAACTGGCAGCAGAGAAGGTAATACAATATGTAGGATTATAATATGTGTACAGATGTAGACTTACTATATCCAACTGTCCATACAGAGCCTCTGGTTTATAGACCAGATACATCCTAGGCATATATATATGGTTAGGGGAGAGCTTCTTCTTTCACTCCAACACTACAGAAGATGTTGGATTGGAATGCTGCGATGGGAGGGCCAGGGCCTTTTTTCAGGGGGAACTTGGTGGAACTCAGTTCCGCCACCTCCTGGTTCAGACCCTTGGGGGGGGGGGGGGGTGGCCTTCTCACTACAATCACTTGTAAACACAATGTCCGGTTTCTGTGTTTACAAGCGACAGCTCTGCAATCTGTGTGTAACCCCCCTGCACTCTGTATGTAATGCAATCCTGGTATTTAACCTCTTTGCCACCGCGCCATAGACAAAAGACGTCTACAGTGCGGTGGAGTTGCGCTCCCGGAATCATCTGTGAGCGCCGGGTCTAGAAGACCCGGTGCATCACAGATCGCGGTAAATTGGCGCTGATAGCGGCCGTTTACCACGTGATTGCTCCGTCAAATGACGGAGCGATCACTTGTAAACAAGGACGCCGGTTCCTCCCCCTCTCTGTACCGATTGGTACAGTGTGAGAGGAGAGGGGGGAGAACGGAAGCAGCAGCAGCAGCTGCTGTGGGCTGGATCTGTGACAAATGCAGTCACAGATCCAGCCATCCCTCCCTGCGCAATACTCTGCAATACCAGCAATACTCTGCAATAACACCAATGCCCCCCATACTCTGCAATACCCCCCATACTCTGCAATACCCCCCAATACTCTGCAATACCCCCCAATACTCTGCAATACCCCCCAATACTCCGCAATACCTGCTAATATGACAGAAACAAGATATTTTTTATAATTTTTACAGAATTTTCAGTGTTTTTTCTTTTATAGCTCAAAAAATAAAAACCGCAGAGGTGATCAAATACCACCAAAAGAAATCTCTATTTTTGGGAAGAAAAGGACGCCAATTTTGTTTGGGAGCCACGTCGCACGACCGCGCAATTGTCTGTTAAAGCGACGTAGTGCCAAATCGCAAAACCTGGCCTGGTCCTTTAACTACATTTTGGTCCGGGTCTTAAGTGGTTAAGCATAGACAGAGAACACAGGAAGTTATAAGTTGACAAGTTTTATGTCAGAATCAACTGGTAATAATATCAAACATATAAGAAATTGCTTTTAATGGTAATTAACAGAACAAAAATGAGCAGATAAGAAAGGTGGATTCTTATGCCCCGTACACGCGGTTGGATTTTCCGTCGGAAAAAACTTGGATGGTTTTTCCGACGGAATTCCGCTCAAACTTGGCTTGCATACACACGGTCACACAAAAGCTCTCTGAACTTTCGACCGTCAAGAACGCGGTGACGTACAACACTACGGCGAGCCGAGAAAATTAAGTTCAATGCTTCCGAGCATGCGTTGAATTGTTTCCGAGCATGCGTCGGAATTTTGCGCGTTTGAAATTGCTAAAGACGATCGGAATTTTCCATTGTAATTTTTCCCAATCTGAAAAATTGAGAACCAGCTCTCAATCTTTTGCTGGCGGAAATTCCGCCAGCAAAAGTCCGATGGAGCCTACACACGGTCGGAATTTCCGACCAAAAGCTCACATCGGATTTTGCTGTCGGAAAGTCCGACCGTTTGTACGGGGGAATTAGGGTTTACATTCCCTTTAAAGAGACTCTCTAGTTTATTGTCAGTGAGAATAACGAGACCACCAATATGGAATAAGAAGCAGTCTGAGGTATCTTAACTATGGAGGAACTTTCAGACAATATTCATCCCAGTGCAATCCAGATAATTCTCAGTTTTTTATCCCGTATAGATCACATCAATGAAGATGGATGAAGACCAAAGTCACATGACTGAGAGAATATTAGACCTCACCCTGGAGATCATCTACCTGCTGACCAGAGAGGTGAGGAGGATTCTGGGAGGTCACATGGCATGACTCTTATATCAGTGACGCAAGGAGGATTCTGAGAAGTTTGTTGTGACAAATGTTACTTTCTCTCTTTATACAGGATTATAAAATAGTGAAGAAAATATCTGGTGACCCATTAACATCCAGCAACCGTCTTCACAGGACATCACCCATCACAGTGCCTCCACCTCACTGCCTGACAGCAAAGGGAACCGGTGCCAAGAAGATTCTGGAAGTCACTAACAAGATCATTGATCTGCTGACAGGAGAGGTGAGCAGTGCCGGGAATGCTGGGACATTATTCAGTAACAGACAAGGGGTGTGTCTGGATGGTGACTGTATCATTGTGTGTGTCAGGTTCCTATAAGGTGTCAGGATGTCACTGTCTATTTCTCCATGGAGGAGTGGGAGTATTTAGAAGGACACAAGGATCTCTACAAGGACGTCATGATGGAGAATCAGCCGCCCCTCACATCACCGGGTAAGAGGAGACTTTATTATAAAGAAGAGAGCAGTACGGAGGCTTCACCTAGATCCCCCATCATCTGATAAACACATAGAAACAATGTATTCAGTCAGTGTGTGTGTTTCCTACAGATGGTTCCAGTAATGGGAACCCACCAGAGAGATGTCCCCGTCCTCTGTATTCCCGGGATTCCACACAGGAAGATCACACCATCCCTCATCATCATCGGGTAGGTGGGACTGAATATGTAGACCTAAAATGTATTCTGAGCTAAGAAATTACATGCTTCTGTGTAACTTTGTGTTTCCCTTGATGTTTTCTATCATATTTTGGGTTTAGGTTGAAGAATCGAAAGACATAAAAGTTGAGATTAAAAAAGAAGAAATATTGGTGAGTGGAGATCAGCAGTCTATGAAGAAGGAGGAGATGGTTATGGAATGTAAACAGGAGGAATCTTCTCCACACATGGAGACAAGTAAGTAATAAACACTAAATGCAAAAACATTTCTCAATTTCATTTTACTTTCCTGAATATTAACTTACATGTCCGTTGAATTCGCTCTGCACAAACAATCTTAAACCCACAATCAAACCAAGTGAAGACCAAAACTCATATAAACCAGAATTTTCTCCTACAATAAAATTATTTCTTCCTGATCCCAAATAGCAATCAGATAACTCCCTGGTTAAATGTTCTATGTTTTTTTTGTACAAAAATTGGTAGCTATTTAACATTTATGAAATGAACTACCAAGTCTGTAAAATCCATTACCTGTGTCATACTATTCTACATATTAAAGCTCTAATGCAAAGAATTATTTTTGTATACATTTTTTCCTCCAAAACCAGTTAATCCTGCCTGTGTTAAAGAACTTCACATCCTTTATTACGGAAAAGATTAAGAAACTGTAACTCTTGACAGTAGGAACATCATCGATGTACCTTCCCCTCAAACCAACATTTCCAACAAATGGTAGCGATATTGTAGTACATATGATATAGAAATCTCCAGTCCTCTCCTGTAGAAAGTAATCTTTACATTTACTGCACTACCCAAGGTACTCAATGAACAAGAAGGAGAAACTACACCATATGAATGGGCCACCTCCATTCCTCATAATAACGTCATGTTCCCAACTAATGAGGTGGAGATACTGTACACCATATGAAAGGTCCATCTCCATTCCTCAGCATAACGTCATGTTCCCAACAAATGAGGAGGAGATACTGTACACCATATGAAAGGTCCATCTCCATTCCTCAATATAACGTCATGTTCCCAACAAATGAGGAGATACTGAGATTGCAGGCTTGGCTGGCTTAAATCAGGTTTGATCTCCACCCAGAGACTGTCCACCTGCAAGGTGATTAATGTGGCCAGACAGACATGGAGAAGGCCATATGAAAGGTCCATCTCCATTCCTCAATATAATGTCATGTTCCCAACTAATGAGGTGGAGATACTGTACACCATATGAAAGGTCCATCTCCATTCCTCAGCATAACGTCATGTTCCCAACAAATGAGGTGGAGATACTGTACACCATATGAAAGGTCCATCTCCATTCCTCAATATAACGTCATGTTCCCAACAAATGAGGAGATACTGAGATTGCAGGCTTGGCTGGCTTAAATCAGGTTTGATCTCCACCCAGAGACTGGCCACATTAATCACCTTGCAGGTGGACAGACAGACATGGAGAAGGCCATATGAAAGGTCCATCTCCATTCCTCAATATAATGTCATGTTTCAATTCTCATTCTAACAATGTTATCAATGCACAAATACTGTTACCCGATGTGGTTTGGGGTGTATTGTGCCCTTTATGTTGCTTGTATTCAGTTTTTTACAATTGCACCTAATACCGTAATTTTTTGTAGTTGTTAAAAGTTACATCAAAATAGTAAACTCCTGAATGCAAGACTAAAATAATTTTTATAACACTTTTTTTTAAACATTGCTTTCCAACAGGTGGACACTGTGTACGGAATATGAATACCTCAGATGGACACTGTGTACAGAATATGAATACCTCAGATGGACACTGTGTACGGAATATGAATACCGCAGAGGGAGATTTTATTTTATTTCCAGATTATGAACAAAATAACGGAACATCACAACATTTCCCAACAACCAATTCCTTTGGTCAAAGACCTTACTATGTGGCAAGATCTATGGCTCCTTCGAATCCTGAGGAATCCCCTCATTATTCACATAATATGACTTCAGATATTCATCCAAAATCTCCCAGTGTGGATAGATCAACAGATCCCTCTAATTCCAAGGAGTCTCCTTTAAACTACGAAGGAGTTCATATAGGAGACAATTCATTGTCAGGTTTAGACTGCAGGAAATCTTTCACTAACAACAGAGCACTTCTTAGACACCAGAGAACTCACACACATGAACATCCTATTTCCATTTCCAGTGATGGGAAATGTATCAATATGAAAGGAAATCTTATTACGCACCAGAGAAGTCACACAGGTGAAGGTCCTTTTTCCTGTTCAGAGTGCGGGAAATGTTTGGCACACAGAGAGGGCCTTTATATACACAAGAGAATTCACACGGGTGAGCGTCCTTTTTCCTGTTCGGAGTGCGGGAAATGTTTCACAGAGAGAGGAAAACTTCTTAGACACCAGAGAATTCACACTCACGAGCGTCCTTTTTCCTGTTCGGATTGTGGGAAATGTTTCTCTCAGAAAACAGATCTCCTTCGACACCAGAGAATTCACAGAGGTGAGCGTCCTTTTTCCTGTTCGGAGTGCGGGAAATGTTTTACAGAGAAAGGAGGCCTTAGTAGACACCAAAAAATTCACACAGGTGAGCGTCCATTTTCCTGTTCTGAGTGTGGGAAAGGCTTCATTGTGAAGGAAAATCTTCTTATACACCAGAAAAGAACTCACACTGGTTAGTAGCCTTTTTTTCTAACTTCTTATACACCAGAAAAGTCGCACAGGTGTGCACCATTTTGAATGTTCAGAGTGTGGGAAATGTTTCATGCAGAAAGGAGACCTTCCAACACACCAGAAAATTCACATGGACATACAGAAAAGTGTAATACTTGGACAATAGAATTCACACAAATGAATATACTTTTTCACGTTTTTCTTCGAAAGAAACCCTGTTTGGACACCAGAAAATTCAGTGATGTAAAGTAATGCCCCGTACACAGTCCAAAGGACTTTTTCCATCGGATTTTCCGATCGTGTGTAGCCCCATCTGAGTTTTTTCATCGGAAAATCCGATGAATTCCATCGGACTTTAGATATAGAGCATGTTCTCTTTTTTTCCGATGGAATTCCGATGTGATTTGGCTGGGCAAAAGCACAATCGTGTGTACGCGGCATAAGACACGTTTGAACAATTTCCTATAGAGTAGTATTCTGCATTTCCACAGCTCTTCAAGCAAATAATCCTTTCTGTAGTCAGAAGTCAAACCTTTTTTCCTCCCACAAAACACAATATGTGTTGTTATGACTCCAAACAGAAAATATCATTTCATTCAGTAAGGAAAAGGTTATGAATCATAAACTGTTGACAATAAGAATATCATCTATGTATCTACCCCAAAATCATTGTCGACCAGATGATATACAAAACTCCTGTCCTATGTAATCTTTGAATTAACCACATTACCAAATAAAGAGGAGATACTGTACACCATGTGAAAGGTCCATCTCCATTCTTCAATATAACGTCATGTTCCCAACAAATGAGGAGAAGATGTTGAGATTGCGGGCTTGACTGGCTTAAATCAGGTTTGGTCTCCACCCAGAGACTGGCCATATTAGTCACCTTGCAGGTGGACAGACCGACATGGAGAAGGCCATATGAAAGGTCCATCTCCCTTCCTCAATATAACGTCATGTTCCCAACAAATGAGGAGATACTGTACACCATATGGAAGGTCCATCTCTATTCCTCAATATAACGTCATGTTCCCAACAAATGAGGAGGAGATACTGTACACCATATGAAAGGTCCATCTCCATTCCTCAATATAATGTCATGTCCCTAACAAATTAAGTAGTGGAAAGCCTCTACTGCATTCTTACAGTACAAATGTCATCATTGCACAATGACTGTTATCCAAAGTGGTTTGAGTGTATTGTATTGTTTATCTCATTTGTATTTATATTTTTTCATGTGATTACTCCCAATACCAGAATTCTGTAAAAAATGTTGAGTGCTGTACAAACATATATGACTTCTAAATGTAAAACACGAAGCTTACATTAACATTTATTAAAAAATTGCATTCCAAAAAAAGGTTACTGTGTACGGAATAAAAGTACCTCAGAGGGAGTTTTTTTTCTTTTTACATTTCCAGGTTGTTATGTAATGGGATGGTACACTATTCTTCAAGAAAAAAAAAAACCTTTAGTCAAAATATGCATCACAGACCTTTGGAAAGATCAATTGATCCCTCTAATCCTGTGGAATCTTCAATAAAATCATAAACTTGTACTCCAGATCTATATCTCATTATAATTATTATATATCTCAATATGAGATTCAGCAGATTCATTCAATCCCCAGGAATATTTATCACGCCATGAAGGAGTTCAATCAGTAGATCATTCATTGTGTGTAGTGTGTGGAAAATATTTCACGGCTAACAGAGAACATCCTCCACACCACAAAACACACAAATGTTTCAGTGAGTAAGGAAAACACCTTACACCAGAAAGGTCACACAGGTGAGTGCCTCTTCTCATGTTTAGAGTAAGAGAAATGTTCCCTTCAGAAAGAGGACCATCTCAGTCATCAGAAAGGTCACACAAGCAACAGGATATGAACCCGTAGACATGAGTGACTAGTGAAATTCTCATGAATATTGATTGTTCATGGAAGAGTGGCCTTCATAGACAACCTCTATTATTGTTATTGTAATAAAAGCACTTGAAGAAGCCAACAAAATAAATTGCTGCACACAGAGGGAGGAGAACTGTCAAAATAATGTAGTGTGGATGGTGGAGGACAGGGGTCGGAGAATGTAGTGTGGATGGTGGAGGACAGGGGTCGGAGAATGTAGTGTGGTTGGTGGAGGAGAACTGTCGGAGAATGTAGTGTGGACGGTGGTGGAGAGCTGTCGGAGAATGTAGTGTGGATGGTGGAGGACAGGGGTCGGAGAATGTAGTGTGGATGGTGGAGGAGAACTGTCGGAGAATGTAGTGTGGATGGTGGGGGAGTGCTGTCGGAGAATGTAGTGTGGATGGTGGAGGAGAGCTGTCGGAGAATGTAGTGTGGATGGTGGAGGAGATCTGTCGGAGAATGTAGTGGGGATGGTGGAGGAGAACCGTCGGAGAATGTAGTGTGGATGGTGGTGGAGAGCTGTCGGAGAATGTAGTGTGGATGGTGGAGGAGAGGTGTCGGAGAATGTAGTGTGGATGGTGGAGGAGAGGTGTCGGAGAATGTAGTGTGGATAGTGGGAGGAGAGCTGTGAGAGAATGTAGTGTGGATGGTGGAGGAGAGCTGTTGGAGAGCTTCCCATCACCGCCGAAAATACCAGCTAACTAAGGCTCTCCACAGCACCAGAAAGTTCAGAAACACCTTCCGTTGCTCGCGGAAAATCCGGGGAAAATGGATAGTGTAGGAGAGCTGTCGGAGAATGTAGTGTGAATGATGGGGGGAAGAGCTGTCTGAGAATGTCATTTGGATGGTGGAGGAGAGCTGTCGGAGAGTGTAGTGTGGATGGTGGAGGAGAGGTGTCGGAGAATGTACTGTGGATGGTGGAGGAGAGGTGTCGGAGAATGTAGTGTGGATGGTGGAGGAGAGAGGTGTCGGAGAATGTAGTGTGGATGGTGGAGGAGAGATGTCGGAGAATGTAGTGTGGATGGTGGGGAGAGAGATGTCGGAGAATGTAGTGTAGATGGTGGGGGAGATCTGTCAGAGAATGTAGTGTGGATGGTGGAAAGCGTCGGAAGAATGTAGTGTGGATGGTGGAGGAGAGCTGTCGGAGAATGTAGTGTGGATGGTGGGGGAGATCTGTCGGAGAATGTAGTGTGGATGGTGGAGAGCGTCGGAGAATGTAGTGTGGATGGTGGAGAGCGTCGGAGAATGTAGTGTGGATGGTGGAGAGCGTCGGAGAATGTAGTGTGGATGGTGGAGGAGAGCTGTCGGAGAATGTAGCGTGGATGGTGGGGGAGATCTGTCGAAGATCGTAGTGTGGGTGGTGGGGAGGGGGGAGAGCCAGGGCCGTCTTACTGAGTGGGCCCTGTTGGGCACAGCCTGGGGGCCCCACGTTTTCCTCTGGCCCCATCAGAGATGGCAAATGACACACTGTAAAGTAGAAATATTGTACTTCCATTCTTGAGAGTAGGTGCGTAGATTGGGGGAACCTTATAGGGGCCCCATAGCATTACTTTTCACAGGGGCCCATGATGCTATTAAAGCGGAGTTCCACCCAAAAGTGGAACTTTGCTTAATCCACTCCTCGCCCCCTTACATGCCACATTTGGCATGTCATTTTTTTTGGGGGGGGGGAGTGGGGGCTTCAGGAGGAGTGGGACTTCCTGTCCCACTTCCTCCTTCCGCCGAGGGGCTGCTAAGGCGAATAGTCTAATCGCTTTTCTGCAGCCCCTCACTGTAGGCGATCGCCTGGGACACGTGACAGGTCCCAGGCGATCGCCTGTCCAATTGGATGGCGCAGCGCCGCTCGCGCATGCGCAGTGGGTGCCCGGCCGTGAAGTCGAAAGCTGTCACGGCCGGGTGCCCACACTTGGAATGAAGACGCCGGACGGAGAGGGGGGGAGAGGAGCGGAGCCCCAGCCGGCGCGTCGCTGGAACGTGGAGCAGGTGAGTGTATGTTTATTAAAAGCCAGCAGCGGAGCCCCAGCCGGCGCGTCGCTGGAACGTGGAGCAGGTGAGTGTATGTTTATTAAAAGCCAGCAGCTAAACTTTTTGTAGCTGATGACTTTTAATAAACATAAAAAAATTACTGGAACACCCCTTTAAGATGGCCCTGGGGAGAGCTGTCAGCAAATGTAGTGTGGGGGCTGGGGAGAGCTGTAATGTAATGTAAAAGCAATTCAAAAACATAAGGATATATCGGTACTGTATATACAATACGTCATAGTGTTACATTTCAAAAATGAAATTTTGATTGCAGTTCTATCAGTTATAATCTGTGTGTAATAATGTATGTAACACGATAAAATACGGCTTTACAGCCATGCAGACTGCAGTATTGATATTCTCCACAAGGAGGCTATCTGGCATAATGTGAGTTGAAGTCATGCACAGGAAGTGAGGTAAGGAGGACAGAAGAATTGGTGTGAAATAGAAACAGGAAGTTCTGGGTGAAAGTTGAGTTGGGAGGAAGTACAGAGGAGACATTGCTGGAACTGGCAGCAGAGAAGGTAATACAATATGTAGATTTATAATATGTGTACAGATGTAGACTTAATATATCCAACTGTCCATCCAGAGCCTCTGGTTTATAGTCCAGATACATCCTAAATATAGAACCATTTATCCAACTGTCCATCAGAGCCTCTGGTTTATAGACCAGATACATTCTAAATTTACAGCCATTTATCCAACTGTCCATCCAGAGCCTCTGGTTTATAGACCAGATACATCCTAAATATAGAACCATTTATCCAACTGTCCATCCAGAGCCTCTGGTTTATAGACCAGATACATCCTAAGCATGTATATGGATAGGGAAGTTCTTCTTTCACGCCAACACCTGTTAGATGAAAAACTGGCCGATGAATACCACTACAGAAGACGTTGGATTGGAATGCTTTGATGTGGAGGGCTCCCCTTCCAGCCTCAGTTTCCCCCTCTTGGCTCTATCCATTAACTCCTGCTGGTGCTGAGGGGAAAAACAAAAGTGCCTTCCTATGAGGAGAAGCAGCAGAGGTTACTTGTGCGACTTGAACAGGGTGGGAGGTAGAAGGGAAAGATGAAGCTACAGTGACAGGAGATGAACCAAGGTGAGCCATCTTCTCTCTCCTTCGGGCCAAGCAGGACCCATCACTTTGCTGGATGATATGACTACTTATTCACATGGTGCCCAGGGTATTCACATTTTTGCCTCGTTGACAGTGCTGAGCACAGATGTTGTAGATGATCATGGTTTCTTCAGAAGTCAAGGTATTAGAGAAGACCCAAGGTATTTGAGTACACTGCTCACTCTCCTGAGATTTTGCTGCTGTGCAACTTTCTTTCTTTCATCCTCTCCCTCCCCATCGCTCTGCTGGTCCATGCCTTCAACCCATGTGGGGCTAAGCACCACTGTCATCAACCAGCTCCTTTTCCTGACTGGGCTCAAAGGCTATATTCACCTTTTCATAAACAATGAAAAGCTGATCTAGTTCACATGAGGTCAACTTTTTTCATGAAAAGGTGAACTTGGCTTTCAAGCTTACAATAAGCACTGGCCTGACTGCAGAAACTGACCACCCTGCTCTTCACACTTGTCTGATCCTTCCCTACCGTGTTTCCCCCGAAAATAAGCCTGGGTCTTATATTAATTTTGACAACAAAAGACACAGTAGGGCTTATTTTTGGGGTAGGTCTTATCATGCCATGTGCTGTCTCTCTCCCTCCCTGTCACGAATCCCCTGTGTAAAAGTGCTTGTAGAATGTTGTTATCACACTATGCAAAACTGCTGCATGCTGAGATGTAGTGCCACATGCCTTTTTATATCGCCTGTGACACGCTGGAGCTTTGCAGAGGCAGGGGGGCCTAAGATCCCCCCGCTGACATCTCAGAGAGGGGGAGATCAGCTGAGTGCAGATTGCCACTTCCTCAGCCTGCCGGAGCTCTGCACAGGGAGGGGGGCCGAGATCCCCCGCTGACATCACAGAGAGCGGTAGATCAGCTGAGTGCAGCTTGCCACTTCCTTTTTATATCGCCTGTGACACGCTGCAGCTTTGCAGAGGCAGGGGGGCCCAAGATCCCCCCGCTGACATCTCAGAGAGGGGGAGATCAGCCGAGTGCAGCTTGCCACTTCCTTAGCCTGCTGGAGCTCTGCACATGGAGGGGGGCCAAGATCACCGCTGACATCTCAGAGAGGGGAGATCACCTCGCCACTTCTTTAGCCTGCCGACCCTCTCCTCTTTGCTCCGAGCACTGTTGGGGGGCGAAATCCCCCACTGACAGCTGGGAGGAGAGGAGCAGGAGATCAGCTGTATTCCGAAGGTATTTGGCACAATTGACACACACAGTCTACACTATACACTAATGCAACGGAGTAGTGTATACACACACACAAACACCCTACACTAGGGCTTATTTTCTGGGTAGGGCTTATATTGCGGCCCTTCCCGAAAATCGCACTAGGTCTTATTTTCGGGGTAGATCTTATTTTCGGGGTAGATCTTATTTTCGGGAAAACACTGTATTTCTGCTCAGAGGAAAGTAAGGCTTGGGCATCAGTGCATGATATGTACTTGTCCTCTACCGTTGGTTGTTTTGTGTCCTCAATCAACAGCTCCATCATGGAAGGTTGAAACAAACGTGCAGACTGTTCGACTGCTTCAGGAGTATATGGGGGGATTTGGTAGGGAGGCAGTGGAGGAAGCCTGTTCATCAGTCACCAAAAATTGGCTGCTGTTTGCCTAGCAGAAAAATGTGAAAGAGGTGGTTTGAAGTGACCCATGCTGCGTCATTCACTCTAGTAGGGTAATAACACTCACCTCCTACTGTAATAAAAACTAGACATGTGCAATTATTTTAGTTACGAATACGTTTTCCGTCAATTTTCGTTATTTTAGTTGATTCGTTAACATACGAATGAACGAACGGTTTATCGCAATGAATAACGATATTTTCAAAATAACGAATATGGAAAACAACGAAGATACGAAAGAAGAAAGAAACGAAAACATAGAAACAACGAAAATACCGAACCCCAAAAAAAAAAAAAAATTCCGAAAAACAAAATGAACGAAAATGCAAACTTACTAATATTCGAAGACCGAAAAGAAAACAACCGAAATGCCGAACAAAGAATAAAAAACGAAAATCAAAACTAACGAAAAATAAATTACGAATCTTCGGAAAACGTAAATGAAAACAACGAAAATACGAAATAATGTAAATTAGCTTTCGTTAGTACTGAAATATTTCTGGACATTGACCAATAGCCACTGAGCGCTGTCCCTTTCCTCTGAAGAGGTTTGTTCCTTCCCCCAATGAGCTTCTTTCTCATTACCTCCTGGCTCCTTGTGTCTTTTTCTGTGTTAGACTGCAGTGCATCTAATTTCTAGATTTGTATTTGTAATATCTGACATATTTTAGTTTTCTTCTACGTCAGACTTCATTCTAGACAGGGTGTGTGTGCTAACTAAGACAGTCAAGTCAATCACAGTAAAGTACGAATTACAAAATTACGACGAGTAGTGTGTCAAATGAACATAAAATGTATTCTAACAGAATTACGAATGCAATAAAATCTACAAAAGTACGTTTTTACAATCAAAGGAAATTAGACACAAAAATACGAATGATCATAAAGCAACGAAGATATATTTCTTACGAAAATACGAACGCGGCATGATGGAAAATATAATGTAAATACGAATAGCAAAACAACGAAAATTAAACCAACATAAGAACGAAGGAACGAATAAAATCATTTTAAAAATACGAACGCGGCAGAATACAAAATATAACGAAAAAACTTATCTCGATTCAACGAAAAATAAACTAACAGAAAAAACGGAAACGGAAAAAAAAGTGTTACGAAAATACTAGAGTACGAATACGATAACTAACGTCTTACGAAATTACGACTCGTTACGAATCACGATAAACTAACAGAAACGAAACAGAAATAAACAACATTTTTTGCTGTGCACATGTCTAATAAAAACAGCAGAAAAATTACAACACTAATGACACCTCCCCCTCCTATATTCTCCATAACACAGGGGGGTGTTCTGTTGTCCTCGCAGATAGCTGGATACAATATAAATGATAAGAGTTTTGACAAGTTTTATGTCAGAATCAACTGGTAATAATATCAAACAGATATAACAAATTGCTTTCTATGACAATTAACAGAACAAAAGTGAGTAGATAAGAAAGGTGGATCGTAATGCCGCGTACACACGATCAGACATTCTGACAAGAAAATCGTGGATTTTTTTTCAATGGATGTTGGCTCAAACTTGTCTTGCATACACACGGTCACACAAATGTTGATGGAAATTACGAACGTCAAGAACGCGGTGACGTACAACACATACGATGAGCCTAGCAAAATGAAGTTCAATAACCAGTGCAGCTCTTCTGCTTGATTCTCTGCCTGCGTGGAACTTTGTGCGTCAGAATTGTGTACACACGATCGGAAAATTTGAGAACCAGCTTTCAAATTTGATGCCGCGTACACACGACCGTTTTTCGGGTTCTAAAAATGATGTTTCTAAGGGTCTAGAAAAAACAAAGTTTTTTTCAACTCGATCATTAAAACGGCCTTGCCTACACACGATCGTGAAAAAAAAAAATGTTCTAGCAAAGCGCAGTGACGTACAACGGCACTATAAAGGGGAAGTTCCATTCGGATGGCGCCACCCTTGGGGCTGCTTTTGCTGATTATGTGTGAGTAAAAGACGATTCGCGCTTTTCAGTCTGTTACAGCATGATGAATGTGCTTACTCCATTACGAACGCTAGTTTTACCAGAAGAGTGCTCCCGTCTCATAACTTGCTTCTGAGCATGCACGTTTTTTTTTCATGTCGTTAAAGCGCACATGCGACCATTTTTTACAACCTTAAAAACGACAACGTTAAAAACGTTGTGATAAAATAGAGCATGTTCTAAATTTTTAATGCCCATTTTTTAGATCGTGAAAAATGCTCTGGAGCCCACACACGATTGTTTTTAATGACATTAAAAAAAATACGTAATTTTTTAGAACCCCGAAAAATGGTCGTGTGTACGCGGCATTAGTTGTTGGAAATTCTGACAGCAATTTGTTCGATGGAGCTTACACATGGTCGGAATTTCCGACAACAAGTTCTCATCGAACATTTGTTGTCGCAAATTCTGATCGTGTGTACGGGGCATTAGGGTTTACATTCCATTTAAAGAGACTCCCTAGTCTACTGTCAGCGAGATTAATGAGACCACCAATATGGAATAAGAGGCAGTCTGAGGTATCTTTATTATGGAGGAACTCTGTTCAGACATTATTCATCCCAGTACAGTCCAGATAATTCTCAGTTTATTATCCGTCTACAGAGAGGAGAGTCCTGTATAGATCACATGACCACATCAATGAGGATGGATGAAGACCAAAGTCACATGACTGAGAGGATACTAAACCTCACCCTGGAGATCATCTATCTGCTGACTGGAGAGGTGAGGAGGATTCTGAGAGGTTACATGACATCACTCTTATCTTTCAAATGGCCTGACCAGAGACGCAAGGAGGATTCTGAGAAGTCTGTTGTGACACATGTTACTTTCTCTCTGTACACAGGATTATAAAGTAGTGAAGAAAATATCTAGTGATCCATTAACACCCAGCAACCGTCTTCAAAGGACATCACCCATCACAGTGCCTCCACCTCACTGCCCGACAACAGAGGTAACCAGTGCCAAGAAGATTCTAGAAGTCACCAAGAAGATCATTGATCTGCTGGCAGGAGAGGTGAGTGGTGCCGGGAATTCTGGGACATTATCCAGTAACAGACAAGGGGTGTGTCTGGATGGTGACTGTATCATTGTGTGTGTCAGGTTCCTATAAGGTGTCAGGATGTCACTGTCTATTTCTCCATGGAGGAGTGGGAGTATTTAGAAGGTCACAAGGATCTCTACAAGGACGTCATGATGGAGAATCAGCCGCCCCTCACATCACCGGGTAAGAGGAGACTTTATTGTAAAGGAGAGAGTAGTACGGAGGGTCCACCTAGATCCCCCACCATCTGATAAACGCATAGAAACAATGTATTCAGTCAGTGTGTGTGTTTCCTACAGATGGATCCAGTAATGGGAACCCACCAGAGAGATGTTCCTGTCCTCTGTATTCCCAGCTAACAGTGGGGCCCAAACTGTAGGGTGGTGCACATTATTGTAAAGGGTCCACCTAGACCCCCCATCATCTGATAAACACATAGAAACAATGTATTCAGTCAGTGTGTGTGTTTCCTACAGATGGATCCAGTAATGGGAACCCACCAGAGAGATGTCCCCGTCCTCTGTATTCCCGGGATTCCACACAGGAAGATCACACCATCCCTCACCATCATCAGGTAGGTGGACTTAAACACCAACTTTAAACATGTATTCCAAGCAAGGAGATTACATTCTTGTATGTAAATTTATGATTCCTTTTTTTTTTTTATGTTTTCTATCATCTTTGGGGTTTAGGATGAAGAACTAAAAGACATCAAGGTTGAGGATAAAGAGGAGGAAGAAGAGAGGTTGGTGAGTGGAGATCAGCAGTCTATGGAGGAGGGGGAGATGATTATGGAAAATAAACAGGAGGAATCTTCTCTACATATGGACACAAGTAAGTAATTCCCTGAATTATTATGCCAAGTCATTTAAAATCTTTCCCATCAATCTCTATACTACCTTTTTGCAGCTTTTCCACAAAGAATCCTTTCTGTATACAGAGCTTCATTTGTTTTCCTCCAAAAACACACAGTTTGTACTGCCCTTGTTTAAGACAGGGAACTTCATATTCCTTCTTTTAAGGAAAATATTAAGAAGATGCGAAGCCTCGTACACACGACTGGTTTTCCCGGCAGGAAAACTGCCAGGAGAGCTTTTGGCCGGGAAAACCGCACGTGCGCATGCTTTCTCACAGTTTTCCCGTCAAGAAAACAGCTGTGAATCCCGTGGGGAAAATAGAGAACCTGCTCTCTATTTTCCCGTCGGGATTCCCAGCGTTTTTTCCGCCAGATCTACTACTTACCTATGCGAAAGACTGCAGTGGCAGTGCCGATGGAGCATACACACGGCCGAGATTCCAGGCCAAAGCTCCATGGCAGTTTTCCTGCCGGGTTCTCGGCTTTCCCCTCGGTTTTCTCTGCGGACTTTTTTCCGCCGAGAAAACCGAGCGTGTGTACAGGGCTTAACTGTTGACAATAAGTACATCATTATTTTATTTACCCTTCACCTAAACATTTACAACAAATGTGGTAGAGGTGGTGTAGACCACATGGTATACAAATTTCCAACCCTCTCCTGTATAATGTAATCTTTGTATTTACTACATCTAATTGTTACAAAAAAAAAAAAAACAGGAGATACTGTATACCATATGAAAGGTTCATCTTCATTATTCAATATAATGTCATGTTCCCAATGAATGAGGTAGAGGAAGGCCCATTTAATCTTTGTTGTTAGAATATTACCCAATGTTTCTAGCAAATGAGGAGGAGATACTGTACACCATATGAAAGGTCCATCTCCATTCCTCAATATAACGTCATGTTCCCAACAAATGAGGAGGAGATAATGTACACCATATGAAAGGCCCATCTCCATTCCTCAATATAATGTCATGTTCCCAACAAATGAGGAGGAGATACTGTACACCATATGAAAGGCCCATCTATTATCCTCAATATAACGTCATGTTCCCAACAAATGAGGAGGAGATACTGTACACCATATGAAAGGTCCATCTCCATTCCTCAATATAACGTCATGTTTCCAACAAATGAGGAGGAGATACTGTACACCATATGAAAGGTCCATCTCCATTCCTCAATATAACGTCATGTTCCCAACAAATGAGGAGGAGATACTGAGATTGCAGGCTTGGCTGGCCTAAATCAGGTTTGGTCTCCACCCAG
Organism: Rana temporaria; assembly: GCF_905171775.1. Classification (NCBI taxonomy): domain Eukaryota; kingdom Metazoa; phylum Chordata; class Amphibia; order Anura; family Ranidae; genus Rana; species Rana temporaria. The sequence continues at coordinate 174,963,284 of NC_053496.1, forward strand.
AGACTGGCCACATTAATCACCTTGCAGGTGGACAGACAGACATGGAGAAGGCCATATGAAAGGTCCATCTCCATTCCTCAATATAACGTCATGTTCCCAACAAATGAGGAGGAGATACTGTATAGCAGGGGTGCACAACCTTTTGAAGAGCGAGGGCCACTTAAGCGACTTGGTAAATCGATCGTGGGCCACAATGAGCGGAGCGGGTGGATGGCATGTCCAAGTCAGCTCTGTATATGCAGAGCGGACACGGACACCAGGTCCATCTCCATTCCTCAATATAATGTCATGTTCCCAACAAATGAGGAGGAGATACTGTACACCATATGAAAGTTCTGATGAGGATATGTAATATAACCACCCAGGTGTATGCTTAGGTAATGCAAAATAACACTTTAGTGATCCCTCATATCTGAGAGATATTCCCAACAAATGAGGAGAAGATACTGTACACCATATGAAAGGTCCATCTCCATTGTTATATCAAAATTGAGATTTCTGAATACAAGACTTAACGACTTCATATAACATTTGGTTTAAAAATTGCTTTCCAAGAGATGTACACTGGATACGGAATAAGAACCTCAGACGGAGATGTTTTTTTTTATTTCCAGATTATGCACAAGATAATGGAACAGCACAAAATTCACAACAAACACATTCCTTTGGTCAAAACTTACATCACAGACCATACTGTTTGGCAAGATCGATGGATCCTTTGAATCCTGAAGAATCCTCTGTTCGTTCACAAAATATCACTTCAGATATTAACCTAAAATCTTGCATTGTGGATAGATCAACTGATCCCTCTAATCCCAAGAAGTCTTCTTTAAACCATGAAGAAGATTCATTTGAGACTGGGAACAAAGTACCTTTTAGACACCAGAGAACTCACATTCCTGAACACTCGTCTTCCTTTTCGGAGTTCGAGAAATGTTTCACTAATGAAGGACAACTTCTTACACACCAGAGAAGCAACACATGTGAGCATCCTTTTTCCTGTTCAGAGTGTGGGAAATGTTTCACTCAGAAAGGATGCCTTCTTATACACCAGAGAATTCACACAGGCGAGCGTCCTTTTTGCTGTTCAGAGTGCGGGAAATGTTTCATTGAGAAAGGAAAACTTTTAACACACCAGAGAACTCACACGGGTGAACGTCCATTTTCCTGTTCAGAGTGCAGAAAAAGCTTTGCTCAGAAAGGAACCCTTATTAGACACCAGAGAATGCACACAGGTGAGTGCCCTTTTTCCTGTTCAGAGTGTGGGAAATGTTTCCCCGAGAAAGGGAAACTTCTCAGACATCAGAGAGTTCACACTGGAGCAAGTTCTTTTTCCTGTTCAGAGTGCGGGAAATGTTTCACAAAGAAAGGTAAATTTCTTAGACACAAGGAAACTCACAGAGGTGAGCATTCTTTTTGCTGTTTAGAGTGCGGAAAATGTTTCACTGAGAAAGCAAACCTTCTTGTACACTATCAAAGTCACAAAGGCAAGCGCCCGCACTCATGTTTGGAGTGCGGAAAAATTTTCAACCGCAGAGGGAACCTTCTTAGGCACCAGATAATTCACAGCCGTGAGAGTCCTTTTGCGTGTTCTGAGTGCGGGAAATGTTTTGTTGTGAGAGAAAAACTACTTAAACATCAGAGAATTCACCATAGTGAGCATCCTTTTTCCTCCTAAAGCCTTGTATACACAATTGAAATTTCAGATGGGAAAAGTGTGATGGCCGAACGTTTGTATGCTCCATCGGACAATTGTTGGAATTTCCGACAACAAATGTGGGATAGCATGCTTTAAGATTTTCCGGCAAAAAATGTGTGATGTTGGATTATCCGATCGTGTGTACAGAAGTTCGTCGGAAAAAAATCCAAAGTACAAACACGCATGCTCAGAAGCAATGCTAACCATAACACAACATTACCAGAAGTTACCCAAAGAGTGGCGCTAAGAGCTGACAAAATACGTAATTTCTGTTGGACCACAATTCTTTGCCGCTTGTATGCAATACAAGTCCTACGCTTTGTCCGATGGAAATCCAGTCGCGTGTTAGCGGCTCATGGCGCGTACACGCGGTCATTTTTCGGCATGAAAAAAACGACGTTTTTCGGCATGTAGAAAAAAAATTGTTTTTTCCAACTTCATCATTAAAACGACGTTGCCCACACACGATCGTTTTTAATAAAGCGCGGTGACGTACAACACGTACGACGGCACTATAAAGGGGAAGTTCCATTCGCCTTTGGGCTGCTTTAGCTGATTTCCTGTTAGTAAAAGACGATTCGCGCTTTTCTGTCTGTTACAGCGTGACGAATGCGCTTACTCCATTATGAACGGTAGTTTTACCAGAACGAGCGCTCCCGTCTCATAACTTGCTTCTGAGCATGCGCGGGTTTTTAATGTAGTTTTAGCCCACACACGATCATTTTTTACAACCCGAAAAACGACATTGTTTAAAACGTCTTTAAAAAATGCAGCATGTTCGGAAAAAAAAATTGTCGTTTTTCAGAACCCGAAAAATGATGTGAAGCCCACACACCATCATTTTAAATTACATTTTTTTAAAACGTCGGTTTTTTTTCATGCTGAAAAATGATCGTGTGTACGCGGCATTAAGAGTGCTAGGGATGTTTCACTGTGAAACTACTAGAAAGGTTACAAAGGCAAGCTCGATTTTTTAAGTTCAGAGTGCAGGAAATGTTTTACCCAGAGGGAAGACCCTCTTACACACTAATTTACATGGGCAAACATCCATTTTTCTGTACAGGGTGCTGGAAATGTTTTACCCACAAAACCATCCTACTTAAACCTAAGATGATAAACAAGAGATTAAGCAATAGAGTAATATATTGAGTCAGTTTTAAACTATTTTTCTTAGAATACTATTCTACATTTCTGCAGCTCCTCCAGCAAAGAATCCTTTTTGTAGTCAGAAGTTAAAACTTTTTTCCTCTCACAATACACAGTCTGTATTTCCTGTGTTCCAGTCAGGGAACTTCACATCATTCATTAAGGAAAAGATCAATAAATCTTAACTGTTTACAAAAAGAACGTCGTCAATGTACCTATCCTACATCCCCACATTCCCAACACATGTGGTGGAGGTACTGTTGGTGATATGGTGTACAAACCTCCAGTCAACCACACTGCACAATGTTACAAACAAACTATGGGGAGATACTTTACACCATAAGAAAGGTCCACCTCCATTCCTCAATATAATGTCATGTTCCCAATAAATGAGGAGATACTGTACACCATATGAAAGGTCCATCTCCATTCCTCAACATAAACTTCATGTTCCCAATAAATGAGGAGGAGAAACTGTACACCATATGAAAGGTCCATCTCCATTCCTCAATATAACGTCATGTTCCCAACAAATGAGGAGGAAATACTGAGATTGCAGGCTTGGCTGGCTTAAATCAGGTTTGGTCTCCACCCAGAGACTGGCCACATTAATCACCTTGCAGGTGGACAGACAGACATGGAGAAGGCCATATGAAAGTCCATCTCCATTCCTCAATATAACGTCATGTTCCCAACAAATGAGGAGGAGATACTGTACACCATATGAAAGGTCCATCTCCATTCCTCAACATAACGTCATGTTCCCAACAAATGAGGAGGAGATACTGTACACCATATGAAAGGCCCATCTCCATTCCTCAATATAATGTCATGTTCCCAACAAATGAGGAGGAGATACTGTACACCATATGAAGGGTCCATCTCCATTCCTCAATATACCATCATGTTCCCAACAAATGAGGAGGAGATACTGTACACCATATGAAAGGTCATCTCCATTCCTCAATATAACGTCATGTTCCCAACAAATGAGGAGGAGATACTGTACACCATATGAAAGGTCCATCTCCATTCCTCAATATAACGTCATGTTCCCAACAAATGAGGAGGAGATACTGTACACCATACGAAAGGTCCATCTCCTTTCCTCAATATAACGTCATATTTCCAACAAATAAGTTAGACAAAGACCCATTTCTCTTCTCACAGTAAAAATGTGATCATTGCATAGACACTGCTATCTGTTGTGCTTTTGGTGTATTTATATCCTTTATCTGATTTGTATTTATTTTATGTTATGATTGCACCTAATTCTATGCCAGAACTCAGAGAAACTGGTGAGTGCTGTACCAACATATAATGTTTCTGAATGGAAGACTTGAAGCATACTTATAAACTTTTATTAAAATATTGTTTTTCTACATACGGTCACTGTGTAATAATATCTCAGAGGGAGATTTTGTTTTATTTCCAGATTGTTATGCACAAGATCATTGAACATTACACTATTTCTAAAGAATAAATTCCTTCAGTCAAAATATACATACTATGATGGTGCAAATAGATCAACAAATCCAACCAATCTTATGCCGTGTACACACGGTTGGAATTTCCGACAACAAATGTTCGATGTGAGCTTGTTGTCGGAAAATCCGAGCGTATGTATGCTCCATCAGACATTAGCTGTTGGAATTTCCGACAACAAATGTTCGAGAGCTGGTTCTCAATTTTTCTGTATGCAATTCCGACACACAAAAATCCTATGCATGCTCGGAATCAATTCAACGCATGCTCGGAATCATTGAACTTAATTTTTCACGGCTCGTCGTAGTGTTGTACGGGACCGCGTTCTTGGCGATCGTAATTTCCGACAACATTTGTGTGACCGTGTGTATGCAAGACAAGTATGAGTCAACATTCTGTCGGGAAAAAAAAAATCCACGGTTTTGTTGTCGGAATGTCCGATCGTGTGTACGCGGCATTAAAGAATTTTCTTCACGCCATGGCAGAGTTCACATAACATTGTTATGTTCAGGTTGTGCTAAATATTTCCCAAAAAACATGCAAAAGAGAGCATGCCTATTTATATTCAAAGTGTGGGAAATTATTCTGTGAGGTTCCTAGACACCATGAAAGACCTTTCCTATGTTCAGCATGAAGTACATTTTTCTGCAAGAAAGGAAAACTTCTTATACACCAGAAGTGCCACCTGAAAAAGTCACCAAAAAAATCACAAAGACGAGGTTTCATGATGATACAAAAACTAAAGCCCACTCTACTTCATTTTATATATATATATATATATATATATATATTTACACACACCAACACACACACAAAGTATGCACATATAAAGGATGACTATCAAAATACAGTCCATACATCTCTTGATATTTGTGCACTAGTACCCCAAAACAGCCCTTAATAATAAACAGGATGAGATGGAGACTCATGTCCTCGGATATCCCCAGTACTCAGGCATTCCAACGTCCAACATAAGAAAAACATAAAAAGACTAATGTCTATGTAAGAGGTTGAAACGTGTCAATTACAGTTATTAATCCCTTTTAATGGATGAACCTAATAAAATCGTATATGTTTTACTGTTAAGACATTGTGGTGCCAAGCAGACTCTGGCTGGAAAAAGCGCCCAGAGGCGATTCATTTCGCATGAGTTGCGCTATACAAGTCATTCATTCATTCATTCATGAACACCTCAGATGGACACTGTGTACGGAATATGAATATCCCAGGGGAAGATCGTATTTTATTTCAGGATGATGCAGAAGATTCTAGGACAATTCCATATTTACCCAGAATACATTTCCTTAGTCACAATAAAAAAATATATATAAATAATATTGCGCTATAGTACAATGTGTTAATAAAACGAAGTGTAAATCAATACATCTAAGGCTGCCAGCACAACATGGAAAAACTGTGGAACAAAATATAAAGAAAAAGTGCAGCGCCAATAAGAACAAATATACCCTGTTGGGCAATATCACGTGTAAACTTAACAAAGTCAGTGTTAGTGAACAGTGAGTGCACAGGGAGCGACAAAAATATCCTCCTCGGTACTGGAGGTCAATAGGGTGGATCCCTAGACCAATAGGATTTGTGAAAATCTAGGTATAACCCAAAAGACATCCCAGTCTAGCTGGAATGAGAAAATTCACAAAAAAAAGGGAAAAGAAAAATACACATATATGAAAAAAAACAAATAACTGTGATATTCTTAAAGTGCAAGTGATGTGTAGAATGGACAAAGAATGTCATATAACACATAGTCCCATTTCAAGCACATAGGTGGCTTCTATTCTTATAGTTGTACAGTCCAAAAGGAACATCAATCTTTTCGTCAGTGGTATCTCGTTCCCCAACGTGATCAATAGTAGAAATAGATATTGCCCTTACCGGATGATGTAGACCCACATCTCACCATACGGCGGGGGGTCCTCAAGGCTTGTGTAGGCCGATTGCCTTACCAGGGTGACCCTCCGAACACTCCTGATGCACTTTCCAGCAGGGCCTCTCCACACTGATCAGACCAGAGACCAGGAACTTGTGATGAGGATGGTGGTGTTCCTGGTAACGGTGGGAGTTCTCAGGGGATCCGGTGTACCAATATAAAAATAAAAATGAAAGGAGAGAAGAAGAGACACCTCCTCATCGCCTAAAAAATTTATTTAAAACTTCATAAAACAGCATGTTCCAAAAATGGACAACACTGCAAAGCAATCACAGCATCAGGGCACACAAGCTTCAGAGAAGGTAGAGCAAACTGTGCGCAGTTAGGGTGGATATGATCAGATGCCCTGACATTGTGGTGCCAAGCAGACTCTGGCTGGAAAAAGCGCCCAGAGGCGATTCATTTCGCATGAGTTGCGCTATACAAGTCATTCATTCATTTATGAACACCTCAGATGGACACTGTGTACAGAATATGAATACCTCAGATGGACACTGTGTACGGAATATGAATATCCCAGGGGAAGATCGTATTTTATTTCAGAATGATGCAGAAGATTCTAGGACAATTCCATATTTACCCAGAATACATTTCCTTAGTCAACATGTACGCCATAGACTATATCATGTGGAGACATCAATGGATCCCTCTAATCCTGAGGAATCTTCTGATCATTCACATAATGTGATTTCACTTATTCATCTAAAATATCGCAGTGTGAATAGATCAACAGATCCATCTAATGGCAAGGACTCCTTTACAAACCGCGAGGAAGTTCACATAGCAGACAATTCATTATCGTGTTTAGAGTGCGGAAAATGTTTCACTCAGAATAGAAAACTTCTTATACACCAGAGAACTCACAGAGTGCGGGAAACGCTTCACTCAGAAAGGGGACCTTCTTATACACCAGAGAAGTCACACAGGCGAGCGCGCGTTCTCGTGTTCAGAGTGCGGGAAAAGTTTCTTTAGGAAAGACAACCTTGTTAAACACCACAGGATTCACACAGGTGAGCGTCCTTTTTCATGTTCAGAGTGCGGGAAAGGTTTCATTCAGAAATGGGACCTTTTTATGCACCAGAGAAATCACACGGGTGCGCATCCATTTTCATGTTCTGAATGTGAAAAATGTTTCAACACAAAGCAGCGCCTCCTTGCACATGAGAGAACTCACACGGGCGAGCGTCCTTTCTCGTGTTCAGAGTGCGGGAAATGTTTCACTCAGCAAGGAAGCCTTCTCAAACACCAGAGAATTCACACAGGCGAGCGTCCATTTTCCTGTTCAGAGTGTGGGAAGTGTTTTACTGAGAAAGGAAGTCTTCTTACACACCATAGAATTCACACGGGTGAGAGCCCTTTTTCCTGTTCAGAGTGCGGGAAATGTTTCAATCAGAAAGGCAATCTTAATATGCACCAGAGGATTCACACAGGTGAGCGTCCTTTCTCCTGCTTGGAGTGCGGCAGATGTTTCACTCAAAAAGGAGACCTTGTTGCACACCAGAAAACGCACAGAAGTAAGCGCCCCTATTCATGTTCAGAGTGCGGGAAATGTTTCTGCGACAAAGCAAAACTTGATATACACCAGAGAATTCACACAGGCGAGTATCCCTATTCATGTCCACAGTGTGGGAATTGTTTCACCGAAGAAGCAGACCTTGTTACACACCAGGAAACCCACAAGACCGGGCCTCCTTATTCATGTTCAGAGTGCGGGAAATGTTTCCGCGATAGAGCAAAACTTGTTATACACCAGAGGATTCACACAGGCGAGCGTCCTTTCTCATGTTTAGAGTGCGGGAAATGTTTCTCGAGAAAAGACTATCTTGTTAAACATAAAAAAAAAACACATAGGTGAGGGTCCTTTTTCATGTTAAGGGTTCAAGAATTGTTTTAAGGGCAATAAAAGATTTTTAAAGGTACTCATTGATCGCCCTTTTTTCATACTGAGTGTAGAATTTGTTTTATGTGCAGCGCCACCCCCATGCAGGCCGCTGGAAGATGACTGACCCCAAAGGTTTCCCTGACCTTGCAAGCCACCTGCCACCTCTTACACCTTGGGTTCGGACATGTTTCAAAGCAGTGGTTGCCCACTCATAAGGGGCACCGCCCCCTCTAATCCATGGACCCGGCACCTAATCTCCATGCAGGGCGCCGGACGCATGGATTCCAATGTGTGTGTTTTTTTTTTAAGCACATGATTAGAGCCAGAGGCCCGGATTCACGTAGATGCGCGTATCTTTGTGCGGGCGTAACGTATCCTATTTACGTTACGCCTCCGCAACTTTGACAGGCAAGTGCCGTATTCTCAAAGCAAAGTTGCGGCGGCGTAGCGTAAATAGGCCGGTGTAAGCCCGCATAATTCAAATGTGGATGATGTGGGCGTGTTTTATTTAAATTACATGTGACCCCGCGTATTACGCCGCAAATCGTCTATGCTTTAGACGTGAAGGTAACTTACGTACAGCCCTATTCGCGAACGACTTACGCAAAATTTGACACAGGAACGAAGTCCATACCTAACATTGGTACGCCTCATATAGCAGGGGTAACTTTACGCCGGGAAAAGCCTAACATAAACGGCGTATCTGTACTGCGTCGACCGGGCGTACGTTCGTGAATAGGCGTATCTAGCTGATTTACATATTTCTAGGCGTAAATCAGCGTACACGCCCCTAGCGGCCAGCGTAAATATGCAGTTAAGATACGACGGCGTAAGAGACTTACGCCGGTCGGATCGAATATAAATCTATGCGTAACTGATTCTAAGAATCAGGCGCATAGATACGACGGCTCGGACTCAGAGTTACGACGGCGTATCTGGAGATACGCCGGCGTAACTCGTACGTGAATCCGGGCCAGAGTCTCTAATTGGCTTAAAAAGGGGTGCTTAGAGAGCACTGCGCCCTGAGCCCACCCAGTTGTGTGACAATAGCAAATTAATATTCGCTAATGTCTTTATGCTTCTCCTCCCAGCCAACCTTGAGGACTCCCGGACAATCGGGTCTCAGGACCGGGTGTTTGGCCGGGAGGAGAAGCAAACCGCGGGCCATATGCAGCGAGGAGCCGCAGGTGGAGAGGCAGCAAAAGCCTCTTTTACAGGAGTCCTACCCCGGATGCAGCACCAACACCACCACCTCGTCATCGTCCCCCCTAAGGTAAGGCCATGGATCGCTGCCTTGCCGTCTGAACCACCCAGTTTCAGCTTAATTGAACAAGCTGAAGTTAGAAGCCGATTGGCTACCATGCACAGCTGTACCAGATTTGGTACTCTCCAGTTTTAGGCTCGATTCACACTTATGCGTTTTTAGAAGATTTTTACATGATGCATGATTTTTTTTAACACGGGTTCCTATCAAACATGTTCACATCAATGCGTTTTTGTAAAGGGTCGAGAGTTTTTTTTCCTGCAAAATACAGCGTTTTGCATGTAATAGACTTCAATGGACCCTCATCCAAAACGCAAAGGCTGCGATTTTTTTTTTTTTACATTCACTGTATATAGCTGGTTGCTAAGGAGCAGGCAGGGAAGTCGGCGGCCGCGTCTTTAAAAACCGTTGAGTCATCGGCTTAATGTGAAAAAAAAGGCAACTAAAAATTCATGAAAAAAATGGTGTGCCCCCCCCCCCCCCCTTCGGTCTGGTATGGTTTAGGAGGGGACCTCCACACCAAAAAATAAATAAAAAAAATGGCACCCCCCCCCCAAATCCATACCAGACCCTTACCTGAGCATGCAGCCCAACAGGTCAGGAAAGGGAGGGGACGAGCGAGCACCATACTAGACCGCATGCCCTCAACATGGGGGGGGTGGGTGCTTTGCGCCCCCCACCCCAAAGTACCTTTCCCCCATGTTGATGGGGACAAGGGCCTCCTGCAGACAACCCTGGCCGGTGGTTGTCGGGGTCTGTGGGCAGGGGGATTATCAGAATCTGGAAGCCCCGTTTAACACGGGCCCCAGGTCCTCCCCCCCCCCCTTTTATGTGAATGGGTACCCAATACCCATTCACCAAAAAAGGAGTGAAAAGTTGAGGACATGCGGTCTGGTATGGTTCGGGGGGGCGCTCGCTTGTCCCCTCCCTTTCCTGACCTGCCGGGCTGTATGCTTTCATAAGGATCTGGTATGGATTTTGGGGGGGACCCCGCGCCATTTAAAAAAAAAGATTTGGTGTGGGGGTGTCCCCTTCAAATCCATACCAGACCGCTGACAGCTGATGACTTATTGGTTGCTAAGGACGCGAAGGACGGCTTCCTGACCCACTCCTTAGCAACCAGCTAAATACAATGAATGTTAAAAAAATGCAGAAAGCACAGCAAAAAGCAATGCAGAAATGCTCAAAAGCATGCTCAAACACGCATAGATGTGAATCGAGCCTTAGCACTTGTCAACACTGCCACGAGCCTTAGCACTTGTCAACACTGCCTGTGACTTCAGCACGACTTGTATGCAACTTTATTAACAGAAGTCGATGTAAAGTCAGACCAAATGTAGTGCAGGAACATTTTTCTAAGTCAGAGTGACTCAAGTTGCACCAATTAGAGCAGTTCCATTGCACTGAATCAAGTCTGACTTCTGATGCGACAAGTGCTCCAAAGTTGGAGCGACTGTTGCATCAGTGTGAACCAGGCTATAGTAAATCAACCCCACTGTGGCCACCCATGGGAAAATAAGGCAATGAGAGCAACGCATTAGTAATTGTGACAGCAGGTGGGCAATAAAGATGCACAACAAAATGCCAATAATGATAATACATGGAACAACATTGTGACAATACATTGACTATTATTCCAATATAAAAAGCAACAAATGATCAATGGCAGCAATACAAAATAAATGCAAGAACAATAAATGAATCCCTGTATGCCTATTGAGTGTTTAAGGAAATGTGTATAGGTGTCAGGTCACCTGTGGCCAGATGACTGATGCACCCCGTTGGAGTTAGGAGTGCACCACAAGATAGTGAACCCTTTGGCAGACTGCTGCGGATTGACCACAGAGTGGATATGGGGGACAGGTCCACTGGAGCTCAAACAGGGATCCCACAGGAAGCTTGAGTTCAGGATTCCCCGGGGCGCGAAGTCTAAGATCCAGTTGGTATTCACCAAGGCCTCTAGTGGTGAGGATGGCCTTCGCTGCAACTGGATCCAGGTCGCGGCCCCCAGAGTCCCCCAGGTCACGCTCCGTAGGGAGAGAGGGGAAGCAGCCACTCAGGACACAAGAGATAGTGAAGGGAAAGCCAAGGTCGGGGCAACAAGCAGACGAGGATAACCAAGGGTCAGGGTCACAGGCAGACAGGAGTAGTGGGGGACAAGCCAAAATTGGTACACAGAGATAAACGTAACACACGACAAGCAGGAACAGAATGCTAACAAACATCGTTGATCAGCAATGCAGACCTGCAGTGCACTGGTTAATATAGAGTTCCTGGAATGGCCTGGGGTGGAGCCATACAGGGAGGAGAGATGATAAAGGCAGCCAGGTGAGAGGGCCTGGCCTCTAAGATGAACACATGGAGAGCAAGATAAGCTGCCAGACATTACTGCATATACATGACAATAGGGATCTAGTCTGATGGATTTAAAGAAGTTTACAGAGCTGTCTTAAGGCTCGTACACACAATCGGATATTCCAACAACAATTGTGTGATGGACGTGTTTTGTCAGATAAATCCGACCGTCTGTATGCTCCATCGGACAATTGTTGTTGGAATTTCCGACAACGAATGTTGGATGGTCATGCTCTCAAATTGTCCGACAACAAATGTGTTCCTTCGGATTATCCGATCGTGTGTACACAAGTCCGTCGGACTAAAATCCAAAGTACAAACACGCATGCTCCGAACCAATGCTAACCATAAGACAACAACATTAGCAGAAGTTGCCCAAAGGGCGTCGCTAAAGAGCAGAAAAACCACATAGTTCCGTGAATGTTGGCTGAAAAAGTTCTGCTGTCTGTATGCAGAACAAGTTCACGGCCAACGCCCTTCAGACAAAAATCCATGGATTTGTCCGATGGAAATCCGATCGTGTGTATGAGGCTTAAGAATGTAAGGGAAGAGCTGATAGAGAATGTGGTATGGATGAGAGGATTGCACAGGGAATCTACTACATACATGGGGGAAAGAGATGGAACACAGGGGTGCAGAGAGTGTTTAGTGATGTAGGCACTGGTGCGCAGTCAAGTTCCTCCACCCCAAAGTCGCTCATCCATGTCTTTATGGACCTTGCTTTGTGCACTGGTGGGCAGTCATGTTGGAGCAGGAAGGGGCCATCCTCAAACTGTTCCCACAAAGTTGGGAGCATGAAATTGTCCAAAATGTTTTGGTATGCTGACACCGTAAGAGTTCCCTTCACTGCAACTAAGGGGCCAAGTCCAACCCCTGAAAAACAACCCCACATCATAATCACCCTCCACTAAATGATTTGGACCAGTGCACAAAGCAAGGTCCACAAAGAAATGGATGTGCAAGTTTGGGGTGGACTAACTCGCCTGCCTGCACAAAGCCCTGAGCTCAACCCGATAGAACACCTTTGGGATTAGAGTGGAGACTGCGAGCCAGGACTTCTCCTCGTCCAACATCAGTGCTGTTGTAATATGTCATAATCCTGCTCTGATAATAAAGAAGGAAGTGCAATTTTCGACAATGGTAAAAAAAATCAATTTATGCTTTTGTATATGGATTATAATGTATTTCAATTTATAGTTTGTTTTTTCTTTATTTAGTTGGATATTTAAAATATTAAAGCATCGAAATATAATTTTTCATTATATTTTTACTGTTGTCTGGATTATACTTGAAATATAATCTTCACGTGTAATCATAGACGTAACATAACAGACGAGGCAGTTAGCCAAGTTGATGAAACATAACGTAGGCTGTAGTATTTAGGTTCAACACGAGGTGGTGATCTCACTTGGAACGTGCAGACAGACAGGAAGTGATGTAGAAGTATAAACAGGAAGTTCCAGGTTAAAGTTCAGTTGGAGGAAGTAGAGAGGAGACATTGCAGGAACTGGCAACAGAGGAGGTAATAAGATATTATTTTATATTTACACCCAGTAACCCCCGTCATGTCCGTCCTCTTCCTCCGTAGTCACTGTGACGTTGAAGACCCAACCCATAGCTCATTGGGATAAAAAAATGGGGGCAGTTTTGGAGTTTGGTTGGAGATGAGTTCGGAGGACACCCAAGCTCATTTCTACAGGTTTTATATCAGCCTTTCTCAACCTTCCTACCCTATCAAACCCTTGAAATTGACTTCAGGTATAGGGGAACGCCTGCTAAAAACTTCATTGGGGATCAGTTAGATAAATGGCATGCCCATAGAAGTGGAAGAAATGCCCCCTCTCAGTTCTTTGTCCCACTGGGGAGAATTGCCATCACTTCCTGGGCTGTAGATATAATACGAAGTACAGCACCCCCTTTAAGAAGATTTCCAATAAGCTCCTGTCTTGGTGACAACTCCATTTTTTTTACAGAATTAGAAAGAGCTGCGCTAAAACACCCACCTAAATATGAAAGGAGATAGAACCAAAGAGTAAAAAAACGTATTATACCGGTAGTTCATAGAAAGCATTAACACCACTCGTGTAGAGAGAAGTGAAAAGGTGTATATCACTTAAAGCGGAGGTTCACCCAAAAAACATTTATATCAGACCAACTTCTTTAGACTTGTAACATGTACAGTCCGCAAATTTTTTTTTTTTAGGCTGTACATACCTTGTAATGTATATTTCCAATCTCTTTATAAAGGAAGGTACAATAAAAAAAATTAAACCATTAACACCCAGCCATCACCCACCACAGTGCCTCCACCTCACTGCCTGACAACAGAGGTAACCAGTGCCAAGAAGATTCTAGAAATCACCAACAAGATCATTAATCTGCTGACAGGAGAGGTGAGCGGTTCCGGGAATTCTGGGACATTATCCAGTAACAGACAAGGGATGTGTCTGGATGGTGACGGTATCATTGTGTGTGTCAGGTTCCTATAAGGTGTCAGGATGTCACTGTCTATTTCTCCATTGAGGAGTGGGAGAATTTAGAAGGACACAAGGATCTCTACAAAGACGTCATGATGGAGAATCAGCCGCCCCTCACATCACCGGGTAAGAGGAGACTATATTGTAAAGGAGAGAGCAGTACGGAGGGTCCACCTAGATCCCCCATCATCTGATAAACACATAGGGCCAGATTCAGAGCCAGCGGCGTATTTTTGTTCCGGCGTAGCGCATCTCATATGCGCTACGCCGACGTAACTCTGAGAGGAAGAGCTGTATTCACAAAGCACTTGCTCCCAAAGTTACGGCGGCGTAGCGTAAATGGGCCGGCGTAAGCCCGCCTAATTCAACGTAGGCAGGTAGTGGGCGTGTTGTATTCAAATGAATCGTGACCCCATGTAAATGAAGCGCGGAACGAACGGCGCATGCTCAGAATCACGTCGAATTTACTCCCTAAGATACGCCAGCTCAATGCCTACGACGTGAACGTAACCTACGCCCAGCCCCATTCACGTACGACTTACGTAAACGACTTAAAATCCGACGGCATTTCCGACGTCCATACCCAACATGACTTAGACCAACTATTTGGTGGTTTAACTTTACGCCAGACGTACGCCTTACGTGATCGGCGTAGCTTACTGCGACGGGCGTACGTACGTTCGTGAATCGGTGTATCTTGCTCATTTACATATTCGACGCGTAAATCAACGTAAGCAACCCTAGCGGCCAGCGTAAATATGCACCCAAGATACGACGGCGTAGGAGACTTACGTCGGTCGTATCTTGGCAAAATTCAGGCGTATCTCGTTTAAAGAATCAGCGCATAGATACGATGGCGCTCATTTAGACTTACGACGGCGTATCAGTAGATACGTCGGCGTAAGTCTTTGTGAATCCGGGCCATAGAAACAATGTATTCAGTCAGTGTGTGTGTTTCCTACAGATGGATCCAGTAATGGGAACCCACCAGAGAGATGTCCCCGTCCTCTGTATTCCCGGGATTCCACACAGGAGGATCCCACCATCCCTCAACATCAGGTAGGTGGGTACACTGCTAAGTGTCCCAAGACTTATGAGATTATTCTCTTCCTTGTAGCCCCTACTGGTTCTTACATTTACAAGACTTTACTTTCTACAATTTTGTTGGTTTAGCATGAAGAACAGATGCAGATTAAAGTTAAGATTAAGGAGGAAGAAGAGGAGACATCCGTCATGAATTATCAACAAACAGCAGAGGATGTTGAAATAATGGTGTCAATCAAACATGATGAACCTTCTTTAGATATCAGCAATGGTGAGTAATGAATACTAAATATAGAAACTGGTATAGTCTATGGATTGATGATTGAGTATATATAGACCTTCACATCATCAGGTAAGATAATCTCTGCTTGGGCATCATGATGGAGAATCAGCCGTCCTTCACATCACCGCGTAAGAGGAGACTTTATTGTAAAGAAGAGAGCAGTATAGAGGATCCACCTAGATCCCCCAATCATCTGACTCAATGATCTGACCGCCCTTGCGCGTTACGTCCAATCAAGCATTTACTTGTTTATTAAGAGGTCTATAAGCAGTGCTTTGTATTCAGTCAGTGTGTGTATTTCCTACAGATGGATCCAGTAATGGGAACCCACCAGAGAGATGTCCCCGTTTTCTGGATTCTCAAGAATCCACAGAGGAAGATTGCGACATCCATCACCATGATCAGGTAGATAGGTCTGGGAATGTAGACCTAAAAATGTGTTCTGAACTATGAGAGGACTCCTTATTCGGAATGTGTTTTTATCATCTTGGTGTTTAGGCTGAAGAACTGAAAATCATCAAACTTGAGGTTAAAGAGGAAGAAGAAGAGGAGACATTTGTGGAAGGAGATCAGCAGTCTATGGAGGAGGGGGAGATAAATATAAAAAATAAACCGGAGAAATCTCTCTATATCAACACAAGTAAGTAATAAGCAGTAATTGCAGAAACAGATCAGTTTGATATGAATAATAAGTATTTATGCACATTACCCCCTCCCTTCCCAAGAAAAGCAGTTGATCATAGATGGAAAAAACCCTTTATTAAGCATGGTACAATTTTCTCCAACAATGATTAACCACTTCAGCCCCGGGCACGGAGCTCTGGACAGGGTCGCGAGTGCGGCAGCAAATTAAGTGTGACAGATATATACATCCATTTGCGCAGACGTCCCATTCTGTCAACGTATAAGTACATGCGGTGGTCGGCAAGCGGTTAACTGACAATTCCTCAATATATCGTCATGTTCCCAACAAATGAGGAGGAGATACTGTACACCATATGAAAGATCCATCTCCATTCCTCAATATAATGTCATGTTCCCAACAAATGAGGAGGAGACACTGAGATTGCAGGCTTGGCTGGCTTAAATCAGGTTTGGTCTCAGAGACTGGCCACATTAATCACCTTGCAGGTGGACAGACAGACATGGAGAAGGCCATATGAAAGGCCCATCTCCATTCCTCAATATAAAGTCATGTTCCCAACAAATGAGGAGGAGATACTGTACACCATATGAAAGGTCCATCTCCATTCCTCAATATAACATCATGTTCCCAACAAATGAGGAGGAGATACTGTACACCATATGAAAGGTCCATCTCCATTCCTTTATATAACGTCATGTTCCCAACAAATGAGGGGGAGATACTGTACACCATATGAAAGGTCCATCTCCATTCCTCAATATAACGTCATGTTCCCAACAAATGGAGCGATGAAAGCTCCATCTTACTAGAGTTGTGTTTCCAACAAATGTATCAGAGATAATGTATAGCCCAAGGGTCCATCCCCATTTTTCCAGTTGATGACCATCTTTACAAGAATTAAGGTGGAGGAAGGTCTAACCTAATTCTCACCATAACCATGTCATCTTTGACCAAACACTGTTGCCCAGTGTGGTTTGGGTATGTTATATTATTGAACTGGTTTGTATTTATATTTTGGTGTTATAACTGTAGTCAATTCCATGCCGGAGCTCCGGGAAACAGTTGAACACTAGACATGTGCACACTGAAATATTTAGTTTCTGAATTTCGTTTTCGTCCGTAAAATACATTTATTTAGTTACTCACAAAATTTGTTTTTATTTATTTTGTTTTGTTAAAAAATGCATTTGTCCGAAAATCCGAATGAATTAAGGTTGAATTTTTTTCAATTGAAGGCTTATGGTGTCTGTCGAATGTTCTAAGAAAATTCGACGAAGCAGTTAAACTGTACGACGCCAACCTCCATTTCCGGTCGAATGCTCCGCCCACAAGCTATAGTAGAATTCTAATGTTGTATGACAAGTAATAATTTATATTTATTAATTTTATTACTAGTCAACCAAAATTAGAATTTTTCTATAGCCTATGGGCGGAGCATTTGACCTTAAATTTCCGCTCGTGGTGATCGTATGTTTTTAGCTGCTTCGTCGAATCTTCATGTCTCTATGTCGAATCTTTTCTCTCTATGTCGAACCTTTTCTCTCTATGTCGACTCTTTTCTCTGTCGACTCTTTTTCTCTCTATGTCCACACTTTTCACCTTATGTCGAATCTTCATGTCTCTATAATGTCAAATCTTTTCTCTCTATGTCGAATCTTTTCTCTCTATGTCGAATCTTTTCTCTCTATGTCGAATCTTTTCTCTCTATGTCGAATCTTTTCTCTGTCGACTCTTTTCTCTCTCTATGTCGAATCTTCATGTCTCTATAATGTCAAATCTTTTCTCTCTATGTCGAATCTTTTCTCTCTATGTCGAATCTTTTCTCTCTATGTCGACTCTTTTCTCTGTCGACTCTTTTCTCTCTTTATGTCGAATCTTCATGTCTCTATAATGTTGAATCTTTTCTCTCTATGTCGACTCTTTTCTCTCTATGTCGAATCTTCATGTCTCTATAATGTCAAATCTTTTCTCTCTATGTCGACTCTTTTCTCTCTATGTCGAATAATCTCGGACTAATATAGTTAGGTTAGGCACATTCAACCTCAGATTCGATAGACGCAGATCACTATTGTCCCCGTCATGTCGAATCTTCTATTTATATCGAACTGTTGTTGCAACAAAATGAAAATAAAGCATTTTTTATGGTCGGATCTTTCGGATTTCGGACTCTGCACATTCGTTATTGTTTGTTAAAACGAAGGCAAAAATCCCTGAAATTCAGACGAAAATGCATTCGGACGAAAACAAATGCACATGTCTATTGAACACTAGACCGTCATATGTATATGACTTCTAACTGCAATGCATTAGGAATATGTGTAACATTTATTTACCGATTTCTTTCCAACAGGTGGAAACTACGTTCAAAATCAAAGTATATCAGATGGAGTTCTTGTTATGTCTCCGGACTGTAATACGGAAGATAATGAAGCAACACAAAACCCTTCAGGAGTGAAGTCCAACCAGTTGGCAAGATCGATGAATCGCCGTAAATCCCAGAAATCTTGTCAGAATTTACATACCATAACTTCTGATATTCCTCTCAATACAGATAGATCAACAGATCCAGCTAACCCCAAGAAACCTTCTTCAGGAGGCCACACAGAAGAGGACTCCTTGTCATGTTCGGAGTGTGGGAAATCTTTTACGGACAACAAAGCACTTCTTACGCACCAGAAAAGCCACAAAGCTGAGCGTCCCTTTTCATGCTCAGTGTGTGGGAAATGCTTCGCTTGGAAAAGAGTACTTAGCGAACACCAGAAAATTCACACGGGTGAACGCCCTTTCCCTTGTTCAGAGTGCGGGAAATGTTTCACACAGAAAGGCGACCTTGTTAGACACCAAAGAATTCACACGGGAGAACGTCCCTATTCGTGTTCAGAGTGTGGGAAAAGTTTTACTCAGAAAATTGTACTTCTTACACACCAGAGAACTCACACGGGGGAATATCCTTTTTCATGCTCGGAGTGCGGGAAATGTTTCTCTAGGAAAGAAAACCTCATTGGACACCAGAAAAGACACTTGGGTAAGCTTCCGTTTTCTTGTACAGACTGCGGAAAATGCTTCAGCCAAAAAGGAAACCTTTATAAGCACCAAAGAATTCACACGGGCGAGCGCCCTTTTTCGTGTTCAGAGTGCGGGAAATGTTTCATCCACAAAGCACACCTGCTTCTACACCAGAAAAGCCACACAGGTAAGGGCCTTTTTTCCTGCTCAGAGTGCGGAAAATGTTATATTCAGAAAAGCGCACTTCTTGTGCACCAGAGAATTCACACGGGCCTATATCCTTTTTCATGTTCGGACTGCGGGAAGTGTTTCACCGAGAAAGAAAAACTTCTCATCCACCAGAGAAACCATACGGGTGAGCGTCCTTATTCGTGTTCAGATTGCGAGAAATGTTTCACTCAGAAAGGACACCTTCTTACACACCAGAAGAGTCACACGGGGGAGCGCCCTTTTTCATGTTCGGAGTGCGGGAAAAGTTTTGCGCGGAAAGAAGTGCTCATCGAACACCAGAGAATTCACACAGGCGAGCGCCCTTTCGCTTGTAAAGAGTGCGGGAAAAGTTTCACTAGGAAAGGAAGCCTTGTCGGACACGAGAAAATTCATACGGGCGAGGGCCTGTTTTCGTGTACGGTGTGCGGGAAATGTTTTCGATTTAAAGGCAATCTAGTTAGACATCAGAAGACACACCCCTGCTGATGCGATCGACAAATGTAGAGTGGAATTTAACAGGTTTAATAATTTCGTACTGGACTGGAGTGCATCTTGGCAAAAGTGACTTTTCTTTTAATGTATAATATGACGGGTTTAATCACCTGTTTACTTTTTACCTTTTCAATAAAGACTTGAGATCTGTCTGTTTATAATTCCTGGATCCTCTCCTGACAATATCGGGGGTGACCCCAATACACACTTTTTAATTCTCCTTATTATAAAAAAAAAAAATCCAACAGGGAGAGTGGCAGCTCCTCATAGTGGGCAATAAAAGGCTCACCAATGCAAGAACATAACTTGGACACTACATTACCAAAAGTATTGGGACACCTGCCTTTACACGCACATGAACATTAATGGCATCCCAGTTTTAATCCATAGGGTTCAATATTGAGTTGACCCCGCCCTTTGCAGCTATAACAGTTTCAACTCTTCTTGGAAGGCTGTCCACAAGGTTTAGCCTGGCGTCCCAATACTTTTGACAATATAGTGTACTTAAATCGATCTAGCCTATTGGATGCAGGGAGGATAAATGTAAGAAATGCACTAGCCTATAGTAACCAACCTACTGAATACCATTACACTGCTGTATAGTTAAAGGGTCACTAAAGGAAAACATTTTTTTTGCTGAAATTACTGTTTACAGGGTATATAGAGACATAAAAGTTAACTGATTCATTTTAAAAATGATTAAAAATAGATTAAATTCAATCATATAATGTGCCTCTAGTTTCACTTTCGGTTTTAAACTGGTTTCATGTTTTTGTGAAGTAAAGAGACCCACAGAACAAAAACAAACAAATCCAGGGCAGTGTTTTGTTTTTAAAATGAATCTGATTGGTTCTGAGGAGTTTTAGACACACAGTAATGACAGCTTAGACCACCGTGAGAAAGCTCCCAGTACCATGGTTATAAGGAAACAGGCAACCAGGAAGTGTGGAGATCACAGCAGAATTACAGCTACTTCAAAGCAAAAACGAACCATAAGGACATGAAACCAGTACTGCAGTAAGGTAAAGGAAGCTATTTAGCTAAAAAAAAAATTCCTTTAGTGATCCTTTTAAAGAAGGATTCCCTTACGTTAGTCATCAGTGGAGAAGTTGAACACCTTACATTGCTGGTCGGTGGAACTAATGCACATATAAAAGGTAGTAGTAAACAATATTAATGTAGTAAAAAATGTTAATAAAAACGGCAAGAGAAGCCTCCGGTGGAGGAGAGATGTCGGAGAATGTAGTGTGGAAGGTGGAGGACAGCTGTCGGAGAATGTAATGTGAATGGTGGAGGAGAGCTGTCGGAGAATGTAGTGTGGAGGAGAGCTGTCGGAGAATGTAGTGTGGATGGTGGAGGAGAGCTGTCGGAGAATGTAGTGTGGATGGTGGGAGGAGAGCTGTGGGAGAATGTAGTGTGGATGGTGGGGGAGAGCTGTCGGAGAATGTAGTGTGGATGGTGGGAGGAGAGATGTCTGAGAATGTAGTGTGGATGGTGGGGGAGAGCTGTCGGAGAATGTAGTGTGGATGGTGGGAGGGGAGCTGTCGGAGAATGTAGTGTGGATGGTGGAGGAGAGCTGTCGGAGAATGTAGTGTGGAAGGTGAAGGAGAGCTATCGGGAAATGTAGTGTGGATGGTGGGGGAAATCTGTCGGAGAATGTAATGTGGATGGTGGGGGGAGAGCTGTTAGTGAATGTAGTGTGGATGGTGGAGGAGAGATGTCGGAGAATGTAGTGTGGATGGTGGGAGGAGAACTGTCGGATAATGTAGTGTGGATGGTGGAGGAGAGCTGTCGGAGAATGTAGTGTGGATTTTGGGGGAGAGCTGTCGGAGAATGTAGTGTGGATGGTGGAGGAGAGCTGTCGGAGAACGTAGTGTGGAAGTTGGAAGAGAGCTGTCGGAGAAATTAGTGATCTACTGGGTCCCCAAATTCTGAAGGGAAGGTCTCAAGCGAGATAGCTGTTTGATGGGGAGTCAGTCTGAGGAGAGCCAAGAGAGGCAGGCAATCCAATAGGGCCTCGACAATCCATCGGGGATCAAGGTAGCCGGACACTGAAAAGGTTGGAGGTTAGCCACCTGTCAGTCGGTAACCTAATGGAAAACAACCTGAGGAAGATTCGAGCACAAATTCTACCACGGAGGATTGTCTCCATGACCTAAGTTCTAGGGAGGATTTGTGGCAGAGATCTGTTCCCTCAAAGTTTCGAGTGATATTCTGGCTGCCAGATCGGTGTGAGAGGCCTGTCCGGGTACACTATACCCCCTCCGACTGGAGTGGCGACGAAAGTAAAGTGTCGTTGGAAGCAGGACTGTTTCCGCACTGTTAGGCCTGAATCTGCTATTTCTCCTCCTCCTACATCTTTACTATCTACCTCCAGTTTACTGTTTACCGTGTTGGGTAAAATAAAAGCACAAGAAAAGACACCTGCTGTGTGGACATTCCATTTGCTGAGGCTCTCATCATCTACCCTAGACGATCACAGAGGTAACACGCCATCCCATTTATAACCAGCGGCTCCTTCGGGGGTGAGCGCTACATATATATATATATATATATATATATATAATGAATAAAAGTGATCCAATTTTTTTTTAAGGGACAGTGTAAAAAATAAGAAAATAAAAGTAAAATAAATAAGACAAAAAAAATAAAAAATTTAAAGTGCCCCGTCCTGCCGAGCTTGCGCGCAGAAGTGAACGTATACATTAATTGTGCCCGTGTATGTAAACGGTGTTCAAACCCCACATGTGAGGAATCGCCGCAATAGTTAGAGCAATAGCAATAATTCTAGCAAAAGACTCAAAACTGGTAACCTGTAGACATTTTTAAACGTTGCCAATGGAACTGTTTTCTTATTTTATTAAAAAATATGTTTTTTCCCCCCAAAAATTGTGTTTGTAAGACGGCTGCGCAAATACGGTGTGACACAAAGTATTGCAACGACCGCCATTTTATTCTCTACGATGTCTGAAAAAATGATATATAATGTTTGGGGGTTCTAAGTAATTTTCTAGCAAAAAAATAAACTGATTTTAACTTGTAAATAACAAGTTTGAAAAACAGGCTCAGTCCTTAAAGGAACACTAAAAGGTTTGTTTTTTATTAGATCAATTGATTGCTGTAAGCTAGAGCATTTAAATATCACTTACCTCGTTTTTCCTTTTGACCTCCAAAATACAGTAATCCAGGTTTGAAAATGCCATTTCCTGTCTCTCCTCTTCTTGCTTTCCACCAGCATCTGAGCCGTTTTGCATGGTGGAAAGCAGAATGTGCTCACCCCCTCCCTATGACTACAGCCCTGCGTGAAGATGCTCTCTTATCCCTCACAGGCATGGAGGCTAAGCCTAATGGGAACTGTAGTTCCCATTAGATCGTGATGTAGCAAGAATGAATGCGCACCGCAAACCAGGAAGCCAGTGAGAATAATGATTCAGGAGTGACGGAGGTGAATAAAACAGCTCGATTGCAACAGGTATCAAACTAGTTATAATGCAAAACATTACTTTTTACTTTATCAACTACTGTCAGACTTTAATTTAAGAGGAAAATATTTTTGTCTTTACAACCCCTTTAAGTGGTTAACGAGAGAGAGAACGATTCACATGTTTCGTTTTTTGTTAAGGGTATAATCTGCTTATCTATTCATAGATGTAACATAAGAGAAAAATGAAGCAGAGAGCAAAGTGACGAAACACGTAGACTTCAGTATTTATATTCCACACAAGGTCTCGTTCATTGTCGGTGGAACGCACAAACAGGAAGTGATGTGATGTATGAACAGGAAGTTCCAGGGGAAAGGTGAATCAGAAGGAAATAGAGAGCAGACATTGCTGGAACTGGCAGCAGAGGAGGTAATAAGATCTTATTTTATATTTACACCCAGTAACCCCCCCCCCCATGTCCGTCCTCTTCCTCCATAGTCACTGTGATGTTTATATACCAGATACATCCTAAATGTAGAACCATGTATCCAATTGTCCATCCAGAGCCTCTGGTTTATAGACCGGATACATCCTAAATATAGAACCATTTATCCAACTGTCCATCCGGAGCCTCTGGTTTATAGACAAGATACATCCTAAATATAGAACCTTGTATCCGACCGGATACATCCTAATTATAGAACCATTTATCCAACTGTCCATCCAGAGCCTCTGGTTTATTGACCAGATACATCCTAAATATAGAACCATTTATCCAACTTTCCATCCAGAGCCTCTGGTTTATAGACCAGATACGTCCTAAATATAGAACCATTTATCTAACTGTCCATCCAGAGCCTCTGGTTTATATACCAGATACATCCTAAATATAGAGCCATTTATACAACTGTCCATCCCTAGCCTCTGGTTTATAGACCAGATACCGTATTTATCGGCGTATACCGCGCACTTTTTTGCCCTGAAAATCAGGGCAAAATCGTGGGTGCAAGATATACGCCGATACCCGCTTTCCCGCGCAGTCGGGCAGCCTCGGCTCCTCTCGCGCTGATGTCCTGGACGTACAGGACGTCGGCGTGAGAGTAGCCGAGCCTGCCCGACTATACACGAGTGTACTGCGCTCGGTATATGCCGGCGCAGTATTTAAACTCGGCGCGGGAAACGAGCAGGGAGGACGCCGCAGAAGGACGCCGGACCCGACGAAGAGGACACCCGAAGCCGCCGATGGACGCCGCGCAAGACACCAAACTGTAAGTACAAAAATCTTTTTTCCACAGGAATTTTGCGGCAACTTTAGGGGTGCGCGCTATATGTGGGAGCGCGCTATACCCCAATAAATACGGTACATCCTAAATAAAGAACCATTTACCCAACTGTCTGTAAAACTGTCTCGGATTGTTGGCTCTCATAACTTTGAGATAATGGACAGCCCAGATGCCACCCAGGCCTATTTTGTTGGAGTTTGCATGTTCTGTTCACATTGATGTCACCCTGACAACCGTGTCACATGACACTAATAGGACGGAGCTCACAATATAGACATTCCCGGGCACTGTGCACACAAAACAATGTCATGTCTACATGCTGAGTGCTTTAAAAGGAATATCTGGTTTACTGATTTCGATGAGATGCAAGAGTTCGGCATTGCAGGATAAAATGCAGTCTGAGGTGTCAGAACTCTGGAGGAACTCTGTGTAGACATTATTCATCCCAGTACAGTCCAGATAATTCTCAGTTTTTTATCCGTCTACAGAGAGGAGAGTCTTGTATAGGTCACATGACCACATCAATGAAGATGGATGGGGACCGGAGTCACACAAGTGAGAGGATATTGGACCTCACCATGGAGATCATCTACCTGCTGACTGGAGAGGTGAGGAGGATTCTGGGAGGTCACATGACATATTTCTAATATCTTTTCATAAAACGCAGACCTGACCAGAGAGGTGAGGAGGATTCTGAGAAGTCTATAGTGATATTTGTTACTTTCTCTCTTGATACAGGATTTTAAAGTAGTGAAGAAAACATCTGGGGATCCATTAACACCCAGCAACTGTCTTCATAGTACATCACCCATCACAGTGCCTCCAACTCACTGTCTTAAAACAGAGGTAACCAGTGCCAAGGAGATTCTAGAAGTCACCAAGAAAATCATTGGGCTGCTGACAGGAGAGGTGAGCGGTGCCGGGAATTCTGGGACATTGTCCTATAACAGACAAGGGATGTGTCTGAATGGTGACTGTGTGCGCACTCACCCCTAAACGTTGACCACCTATCACTAGAGTGATCACTTACACTTTGCGGGGAGTGAAGACCCCTAGATGACTTTATCCAAGGTCAGCTTTGCTTAGGATTATCCTCCATGGAAGGGAAGAGAAAATGACAGACAGGGGCTCCCATAGTGTAAAACTGGAACAGTGTCCAACCGAGATTGGCCGGATTACCCTACCCAAAAACACATGCTCATCACACCGCGTGCCAGGCATAGGCATCAAACCATGTGAGTGCAATTTTTAGATTATTCTCTTGATTTTTTTAATACAATACGGTTTTACACTATGGGAGCCCCCGTCTGTCATTTTCTCTTCCCATCCATGGAGGATTATCCTAAGCAAAGCTCACCTTGGATAAAGTCATCTAGGGGTCTTCACTCCCCACAAAGCCCAAGTGACCACTTGATGAGCGCAGTGTCCTACCACTTTAATTGCACAGTGACGCTAGTCAGCTCACATTTAAAGTGCTGATGGCAATTGTTTGTTTACAGATTATTTATTTTCTTTGGCGCAATGTTTTTTTGTTTATATCATTGTGTGTGTCAGGTTCCTATAAGGTGTCAGGATGTCACTGTCTATTTCTCCATGGAGGAGTGGGAGTATTTAGAAGGACACAAGGATCTCTACAAGGACGTCATGATGGAGAATCAGCCGCCCCTCACATCACCGGGTAAGAGGAGACTTTATTGTAAAGGAGAGAGCAGTACGGAGGGTCCACCTAGATCCCCCATCATCTGATAAACACATAGAAACAATGGACCAGATTCAGGTAGCTCGGCGCATCTTTGTGCCCGCATAGCGCATCTCATATGCGCTTCGCTGACGTAACTCTGAGAGGCAAGAGCAGTATTCACAAAGCACTCGCTCCCAAACTTGCGCCAGCGTAACGTAAATTGGCCCCCTAATTCAAAGTAGGTTGAAGGAGGGCGTGATACATGTAAATGAACCGTGACCTCATGCAAATGAATGGCCGAACGAACGGCGCATGCGCGCGCATGCTCAGAATCACGTCGCATATACTCCCTAAGATACGACGGCTTAATGCCTACGACGTGAACCTACGCCCACCCTAATTCACGTACGACTTACGTAAATGACCTAAAATACGACGGCTGTTCCGACATCCATACCCTAACATGACTTACCCCTGCTTTATGTGGGATAACTTTGCGCCTTACGTAAACGGCGTAGACTACTGCAACGGGCGTAAGTACGTTTGTGAATCGGCGTATCTAGGTCATTTACATATTCGATGCGTAAATCAATGGAAGCGCCCCTTGCGGCCAGCGTAAATATGCACCCAAGATACGACGGCGTAGGAGACATACGTCGGTCGTATGAAGCCAAAATTCAGGCGTATCTTGTTTGCTAGATAAAGGCGCATAGATACGACGGCGCATCCATGGACTTACGTGGCGTATCAGAAGATACGTTGGCATAAGTCCTTTCTGAATCCAGGCCAATGTGTTCAGTCAGTGTGTGTGTTTCCTACAGATGGATCCAGTAATGGGAACTAGACATTTGTTTTCATCCAAATGCATTTTTTCAAATTTTGGGGATTTTCACGTTCTTTTAACAAATGATAACGAATGTGCAGATTCCAAAATCCGAAAGATCCGACATAAAAAATGCTTTATTTTCGTTTCATTGCGACAACAGTTCGATATAGATAGAAGATTCGACATGACGGTGACAATAGCGATCTGTGTCTATCGAATCTGAGGTTGAATGTGCCTAACCTAACTCTATTAGTCCAAGATTATTTTGACATAGAGAGAAAAGATTCGACTTTACAGAGACATGAAGATTCGACGAAGCTGCTAGAAACATACGATCGCCACGAGCGCACATTTATGGTCAAATGCTCCGCCCATAAGCTTTAGAAGAATTCTAATGTTGGTTGACTCGTAATTAATAATAAATATAATTATTACGAGTCATAGAACATTAGAATTCTACTATAACTTGTGGGCGGAGCATTCAACCGTAAATGTATGATTGCGGCGAATCTTCTTATTCCCTGTACACATGATCGGTTCATCCGATGAAAACGGTCTGATGGATTTTTTCATTAGATATCCGATGAAGCTGACTTTCATCAATCTTGCCTACACACCATCAGTTAAAAAAACAATCGTGTCAGAACGTGGTGACGTAAAACACAACGACGTGCTGAGAAAAATTAAGTTCAATGCTTCCGAGCATGCGTCGACTTGATTCTGAGCATGCGTTGATTTTTAACCGATGGATTTCCCCACAGACGATCGTTTTTTTTCTATCGTTTTTTTAACCATCAGATAATTTTAAAACAGGTTCTAAGTTTTTTCACTGATGGGAAAAAAAAACGATAAACAGACGGTTTTCATCAGACGAACCGATCGTGTGTACGTGGCATTAGAACATTCGACAGACACCATAAGCCTTCAATTGACAGAGTCGACCTTAAAGCGGAGTTCCACCCTAAAAATGAACTTTCTATTAACAGCTTGCCTTTAATGTAAAAAAAATATTTAAAAAAATGTTTTTACTCACTTCTATCTGGCTGTTACTAGGCAGTATTCGTAATCTGCCTAGTTCCTGGTTCTAGGTGGTTAAACTTCCTGTCCTAAGACCGTCATTGTCTCTTGGGAAATGATAACACTCATTTCCCAGGAGTCTCTGGGCATTACTGTGCCTAAAAATCGCCCAGCATGCACCTCTCCCTGAAAACCAGTAAAAAAAAGGAACTGGGCTTTACATGCCCACACATATGATGGATACGGCCACAACATGAGCTGGAGGATATAAGGCAAGTGTATGCAATGATTTCTGGAACGATTGGGGAGCTATTAATATGTTTTAGGGACTATTTATTGTGATTAATTTTAGCTTGGAAAAAAAAATAAAAAATATGCCTGGAACCAACGAAACAAAATAAATAAAAACTAATTTCGGAACTAACGAAATAATTAAATTTTTGGACGAAAATGAAATTCGCTAAACAAAATATTTCAATGTGCACATGTCTAATGGAAACCCACCAGAGAGATGTCCATGTCCTCTGTATTCCCAGTTTATATTTGCATTTTACTTCTATGTGTATAAAATTCATAGGATAAAGATATTGTACACCATATGAAAGATCCATCTCTATTCCTCAATATAATGTCATGTTCCCAACAAATGAGGAGGAGATACTGAGATTGCAGGCTTAGCTGGCTTAAATCAGGTTTGGTCTCCACCCAGAGACTGGCCACATTAATCACCTTGCAGGTGGACAGACAGACATGGAGAAGGCCATATGAAAGGTCCATCTCCATTCCTCAATATAATGTCATGTTCCCAACAAATGAGGAGGAGATACTGTACACCATATGAAAGGTCCATCTTCATTCCTCAATATAATGTCATGTTCCCAACAAATGAGGAGGAGATACTGAGATTGCATGGCTGGCTAAAATCAGGTTTGGTCTCCACCCAGAGACTGGCCACATTAATCACCTTGCAGGTGGACAGACAGACATGGAGAAGGCCATATGAAAGGTCCATCTCCATTCCTCAATATATGAAGTTTTTAGCTGTTCTTCAATTTGTGCCATTCTCAAATTTTCTTTTTTCAACAGATGGACACTGTGTTTGGAAGAATACCTTGGAGGGAGATTTTATTAAATGTCCAGATTATAATGTAAAAGATAATGACTCCGCACACAATTCTCCAGGAATTACTCAAATTACACAACAAAGACCTTATCATTTGGAGGGATCAATGGATCACTCTTTTCCTGAGAAATATTCTGATCAATTGCAAACTATGACTTCAATTATTTACCAGAGTTCCCACAGTACCGAGAGATTAACAGATCCATCAAATCCCAAGGAATCTTCTTTAAGGTATAAAGGAGTCCTCACAGACAAGAGATCGTTTTCATGTTTAGAGTGCGGGAAATGTTTCACTGAAAACAGAGCACTCCTTATACACCAGAGAAGTCACACGGGTGAGCGCCCCTATGCATGCTTGGAGTGCGGGAAATCTTTTGTTTATAATACAAACCTTCTTGTGCACCAGAGAATTCACACCGGGGAGCGTCCCTTTTCCTGCTCAGAGTGCGGGAAGTCTTTCACTGAGAAAAGCATACTGCTTACACACCAGAGAAGTCACACAGGTGAGCGTCCTTTCCCTTGTTTAGAGTGCGGGAAAGGTTTCCTTCAAAAAGGAGACCTTCGTAGACACCAGAGAAGTCACACGGGTGAGCGTCCGTATTCGTGTTCAGATTGCGGGAAATGTTACTCTCGGATAACAGAACTCCGTACCCATCAGAGAATTCACACAGGTGAATATCCTTTTTTATGCTCAGATTGCGGGAAGCGTTTCTCTAGGAAAGCAAGCTTTCTTTCACACCAGAGAGTTCACTCAGGGGAGCGACCATTTTCATGTTCACAGTGCGGGAAGAGTTTTACAGAGAGAGAAAAACTTCGTAGACACCAGAAAATTCACGTGGCTGAGCGTCCTTTTTCATGCTCTGACTGTGGGAAAGGTTTCATTGAGAAAGCAAAATTTCTTGCACACCAGAGAAGACACGTGGGTGAGCGTCCTTTTTTATGTCCGGAGTGCGGGAAATCATTTTTTGAAAAAAGAAGCCTTCTTTATCACCAGAGAACTCACACCCGTGAGGGCCCTGTGTATGTTGGGAGTGTGGGAAATGTTTTACATATAAAGGAAGTCTGATTAGACATCAAAGTACAAATTCCTGCTGAAGCTATTGTACAACGTGTACATTCACATATAATGGGTTTAACTGTTCAGTCCATACAGTGCCTGGAAAAAGTATTCATACCCCTTGGCATTTTGTCACGTTACATCCAAAAACATAAAATGTATTGAATTTTATGTAATTGACCAACACAAAGTGGCACATAATTGTGACGTGGAAGGAAAATGATAAATGATTTTCAAGATTTCTTTACAAATAAATCTGTAAAAAGTGTGGGGTACATTTGTATGGCGCCCCCCTGAGTCAATACTTTGTAGAACCCACTGCAATTACAGCTACAAGTCTTTTGGGGGATGTCTCTACCAGCTTTGCACATCTAGAGAGGGACATTTTTGCCCATTCTTTGTTGTAAAATATCTCAAGCTCTGTCAGATTGGATGGAGAGCGTCTGTGATCAGCAATTTTCAAGTCTTGCCACAGATTCTCAATTGGATTTAGGTCTGGACTGTGACTGGGCCATTCTAACACATGAATATGCTTTGATCAAAACCATTCCATTGTAGCTCTGGCTGTACGTTTAGGGTCGTTGTCCTGCTGGAAGGTGAACCTCCACCCCGGTCTCAAGTCTTACGCAGACTCTAACAGGTTTTCTTCTAAGGTTGCCCTGTATTTGGCTCCGTCCATCTTCCCATCAACTCTGAGCAGCTTCCCTGTCCCTGCTGAAGAAGTGCATCACCACTACATCATGCTGCCACCACCATGTTTCACAGTGGGGATTGTGTGTTCAGGGTGATGCGCAGTGTTAGTTTTCCCCCACACATAGCGTTTTGTTTTTAAGCCAAAAAGTACAATTTTGGTCTCATCTGACCAGAGCACCTTGTTTCACATGTTTGCTGTGTCCCCCACATGGCTTCTCACAAACTGAAAACGGCTTTCTTTCAACAATGGCTTTCTTCTTGCCACTCTTCCATAAAGGGCAGATTTGTGGAGAGCACGACTAATAGTTGTCCTGTGGACAGATTCTCCCACCTGAGCTGTGGATCTCTGCAGCTCCTCCAGAGTTACCATGGGCCTCTTGGCTGCTTCTCTGATGAATATTCTCCTTGCCCAGCCTGTCAGTTTAGGTGGACGGCCATGTCTTGGTAGGTTTGCAGTTGTGCCATACTCTTTCCATTTTCGGATAATGGATTGACAGAGCTCTGTGAGATGTTCAAAGCTTGGGATATTAATTATAACATAACCCTGCTTTAACCTTCTCCACAACTTTATTCCTGATCTGTCTGGTGTGTTCCTTGGTCTTCGTGATGCTGGTTGTTCACTAACAAACCTCTGGGGCCTTCACAGAACAGCTGTATTTATACTGAGATTAAATTACACACAGATGGACTCCATTTACAAATTAGGTGACTTCAGAAGGCAACTGGTTCCACTAGACTTTAGTTAAGGGTATCAGAGTGAAGGGGGATGAATACAAATGTACCTCACACTTTTCACATATTTATTTGTAAAAAAAAAAAAAAAAATGAAAACCATTTATTATTTTCCTTCCACTTCACAATTATGTGCCACTTTGTGTTGGTCTATTACATAAAAGCCCAATAAAGTACATGTACGTTTTTGGTTGTAACATGACAAAATGTGGAACATTTCAAGGGGTATGAATACTTTTTCAAGGCACGGTATATACTGTAGCTGTGTGATTAAAAATGTTTTCATTTTTAAAGGGGTACATTCTGGCTAAAGTCGTCATGTTTTAGCTATAGGTGGAGTTTGGTGGGCTGAGTCACCTGTGGACATCTTCTGTTTCTTGGAGACTCCATTTGTTAGGTCTGCATGTTAGGGTTCCGGCCTTCTTTTCCTGGAAACATCGGGGTGTCTTTTTTCTGTTTGCATCCTCCAAGATAATGAGCATAAATCCAGCAGAGGAGCGGGAGAAGCCATTCCAGGTATGCAGACCAGGGAACTCAAGATATATAAGCATACCAGGGAATTTTGTTAACCCCATAAGCCTCATGCCGCGTACACACGATCGTTTTTCGGCATGGAAAAAAACGTTGTTTTTCAGCATGCCCAAAAAACGAAGTTTTTCCAACTTCATCATTAAAAACATTGTTGCCCACACACCATCGTTTTTGAAAAATGATGAACAAAGCACGATGACGTACAACACGTACGATGGCACTCTGAAGGGGAAGTTCTATTCGCCTTTGGGCTGCTTTTAGCTGATTCCTTGTTAGTAAAAGACGAATCGCGCTTTTTTGTCTGTTACAGCGTGATGAATGTGCTTACTCCATTATGAACGGTAGTTTTACCTGAACGAGCGCTCCGTCTCATAACTTGCTTCTGGGCATGCGCGGGTTAAACGTCGTTTTTGTTCACACACGATCAATTTTTACAACCCGAAAAACAACATTTTTTAAAACTACGTTAAAAAATGCAGCATGTTCGAATTTTTTTTTGTCGTTTTTCAGAAGCCGAAAAACGATGTGAAGCCCACACACGATCATTTTAAATGACGTTTTTAAAAACGTCGTTTTTTTTCCATGCCGGAAAACGATCGTGTGTACGCAGCATTAGATTCTATTGGGTGGGGGGCAGTTCGGACCAATTCGGAGTTGGAAATTTTAGGGGGCAGGTTTTGCAGGGATTAGATTGTAATTGACAGAAATAAATTAGAAACGACTTTCAATTGGTACCAACAACCCACTTTATTTATTGAAATAATGTTCGTTTAGACTACCAATATATTCGATGTTTGGAAATGTCAAACAGTATTCTTAAACTTGTTTGTTTTCCTATTATTCGTAAAAAACATGTCTGATAATAAATAAAAGGCATCTGTCAGCGATCTTGTATAATACACACCAACACACTGTTCTTACGTACAACTCAATACATGGGAGATTGATTTACTAAAACTGGTGCACTAAGGCCTAGCTCGCAGTCTCCACTCTAATTCATCCCAAAGGTGTTCCATCAGGTTGAGGCCGGGACTCTGTGGAGGCCAGTCAAGTTCCTCCACCCCAAACTCGCTTATCCATGTCTTTATGGCCCTTGCTTTGTGCACTGGTGCGCAGTCATGTTGGAACAGGAAGGGGCCGTCCCCAAACGGTTCCCACAAAGTTGGGAGCATGAAATTGTCCAAAATGTCTTGGCATGCTGACGCCTTAAGAGTTCCCTTCACTGAGCCATGACTAAGCACTAACAGTGTGCGAAACGCGCCGGCTGTCCCTTCTTGTGACTGTATTTTTTGGATTTGCATGTTCCGTTTTTACGAATAAAAGACTACTTTTTTAAGTTTCCCTGGAGTGCGGCTGTCCATTCATCTCCATTGTTTGTATCATGCCTTGTGCATTGCCAGCACCTTGGACTCCTAAGAGGCTCCTCTAATTGTCTGCAGAGATCCACCTGGAGCGGTGATCCCTCTTTCCACTGGAACTGAGGGGCCAAGCCCAACCCCTGAGGAGCCAAGCCCACACCATAATCCCCCCTCCACCAAATGATTTGGACCAGTGCACAAAGCAAGGTCCATAAAGACATGGATGAGGGAGATTGGGGTGGAGGAACTTGACTGGCCTGCACCTCAACCCGATAGAACACCTTTGGGATGAATTAGAGCGGAGACTGTGAGCCAGGTTTTTTCGTCCAACATCAGTGTCTGACCTAACCTATGTGCTTCTTGAAGAATGGTGAAACATTCCCATAGACACCCTCCTAAACCTTGTGGACAGCCTTCCCAGGAGAATTGAAGCTGCAAAGGGTGGGCAAACTCAATATTGAACCCTACAGACTAAGACTAGGATGCCATTAAAGTTCATCTGTGTGTAAAGGCAGGCTTCCCAATACTTTTGGCGATATAGTGTATATAGGTTGCGCTGGAATGAAGGGCTTAAGAGTTCCCTTCACTGGAACTAAGGGGCCAAGCCCAACCCCTGAAAAACAACCCCACACTACAATCACCCCTCCACCAAATGATTTGAAGGGGTGGCCCAATACTTTTGCCAATATAGTGTGGATTAGAGAATTTGGGGTGGAGGAAATTGACTGGCCTGCACAGAGTCCTGACCTCAATCCTGTAGCACACCTTTGGGATGAGTTAGAGCTGAGACCTTCTCGTCCACATCAGTGCCTGACCTCACAAATGCATTTCTGAAAAAATGGTCAAACGTTCCCATAGACACACACCAAATGCTGCGTACATACGACCTTGGATGGTTTTTCCGACGGAATTCTGCTCAAGCTTGGCTTGCATTTTCTTGTGAAAAAAAGCTTGGCTTGCATACACACAGTCACACAAAAGTTCTCTAAACTTTCAACCGTCAAGAACGCGATGACGTACAACACTACGACGAGGCGAGAAAATGAAGTTCAATGTTTCTTGAGCATGAGCCGAATTGTTTCCGAGCATGCGTTGGAATTTTGCGCGTCGGAATTGCTACAGACTAATGGATTTTCCTATAGGAATTTTTTCCGTTGGAAAAATTGAGAACCAGCTCTCAATCTTGTTGACGGAAATTCCGACAGCAAAAGTCCGATGTAGCTTACACACGGTCAGAATTTTCGTTCAAAAGCTCACATCAGACTTTTGCTGTCGGAATTTACGATCGTGTGTATGGGGCATAAACCTTGTGGACGGCCTTCCCAGAAGAGTTGAAGCTGTTATAGCTGCAAAGGGTGGGCCAACTCAATATTGAACCCTACGGACTAAGACTGGTACACACGATCAGATTGTTGGTCAACGGAGCTTTATACTTTTGTCAAAAAAGCATGTGCCTGGATATTGTCTTGCATACTAACGGCACACAATTGTCGGCCAACAAACACGAACGTAGTGATGTACTACGAGGAATTTTAGCTCCTGAGCGCCACCCTTAGGGCACCTTCTGCTAATTTCGTGTTTGGTGAGCATTGATTCCGAACATGTGTAGTTGTACTTTCAACTTTTGTGTGATGGATTTGTGTACTGACCATCAGAAAATCTGACAACAGACCGTTGTCCGCAGAAAATTTATTAGCATGTCATCAATATTTGTTGGCCGAAAGTTGGACAACAATTGTCTGAAGGAGCGTACTAACCGGATTTTAGGCCAACAGTCTGTCAACAGACAATCCCCTGCCATCAATCTGATCCTGTGTACGGGGCATTAGACTGGGATGCTATTAAAGTTCATGTGCGTGTAAAGGAATCGCCACCTAGCGGCCGGCCTAGAATTGCAGCCTAAGATCCGACGGTGTAAATCAATTACACCTGTCGGATCTTAGGGCTATCTATGCGGAACTGATTCTATGAATCAGCCGCATAGATACAACAAGCGTATCTCAGAGATACGACGGCGTATCAGGAGATACCCTGTTGTATCTCTTCTGTGAATCTGGCCCACTGTGTATGTGTATGTAGCGCCTGTGTACTTATCAGTACAGGTGCTATGTTAAATTTAGTGGGATGAGAGACTTACTTGCTCTCATCCACGTTGATTCATTTAAATTTGGCTGTCGCCAGCCCTGAACTGCCCTTGGGTGTCATTCTGTGCTCCAGAGATGCCGTTTCATCTCTGGATGACAGGTGGCACCAAAGGGGTCCAGGCGGAGCCGCTTCTTCCCAGCAGCCAATTAGAGGAGTTTTCCCTCGCAGAGCATGCTGGGAAGGGGTATTTCTGTGGCGGAGGCCATTGCTCGGGGTTCTTTGCGGGTTCCTGGTTCCAGGTGCGGCACCCACCTTTAGGGTGTGCGCACATCACGGGCCCCGGCGATATGGCCTACCAGGCCGGGGCGCACATGCTACGCGGAGTTCCTGACTCTGGGCCCTCATGGCCCGGAGCAACTGATGCTGCAAAGGGGCCCCAGTGATTGACTGGGTTCCCCATCCCTCACCAAGAAGATCCCAAGCGAGTTGTGCTGTTCGATGGGGAGTCGGTCTGAGGTGAACCCGGAGGCAGGTGATCCAACAGGGCTTAGACGAACCATTGGGGATCTGGGTGGCCGGACACTGACAGGTTGTATGCTGCAAACTGTCAGTCGGTGACTCAGGGACAAGAAGTCTGCCTGAGGGAGATTCAGGTTGATCATTAACGGGGAGGATTCGCTCTACAGTTCACGCTCTTGATACACTGGGCCTGTGGCAGAGACCCGTCCCTCCCCAGAAAGCTCTAAGTGACACTCTGGCTGCCAGAAATTATTGGAGGCAGGACTGCTTCTTCTATCCATAGCCTGAATCTGTGAAGTTTATTCTCTTTTCACCAATCTATACTATCTACCTCAAGCTGACTGTTGGTCATGTTAGACCAGAAATAAAGCATTGAAAACGTCAACCAACAGTCTGGACATTCCGTTACTGCTCTCATCACCATCATTACCCCTAAACACATCACAGAGGTAACTTAAATACGCCGATCCCAAATATAACCAGCGGCTCCTTCGGGGGTAGCGTTACATGTGTGTATATATATATGTGTTGATGGCACCAGCGTCTAAAACAATACCACACTGATACATAGATGAGATATACGAGTGTGTAGTCATGCAATATCATAGGAGAATGGACTGGGAGGCCAAAATTTAAATCCCACCGTTGGCTGCAGTTTTAAAATTTTCCACATGGTGGTGATTTCACATACAGTACTTTGAATGCACAAACAGGAAGTCTCTATGCCGCCTACAGACAGGAACTTCCAGGTTAGAGGTGATTTGGGAGGAAGTAGAAAGGAGACATTGCTGGAACTGGCAGCAGAGGAGGTAATAAGATATTATTTTATAATTACACCCAGTAACCTCCCGCCATGTCCGTCCTCTGCCTACATAGTCACTGTGATGTCTGTTATGATTAAAGACTGGATACATCCTAAATATAGAGCCATTTATCCAACTGTCCATCCAGAGCCTCTGGTTTATAGACTGGATACATCCTAAATATAGAGCCATTTATCCAACTGTCCATCCAGAGCCTCTGGTTTATAGACTAGATACATCCTAAATGTAGAGCCATTTATACAGTCCAGATAATTCTCAGGTTATTATCTGTCTACCGAGAGTAGAGTCTTGTATAGGTCACATGACCAACTCAAGAAAGATGGATGGGGACCGGAGTCACACAAGTGAGAGGATATTGGACCTCACCATGGAGATCATCTACCTGCTGATCGGAGAGGTGAGGAGGATTCTGGTAGGGTCCTTTGACTTCATAGACATGCCTAGAAAGGTGAAGAGAATTCTAGAAAATATTAGTGATAATTGCTACTTTCTCTCTTGATACAGGATTATAAAGTAGTGAAGAAAACATCTGGGGATCCATTAACACCCAGCAGCCGTCTTCACAGGACATCACCCATCACAGCTCCTCCACCTCACTGCCTGACAACAGAGGTAACTAGTACCAAGATTCTAGAAGTCACCAACAAGATCATTGGTCTGCTGACAGGAGAGGTGAGCGGTGCCGGGAATTCTGGGACATTATCCAGTAAGAGACAAGGGATGTGTCTGGATGGTGACTGTATCATTGTGTGTGTCAGGTTCCTATAAGGTGTCAGGATGTCACTGTCTATTTCTCCATGGAGGAGTGGGAGTATTTAGAAGGACACAAGGATCTCTACAAGGACGTCATGATGGAGAATCAGCCGCCCCTCACATCACCGGGTAAGAGGAGACTTTATTGTAAAGGATCCCCCATCATCTGATAAACACATAGAAAACACATAGAAAACACATAGAAACATAGAAACATAGGCCCAGATTCACAGAGAGCGGGCGCACATTACGCCGCCGTAGCGCAAATAATATACGCTACGCCGACGCAGCGCAGAGAGGCAAGCATGGAATTCACAAAGCCAGTGCTCCCAAAACTGCGCTGGGTTTTGAAGGCGTAAGTCGGCGTAGGTGGAAGTGGGCGTGAGCCATGCAAATGATGCGTGACCCCATGCAAATGATGGGCCGAGACGCATCCCTCTGCGCATGCTCATAACCACGTCGGAACAACTGCCTAAACTGCCTACGGCGTGACCGTAACCTACACCCAGCCAGACACACGTCCAACGTAAACAACGTAAAATATGCCAGGCTTGAGTTCCCTGGTGCAGACCTTTGCATATCTGCTGCTGGGTTGCACCTCCTTGATGGGGCTTAATTTTACGCCGGACGTACAACTTACGCGCACATCGTGTAGCCTGCGTTGGGCGCACGTACGTTCGTGAATCGCCGTATTTCCCTCATATGCATATTTGAATAGAAAATCAATGGGAGCGCCACATGCGTCCAGCCTAAATGTGCACCCACGCTACGCCGGCAAGTTACGTCGGCTGGATGAAGCCTATTTTTAGGCGCATTTTGGTTTGTGGGTCCGGCGCACAGATACGACCGTGCACATTTGCACTTACGTCTGCGTATCTTGTTTTATGTCGGCGTAAGTGCTTTGTGAATCCGGGCCATAGTATTCAGTCAGTGTGTGTGTTTCCTACAGATGGATCCAGTAATGGGAACCCAATAGAGAGATGTCCCCGTCCTCTGTATTCCTGGGATTCCACACAAGAAGGTCACACCATTCCTCACCATCATCAGGTAGGTGGGACTGAACATGTAGACTTAAAAATGTGTTGTAATCGATTGTTCCATTCAAATGCATTGTGTCATTTTTGGGGTTTAGGATGTAAAACTGACAGATAGCAAATTTAAGGTAGAAGAGGAAGAAGAAGGGACAATGGTGAGTGGAGCTCAGCAGTCTGTAGAAGGGCAGGAGATGATTATGAGATATCCCTGTCCTCTGTATTCCCGGGATTCCCCACATGAAGATAACACCATCCTTCACCATCATCAGGCAAGTGGAACAGAGCATAGAGACCTAAATGTGTATTTCATGGAAGATGTCATTCTTCTATGTAATCTCTTGTTCATTTTTAAAAATGTATTCTGCCATCTTGGAAGTTTAGGTTGTAGAACTGAAGGACATCAAAGTTGAGATTAAAGAGGAAGAAGAAGAGACGTTGATGAGTGGAGATCAGCAGTCTATGGAGGAGGGGGAGATGATTATGAAAAGTAAACAGGAGGAATCTTCTCTACATATGGACACAAGTAAGTAATAAACACTAAATGCAGAAATTGTTTGCATTTTTATTTTACTTCTACGAGTTAAAAGTAGGCATTTACATTGGTACATGAGCTGACTTATGCCGAGTCCGCCCAGAGACTGGCCACATTAATCACCTTGCAGGTGGACAGACAGAAATGGAGAAGGCCATATGAAAGGTCCATCTCCATTCCTCAATATAACGTCATGTTCCCAACAAATGAGGTGCAGATACTGTACACCATATTAATAACTTCAGCCCCAGAGGATTTGGCTGGCCAAAGACCAGAGCACTTTTTGCCATTCGGCACTGTGTCCCTTTAACTGACAATTGCGCGGTCGTGCGACGTGGCTCCTAAACAAAATTGGCGTCCTTTTTTTCCCCACAAATAGAGCTTTCTTTTGCTGGTATTTGATCACCTCTGTGGTTTTTATTTTTTGCGCCATTAACAAAAAGCAACATTTTTGAAAAAAAAAAGCAATATTTTTTACTTTTTGCTATAATAAATATCCCACAAAAAAGATATACATTTTTTTCTCAGTTTAGGCTGATACGTATTCTTCTACATATTTTTGGTAAAAAAAAAAAAAAAAACGCAATAAGCGTATATTCATTGGTTTGCGGCGGCGGTTAA
The DNA here is from genome assembly GCF_905171775.1 of Rana temporaria. NCBI lineage: Eukaryota > Metazoa > Chordata > Amphibia > Anura > Ranidae > Rana > Rana temporaria. Next base: position 175,003,312 of record NC_053496.1, read on the forward strand.
TGATGGGATATGGGGTTCCAGCACCTTGTACCTCTGGACCCCTTTACATTACACAGCATCCTGCACCTCTGGACCCCTTTACATTACACAGCACCCTGCACCTCTGGACCCCTTTACATTACACAGCACCCTGCACCTCTGGACCCCTTTACATTACACAATCCCCCACAGTTTGTTACACAGACACCCCCCTAACAGTTCTGGACCCCCTGCATGTTACACTGGGAGAAGACGTGACATGCGGGCCGCCGCGGCCCACCAGGCATATGCCCGGTATGCCCTATGGCCAGTCTGGGCCTGGTGCTCGACCAACATATACGACTTCTGAATGCAGGGCATGAATCGTTTTTATATTTATTTATTTACAACTTGCTTTCCAACAGATGTAAATATCTCAGACGGACATCCCATGATATCTCCAGATTATAATGCGGACGATAATGACATTGCTCAATATTCTTCAGAAGTAAAGTCCACTTCTCCAGTTACATATCACAGACCTTCTAGAATGGTGAAACCAACGGATTCCTCTATTCTTGAGGAATCTTCTAATACGAATTCAGATCACAATCTCCAATCCCAGAGTATCGATAGACCAACAGATCCGACTAATCCCAAGAAATCTTCTGTTGGCCACGATGGAGTTCACACAGGAAAGCGTTCAATGTCCTGCCCGGTGTGTGGGAAATCTTTTAGTGACAACAGAAACCTTCTTAGACACCAGAGAAGCCACACAGGAGAGCGTCCCTATTCTTGTTCACAGTGCGGAAAATGTTTCATTCACAAAGCAGACCTTCTTAGACACCAGAGAATTCACACGGGCGAACGTCCTTTCTTATGCTCAGAGTGCGGAAAACGATTCATACACAAAACGCACCTTTATACGCACCAGAGAATTCACACGGGCGAACGTCCTTTTTCCTGCTCAGAGTGCGGAAAGTGTTTCACTGGGAAAAGCGTACTTCTTACGCATCAGAGAATTCACACCGGCGAGCGCCCTTTTTCCTGTCCCGACTGCGGGAAGTCTTTCACTGAGAAAAGTGTGCTTCTAACACACCAGAGAAGCCACACGGGCGAGCGCCCTTTCCCTTGTTTAGAGTGCGGAAAATGTTTTCTTCAAAAAGGAGACCTTCGTAGACATCAGAGAACTCACACAGGGGAGCGACCGTATTCCTGTCCGGAGTGCGGGAAGTCTTACTCTCGGAAAGCAGAACTCCGGATACACCAGAGAATCCACACAGGCGATTATCCCTTTTTGTGTACGGTTTGCGGGAAAAGTTTTAATTACAAAGAAAAACTCCGCAGACACCAGAAAACTCACACCGGCGAGCGTCCTTTTTCGTGCCCCGACTGTGGGAAATGTTTTATTGAGAAAGGAAAGCTTGTTGCACACCAGAGGAGACACACGGGTGAACGTCCTTATTCGTGTTCCGAGTGCGGGAAATCTTTTTACGAGAAAAGGAACGTTCTTAATCACCAGAGAACTCACGCTGGTGAAAGTGCGGGAAATGTTTCACGCCCAAAGCAAACATGATACAAGAACGTGTACCTGCTTAAGCGGTTGACAACTGTTGGGTGGAATTTAATCAGTGGAACTGTATAGTACCTCCAACTAGACATGTGCACTGCCGACAAATTCTTTTTTTTTTTTTCATTTTCGTTTTCTTATTTTTTTTATGCTTTATTCGGAAATTCAAAAATGTGGAATTCGAAAATTCAGAAATTTGGAATTCGAAAAATTCGGGGAGTTCAGAAATTGTGGAGATGGATTATGGTGTGAGGTTGTTTTTTTTTACGGTTGGGTTTGGCCCCTTAGTTCCAGTGAGGCGTCACCATTCCAAGACATTTTGGACAACTTCATGCTCCCAACTTTGTGGGAACAGTTTGGGGTTAGCCCTTCATTTTCCAATATGACTACACACCAGTGCAAAAAGCAAGGTCCATAAAGACATGGATGAGCCAGTCTGGGGTGGAGATACTTGACTTGCCTGACCTCAACATGATAGAACACCTGGGATGAATTAGAGTGCAGACTGTGAGCCAGGACTTATTGTCCAACATCAGTGCCTGACCTCACAAATGCGCTTCTGGAAGAATGGTCAATTATTCCCATAGACACTCCTAAACCTTGTGGACGGCCTTCCCAGAAGAGTTGAAACTGTTATAGGTGCAAAGGACGAGGCCAACTCAATATTGAACCATACGGACTAAGACTGGGATGCCATTAAAGTTCATGTGCGTGTAAAGGCAGGTATCACAATACTTTTGGTAATATTGTGTATGTGTGCGTATGTATGTATATATAGATATATATATCTATATATACACTGTACATGAATATAAATAAAAAGATTGCAATGTTCTTCCCGGTCATCTCAAAAGAAATGAAAGGAAACAGTTTGGTCATTAACGACAAAGAACAATTTGACTTTCAGGCCCCATACACACCTAGCATAGAGGGAGCGCAAGTTTTTCGGCCGGTTTTCCCTACAACATGCATAGGGCAGCCTGTTGATTTCAATGGGCTTGCTGAAGTCCAACAAATGAAACACAGTAGCTCATTGGGCATTTTGGTGTGTTGCAGTTTGCATGTTTTTTAATGAATTTGTTGGGCATTTTTTTGCACGCAGCAAAATATGCATTTGCTTCCAGGTTTGAGGGTGCCGTTGAAGTAATTCTAAAGGGTAACATTTAAAAAAAAGAAATAAATAACAAACATGTCATACTTACCTGCTTTGTGTAATGGTTTTGAACAGAACAGTCCCAATACTCTTCTTCTCGGTTCCCCCGCTGACAGTCCTAGCTCCACCCCCCCTGCTGAGTACCCCCAATACCAAACCTTTTGTTATGGGGGCACCCAAGCAGGCTCGCTCCCGAGCCACACTCCTGTGAATGGTCATTGTCCATACACACAGAGTGCGGTTTGGCCCCACCCCTCCTGCTCTCTCCTCCTTGGCTCACTGCCTGTGATTGAGATCAAGAGGAGCTGATGGCTCCCTTTGCTGTGTGAGCCAATGAGGAGAGAGAGACCCTGGAGAGCAGCTACTCTCACGCTGTCAGAAACCATGAATCAAACCCAGTTCAGGAACCGGATCGGATAGTCCGTCAAGCCAAATGTCAGAGAGCCAGAGATAAACGTAGTAGAACAGCAAGCAGGATCTGAAGCCAGAAGGAACGTCAGCCAAGCAAGTTTTCAACAGGAACGCAGGAGATAGTCTCTGTGATGTTGACCAAGGCGAAGGCAGAGATCAACTGAGCTGGAAGGCTTAAGTAGGCAGGACTGATGAGCAGGATAATCTAAAGGGGAGTCACTGTGAAGAAATAGGAGCTGGCAATTAGCTCAGCTCAGAGAAGGAAAGGCTGAGCCCAACCCTGACACACGCACATCACTAGATCGAGATGGGGCTCAGGTAAGTATATGGGGGGTTGCGGGGGGGGGAGCTTCACCCAGAAGGTTTTTTACCTTCATGCATAGAATTCTGCCTTTAGAACCACTTTAACAATTAAGGACAACGAAAGCACAACTTGTTAATTTTAGGTATATAAAAAGGTGGCCACTATACAATCTGATTGTACAAGCTCTGTACAAATGTCTTTTAGATTTACCGAAACAATATAATTGGAGGATACACCATCTATCCAATCACTTTGTATCCAATCAGGCAAGCCCTTGCACTACATAGTTGATGGTAGATCTAAAGGAGATTGTACCAAACAGATGTTATGTGATCACTCAGCTCCTGCACACTCTGCCAAATGAACAATGTATGCAAGAGGAAGGTATTGTACAATCAGATTGTATAGTGTATGGTGAGCTTTACAGACTTCCAGGGGTGTATTTTCTCTGTTTTCAATGCTACAGCTCTGCTCCACATAGGATGTTATGTGATCACTCAGCTCCTGCACACTCTGCCCAATGAACAATCTATGCAAGAAAAAGATAAGCTACACAATGAGGAAGACACTGGCTGTGTATTTAGGGAAAACGATGCACACCGACATTGCCTGTGTTGGAAAAGCATGGGACTACTGAGGTGGGTGGGAGAAATCTCCTGGAGGGGGAGAGCAGGTGCATGGCACTTGTTAATGAGCCGCTGAACTGCTTTCTGACTCTTAACAGTTTGCATGCCTCACATGCCTGGGCATGTTCCAGAAAGTAATGGAGGAGTTATCTAAAGAACAAACTGGAGGCTGAGGAAAAGCCTGCCCTAGAATATATAGAAAGTGTTTTCTTTTCCTGCAACAGAGGTACATTAATGTCATATTTGTATGCTTGAATTTAGAAAAAAGAAAACAAAAAAGGGAATACATTTTAAAAACACCCCCAATTCTGTTCTGGGACAGTGAATGTTCACACTCCGTGGTAAGGGTTAAAGGGGTTGTAAAGGAACTTTTTTTTTTCCTAAATAGCTTCCTTTACTTTAGTGTAGTCCTCCTTCCATTACCTCATCCTTCGATTTTGCCTTTAAATGTCCTTATTTCTTCTGAGAAATCCTCACTTCCTGTTCTTCTGTCTGTAACTCCACGCAGTAATGCAAGGCTTTCTCCCTGGTGTGGAGTGTCATCCTCGCCCCCCTCCCTTGGACAACAGGAGAGTCAGGATGCTCTCTACGTTGCAGATAGAAAAAGGAGCTGTGTGTTAGTGGGCTCACCTCTGCATACTCTATCCCCCCTTCAGTCCATCATGAATGCTGCAGCCAGACTCATCCACCTTACCCACCGCTCTGTCTCTGCTACTCCTCTCTGTCAATCCCTCCACTGGCTTCCGCTCACCCAACAAATTAAATTCAAAATACTAACAACTACCTACAAAGCCATCCACAACTCTGCCCCCAGCTACATCACTGACCTAGTCTCAAAATACCAACCTAATCATTCTCCTCATTCTTCTTAAGACCTTAGACCTGAACGTGACCAGGAACACCTCGATGTACATTTCATCTATTGATGTTGTCAGATTGATTGATGGAGGAGAGCTGTCGGAGAATGTAGTGTGGATTGTGGAGGAGAGCTGTCCGAAAAGAAAGTGTGGATGGTGGAGGAGGGCTGTCGGAGAATGTAGTGTGGATGGTAAAGGAGCGCTGTCGGAGAATGTAGTGTGGATGGTGGAGGAGATCTGTCGGAGAATGTAGTGTGGATGGTGGAGGAGATCTGTCGGAGAATGTAGTGTGGATGGTAGAGGAGTACTGTCGGAGAATGTAGTGTGGATGGAGGGAGGAGAGCTGTCGGAGAATGTAGTGTGGATGGTGGGAGGAGAGCTGTTGGAGAATGTAGTGTGGATGGTGGAGGAGAATGTAGTGTGGATGGAGGGAGGAGAGCTGTTGGAGAATGTAGTGTGGATGGTGGAGGAGAATGTAGTGTGGATGGAGGGAGGAGAGCTGTCGGAGAATGTAGTGTGGATGGTGGGAGGAGAGCTGTTGGAGAATGTAGTGTGGATGGTGGAGGAGAATGTAGTGTGGATAGTGGAGGAGAGCTGTCGGAGAATGTAGTGTGGATGGTGGAGGAGAGCTTTCAGAGAATGTAGTGTGGATGGTGGGAGGAGAGCTGTCGGAGAATGTAGTGTGGATGGTGAAGGAGAGCTGTCGGAGAATGTAGTGTGGAAGGTGGAAGAGAGCTGTCGGAGAATGTAGTGTGGATGGTGGGGGGAGAGCTGTCGGAGCATGTAGTGTGGAAGGTGGGGGAGAGCTGTAGAAGAATGTAGTGTGGAAGGTGGGGGAGAGCTGTAGAAGAATGTAGTGTGGACGGTGGAGTAGAGCTGTCGGAGAATGTAGTGTGGATGGTGGGAGGAGAGCTGTCGGAGAATGTAGTGTGGATGGTGGGAGGAGAGCTGTCGGAGAATGTAGTGTGGATGGTGGGAGGAGAGCTGTCGAGAATGTAGTGTGGATGGTGGGAGGAGAGCTGTCGGAGAATGTAGTGTGGATGGTGGGGGGAGAGCTGTAGAAGAATGTAGTGTGGATGGTGGAGGAGAGCTGTCGGAGAATGTAGTGTGAATGGTGGGAGGAGAGCTGTCGGAGAATGTAGTGTGGAAGGTGGGGGAGAGCTGTAGAAGAATCTAGTGTGGACGGTGGAGTAGAGCTGTCGGAGAATGTAGTGTGGATGGTGGAGGAGAGCTGTCGGAGAATGTAGTGTGGATGGTGGGGGAGAGCTGTCGGAGAATGTAGTGTGGATGGTGGGGGAGAGCTGTAGAAGAATGTAGTGTGGATGGTGGAGGAGAGCTGTCGGAGAATGTAGTGTGGATGGTGGAGGAGAGCTGTCGGAGAATGTAGTGTGGACGGTGGAGTAGAGCTGTCGGAGAATGTAGTGTGGATGGTGGAGAAGGTTTTCATAGAATGTTGTGTGGATAGATAGGGGGGAAACTGCCAGAGAAAATATTGTGAACAATGGGTGGACATCAGACACTGTAGGGTGGATAGTAAAGTAATGAGAAAGGGAGGAACTATAGACACTGATGTCTGTGGATAATGTTTGTGCTACATTGCAGGTTTTCGCCAGAAGCACTGAAATCTGAGATCTCCTACCACATTCATGATTGGTAATGGAATACTCCCGCAGTAGAAGTGAAAGTTACAATGTCTATTTAGAACAATCAGAAGGACGAAATGAGCGGGTTTTGTGAGTACCAGGAATATAAGAATCATTGTGTGCTACAAGCTGCTGGTCAGGGCTGTTCACTCAAATCTGAGCTCTATGCAATACTTACAGGAAACAACTGGTAGAATCTCTACATACAATACTTACATTATTTTTATTTTGCAAGTGTCTTTTTAAGAATATTACATATATAACACCACTTTCCTTGTACAGTTACTCTAATTTTGAATTTTACTAATAATATTAAGGTAATATACAATATATATATATATATATATATATATATATATATATATATATATATATATATATATATATATATATATATATATATATATATATATATATTCTTAAACAGTTTCAACTGAGAAATAAAATACGCAATAAAATTACAGAATGCACTTTAAGGAAACTAAAATAGTGAAAAATAATGTTAGCTGCAATTTCTATATTCTATACAAGACGGTGATTTCACTAACGATGAGCGGACCACACAGACAGGAAGTGATATAAGGCGTAGACAGGAAGTGATGTAGACATATAAACAAGAAGTTCCGGGTGAGAGGTGAGTTGGGAGGAAGTAGAGAGGAGACATTGCTGGGACTGGCAGCAGAGGAGGTAATAAGATATTATTTTATATTTACATCCAGTAACGCCTCCCCCCTCGTTGTGTCCGTCCTCTTCCTCCATAATCACTGTGATGTCTTTTATCGCCAATAGGTGATGATATTCACCTATAATATATAGAGGGTTACAAAGGGGCGGACTGACAACTCATGGGGCCCCTGGGCAATACAAAAGACTATGGGGCCCCTGGGCTTACAGATGGCCACCACGCCAGGAGGCAGTGCAGAGGCGGGGCAGCTAAAATCTCGGGATTTTTACATCAGAAGCATATTGGTTTCAGACATATCAGGGACAGATGTAAAAAAAACTGATTTTTACATACTGTCCCTGGTTTTACTGAGCCTGGTGGGGCCCCCTAGTGACATGGGGCCCTCGGGCAGTGCCCGAGTGACTCAATGGTCAGTCTGCCCCTGGGGTTACATTATGTATTCAAATACATTCAGCCATTGTTTTTTTTTTGTGCAGATACATCTTAAATATAGAGCCATTTATCCAAATTTTTTGGTGGGCATTAAAAAAACCTGAGGCTGTTGGGCCTCAAATTCTACAGTATCATCGTCAATCACCTAGACTATCAATAGATTCAAAGTGATTTTCTTTTAGACCTCCATCTACCAAGACAGTCTCCTCTCTACAAGATGTAAGCTGTTGCTTAGTGATCTTTTGGCCGACTGTCCATCCAGAGCCTCTGGTTTATAGACCGGATATACCCTAAATATAGAACCATTTATTCAACTGTCCATCCAGAGCCTCTGGTTTATAGACCAGATACATCCTAAATATAGAACCATTTATTCAACTGTCCATGTAGAGCCTCTGGTTTATAGACCAGATACATCTTAAATATAGAGCCATTTATCCACGTTTTCCGTGGTCATTCTAAAAAACCTGAGGTGAGCCTCGAATTTTAGAGTATCATCATTGTCAATCACCTGGATTATTCATGGATTCAAAGTGATCTTCTTTCAGACCTCCAGCTACCAAGACAGTCTCCTCTCTACAGGATGCAAGTTGTTGCTTGGGGTTCTTTTGGCCAACTGTCCATCGAGAACTTCTGGTTTATAGACCAGATACATCCTAAATATAGAGCCATTTAGCCAACTGTCCATTGAGAACCTCTGGTTTATAGATCAAATACATCCTACATATAGAACCATTTATCCAACTAGACTGCAGAGCCCCTGTTCTATGTTACGGAGAAGGGGGAAGTGTCTGTAGTCTTGGCTGGTTGTTGTTGTGAGGGAGAGCTGTTTCCCTGCTACAGAGAGTGTGTTACTGGTAGGATCTTCAGGTGGAAATGAAGGAGTCTCCTAGGTGTCAGAACGCTGGAGGAACTCTGTGCAGACATTATTAATCCCAGTACAGTCCAGATAATTTTCAGTTTATTATCCGTCTACAGAGAGGAGAGTCCCGTATATGTCACATGACCACATCAATGAAGATGAACGAAATGCAAAGGCACGTGACTGATAGGATGTTAGATCTCACCCTGGAAATCATTTACCTGCTGACCGGAGAGGTGAGGAGGATTCTGGAAGGTCACATGACATTAGATTTTTTTTCTGTAGTTAAAATACAGAGATGTTGGGGACAGGTCTGGGAAATGTGTTGTGATAGTTGTAACTTTTTCTCTTTACACAGGATTATACAGTGGTCAAGAAAATATCTGGTGGTGATCCATTAACACCCAGCAGCCGTCTTCCCAGGACATCCCCCATCACAGTGCCTCCACCTCACTGCCGGACAACAGAGGTAACCAGTGCCAAGAAGATTCTAGAAGTCATCAACAAGATCACTGAGCTGCTGACAGGAGAGGTGAGCGGTTGCGGGAATTCTGGGACATTATCCAGTAACAGACAAGGGATGTGTCTGGATGGTGACTGTATCATTGTGTGTGTCAGGTTCCTATAAGGTGTCAGGATGTCACTGTCTATTTCTCCATGGAGGAGTGGGAGTATTTAGAAGGACACAAGGATCTCTACAAGGATGTCATGATGGAGAATCAGCCACCCCTCACATCACCGGGTAAGGGGAGACTTTATTGTAAAGAAGAGAGCAGTACGGAGGGTCCACCTAGATCCCCCATCATCTGACTCCATGATCTGACCGCCCTTACGTGTTGCGTCCAATCAAGCATTTTATTATCCTTTGTTTATTAAGAGGTCTATAAGCAGTGCTTTGTATTCAGTTAGTGTGTGTGTTTTCTACAGATGGATCCAGTAATGGGAACCCACCAGAGAGATGTCCCCGTCCTCTGTATTCCCGGGATTCTACACAGGAGGGTCACACCATCCCTCACCATCATCAGGTAGATGGTACTAAGCAAGTACAACTAGAAATCCATTCTAAGATATGAGAGGACATTATTCTATGTAATCTCTTGTTCCTTTTTACAAATGTATTTTATCGACTTTGTGGTTTAGGGTGAAGAACTTAAAGACATGAAAGTTGAGATTAAAGATGAAGAAGAAGAAGAGATGTTGGTGAGTGGAGATCAGCAGTCTATGGAGGAGGGGGAGATGATTATGAAAAGTAAACAGGAGGAATCTTCTCTACATATGGACACAAGTAAGTCATAAACAGATGTAGATGTAAAATAGATGTAGAAGTTCACATTTTTATTTTACTTCTAGGAGTATAAAGTATGTATTTAAAAAAATGTCATATGTTATTGTAAAAAAAAAAAACACATGTTAACAAAAGACAAATGCCCATCACGTTCAACCAACCTGAAAAAAAAATCCAAATCCTGCATTTGATCCAGATAAAGGCCGAAACTCTGATAAAGCTTGACCCAATTTGCTCCAACAAGGACTAAATAATTTCTTCCTAATACCAGAAGGTATAATTCCCCTGATCAATATTCCACTATGGTTTTTTCTTAGAAATGTTATGAATTGTTAATATTTATTAACACACACACACACCTAAAACATTTTTTGTATTAATATTTTGAGTCCTGTAGACTATTTCTCATGCCCAAAGCTTTTGCAGCAACGAACCCTTTCTTTATTTGGAGGTTAAAACTTCTTCCTCTAGTTACATGTCAATTGTTCTTTTCCTAATCGAGAACTTGACATTCTTCAGTATGGGCGAGATTAGGAAATCTTAACTTCTAACAGGAAGAAAATGTAATCGTTGTACCAACACCACCACCAACAAATAGGTGGAGGACAACTAAGGAGGAGATAGTGTACACCATATGAAAGGTCCATCTCCGTTCCTCAATATAATGTCATGTTCTCAACAAATGAGGAGGAGATACTGTACACCATATGAAAGGTCCATCTTCATTCCTCAATATAACGTCATGTTCCCCACAAATGAGGAGCAGATACTGTACACCAGGGGTGCCCAACCTTTTGAAGAGCGAGGGCCACTTAAGCAACTTGGTAACCAGTCGAGGGCCACAATGAGCGTAGCGGGCGGATGACAGGTCGCGGCTTCTCTATAGGCCCTACTATCCGCCCAGATGAAAGGAGATGAATTCTCTTCTGTTTTTCGGATTGGAGGTAGGCGGGGCGTAAACGGACATCAGTCGCTCTATAGAGGTGAATTAAGGGTCCCATTTGGTCGGGCCAATCATGTGAAAAGGGCCTAAGACTGCTTTCACACTGATGTGCTGCGGTTTACCCACAGCATAGTGCACCTGTGTCTATACTGCGGGTTAGCTGAACTTTGCCATAGACTCCACCTGTGGCAAAAGCCAGCGCTGTAGAGGAAGCATCGGCTTGTGGGGCTCTGCTCTGCAGCCACTTTCTTCCTCTACCACCAGCTTCATTCACAACACTGATGCTGTGGTATGGCAGGTCGGCAACCTGCGATCTGGGCTTGCCAACCCCCCATTCCAGAGAAGGAGGTCGCGGGCCACATCAGAGGGCTTCTCGGGCCACATGTGGCCCCCGGGCCACTGGTTGGCCATCCCTGCTGTACACCATATGAAAGGTTAATCTCGATTACTTAATATAAGGTCATGTTCCCAACAAATGAGGAGGAGATACCATATGAAAGGTGAACTAAATGGCAGAAGAATACTTATTTATTAAAAAAAATTCTCTCCAACAGATGGAAGCCACATCTGGAATACCATGGACAGACCTCTATTAATCACAGACTTATCTGGAGAACCTTGCCATTTGGAGACATCAATGGATCCCTCTAAATTTGAGGAATCTTTGGGCCAATCACATTTTGTTACTCCAGATGTCCATCTGAGATCTCAAAGTGCAGAAAGAACATTGGATCCATCTAATTCCAATGAATCTTTAAATTCTGAAGATCCCACAAGAGAGGTTCCAATGTCGAGTTTGGTGTGTGGGAACACAGCAGTTGTTACGCATGAGAAAAGTAACTCAATTGAGCGTCCGTTTTTATGTTCAGAGTGCGGGAAGGGTTTTGTTCAGCACGCAGTCCTTGTAAGACACAAGCGAATTCACACGGGTGAGCGTCCTTATTCATGCTTGGAGTGCGGGAAATGTTTCATTGAGAAAAGAGACCTCACTGTACACCAGAGAAGTCACACGGGTGAGCGTCCGTTTACTTGTTCCGAGTGTGGGAAATGTTTTACTGAGAAAGGACACCTTATTAGACACCAGAGAATTCACACGGGTGAGCGCCCTTATCCGTGCCCGCAGTGCGGGAAATGTTTCGCTGAGAAAAGAGACCTTATTATACACCAGCGAAGTCACACGGGCGAGCGTCCTTTTTCCTGTGTAGAGTGCGGGAAGTGTTTTCCTGAAAAAGTAAGCCTTATTAGACACCAGAGAACTCACACGGGTGAGCACCCTTTTTCATGTTCAGAGTGCGGGAAATGTTTTTCTGTGAAAGGACAACTTATTGTGCACCAGAGAATTCACACTGGCGAGCGCCCTTTTGTCTGTTCGGAGTGCGGAAAAAGTTTTACTCAGAAAAGTGTGCTCCTTACACACCAGAGTATTCACACGGGTGAAAATTCTTTTTCATGTTCAGAGTGCGGGAAATGTTTCTCTAGGAAAGGAAATCTGTCTGCGCACCAGAAAATTCACAGTCAGGATTGCCCTTTTTCATGTTTAGCGTGCGGGAAATGTTTCAGTCAGAAAAGACACCTTATTAGGCACCAGAAAAGTCACACAGGCGAGCGTCCTTTTCCTTGTTTAGAGTGCGGAAAAGGTTTTACAGAGAAAAGAGACCTTATTAGACACCAGATCATTCACACGGGGGAGCGTCCTTTTTCTTGTTCAGAGTGCGGGAAATGTTTTACTCAGAAAAGTATACTTCTTAGACACCAGCGTACTCATATGGGTGAAAAATCTTTTCCATGTTCAGAGTGTGGGAAATGTTTCTCTAGGAAAGGAAGTCTGGTTGGACACCAGAAAGTTCACACTCGGGATCGCCCTTTTTCATGTTGAGAGTGCGGGAAATGTTTTACACAAAATTTGAATCTCAATAATGCAATTGCTCAGTCAGTAGAACTGTGTAACGGAAAATTAGTTTATAAAGGGAATATCCTATCAAAAGGTCTCATGAGCTGAATCACCATAAGCACAGTAAATACACGGCAAAATCACGGGCATTTTCGGCAGCCATTATCGGCACCTTTTTTGGGGTTTTCAGCATAACGATAAAAAACCCTGTTTTTGTAGTTCAGAAATAAAAGTAAAGAGACACAATAATAACAGATACAGTGCCTTGAAAAAGCATTCATACCCCTTGAACTTTTCCACATTTTTGTCATGTTACAACCAAAAACATAAATGTATTTTATTGGGATTTTATGTGATAGACCAACACAAAGTGGCACATAATTGTGAAGTGGAAGGAAAATGATAAACGGTTTTAATTTTTTTTTTTTCGGTCAGTTTAGGTGGACGGCCATGCCTTGGTAGGTTTGCAGTTGTGCCATACTCTTTCCATTTTCCGATGATGGATTGAACAGAGCTCCGTGGGATTTTCAAAGCTTGGGATATTTTTTTTTATAACCTAACCCTGCTTTAAACTTCTCCACAACTTTATCCCTGGCCTGTCTGGTGTGTTCCTTGGCCTTCATGATGCTGTTTGTTCACTACGATTCTCTAACCAACCTCTGAGGGCTTCACAGAACAGCTGTATTTACACTGAGATTAAATAACACACAGATGGACTCTATTTAGTATTTAGGTGACTTCTAAAGGCAATTGGTTCCACTAGATTTTAGTTAGGGGTATCAGAGTAAAGGGGGCTGAATACAAATGCCCCCCCCCCCCCACACTTTTCACATATTTATTTGTAAAACATTTAAAAAACATTTATCAATTTCCTTCCACTTCACAATTATGTGTCACTTTGTGTTGGTCTATCACAGGGGTCTCCAAACATTCTACAAAGGGCCGGTTTATTGTCCTTCAGACTCTTGGAGGGCCGGACTTTGGCCAGCGGGAGTAAACATTTTCCTGGCATCATTGTTAGTAAACATCTGGTATTAGGGGGAGGAATAGTGCCCCATTGCTGGTATCGTAGGGAGTAATAGTGCTCTGTTAGTTGTGTCGGTGGGAGAAATGGTGCTCCATTGTCGGTGTCAGATGGCAGAATAGTGTCTCGTATCAGTGGGAGGGATAGTGCCCCAAGGGCCGGATAAAGGCAAGCAAAGGGCCGCATCCGGCCCGTGGACCGCAGTTTGGAGACCACTGGTCTATCACATAAAATCCCAATAAAATGCATTTACGTTATTGGTTGTAAAATGACAAAATTTGGACAATTTCAAGGGGTATGAATACTTTTTCAAGGCACTGTACGTGGGCAGCATACTGGGCATTGCGATAATGCCGCGTACACACGATCGGATTTTCCGTCCAAAAGCTCACACCGGACTTTTCTTGTCGGAATTTCCAATCGCGTGTACGCGGCATAACACATTATCAACAATGACGATACATGGGGCCACAAATCAGCAAGTATGTTTTAATACAGAACAAGAAACAAGCAATGGTGGTAATTCACAGATCAGAAAATGCAGAAACAACAACTGGAGCTCGGTCTGCCTATTATTTTTGTATTCTACCGAATAACCCGTATATATGACTGTAGCCTACTGAATGCAGAAGGGATCGATGTTAAAAAAAAAAAAAAAATGCACTAACCATGGGTGCTCAACCTGTAGCCCCTTCAGCTGTTGCAGAACTACAAGCCCCATCATGCCTCTGCCTTTGGGAGTCATGCTTGTAACTGTCATGCCGCGTACACACGGTCGTTTTTTTGTGATGAAATAAAACGAAGTTTTTTATCATAAAAAAAACAAAGTTTTTCTAACTTCATCATAAAAAACGACGTTGCCCACACACCATCGTTTTCTGAAAATGCTCTAGCAAAGCGTGGTTACGTACAACACGTACGACGGCACTCTGTTCCATTCAAGCTCCCGTCTCATAACTTGCTTCTGAGCATGGGCGGGTTTAAAACGTTGTTTAAAACGTCGTTTTAGCCCACACACGATCATTTTTTATGACACAAAAAACGACATTTTGAAAAACGACATAAAAAATTGAAGCATGTTCGAATTTTATTTTGGTCGTTTTTTAGAAGACAAAAAACGATGTGAAGCCCACACACGATCATTTTAAATGACGTTTTTAAAAACGTTGTTTTATTTCATCACAAAAAACGACCGTGTGTACGCGGCATAAGCCTTGTAGGGATTTGTAGTTCTGCAGCAGCTGGAGGGCCACAGGTGGAGCACCCATAGAATCCTATCAGTATTTGAACTGTTGCCTCGGTGGTAAGTGAAGGAACCACTTACGCTAAACATCGATGAAGTAAGGCCTCTTACATTGGTGGTTAAATTGGATGTAAACCCGATTTTCTTTTTTTTTTCTTTGATGTCACAATGTAGAGTTAGGCCGCGTACACACAATCGGTCAAAACCGATGAAAATGGACTGAAGGACCGTTTTCATCGGTCCAAACCGATCGTGTGTGGGCCCCATCGGTCAGTTAACCTTCGGTCAAAAAAATGAGAACTTGCATTAAAATTTAACCGATGGACACCTAACCGATAGGTCAAAAACGATCGTTAGTATGCAAAAGCATCGGTTAAAAACCTGCTCATGCTCAGAATCAAGTCGACGCATGCTTGGAAGCATTGAACTTCGTTTTTTTCAGCACGTCAGTTATGTTACTCTACCTGGTTAAAGAGGACCCATGTCCATCCCCAGCAGATTTCTAACCCCAGCCCCTAATTACTATACCCCTCCAGACTGTCCCTTTTTGTTTTTTCTTACTTCTAATTCTTTACCCACCTAGTTTGCTCTTCTAACAAAATGAGAACATATTTGGGGGGGTTCTCTTTGGATAATAGGGTGAACACAGATTATAGGCATGGCACATCTACTCCCAGAACACTATTGTATTGTACCCTGAATGTGTGTGAACGCTCTCCTTGACTGACATTGTGCATGCTGTCATGTATGCTTACTAATCTTTAAATAAAAACGTCTTTTATGGTTGAACTTGACGGACTTGTGTCTTTTTCAACCTGACTAACTATGTAACTATGTATTGAAACTGACGAATATTTACTCCAGCACTGCAGAACTCATGTATAGAGTGTTAAAATATTGTAAGTAAGTATCCCGAGTGTCTCCGAGTGCCTCCAGCGCCCCCACACCTCTGGCCACATGCGGCACTGCATGCACCGGCGCCCCTGCACCTCTGGCCACATACAGTACTGTATAGACCAGCAGTGGCTGTATAACGGATTATCTGAGTTTCCCTTAACTCTAAGGCCCCATACACACGAGAGGATTTATCCGCGGATACGGTCCAGCGGACCGTTTCCACGGATAAATCCTCTCAAAGATTTCCGCAGATTTCGATGCGATGGAGTGTACACACCATCGCATTGAATTCCGCGCGGAAATCCTCTGGCGATGACGTGTCGCGCCGTCGCCGCGATTATGACGCGGCGACGGGCGCGACGCTGTCATATAAGGAATTTCACGCATGCGTCAAATCATTACGACGCGTGCGGGGAATCCCTTTGGACGAATGGATCCGGTAAGTCTGTACAGACGAGCGGATCCATCCGTTGGAATGGATTCCAGCAGATGGATTTGTTGTGCATGTCAGCAAATATCCGATCTGCTGGAATCCATCCCAGAGGAGATTTCTCCGCGGAAACAGATCCGCTGGCGTGTACACACCATAGGATCTATCCGCAGAAACCCATTTGCTGGGATTTATCTGCGGATGGATTCTATCGTGTGTACGGGGCCTAAGGCTTCATTTCCATGGACGTTTTTACAGCCACTTTTTTTAGCCTTTTTTACAGCTTAAAAACGCCTGTCCATGTTTTTTTTTATAAATTTTTATTAATTTTTTTTGAGCTGGAGCTCAAAAACGCCGCGTTTTTTTTGCAGCTTAAAAATGGCTCAGCCATCTACAGTTAAAAAACATCATGGTGGACATGAGGCCATAGACTAACATGGAGAGCCATTTTTAACCACTTGCTTACTGGGCACATAAACCCCCTTCGTTCCCAGGCGAAATTTCAGCTTCCGGCACTGCGTCGCTTTAACTGACAATTGCGCGGTCGTGCGACGTGGCTCCCGAACAAAATTAACGTCCTTTTTTCCCCACAAATAGAGCTTTTTTTTGGTGGTATTTGATCACCTCTGCGGTTTTTATTTTTTGCGCTATAAACAAAAAAAAAGCGACAATTTAAAAAAATATATATTGTTTTTTTTAATTGTTGCTATAATAAATCTCTCATTTTTTTAAAAAAAAAACTATTTTTTTCTCAGTTAAGGCCGATACGTATTTTTCGACGTATTTTTGTAAAAAAAAAAAAAAAAAATAATCGCAATAAGCGACTGGTTTGCGCAAAAGTTATAGTGCCTACGAAATGGGGGATAGATTTATGTTTTTTTTTGTTTTATTTTTTTTTTACTAGTAATGGCGGCGATTTGCGATTTTTTTTGTCAGGGCTGCAATATTGCGACGGACGTATCGGACACTTTTGACACAATTTTGGGACCATTCACATTTATACAGCGATCAGTGCTATAAAAATGCACTAATTACTGTATAAATGTGACTGGCAGTGAAGGGGTTAACACTAGGGGGTGAGGAAGGGGTTAAATATGTTTCCCTACATAGTGTTCTTACTGTGTGGGGGGAGGGGGGTGACTGGGGGAGGTGACCGATGCTGTGTCCCTATGTAAAGGGACACAGATCGGTCTCCTCTCTCCCTCACAGCACGTGGAGCTCTGTGTTTACACACAGAGCTCCACGTCCTGCTGTGTTACCGGCTGTGTTCCCGACGATCGCGAGTGTCTGGCGGACATCGCGGCCGCCAGGCACTCGCATCGGCTCCCGAGCGATGCGCCGGGCACGTTGTTTCCCCGCTGCGCGCCCCCAGCGGCGCGCACAGGGAACAACAACAGCAGGACGTCTATGGACGTCCACCCGGCACTTGAGAGCCGCGCTGTGGACGTCTTTCGACCATAGCGCGGATCTCAAGTGGTTAAGCTGCAAAAAATGCTCAGAAAAGTGGCTGTAAAAACGTTATGGAAATGAAGCCTTATGGGTAAACTCGCTTTGATATACGAGTGCTTTGGATTACAAGCATGCTTCTGGAACTAATTATGCTCGGAATTCAAGGTATTACTGTATAAAATTACCACACTTTTTTTCTATACTTTCCATATAAATACAATTGAACACTACTCTTAGAAAGTAACATCTTAATCATTCACATTTCAAATATTTTTATTTTTATTTTATTTTTTTGAGCTGGAGCTCAAAAACGCCGCGTTTTTTTTTTTTACAGCTTAAAAATAGCTCAGCCATCTACAGTTAAAAAACATCATGGTGGGCATGAGGCCATAGACTAACATGGAGAGCCGTTTTTAAGCTGCAAAAAGCACATTTCAAATAAGAATAAGTCGAGTTAATGAGGGCAGAAATTAGCATCATGACATCTTTTTCACAGGTTTGCGATCACTAAAAATATAAAACGACATTGCGATCACTTACATGAGCATTTGATGCTTGTGCAGTAAAACAAATAGGATCTTCACCCTCCAGAATTGTATCCCTCATCTTCACCCCCCTCCTGTCCTTTATGTAAATAGAAAGCTTTTTTTCCTTTTTATATACCTTTTTTTTATAAAATTGTCTGGCCCTTTCCCAAACAGGCCTATCACTCTTCCTTATCGGCAGCCATCTTACCTCAGACAAGCAGTCCTTAAGTTCTTTCATGAGGGGATGATGGTAAATTGAAGAAGATACAGAAAGGAGTTGTTTTTAGTATATTTTTCTATTTAGTGATGGAGGGGCTTCACATACTGGAGGCTCCAATAGGTTTCCACAGGAAGAGGTTTGAGGAGATGTCACTCACCTCACAGAGCTGTTGCCTCAGGGATTCCCGCCTTCCAGCTCCTCTCCTGGGATTGGCTGGGGGGGTAGTTGTCTCTCAGTTCACCTCACATCCAATGAGAACAACTGTTCTGTTTCCGCATCCCAGATCCTCCTTTGGGATTGGCTTGGAGTAGTTCTCTTTCAGTTTACCTCACAGCCACCACATAAAGCTGTTGCCTTAGAAGTTCCCATTTTCCAGCTCCTATCCTGGGATTGGCTGGGGGTAGTTTTCTCTAAGTTCACCTTACAGCCAATGTGCACAGCTGTTACCTCAGAAGTTCCTGCCTTCCAGCACCTCTCCTGGGATTGGCTGGGGGTAGTTGTCTATAAGTTCACCTTACAGCCAATGCGCACAGCTATTACCTCAGGAGTTCCCGCCTACCCAGATCCTCCTCTGGGATGGCCTTGGAGTAGTTGTCTTTCAGTTTACCTCACAGCCAATGCACATAGCTGTTACCTTAGAAGTCCCCCCCCCCCTCCAGCTCATCTCCTGGGATGGGCTGAGAGGACACTTGGAGCTGTGTACACAGGCACAAATGTCAGGACACAGAAACCAGGATATTTTTGGATTTTATCATCTCTACAAAAATGGAACTCTATTCAGACCTGATAGATAGATAGACTATATTGTCAAAATATTGGGACACGCACATGAACTTTAATGACATCCCAGTCTTGAGTTGGCCCACCCTTTGCAGCTATAACAGCTTCAACTCTTCTGGGAAGGCTGTCCTCAAGGTTTAGGGGTGTTTCTATGGGAATGTTTGACCATTCTTCCAGAAGCACGTTTGTGAGATCAGGTACCGATGTTGAACGAGAAGGCCTGGACCACAGTCTCCGCTCTAATTCATCCCAGGTGTTCTATCGGGTTGAGGTCAGGACTCTGTGCAGGCCAGTCAAGTTCCTCCACCCCAAACTCGCTCATCCATGTCTTTATGGACCATGCTTTGTGCACTGGTGTGCAGTCATGTTGGAACAGGAAGTTCCAACATGTGGGTGATAGGGTGACCACATTTCAAAACTACCATTCAGGGACACCCTCCCTTCCCAAAAATCAACTTGTGCTGTAACGAATCACAGCACAGTGATTGGACACAAGAGGCGGGATTTATGATTTCTCCAATCACAAGCAGGGGGCAGAGATTGTGCTCCTCCAGGCATTCCCGGCCAGGGCAAGTACTGTCAGTGAGCAAAGCGGTGATGTGGTGCACTTTTTTGGCAGCATCAGATTGGCCCGGGCGGTGGCTGTGTCAGTTTCATTCCAGGACACTGTATTGCCCTGGAATGAATGTGCCCGGGACAGACCTGCAAAATGCGGGACTGTCCCGGGCAATCCGGGACACGTGGTCACCCTAGTGGGTGACAATCACTGCAAAATCTCACCGTGGTTGGGGTGCCATGCCGTGCGCCGCTAAATTGTTCGGGTTTTGCTTGAAGAAAAGGTGGCAACCCTACTCCCGTGGGAGTCATGCCCCTTCGCGTCACCCCCCCCCCCCCTCCCTCGCTGTCTTCTGTTCCTAGGAGAGAGCGGGGACCAGTGATGGCACGTATGCGCAGTAGGGACCCGGGCAGTGAAGCCGCAAGGCTTCACTTCCTGATTCCCTCACTGAGCGATGGCGGCGGCAGCATCCCGGGACCGACTTCGCGGGCACGCGGAAGACAGGTTAGTGTTCATTTTTTAGTCAGCAGCTGCAGTATTTGTAGCTGCTGGCTTTTAAAATAAATTTTTCGGGGGGTCCTCCGCTTTAACACATAATGTCAGTGGCAGTTTTTACATTTTCCACAAGGTGGTGATCTCTGCAGATAGAAAACGTTGTAGACCGCATACAGGAAGTGATGTCAGGCACAGACAGGAAGTGATGTCAGGTACAGACAGGAAGTGATGTAGAGGAACAAACAGGAAGTGTTGGATGACAATTTTGAGGAAGTAGAGAGGAGACATTGCTGGAACTGACAGCAGAGAAGGTAATAAGATATTATTTTATACTTACTATAGGAAAAGTGCCACATCATATAACTAGGTATTTGCAAACAATATAAATATAAATCATCACACATTAGGGTTGCCACCTGTCCGTTTTTGACCCGGACAGTCCGGGTTTGGACACATGTGCCCGGTTTTCAAGCCGCCTGAAACCCGGGCACATATAACCGGGGCAACCCGATTCCCGCGACCGCCATCAGTATTACAGGGTCAGTAATGCCTGTGCGCTCCGCATCCGAGCCGGGCTCAGCGGCGAGCGGCAGGCATACCTATTCAGCCTGTGATTGGCTGAATAGGTCACTTGCGGGCGGCGCACATGAGATACGAGGGTCCGTGATTGGAGCGGGGCTGGAGTTTGACTGTGGTTGATCGCGGCCGCCCATAGTCCCGCCCCTTGCCTGGCGTGTGCTCCGATATGTCTCCTAACTGAGGTATCTTTTTCATCTGCCCTTCTCTGTCAGCTTACTCAGCTACTCCACCCCCCCTCTGTCAGACAACCCCCGTCAGCTACCCCTGTTCCCGAGTCCTGTCTCACGCTGTGAGTCTCCTAACTTAGGTCGCTCTCATCTGCTCTGTCAGCGGCAGTCAGCCCCCTTCCTGTCAATCACCCCCCTCCTCCTCTCTGTAACCCCCCTCCTCCTCTGTCACCCCCTCCTCCTCTGTCACCCCCCCTCTCTGTAACCCCCCTCCTCCTCTCTGTAACCCCCTCCTACTCTGTCACCCCCTCCTCATCTGTAACCCCCCTCCTGCTCTATCACTCACCCCCCCTCTCTGTAACCCCCCTCCTCCTCTCTGTGACCCCCCTCCTACTCTCTGTCACCCCCCTCCTCCTCTGTCACCCCCCTCCTCCTCTGTAACCCCCCCTCCTCCTTTGTCACCCCCTCCTCCTCCGTCACCCCTCCTCTCTGTAACCCCCCTCCTCCTCTGTCACCCCCCCTCTCTGTAACCCCCCTCCTCCTATGTCACCCCTCCTCCTCTGTCACCCTCCCTCCTCCTCTGTCACCCCCTTCTCCTCTCTGTAACCCCCATCCTCCTCTGTCACCCCCCTCCTCCTCTTTCACCCCCTTCTACTGTGTCACCCCCCCTCCTCCTTTCTGTCACCCCCCTCCCTCCTTTCTGTCACCCCCCCTCCTCCTCTGTCACTCACCCCCCCTCTCTCCTCTCTGTAACCCCCCTCCTCCTCTCTGTAACCCCCTCCTCCTCTGTCACCCCCTCCCTCCTTTCTGTCACCCCCTCCCTCCTTTCTGTCACCCGCCTCCTCTGTAACCCCCTTCCTCCTCTCTGTAACCCCCTTCCTCCTCTCTGTCACCCCCCTCCCTCCTTTCTGTCACCCCCCTTCTTCCTCTCTGTCACCTCCCTTCCTCCCCTCTGTCACCCCCCTTCCTCCTCTCGTTCACCCCCCTTCCTCCTCTCGGTCACCCCCACTCCTCCTCTCGGTCACCCCCACTCTCTGTCAGCTACCCCCAAACAACATGCATCCCCTTCTTCCTCCGCTCCAGCGGGGCTAATATCCTGCAGCTGGGTCATACAGCACTGTCTGTGCTCTCTCTCCCACCCAGCCGCCGGCGCCACCAGAGACAGTGAATGGAGGGCCACTGGACTGGGATGCTTTTGCAGGAGAAAGCATGATAGTACAGATTGTGCCCCCTAACAGGTTCACACACACACATCTTTGCAGTGGCTCCTGGAAGGTAAGGTTTTTTTTTGTTGTCCCGCTTTAATGGAGGTTTCTATTGGGGGGGGGGGGGCACAGGCACTGTCTGATACTTAATCTGTTATTTCCTTCTCTATTTGTGGGGTGCCTGTGGATTACTTTGAATTTTTTGGGGCTTTTTTTTGTAATTAAAAGGAGCTTGAAAGGGTTGCAGAATGCACAGTGCCACTTTGTAAAGTTTGGATGGGGTTGGGTTCAGTAGAGCGGATTCAGGTTTTTGGATGGAGGTACAATGCTGCTGACACCATCCACTGCCCTACTGACACCATCCACTGCCCTACTGACACCATCCACTGCTCTACTGACACCATCCACTGCTCTACTGACACCGCCCTCTGCCCTACTGACACCGTCCACTGCCCTACTTACACCATCCACTGCCCTACTTACACCATCCACTGCCCTACTACTCCCATTACTACTCTCTTTGAGTTAACCCACAAGGTGTCCCAGGTATTTATCAATCCTATAGTATGTACTACAAAAAAATTGGCGTGCGCCGCAAAAGTGTTCGGGTTTGGCTTGCAGAAAAGGTGGCAACCCTATCACACATGCTCTTCCACTAATTACTAATATCATTTGAAACAGAACACATTAAAGTGGAGCTAGGATAGTCTCAGCAGGGGACCCGTGAGCAGATGCCCTGCTAAATCGGAGCTGAATGGGATGGGTGTCAGCTTTTTGACATCTGTGCCTGTCCAGTCTGTGCCCAGCAGACCCGTGACAGCTCTAAGGGCAGACAGGTGTCCATTTACATCAGACTATTATTATTATACAGGATTTATATAGCGCCAACAATTTATTCAAGCTTTACAATCGCATACAGCACGTCACGATTATTACGAAAGTAGCCGAACGTCGGCTTCTTTCGGCTACTCGTGACGCGATGTATGCGACCGTCGGAAGCCTGTCAATCAAATAGGAACGCCCAGTCCCGAAGACCCATACCCGGAAGAGGCGGAGAAGATCTATCTCTAAAACGGTAAATACTGCTTCGATTTAAAAAAAAACACCCGATTCCCCTTGACAAAATGAGCCTCAATCTAATGTTAAAAATTGTTTTTCAGGTGAACTCCCGCTTTGAGCACTTAACCCCCGGACCATATTGCTGGTCAAAGACCAGAGTACTTTTTGTGATTTGGCACTGCGTCGCTTTAACTGACAATTGCGCGGTTGTGCGACGTGGCTCCCAAACAAAATTGGTGTCCTTTTTTCCCCACAAATAGAGCTTTCTTTTGGTGGTATTTGATCACCTCTGCTGTTTTAATTTTTGCGCTATAAACAAAAATAGTGCGACAATTTTGAAAAAAATGAATATTGTTTACTTTTTGCTATAATAAATATCCCCCAAAAATAAATTAAAAAAAAATGTTTTTCCTCAGTTTAGGCCGATATGTATTCTTCTACATATTTTTTGTAAAAAAAAAATCGCAATAGTCGTTTATTGATTGGTTTGCGCAAAAGTTATAGCATTTACAAAATAGGGGGTAGTTTTATGGCATTTTTATTAATATTTTTTTTTACTAGTAATGGCGGCGATCAGCGTTTTTTTTTCGGTACTGCGACATTATGGCGGACACTTCGGACACTTTTGACACATTTTTGGGACCATTGACATTTTTATAGCGATCAGTGCTATAAAAATGCATTGGATTACTATAAAAATGCCCCTTTCAGTGAAGGGGTTAAGTATGTTCCCTGGGTGTGTTCTAACTGTAGGGGGGGTGGCCTCACTAGGGCAAATGACTGATCTTCTGTTCATACATTGTATGAACAGAAGATCAGCATTTCTCTCCCTGACAGGACCGGGAGCTGTGTGTTTACACACACAGCTACCGGTCCCCACTCTTCAACGAGCGATCGTGTGTGCCCGGCGGCGATCGCGCCCGCCGGGCACGGAAGTCGGGGGAGACTGTGCGAGAGCCGACGTATAGCTACGGGCTCTCGCGCAGGGGAGCCGACCTGCCGCCGTAAAACGACGGCGGCTGGTCGGCAAGCTGTTAAATTTGAGATCTGGGGGAAAAAAAAACTCAGATCTTATGTTTACACTAAAATGCAATAAAAAATAAGAAAAAATAAATTAAAATTAAATGTAATTTTTTTTTTGAAAAAAAAAATTGATTCCTTTATGATCATTGTGTGGAAGTGACGGTTGACGTCGCTTCCGCCATCCAATGGTGTGGAGCCGAGCGGGGGCCATCTTTCCCTCACTCTGCATCCAGCCTGTGAGGGAAGAGGACTCTCGATTGTCTCCGCCGCTAGCGATACCTCCAGTGTGCGGTCGTGGGGGGGGGGGGGCCTCGCCTGTCCCGGAGAAAAGGGGCGAATTCGCCGCCAAGACCACTTTTATCTGAAAGCAGACCACCCGCTGTTGAAGAGGATACTGGGATTTTGGCAGCTAGCTGCTGCCATAACGACGGTACTTAAAGCGGGAGTTCTGCTGGAAAACGTTTTTTTTTAAAGAAGTTTTTGTAACACTGATGGTACAACGAAAATTGTACTCACCAGTCTCCTGCTTGCAGCCGCTACGAAGACGATTTCCCCCAAAAGAATATTTTATAAAAATCGATGATGGACATTGCCATCTTGACTGCGGGCACTCTGAAGCCCTCCTGAAGCCCTTCCGGGATGCGGTGATTGTATCAGGCGCACGCACAGTGTGACGGCGAGCAGCGCCGTCAACACTGCGCCGTTGCTAGGACAACGGCCGGCAGCGTCCTGAAAAGGACACTCCCCGCTGTGACTAGCAGACAAGTTACTAGTCACGTGTGACCCGCGAGATATCGCGGGATTTTCTAACACGGCGCGTCTCCTGGGATTCTCAGGACTAACTCCCAGGAGACATAGCGCTGGTGGGGATTGAAAGCCACGCCCACTCCCGCGGGGAAAAGTGAGTGACAGCTCACTAAAGGCCCTCGTTCAAAGGTAAGGAGGCCGATTAAAAAAAAAAAAAAACGGATGCAGAGCGTACTGTGGAAGCTGGTTTGAAACAAGAAAAAGTTGCCAATTAGGGTGAACTACCGCTTTAACATCAAATTAGCGACATAAATCCATCATTGCACGACACTAATTTTATTATATTTATAATAAAAATAATGGAATTATCAAATACATATTTAAGTAAACAAAAGTTTTATTTTGGGGAAAAAACAAACGTTTTTTTAGATTTTTAGGATGCCGGGCTGTTTTGTTCCGGGATGTACATTTTCATGGCGAAAAACGAAACTGAAAACCATACTTCTTCATATTTTCCCTCGGAACGAGAAACTAATAAGGCTTTGGCTACAGAATATGAATTTTCAAGATTATGAGATCGAGTATCTGGTACCACACATAGCAAAATGCGTCAGTGGAAAATATAGAGTTTGTTCGGATCATTTCACAGCTGATGACTATGAAGTGCGAGGAACAGGAAAAGGACTCTGTTTAAGATGCGATGCTATACCTACACTTCAGATGCCGCCAGCCTTAGAACCATCAATTGAGGAACTTAGCGACCATTCTTATTACAAGCGACAGAATTTAATAAAGGAAACATCAGAGGGGGAAATAAAGAGCGAGGAGTCATCAGTGTCTCCTCAAATTTCTGAATCCTCAAGTCATTTTTACGGTCCGATGTCTCCTGATTCACCAGAGCCAGAACCATTCTCATCTTCAGAGATGATTTTTGATGAAATATC
The DNA here is from genome assembly GCF_905171775.1 of Rana temporaria. NCBI lineage: Eukaryota > Metazoa > Chordata > Amphibia > Anura > Ranidae > Rana > Rana temporaria. The sequence continues at coordinate 175,029,277 of NC_053496.1, forward strand.
GCCTAACGATCTGGAATCGCGACAGATGCTGGCAGAGGAGATTGAACTTTGTACTTCAGATGTTTTGATGGAAAGTTTACTTAATATGCCTGCAAAAAAGAAGAAAAAATTATCTTCTACAAAACGCACAATGTCAAGAGGTACAAACACAATACATTTTCCGGGACAGAAAGTTAAACCGGTACAGATTTATAGACCGTATGCCTACAAAGATAAAAATGTACAAGTGTCCATTACAAAAAATAACAGTTCCATCGCCGTTCAGTGTGACTTGGTTAGACTTCCTCCATTAATGTTATGGACTAAATCCACACCTAGGAAACCTGAGCAATTGCCTATCAATGCCGAGCCATTATTACAGTTTTCCTTTTGTGAAGTTGATATTCCTAGTACATCCCAAGGGAACATGTTACCTGAACTGGTTGTCGCTGAGGAAGGAAAAACTCGAACAACAACTTATTATTCTGGAGGTTCAGGTTCAATACCTTCAAGGTCTTCTGAAGTTGAAGCCAATGGAACACCGGAAAAGATATCACAAAATGAAAGTTACCTTCGAAGCATTAAAGAGGAGGAAGGACATTTGAAAGAAACACAGGTAGGTTTTCTCATTGCACACTGAAGCTGCCTGATTCTACAACTTCAAAACTATCTTCAGCTTTGCCTCATCCCGGACTATGCCCATATATCGCGTTTCACCATAGATGTAGATTAAGCCCAGGAATGGGTGAAGCGTGTTAGAGGGGCGTGGGTCCGGGAGGAGTAAAATTTGAAGCCTGTTTCTCCAGTTCATTACTTTGGAGGTTCCGTTTCGATACCTTCAAGGTCTTCTGAAGTTAAAGCCAATGCAACCCCGGAAAAGATATTACAAGATGAAAGTTACAATTCAAGTGATAAAGAGGAGGAAGAATATTTGAAAGAAATGCCGGTAGGTTTTCTCATTGGCAACAAACAGAAGATAGCAGCGCACACTGAAGCTGCCCGATTCTAAGACTTCTAAACAGGCTTTAGCTTTTCCTCCTCCCGGACCATGCCCCATAACGCGTTTCACCTTAGAAGTAGATTAAGCACAGGAGTTGGTGGAATGTGTTAGAGGGACCAGAAGGAGGAAAAGCTGAAGGCTGTTTCTTCAGTTTATTATTCTGAAGGTTCAATTCTGATACCTTCAAGGTCTTCTGACGTTGAAGTGAATGAAACTCCGGAAAAGTAATTAAAAGATGAAAGTTACCGTCCAGGCTTTAAAAAGGAGAAAGAATGTTTGAAAGAAATGCAGGTAGGTTTTCTTATTGACAACAAGCAGAAAGTATGAGCATACACGAAGCTGCCCAATTCTATGACTTCAAAACAGTTTCAGCTTTTCCTCCTCCTAGACTGTGCCCCCTATAACGTGTTTCACCTTAGACATAGTTTAAGCCCAGGTGTGGGTGAAACTTGTTAGAGGGGCGTGGCCTGGGAGGAGGGAAAACTGAAGCCTGTTTTGAAGTTTTAGAATCGGGCAGTTTTGGTCTGCACTTCAAACTTCTGCTTGTTGTCTATCTATTCGGGTGGCATGGGCCCAAAGATATTGCAGAAAGACATTACAAGATTAAAGTTGCTGTCCAGGCATTAAAGAAGAGGAAGCATGTTGGAAAAAAATGCAGGTAGGTTTTCTCATTGGCAACAAGCAGAAGATAGGAGCACACATCAAAGCGATTCTAATGCCACGTACACACGATCGGTCAAACCGATGAGAACGGTCTGATGGACCGTTTTCATCGGACCAAACCGATCGCGTGTGGGCCCCATCGGTTATTTATCCATAGGTTAAAAAAAAGAAATCTTGTTTTAAATTTAACCGATGGATTTAAATGATCATTAATAGGCACAACCATCGGTTAAAATTCCACGCATGCTCAGAATCAAGTCGACGCATGCTTGGAAGCATTGAACTTCGTTTTTTTCAGCACGTCGTGTTTTACGTCACCGTGTTCTGACACGATCGTTTTTTTAACCGATGGTGTGTAGGCACGACTGAAGATCAGTCAGCTTCATAGGTTAACCGATGAAAACAGTCCATCAGACCGTTCTCATAGGATGGACCGATCGTGTGTACGCAGCATTAGACTTTAAAACAGACTTCAGCTTTTGCCATGCCCCATAACGCATTTCACCTACTCCTGGGTTCAGATGTAGACTAAGTTATTGCCCAGGTGTTAAAGAGGAGGAAGAATATTTGAAAGAAATGCAGGTAGATTTTCTTATTCACAGCAAGTGGAATATGGGAGAAGCTGCCCGATTCTAATGCCGCGTACACACGATCATTTTTCGGCATGTAAAAACCGACGATTTTCAGCCTCTAGAAAAAACAACGTTTTTTCCAACTTCATCAATAAAACGACGTTGCCCACACACGATCGTTAAAAAAAAAATGCTCTAGCAAAGCGCGGTGACGTACAACACGTACGACGGCACTATAAAGGGGAAGTTCCATTCGGAAGACGCCACCCTTGGGGCTGCTTTAGCTGATTTTGTGTTAGTAAAAGACGATTCGCGCTTTTCTGTCTGTTACAGCGTGATGAATGTGCTTACTCCATTATGAACGGTAGTTTTACCAGAACGAGCGCTCCCATCTCATAACTTGCTGAAGCTTGTTTGGAATTCTTAGAACCAGGCAGCTTGTGTGCATTCTTATCTTCTGCTTCCTATTTCCTACCATGCTCCTCTAACACGTTTTACCTACTCCTGGGCTTAGAGGAAGAATATTTTAAAGAAATGCAAGTAGGGTTTCTCATTGACAACAAACAGAAGATAGGAGTGCACACTGAAGCTATTTGATTCTAAAACTTCAAAACAGGCTTTGGCTTTTCCTCCTCCCCGAGCATGCCCCACTAAATGCATTTCACCTTAGACATAGACAAAGCCAGAGGTCTCTAAACTTTCTAAACAAAGGGCCAGTTTACTGTTCTTCAGGCTTTAGGGGACCAGTGAGAGTAGAAAATGTCCCAGCGTCAGAGGGAAGAATAGTGTCCCATCATTGGTATCGTTGGGAGGAATATTGCCCCATCATTGATGTCAATGGGAGGAATCGTGCCCCATCATTGGTGTCAGTGGGAGTATTAGTTCCCCGACTTTGGTGTCAGTGGAAGTATTAGTTCCCCGACATTGGTGTCAGTGAGAGGAATCGTGCCCCATCATTGGTGTCAGTGGCAGGAATAGTTCCCCATCATTGGTGTCAGTGAGAGGAATAGTGCCCCATCTTTGGTGTCATTGGAAGGAATAGTGCCCCAAGGGGGTAAAGGCAAGCAAAGAGCCAAATCCAGCGACCACTGGACTAAGCCCAGGAGTGGGTGAAACGCGTCTGAGGAGCGGAGGAAAAACTGAAGCTTGTATTGAGGGCTTTGGTGTGCCCTCCTATCTGCTGTTTCGATATACATTCGGAGATGACATGTGCTTGGAGATTGAGAGTGGGTAGGTCCTTCCAGAAGTAGACCAAGGGGCAAGATTGATGGGGCAGTCAAAGGAGTGGTGAGGATTCAAGGTGTCAGCAGTGCACTTGGAGAAATCTTAGAGAAATCAATATAGGAAACTGGAAATTGTGAAATGGTCTAAAGATAGACTGGGGCTGCATAGGAGGCTGAGGCTGTGAGCAACTGAGGCTGCACCAACGCAGCTGCAAGACACGGGGTAAAACCTAAAAGGGAAGAGCGTTGGATCGTAGATGGTAAGTTACGGGGACAAGGCATTGTTCTACCCAGTTAATTCTCAGTTTATTATTTCTCTACAGACAGGAGCATCTTATAGGGATCTGATGACTACATTAGGAAAGATGGACAAAGACCAAATCGATATGACTGAGAGGATATTAAACCTCACCCTGGAGATCATCTATCTGCTGACCGGAGAGGTGAGGAGGATTCTGGGAGGTCACATGACATCACTCTTATCTCTAGTAATAAAACACAGACCTGACCGGAGAGGTGAGGAGGATTCTGGGAGGTCACATGACATCACTCTTATCTCTATTAATAAAACACAGACCTGACCAGAGAGGTGAGGAGGATTCTGGGAGGTAACATGACATCACTCTTATCTCTATTAATAAAACACAGAACTGACCGGAGAGGTGAAGAGGATTCTGGGAGGGTCACATAACTTTGGACCTACAACTTTTTTTAAAACACAGACCTGATTGTAGAGATCAGTAGGATTCTGGGAAGTCTGTAGTGATAATTTTTATTTTATGTCTTTACACAGAATTATAGAGTACCAAAGAAAATATTTGGTGAACCATTAACATCCAGCAGCCGTCTTCACAGGACATCACCCATCACTGTGCCTCCACCTCACTGCCTGACAACAGAGGTAACCAGTGCCAAGAAGATTCTAGAAGTCACCAACAAGATCACTGATCTGCTGACAGGAGAGGTGAGCGGTGCCGGGAATTCTGGGACATTATCCAGTAACAGACAAGGGATGTGTCTGGATGGTGACAGTATCATTGTGTGTGTCAGGTTCCTATAAGGTGTCAGGATGTCACTGTCTATTTCTCCATGGAGGAGTGGGAGTATTTAGAAGGACACAAGGATCTCTACAAGGACGTCATGATGGAGAATCAGCCGCCCCTCACATCACCGGGTAAGAGGAGACTTTATTGTAAAGGAGAGAGCAGTACGGAGGCTCCACCTAGATCCCCCATCATCTGATAAACACATAGAAACAATGTATTCAGTCAGTGTGTGTGTTTCTTACAGATGGATCGAGTAATGGGAACCCACCAGAGAGATGTCCCCGTCCTCTGTATTCCTGGAATTCCACTCAGGAAGATCACACCATCTCACATAAGGTTAAAGAAGAGATAAAAGAGGAGGAAGAAGAGGTTGGTGTGATGGAGGCGTTTTCAGAAGTATACAATAACCCCTTCAAGGAAGTCATCGTCGAGCCTTTCAGTAACCCACCAGAGAGATGTCCCCATCCTCTGTATTTACGGGATTCCACACAGGAACATCACGCCATCCCTCACCATCATCAGGTAGGTGGGACTGAGCAACTAGAACACAAAAGGATATCTAAGCTACAAGAAAACATTATTCTCTGTAACTTCTTGTTAGTTTTTATAAATGTATTCTACCATCTTTGGGGTTTAGGGTGAAGAAAAAAAAGACATTACAGTTGAGGTTAAAGAGGAAGAAGAAGAGAGGTTGGTGAGTGGAGATCAGCAGTCTATGGAGGAGGGGGAGATGATAAGGAAATGTAAACAGGACGAATCTTCTCTACATATAGACACAAGTAAGTAATAAATACTAAAAGCAGAAACAGTCCCTTTGCATTTTACTTCTATCAGCATATATTGATTTGTTTGCGCAAAAGTTATAATGTCTACAAAATAGGGGATAGATTTATGGCTTTTTTATTATTATTATTTTATTTAATTTTTACTAATAATGGCAGTGATCTGCGATTTTTCTCAGGACTGCGACATTGCGGCAGACAAATTGGACACTTTTGACACTTTTTTGGGACCATTGACAATTATACAGCGATCGGTGCTATAAAAATGCACCGATTACTGTATAAATGTCACTGACAGGGAAGGGGTTAACACTAGGGGGCGATCAAGGGGTTATATGTGTTCCCTAGGTGTGTCATAACTGTGAGGGGGATGGGGGTGACTAGGAGAGGAGAGAGATTGGTGTTCATACTTAGTATGAACACATGATCTCTCTCCTCTCCCCTGAGAGAACTGGGATTTGTGTGTTTACACACACAGATCCCGTTCTAGCTCTGTCACGAGTGTGCCCTGCAGTCATCGCACCCGCCAGGCACACGCATCGGCTCTGGGCACACGCACGCCTTCTACAGCATCTTAAAGGGCCGACTTACAGCTACATCGTCTCGACCAGGGGAGCCGTTCTGACACAGTATAACTGTATTAAGGAATTGTGTCTTTTTAATGTAGTACACCTGTATGAATAAGAAATAACTGCTAACAGCAGCATCATTGATGTGCCAATACTTCCATCCAATGTTCTCAACAAATGAGGAGGAGATACTGTACACCATATGAAAGGTCCATCTCCATTCCTCAATATAACGTGATGTTCACAACAAATGAGAAGGTACTGTACGCCATTAATCACCTTGCAGGTGGACAGACAGACAGGCTTGGCTGGCTTAAATCAGGTTTGGTCTCCACCCAGAAACTGGCTACATTAATCACCTTGCAGGTGGACAGACAGACACGGAGAAGGCCATATGAAAGGTCCATCTCCATTCCTCAATATAACGTCATGTTCCCAACAAATGAGGAGGAGATACTGTACACCATATGAAAGGTCCATCTCCATTCCTCAATATAACGTTATGTTCCCAACAAATGAGGAGGAGATACTGTACACCATATGAAAGGTCCATCTCCATTCCTCAATATAACGTCATGTTCCCAACACATAAGGGTGAGATACTGTACACCATATGAAAGATCCATCTCCTCAGTATGATGACCATTTCTATGAAAACCATTAAGTGCTAGACCAATAGATATGATTAAATGGAAGAAATTATGAATACATATTAAAAAAAATGTAAATTGCTTTCCTACAGATGGGATCTATGTCTGGAATACCGCAGAGAGACATCTTACTGTATCTACAGACTATTCTGAAGAAGATAAGCGCATCACACAATATTCTCCAGGAGTAAATCTCATTACTCAAAACATACATCACAGGCCTTACCATTTGGAGAGATTAATGGATGCCTCTAATCCTGAGAAATCTTTTCATGAATCATATACTGTTACTCCAGATATCCACACTGCGGAAGGAACAATGAATCCTTTTAATTCCAAAGAATCTTTAAATCATGGAGTTCACACAGGAGAGAGTTCATTGCCAAGTTTGCTTTGTGGGAATATAGTACTGGTTAGACACGAGGAAAGTGACACAACTATGCGTCCCCCCTATTCATGTTCAGAGTGCGGGAAAACTTTCATTCTAAAAGGAAATCTTCTAACACACCAGAGGGTTCACACGGGTGAGCGCCCTTTTTCCTGCTCAGAGTGTGGGAAATGTTTCACTCAGAAAGGCGTTCTTATCAGACATCAAAAATGTCACACTGGGGAGCGTCCTTTTTCCTGTACGGAGTGCGGGAAACGTTTCACTGAGAAAGCAAGCCTTCAATCGCACAAGAGAATTCACACGGGGGAGCGTCCTTTTTCCTGTTCAGAGTGCGGAAAATGTTTTACACAGCAGAGCATACTTCTTAGACATCAGAGGATTCACAGGGTTGAAAACTCTTTTTCATGTGCAGAGTGTGGACAAAGTTTCTCTAGGAAAGGAAGTCTGGTTGGACACCAGAAACGTCATGCCCGGGAACGTCCTTTTACAGTTTAGAGCGTGTAAAAAAATTTGCACAAAAAGATGATCTAATAAAGTAACTGTTCATTCAATAAAACAACTTTATGATTAGAAATGAGTTCATACAGGGGAACATCCTAGCAAAAGGGATAATTTGGGTAGAGATGAAGTCTGATAGGCTGATCCACCCTCTTACTTTCTTGTATTCCTTGGAGCCTCCAGTGGTAAGACCTGACCTCTACACATCCGCTCTCTGGGAGGAGAGCTGTCAGAGAATGTAGTGTGGATGAATATTATATTATTTGTATACTACTATACTTGTACATAAACAATATAACATTGTATTTCTATTTTCTGTTTGTTTTTCATTCTGTACTATAAAATTGTTGTTCTTCATTTATTTATGTATTTTTTTTTTCCATTGGTTAGGTTTTAAATGATATTTAAGCCAGGTGTGAAATAGCGCTTGCAACATACTGTAATTGAAGCATGAGATAGTGGGGAAAATGTTAAAACATGTGAGTGGCGGTTTATAAATTCTCCACAAGGTGGCGATCTCGCATATAGTACGTACTTGGAACGCACAGACAGGAAGTGATGTAAGGGTATATAAACAGGAAGTTCGGGGTGAGAGGTGAGTTGAGAGGAAGTAAACAGACGTTGCTGGAACCAACAGCAGAGGAGGAGGTAATAATATATTTTATATTTACACCCATTAACCTCCCCGTCATGTCCATCCTCTTCCTCCATATTCACTGTGACGTCTTTTGTTTTCAACAGATGCCGTTACACACAAAGTAGTATATCAAACAAATAAAAGAGTATAAACCTAAAATAAAAGGTATTGATCAGAGTTGTACTTTAAAAGGAATCTCTGGTTTACTTTTACTGAGATTAATAAGTCCTGTAATATCGTATAAAAAGTCACCTGAGGGGTCAATACTCTGTGCAGACATTATTCATCCCAGTACAGTCCACATAAATCTATTTTTATCATTTCTCCATAGAAAGGGGCATCTTTAATGATTCTCATGACTACCTCAATGACGATGGATAAAGACCAAATATATCCGACTGAGAGAATATTAAACCTCACCCTGGAGATCATCTATCTGCTGACTGGAGAGGTGAGGAGGACTATGGGAGAATCACTTGAAATTAAAACATGACCTGACCACAGAAGTTAGGGGGATTCTGGGGTATCTGTAGATCTAATTGTTATTGTCATTTTACACAGGATTATAAAGTAGTGAAGAAAACATCTGGTGAACCATTAACACCCAGCAGCCGTCTTAACAGAACATCACCCCTCACAGTGCCTCCACCTCACTGCCTGACAACAGAGGTAACCAGTGGCAAGAAGATTCTAGAAGTCACCAAGAAGATCATTGATCTGCTGACAGGAGAGGTGAGCGGTGCCGGGACTTCTGGGACATTATCCAGTAACAGACAAGGGATGTGTCTGGATGGTGACTGTATCATTGTGTGTGTCAGGTTCCTATAAGGTGTCAGGATGTTGCTGTCTATTTCTCCATGGAGGAGTGGGAGTATTTAGAAGGACACAAGGATCTCTACAAGGACGTCGTGATGGAGAATCAGCCGCCCCTCACATCACCGGGTAAGAGGAGACTTTATTGTATAGGAGAGAGCAGTACGGAGGGTCCACCTAGATCCCCCATCATCTGATAAACACATAGAAACTATGTATTCAGTCAGTGTGTGTGTTTCCTACAGATGGATCCGGTAATGGGAACCCACCAGAGAGATGTCCCAGTCCTCTGTATTCCCGGGATTCCACACAGGAAGATCACACCATCCCTCACCACCATCAGGTAGATGTAGACCTAAAAAATGTATTCTAAGCTATGAGATAATATTTTTCTATGTATTTTTCTCTCTTAATTTTACAAATGTATTCTACCACCTTTTGGGTTTAGGGTGAAGAACTTAAATACATAAAATGTAAGATTAAAGAGGAAGAAGAAGAGAGGTTGGTGAGTGAAGATCAGCAGTCTATGGAGGAGGGGGAGATGATTATGAAAATTAAACAGGAGGAATCTTCTCTACATATAGACATGAGTAAGTAATACATACTAAATGTACAGTATAACATATGTGTATTTATGGAATCTATTTAACAAAAGAAAAGGGGGTTCCATTAACATTCCTCAATATGTGATCATGTTCCCAACAAATGAGGAGGAGATACTGTACACCATATGAAAGGTCCATCTCCATTCCTCAATATAACGTTATGTTCTCAACAAATGAGGAGGAGATACTGAGATTGCAGGCTTGGCTTGCTTAAATCAGGTTTGGTCTCCACCCAGAAACTGGCCACATTAATCACCTTGCAGGTGGATAGACAGACATGGAGAAGGCCATATGAAAGGTCCATCTCCATTCCTCAATATAACGTCATGTTCCCAATAAATGAGGAGGAGATACTGTACACCATATGAAAGATCTATCTCCATTCCTCAATAACAATGTCATGTTCCCAACAAATGAGGAGGAGATACTGAACACCATATGAAAAGTTTGTTCCTCCATGTAATGTCATATTTCCAAGTATTGAGGTGGAAGAAGGTTCTCCTCCATTCTAAAGCCTCATACACACAATCGGACTTCCAACTGACTTTTCCGTGGATTTTGCTCCGAGGGGCGTTGTCGAAAAGGTGAAAAAGATGGAGCGTACACGCGGTCAGATTGTCCGCTAAAACAAGTCTGTCGGACATTTTGTTGTCAAAAAGTCAGATCGTGTGTATGGGCCTTTACAATAACAATGTCATTAACATACAAGCACTGTTACCCGGGGAAGTTTGGGAGTATTGTATTCTTAATCTGCCTTGTATTCATATTTTGGAGTTATACTGTAATTGCCATAATTTCCCTTCTTGAGTTCTGAGAAATTGTTAAGTGCTACACCAATATATATGACTAAATGGAAGACATGAAGAATAATTATAACATTTGTTAAAAATTTCTTTCCAACAGATGAAAGTTCTGTCTGGAATACCACAGAGAGAAACCTTTTATCAGACTTTTCTCAGGGAGTGAATCCTATTACTCGAAACTTGCATCACACACCTTATCATTTAGAGAGATCAATGGATCCCTCAAATCCTGAAGAATTTTCTGACCAATCACATATGGTTACTCAAGATATCCATCTGAGATCTCACACTGCGGAAGGAACAGTAGATCCATCTAATTCCAGCGGATCTCTAAGTTATGGAGATCACACGGGAGAGAGTTCATTGTCAAATTTTCTGAATGGGAACATAGAGCTTGAAATTCCAGAGAAAAGTAACACAGCTGAACGTCCCTATAAATGTTCAGAGTGTGGAAAGTGTTTCCTTCGGCATGGACACCTTCTAAGACACAAGCAAATTCACACCGGTGAGCGTCCTTTTTCTTGTTCAGAGTGTGGGAAATGTTTCATTCAGAATGCAGACCTTCAAAAACATCAGAGAATTCACACGGGTGAGCGTCCTTTTTCCTGTTCAGAATGTGGAAAATGTTTTAGTTGTAAAGGAAAACTTACTCTACACCAGAAAATTCACACAAATACATGCCCCTATTCATGCTTAGAGTGTGGGAAGTGTTTCACTGAGAAAGGAAACCTTATTGCACACCAGAGAAGTCATACGGGCGAGCGTCCGTTTTCCTGTTCAGGGTGCGGAAAATGTTTTTCTGATAAAGGCAACCTTAATAGACACCAGAAAGTTCACGCTGATGAGCACCCTTCTTCATGCCAAGAGAGCAGGACATTTTTCCCCGAAAAAGGAAAACGTATTGTACACCAGAGAAGTCACATAGGCGATCGTCCATTTTCCTGCTTAGAGTGCGGAAAGTCTTTTACTGAGAAAGGAAAATTTATTGTGCACCAGAGAAGTCACACGGGTGAGCGTCCGTTTTCCTGTTCAGTGTGCGGAAAAGGTTTTACCGAGAAAGGAAAAGTTATTAGACACCAGAAAATTCACACGGGTGAGCGTCCTTTTGCTTGTTTAGAGTGTGGGAAATGTTTCACTGATAAAGGAAAACTTAATATACACCAGAGAATTCACACTGGTGAGCGTCCGTATGCTTGTTTAGAGTGCGGGAGATGTTTTACTCAGAAGAGTATACTTCTTAGACACCAGACTATTCACACCGGAGAAAATCCATTTTGCTGTTCAGAGTGTGGAAGATGTTTCTCTAGGAAAGGAACATTGGTTGGACACCAGAAAATTCACACTCGGGATCGCCCTTTTATATGTTGAGAGTGTGGGAAACCTTTAACAAATAAAGATAATCTAATAAGGCACCTGTTCAGTCAGTAGAAGAACTGTGTGAATAAAGATACATTTATAGAGAGGAACATCCTCGCAAAAGTTATTCTTCAGTTATAGTAGAAGTGTGATGGTCTGTCACTGTGTAAAGATGCACATGGTGTCTGTCTCAGCAGGGAAAGGGTCTGCAATTGATTGATTAAAGTCAGGGCCGTGTTGCCAACAAAAGGGAGTTTTCTCTAGTCAGGTTTTCACTCCTGTGAGCTCCAAGTAGCTTGAAGCCTGACATGTGGGGAGCACCTGTCCAGGCCTGTCTGGTCTACACAGACAGTCCACAAAGCCAGACTGATATCTGACAGTTGGAGATTGTGAAGAGATATTGGTAGTCCCCATCTGAACCAGAATAGTGTCTGGTTGGGTGAGTGATGGAACAGGTCCAGTTGGGAGACTGATGGAACAGGTCCAGTTGGGAGACTGATGGAACAGGTCTAGTTGGGAGACTGATGGAACAGGTCCAGTTGGGAGACTGATGGAACAGGTCCAGTTGGGAGACTGATGGAACAGGTCCAGTTGGGAGACTGATGGAACAGGTCTAGTTGGGGGAGTGGTGGAACAGGTCTAGTCGGGTGAGTGATGGAACAGGTCCAGTTGGGAGACTGATGAAACAGGTCCAGTTGGGAGACTGATGGAACAGGTCTAGTTGGGAGAATGATGGAACAGGTCCAGTTGGGAGACTGATGGAACAGGTTCAGTTGGGTGATTGATGGAACAGGTCCAGTTGGGTGAGTGATGGAACAGGTCTAGTTGGGTGAGTATTGGAACAGGTCTAGTTGGGAGACTGATGGCACAGGTCTAGTTGGGTGAGTGATGGAACAGGTCTAGTCGGGAGAGTGATGAAACAGGTCTAGTTTGGTTAGTGATGGAACAGGTCTAGTTGGGTGAGTGATGGAACAGGTCTAGTCGGGTGAGTGATGGAACAGGTCTAGTCGGGTGAGTGATGGAACAGGTCCAGTTGGGAGACTGATGGAACAGGTCAAGTCTGGCAAGTGATGTAACAGGTCCAGTTGGGAGACTGATGGAGCAGGACAAGTCTGGCAAGTTATGTAACCGGTCCAGTTGGGAGACTGATGGAACATGTCTAGTCGGGTGAGTGATAGAACAGGTCCAGTTGGGAGACTGATGGAACATGTCTAGTCGGGTGAGTGATGGAACAGGTCCAGTTGGGAGACTGATGGAACAGGTCAAGTCTGGCAAGTGATGTAACAGGGAACAGGTCTAGTCGGGTGAGTGATGGAACAGGTCCAGTTGGGAGACAGAACATGTCAAGTCTGGCAAGTGATGTAACAGGGAACAGGTCTATTCAGGTGAGGTATGGAACAGGTCTAGTCAGGTGAGTGATGGAACAGGTCTAGTTGGGTGAGTGATGGAACAGGTCTAGTTGGGTGAGGGATGGAAAAGGTCCAGTTGGGAGACTGATGGAACATGTCTAGTCGGGTGAGTGATGGAACAGGTCTAGTTGGCTGAATGATGGAACAGGTCTAGTTGGGAGACTGATGGAACAGGTCCAGTCGAGCGCCTCATGGAACAGGCCCAGTCGGGCGACTGGTGGAACAGGTCAATTTGGGTGATGAGAAAATGAGGCAACTCAATCTTAAGGAAGCATAGACAGAGCTGTGCAACAACTAGCCAGAAGTCTGAAATACATTTGCATTTTTTGTTATGCTAAACAACCCCTGTGTGGGAAAAACACTGTATTACAATGTGTGGATGAATAAAAGTGGGTATAAAGCCCTAAAACAGACTTTGCTAAGTGGACTAAATGCTTAGAAATCTCTCAATTTGTTTTCAATTCTATATTTTTTAGAAGTTTTATAGAGCAGGGGTCTCCAAACATTCTAAACAAAGGCCCAGTTTACTGCCCTTTAGACTTAAGGGGGGAAGAGGGGCTGGGCTGTGGCCAGTAGGAGTAGAAAATGGTCTAATCTTTGAAACTGGAAATCGATCTGGGCTAATGGAATGGACTTTTGACGGTACAAATAAGTATTGTAGAAAATCTATAAATATATTTATTCATAAACAAGGGGTATACAAAGAAAAAATGATGATATACAGAACTTTTGGAACAAAACAGTACAATATCAGCATATTATCTCAGTACACATTTTAGGAAATATTACATAAAAGCTTATACTTATGCACATATGTTCATATATACGAGACCATACAGCACCAGTGATGGATGTTTCTTTTACTCGCTTTTACTCAACATGTTTCACGTTCAAGACAATTCATCAGGAGCATAACGGTCTGATAGTAAACATACATGACACGAACAGAAAACATCAAAAGATGTCAATTGATTAAACAGATTAAACATAACAAATACGTAAAAAAAGAGAAAAAGTGTATGGAATTAAAAAACTGCCAAATTGTTATAAAAAAAGAGAAAAGGTGTATGGAATTAAAAAACTGCCAAATTGTTATAAAAAAAGAGAAAAAGTGTATGGAATTAAAAAACTGCCAAATTGTTATTAAATAACAATTTGGCGGAGCATTGCAGGCAGTACAGGGGTGTTCACTTAACGCTGCACAACGTCTATCACAACTGTATATTTTGATGAGGGTACATTACACACCTGCAAGATTGTTTAGAATGGGCCTGGGGGAAGATGATATCTGTTCCAGATGTGCACGAGACCGTGGGGACCTCATTCATTTAATGTGGAGGTGTCCCAAGTTACACCTGTACTGGAGTGGGGTTCTTAGCACTCTGTCCGCGGTGTTTTTGGCCACGGTCCCCCGTGACCCGAAGGTTTGTGTCCTGGGGGTCTTGGACGATATACCGGTGGAGGACAATCCTAAGCAGGCTATTGGTAGGGCCCTCTTCCAGGCCCGTAAACTCATTCTTCATCATTGGAAGGCGGTTGAGCCTCCCAAGATTAATGAATGGATAACACAGATGGGCGTTACGCTACGCCTGGAGAAGTATATTTATCAGCACAGGGGCCGGCGGGGGAAGTTTGATCTCCTGTGGGCTCCATGGCTGGATACCCCTGGGCTGGCACCTCTTGAATTGGTCCTGGAGAGACTATTGGTTTAGATGCTGAGGCGGGTGGCGGAAGCATGGTGCCGGAGTGGTGGATGGGGCTCAGTTAGGGCCTGGTGGGTGATATGTGTAATAATGCCAACTGTATGGAATGCGGAAGGGAATCTCTACGTTTTGTTTTGTAATGCTGTTCTCCCCTTCTTTTTTTTGGGGGGGGGGGGGGGGGGGTTGTTATATGCAATGCTGACATTTTCTGGAATGACTGATCTAGTTTAGTACAAATACCCTGTACCTGTGATTGTTGTCATATGTGTCAATAAACATTCTTTTTGAGAAAAAAAAAATAACAATTTGGCAGTTTTTTAATTCCATACACGTTTTCTCTTTTTTTTTACGTATTTGTTATGTTTAATCTGTTTAATTAATTGACATTTTTTGATGTTTCCTGTTCGTGTCATGTATGTTTACTATCAGACCGTTATGCTCCTGATGAAGCGTCTTGAACGCGAAACATGTTGAGTAAAAGCAACATCCATCACTCCGCATATTCAATCCAGTCCTAAGGATCTAAAACT
Organism: Rana temporaria; assembly: GCF_905171775.1. Taxonomy (NCBI): domain Eukaryota; kingdom Metazoa; phylum Chordata; class Amphibia; order Anura; family Ranidae; genus Rana; species Rana temporaria. Next base: position 175,044,503 of record NC_053496.1, read on the forward strand.
TTTTGTATACCTTCTGGTGCTGTATGGTCTTGTATATATGAACATATGTGCAAAAGTATAAGCTTTTATGTAATATTTCCTAAAATGTGTACTGAGATAATATGCTGATATTGTACTGTTTTGTTCACGAAGTTCTGTATATCATCATTTTGTCTTCGTATACCCCTTTTTTATGAATAAATATATTTATATATTTTCTACAATACTTACTTGTACCGTCAAAAGTCCATTCCATTAGCCCAGATTAATTTCAAGTTTCATATTATCGGGACGTTGGTACACTCTAACATTGGCATTCACAGCTCTCAGTCGCCCTGTGGTTTATGCATATTTTTCTATCAAGACCCATTTAAACTGTCTAATCTGTGTCAGTGGTAGGTATAGTTCCTCATTATTGGTGTCAATGTGAGAAATAGTGTCCCGAGGGCCAGCTAAAGGCAAGCAAAGGGCTGCATTCAGCCCCCAAGCTGCAGTTTGGAGACCAATGTTATAGATTATGACAACATTATAAAATCAGAAATTCCCAGGTACAGACATTCAGCCAGGTATGTCTCGTAAAGAGAAAAAAGAAAACAAATCTTGGGTAAGTGGCAAGAGTTGGGGAGATGAATCGGTGGAAGTACGTTCTATAAGTCAATACGAGAGTGATCTCATAGCAGAAATACTTTATTTCCATCAACCTTGGCCACACCAGACTGGGTAAGGTTGGAAGGGTATGTGGGACAGTGTCAGGAATAGCGTCCCATCATTGGTATCAGTGGGAGAACTAGTGTCCCATCATTGGCATCAGTAGGAGGAATTGTGCTCCATCATTGGTGTCAGTGGGAGGAATAATGCTCCACCATTGATTCCAGCGAGACTAATAGAGTCTCATCATTGGTATCCATGGTAAGATTAGTGCCCTATCATTGGTGTCAGTGGGAGGAATATTGCACCATTATTGGGAAAAGTGGGGAGAATAGTGCCTCATCATTGGTGTCACTGCATACCCTACACGTCAAACCTTACATTTTTGTGCAGCCGTGAAATGGCGACAATCTTCAGTTCCCTATATTTTCCATAGGCGACGCATTAAAAGCCCCCTATAGGTTATCTGTTTAGCATTACTGAGGAGGTCTGGTGTTGGACATATTGTTCATTCTTGGGTGTGCAGCGATATGTAACGTGTATTGCAATAAACATTTTCAAGAGTAGGCACCTGGATGGGCATGTTTATGTTTGTATGTGCGTATACAGTTAGGACCATATATATTTGGACACAGGCACAAGTTTAGATTTTTTCAGGTATTTACCAAAACATATTCAAGCTATAGTTATATAATGGATATGGGCTGAAAGTGCACACTCTCTGGTTTAATTTGAGAGTATGTACTTCCAAATTGGAGCAAGAATTTAGGAATTACAGTTCTTAAGAATAGCCACCCCACCCCCCTTTTTTTTCAAGGGACCAAAAGTAATTGGACAAATTAATCAAAAGCTGTTTCATGGCCAGGTGTGATCTGCTCCTTTTGTTATTTGTTCATCAATTAAGCAGGTAAAAGGTCTAGAGTTGATTCTAAGTGTGGTATTTGCTTTTGGATTCTACTGCTGTGAACCTACATCATGTGTTCAAAGGAGCTGTCCATGCAAGTGAAACAGGCCATTGTAAGGCTCCAAAAAAAAATCCATCCGGGAAATAGCAGCAACATTGGGAGTGGTCAAATCAACAGTTTGGTACATTATGAGGAAAGAAGAACGCACTGGCGAATTTAGCAACATAAAAAGGCCTGGACGTCCACGGAAGACAAGAGTGGTGGATGATCGCAGGATCCTTTCTATGGTAAATAAAAAACCTATTAACAACATCCAGACAAGTGAAGGACACTCTCCAGGAGGTGGGAGTATCATTGTCAAATTCTACAATCAAGAGAAGACTTCACAAGAGTAAATACAGAGGGTTCACCACAAGGTGCAAACCATTCATAAGCCTGAAGAATAGAAAAGCCAGCTTAGACTTTGCCAAAAAACATCTAAAAAAGCCAGACCACGCCTGATGGAAAGTTTTCTGCTACATACATGTGCCATAAGATGTATATTTCCTATATGTACCATCTCTTGTTTTTTTTTGTTTTTGTTTTTCTTTTGTTCAATAAACAGACTTTGATTTAAAAAAAAAAAGCCAGACCACTTCTGGAAAAGCATCCTTTGGATGGATGAAACTAATGTAGCACTACCCCCGAAAGAGCTGCTGGTTTGTTTTGGGCGGCATTTTACCTCTATTTCCTCGCCGTCTAGAGTGTCAGATGAGAGTTGAGAAAAAGTTCAATGTCCACACTTAAGACTTCTTTTTCTTTGCCAAACTTGGTAAAAGAATAAAATAAGTAGTTGAAGAGGTGGAAGGGTAATAAGTTCAGGTGCATAACTTCTGTTTGGAAACACTGCTGCTTCCAGCAATGCAGCTTTCGTCACCACTCTAGCCAGAGCGGGTATTGTGCACCTGGATAGGCCTCTCTCACTAGCCTAGCAGCCAGGATGTCACACGGAAAACTTGGTAAAGCCTCTGCCACAGACCTTCCCAAAGATGGAGGTATATTCGGTCCAAAATCTTCTCAGCACAGGATTAAGCACCCGTATCTCTCCCGAATAACTTCTTGTGAACTTAGAACTGACAGGCGACCATCATTCAGCCTTTCAGTAATGGTGCGTCCTTCGACAAAGTTCAAGGCCTCTCCTGAGATACTAGCCTCTTGCTCGGTGCTCTGCCAGACAGGTTCTTCATCGAGTGGCTTTCTCCCCCAGGATGGACCGCACAGGACCACTCTGCAGGTGTAGACCCAGTCTGACTACCAGGCCTACTTAGTAGATCACCACCCCGGACCAACGTTGTCAGGAAGTCTTGAACACGCACCCCCGGCCATGTGGGCCACACACGGGGGGTGGTCGGACGACAGCCCTGGATCCACGACGGCCCCTGACTAATGATGTCTGTCCCTTAAGTACTCCTCCCCAGCATGCACAGCAGGAAGATCAACTCCCTCTGATTGACTGCCGAAGGGGAACACCCAAAACACCTTGACCTGACTGCTGCCACCCACGGCCTGGGGTGGTAACAGCACCCCAGACAACAATAGTGATCACTCACAGTCAAAAGACTATGACTAAAACGAAATCTAAATTTGATGTAAAAATTAACACTGGTGAGAAAAACGCTTATGCTCAAAAAAGCTCAATAAAAACATGCAAAAGAGCACAAAGAACAAGCTTCTTCAAGCTTTTAGGCAGAGAAATAAAAGCTCAAATGCCTGTAAAAGCAGCTTTTTTTTTGAGCTGCAGTTTGCATGATATCTTTGGGTGAAGCTACAGGGCAAACCATCAGTGCAGTAGAAAGTTCAGGAGGACCTGAAAAAAATAGTAGTTTTGTAGAGATAGGAAGTGATGTAAGGTACAGACAGGATGTGATGTCTAAGTATAAATAGGAAGTTCCAGGTGAGAGGTGAGTCGAGAGGAAGTAGAGAGAAGACATTGCTGGAACTGGCAGCTGAAGAGGTAATAAGATCTTATTTTCTATTTTTACCCAGTAATCCCTATCATATCTGTCCTCCTCTGTGACATCTTTTATCTCCAGCAGATACTGATGCTCATTTATACGTTGTACAGTTATTAAAAGGAATCCTCAGAACGAAATAAAAACATAGGTAGATGTATCACTGTATCTCCTTTCTATTTCTGCCAGCACTAAAAAAAATCCCCATCACTGTACACAACCATCTTCTCTCCAGGTCTATTCAGACCTCAGGTGATCACGGCATGGGGGTCATCATTTCATGCTCCCAACTTTGTGGGAACAGTTTGGGGATGGCCCCTTCCTGTTCCAAAATGACTGCACACCAGTGCACAAAGCAAGGTCCATAAAGACATGGATGAGCGAGTTTGGGGTGAAGGAACTTGACCGGCCTACACAAAGTTCTGACCTCAACCCGATAGAACACATTTGGGATGAATTAGAGTGCAGATTGAGAGCTAGGCCTTCTTGCCCAACATCCGTGCCTGACCTCACAAATTCACTTCTGGAAGAATGGTCAAACATTCCTGTAGACACACTCCTAAACCTTGTGGACGGCCTTCCCTGAAGAGTTGAAGCTTTTATAGCTACAAAGGGCGGGGCCAACTCAATATTGAACCCTATGGACTAAGACTGGGATGCCATTAAAGTTCATGTGCATGTAAAGGCAGGCGTCCCAATACTTTGGACAAATTTAGTGTACATTTGCATACACTTAGCCCCTTTGATTGCCCTGTCACCCAACCAGTGTCATTAGTAGTGGATTTGAGCTGCCAAGGTGACAATTTAGAAAACATTTATTCACTCCAATCCATTATATATCAATTAAAGCGGTTGTAAACCGCATAAACTTTTTTTTTTTTCCCCCAAACCTGCAATGCAAAAGGCATAATAGGCTAGTATGCACCGCATACTAGCCTATTATGAAATACTTACCTCGGAACGAGGTGTGTACCACTTACCTGGTCCACGCCGAGCAGGATGTCATCTTGCTCCGGCGTGTCTTCCGGGTATCGCCGCTCCAGCGCTGTGATTGGCTGGAGCGGCGATGACGTCACTCCCGCGCGTGCGCGCGGGAGATTTAAAATCGGCAGGGTCCGGCGATGCCGGTCCTTCAGCCGTGGATTCCCCCCTGCGCATGCGCCGCCCGCATTGCGGGGGTAATATCTCCTAAACCGTGCAGGTTTAGGAGATATTCCCCTTACCTACAGGTAAGCCTTGTTGTAGGCTTACCTGTAGGTAAAAGTCCAAATAGTGGGTTTACAACCACTTTAACGTTTCCTTGTAAAGCCTAATCAGAGATTCTGTATTTTCTCTCAGTTAGATGGAGAAGAAAAAGATCAGAACCGTCGTCAGATTAATATTTGTCTGTAGTCAGAGTCTGAACTATGGAGTAACTCTGTGCAGACTTTATTCATCACAGTACAGTCCAGATAATTCTCAATTTTCATTACTAGAAAGCAGCATCTTATAGGAAGCTCATGACTATGTCGATAAGGATGGACAAAGACCCAACCCATGTGACTGAGAGGATATTAAACCTCACCCTGGAGATCATCTATCTGCTGACCGGAGAGGTGAGGAGGATTCTGTGAGGTCACATGACATGCAACTTATCTGTTAATTTTTAATTTAGAACTAACTGAAGGAATTAGAAGGATCCTGGGAAATCTGTGATGAACCTTTTTACTGTATCTCTTTCTGCAGGGTTATAAAGTAGTCAAAATAACATCCGATGAGCCATTGCCACCCAGCAGCCGTCTTCACAGGACATCACCCATCACAGCGCCTCCACCTCACTGTCTGACTACAGAGGTAACCAGTGCCAAGAAAATTCTAGACGTCACCAAGAAGATCATTGATCTGCTGACAGGAGAGGTGAGCGGTGCCGGGAATTCTGGGACATTATCCAGTAACAGACAAGGGATGTGTCTGGATGGTGACTGTATCATTGTGTGTGTCAGGTTCCTATAAGGTGTCAGGATGTCACTGTCTATTTCTCCATGGAGGAGTGGGAGTATTTAAAAGGACACAAGGGTCTCTACAAGGACGTCATGATGGAGAATCAGCCGCCCCTCACATCACCGGGTAAGAGGAGACTTTATTGTAAAGGAGAGAGCAGTACGGAGGGTCCACCTAGATCCCCCATCATCTGATAAACACATAGAAACAATGTATTCAGTCAGTGTGTGTGTTTCCTACAGATGAATCCAGTAATGGGAACCCACCAGAGAGATGTCCCTGTCCTCTGTATTCTTGGGATTCCACACAGGAAGATCACACCATCCCTCACCATCATCAGGTAGATGGGACTGAGCATGTAGACGTAAAAATGTATTGTAATCTCTTGTTCTGTTCTACAAATGTATTCTATCATCTTTAGGGTGTAAATCTGGAAGATATCAAAGTTGAACATAAAGAGGAAGAAGAAGAGAGGTTGGTGAGTGGAGATCAGCAGTCTATGGAGGAGATGATTATGAAAAGTGAACAGGAGGAATCTTCTCTACATATGGACACAAGTAAGTAATAAATACAGAAACCAAGATGTTTTATTTGCATGAGAACAAAGTATGTGTATATTAGTAATTAAGTGGGTTAACAAAAAACAAATATCCATCAAGTACACCTCACAAAAAAATCTACTGGAGAAAAGACTAGATGAAAGGTCCATCTCCATTCCTCAATATAACGTCATGTTCCCAACAAATGAGGAGGAGATACTGAGATTGCAGGCTTGGCTGGCTTAAATCAGGTTTGGTCTCCACCCAGAGACTGGCCACATTAATCACCTTGCAGGTGGACAGACAGACATAGAGGAGGCCATATGAAAGGTCCATCTCCATTCCTCAATATAACGTCATGGTCCCAACAAATGAGGTGGAGAGACTGAGATTGCAGGCTTGGCTGGCTTAAATCAGGTTTGGTCTCCACCCAGAGACTGGCCACATTAATCACCTTGCAGGTGGACAGACAAACATGGAGGAGGCCATATGAAAGGTCCGTCTCCATTCCTCAATATAATGTCATGTTCCCAACAAATGAGGAGGGGATACTGTACACCATACAAAAGGTCCATCTCCATTCCTCAATATAACGTCATGTTCCCAACAAATGAGGAGGAGATACTGTACATCATATGAAAGGTCCATCTCCATTCCTCAAGATAACGTCATGTTCCCAACAAATGAGGAGGAGATACTGTACACCATATGAAAGGTCCATCTCCATTCCTCAATATAACGTCATGTTCCCAACAAATGAGGAGGAGATACTGTACACCATATGGAAGGTCCAGTGTGGATATACAATATATGACTAAATGGAAGATGTGATGAATACTTTTTAAAACAATTTGTTTACCAATTGCTTTCCAACAGATGGGACCTATGTCTGGAATACGGGAGAAAGACATCTTCTTTCATCTTCAGACTGTAATACGGAAGAAAATATTACTCAGAACATACATCTCAAACCTTACCATATGGAGACATCAATGGATCTCTCTAACCCTAAAGAATCGTCTGGCCAATCACATACTATTACTCCAGATGTCCATCTGAGATCGCACACTGTGGAAAGAACAATAGATCCATCTGATTCCAAGGAATCTCTATGTTTAGTGTGTGGTAACGTAGCGTTTGTTAGACATGAGAAAAGTAATACAGTTGAGCATCCCTATTCATGTGCAGAGTGCAGGAAGTGTTTCATTCAGCGTGGAGACCTTCTAAGACACACAAAAATCCACAAAACTGAGCGTCCTTTTACCTGTTTAGAGTGCGGGAAATGTTTCGGTGGAAAAGAAAAGCTTATAATACACCAGAGAATTCACACGGGTGAGCGTCCTTATTCATGCTCAGAGTGCGGGAAACGTTTCTCTGTGAAAGGAACACTTACTGTACACCAGAGAAAACACACGGGTGAGCGTCCTTATTCATGCTCAGAGTGCGGGAAATGTTTTGGTGGCAAAGAAAAGCTTATTACACACCAGAGAATTCACACTGGCGAGCGTCCTTTTTCATGCTCTGAGTGCGGGAAATGTTTCTCTGTGAAAGGAACACTTACTGTACACCAGAGAAGCCACACGGGAGAGCGTCCTTATCCCTGTTCAGAGTGTGGGAAATGTTTCATTCAGAACACAGACCTTCTAAGACACAAGAGAATTCACACGGGTAAACGTTCTTTTTCCTGTTTAGAGTGCGGGAAATGTTTTATTGATAAAGAAAAACTTACTACACACCAGAGCATTCACACCGGTGATCGTCCATATTCATGCTCAGAGTGCGGGAAAGGTTTCACTGGGAAAGGAAAGCTTATTATACACCAGAGAATTCACACGGGTGAGCGTCCTTTTTCTTGTTCAGAGTGCGGGAAGTGCTTTGCTGAGCATGGGAGACTTCTTAGACACCAGAGAATACACACAGGCAATCGTCCTTTCTTATGTTCAGAGTGCGGGAAACAGTTCATTGAAAAAAATGACCTTCTTAGACACAAAAGAATTCACGCAGACAAACGTTCATTCTCCTGCTCAGAGTGTGGGGAATGTTTCACTGGGAAGGAACAACTTGTCAGACATCAGATAATTCACACTGGTGAGAGTCCTTTGTTGGTATGAGTGCGGGAAATGTTCCATTGAAGAAGGAAGACTTTCTGCACTCACAAAGAAGAACGTCCTTGAAACTTACTAGCATTCGCTATGGCAAAACCAAACATCTTCTCCAGTTCTGCTGGATAGTCGCTGAACAATAGAAGGCGTGTGAACCCTGGATATGGTGACAAACCACATTGAAGTCTATGAGAGACAAATCTTGAGGGACGCATTAACCACTTCAACCCCGGGTAGTTTTTCCCCTTCATGACCATGCCATGTTTTGCGAAAAACGGCACTGCGTTACTTTAACTGACAATTGCGTGGTTGTGCGACGCAAGCATTATAGCGTCTACAAACTATGGGATATATACTGGAATTTGTATTCATTTTTTTTATACAAAAAATGGCGGGATGGTGACATTGCAGCAGACACTAACTGACATGTTGCGGTAACCAGTGACACTAATACAGTGATCAGCGCTAAAAAATATGCACTGTCACTGTACTAATGACACTGGCTGGGAAGTGGTTAAACACCTAGGGGGGGGGAAAGGGTTAACTGTGTGCCTAGCCAGTGTATTTGTGTACTGTGTTATTTGCTTTTACTAAGGGATCTAATGGATTTTGCAAAGCAGGAACACAAAATCCATCCCTTACCCCCCTGTCAGAACTGAGATCTGCCTTGTTTACATCAAGTTCTCTGTGTATTACTGATGATTGGGGGCAGGACCCCCACACACATACCCTCCAAACCTCATCACATAGTGGGTTAATAGGTGGTCAAATTTCACCAAGAGTGGGAGGATCTTAAGGGGCATTACATACAGATTGCAGTGTTGGGGTGTATGGGGTACTCACAGAGTGCAGGGTTCGGGGGTGAGCCAGGGCCATCTTTAAGGCAGGGCAAATGGGGAAGTTGCCCTGGGTCATCATGAGTCAGACTTGTGTTTACAAGTGATAGTGGTGGGCAGGGAGCAGAGGGCCTGAGCCAGAGGTGGGGGAACTGAGTTCCTCCAAGTTCCAGCTAAAAAAAAACGCCCTAATTGGGGGGTGCCTGAGGACATCGAGTGCCCGACACTGGCAGATCGGCTTCTGCTGTGAATATTCAAAGCAGAAAGTGGCCCAGTGGCGGGACGTGTGCGCCCTTGCAGGTGTAAGTGCAGGATCATGTATACAGTTGTGTTCAAAATTATTCAACCCCCCAATGCTGTAAAGGGTTTTAGGGAATTTAGTGTACATTTGTAATTGTATTCAGAATGAAATCCTACAAGGACTTCTTAAAGAACCATATGCAACTAAAATGACATCAATTGGTTTTGTAATACAGTAGTCAATGTTTCTTTTGTGAATTCTTCATTTACACAATTATTCAACCCCCTAAAGACTACCACTCTGAAGAACAGAGGTTCATTGAAGTGTTTTCAATCAGGTATTGAAAACACCTGTGGATGTCAGGGAGCAGCAATAAAGCCTAATAAGCACAAATTAGGCAGCTTTAAAATGACTGTGATACTCAGCTCCTTCTAGACATTTACTGGTGTGGTTACAAACATAGTGAAGTCAAGAGAATGGTCCAGGAAGACAAGAGAAGAGGTGATTACTCTTCACAGGAAGGGCAATGGCTATAAGAAGATTGCAAAGGTGTTAAACATACCAAGAGACACCATAGGAAGCATCATTTGCAAATTCAAGGCAAAGGGCACTGTTGAAACGCTACCTGGTCGTGGCAGAAAGAAGATGCTGACTTCGACTGCTATGCGCTACCTGAAGCGTAGAGTGGAAAAAAGTCCCTGTGTGACTGCTGAGGAACTGAGAAAAGATTTGTCAGATGTGGGTACTGAAGTTTCTGCTCAGACAATATGGCGCACACTGAGTAATGAAGGCCTCCATGCCAGAACTCCCAGGCGCACCCCCTTGCTGTCTCCAAAGAATAAGAAGAGTCGACTGCAGTATGCCAAAAGTCATGTGGACAAACCACAGAAGTTTTGGGATTGTGTTCTGTGGACTGATGAAACAAAATTAGAAGCCCATGGATCAACGCTATGTTTGGAGGAGGAAGAACAAGGCCTATGATGAAAAGAACACCTTGCCTACTGTGAAGCATGGCGGGGGGTCAATCATGCTTTGGGGCTGTTTTACTTCTGCAGGTACAGGGAAGCTTCAGCGTGTGCAAGGTACCATGAATTTTCTTCAGTACCAGGAGATATTGGATGACAATGTGATGCAGTCCGTCACAAACCTGAGGCTTGGGAGACGTTGGACCTTTCAACAGGACAATGATCCCAAGCATACCTCCAAGTCCACTAGAGCATGGTTGCAGATTAAAGGCTGGAACATTTTGGAGTGGCCATCGCAGTCACCAGACTTAAATCCGATTGAGAACCTCTGGTGGGACTTAAAGAAAGCAGTTGCAGTGCGCAAGCCTAAGAATGTGACTAAACTGGAGGCTTTTGCCCATGACGAATGGGCGAAGATACCCGTAGATCACTGCAAGACACTTGTGTCAAGCTATGCTTCACGTTTAAAAGCTGTTATAACTGTAAAAGGATGTTGTACTAAGTACTAAGATTGAATGTCACTTGGGGGTTGAATAAAACTGATAATGATGTGAGCACAGAAAAGACATTTGTGGTTATTTCATTATAAATGTTATGTTATATTTGTCTGACCTACACGTGCCTCTTTGATTTAATTGTAAGCAGGATGACTGAATGATCAAAATCAATGTCAAACTGGCCAAAACAATCAATTTCAGTGGGGGTTGAATAATTTTGAATACAACTGTATATACATGATTCTGCATAGGAGAGCCGCCCTGTAGCAGTAAAACTGCTGTGGGGGCGGACGGCAAGTGCCGTAAGATGTATCAAAGCAAGAAAGACATTTACAAAGAAAACAAAAATACCAATTAAACTGATCCTAAATGACAATTCCTGTATGCTTAGTTCTGTTTTTAAACCAGGGATTGCCTTTACCAGCTATACCAGACCCTTATCCTAGATGAGGGTCTGCTATGTATTTTAAGGGGTACCCCATGCAAAAAAAACTGTAGGTTACCTTCCAAAATTAATACAAGATCCTTGGGATGGATGGCAGTGTCCTACCCCTACCCCTCTTGAACCATACTAGGCCACATGCCCTCAATAGGAGGGGGGGGGTAACTTACTAGGAAAGCCCCCCACTTTCCTTGCAATACACTTTGTCCCCATGTCGATGGGGACAGGAGCCTCTTCAGCACATTCCTGTCACCATTTTTGGTTTGACGTAGTAGTATTTGATACTGTATTAAATTGTATTGTAATTGTACTGTCTGCCCTTATGCGGTAAAGTGCTGCGTAAACAGATATATAAGTCCTGTATATTAAAAATAATAATGTAGCACTCTCTAGTGTGGTAAATTTATTTCGTATGACTCATGGTAGCTGTGTGAGTCTTTAATTAGGTCAGAGTGAAGAAATATCATCAGCACACCAAGGATTCCTTAAAAGGGTCCAAAGCTTTAATTTCAAGGTCACACGGTACATATGCGGCAACATTTCAGATCCACGCAGGGCCCCATCATCAGCCATTTGTGTTTTGATCTTGTAATTAGGTCTGTTTACTGCAGTTCAGGGTGAGTGGCTCTACAAGGTACAGTTGTGTTCAAAATCATTCAACCCCCCAATGCTGTAAAGGGTTTTAGGGAATTTAGTGTACATTTGTAATTGTTTTCAGAATGAAATCCTACAAGGACTTCTTAAGGAACCATATGCAACTAAAATGACATCAATTGGTTTTGTAATACAGTAGTAAATGTTTATTTTGTGAATTCTTCATTTACACAATTATTCAACCCCTTAAAGACTACCACTCTGAAGAACAGAGGTTCATTGAAGTGTTTTCAATCAGGTATTGAAAACACCTGTGGATGTCAGGGAGCAGCAATAAAGCCTAATAAGCACCAATCAGGCAGCTTTAAAATGACTGTGATACTCAGCTCCTTCTAGACATTTACTGGTGTGGTTACAAACATGGTGAAGTCAAGAGAATGGTCGGGGAAGACAAGAGAAGAGGTGATTACTCTTCACAGGAAGGGCAATGGCTATAAGAAGATTGCAAAGATGTTAAACATACCAAGAGACACCATAGGAAGCATCATTCGCAAATTCAAGCCAAAGGGCACTGTTGAAACGCTACCTGGTCGTGGCAGAAAGAAGATGCTGACTTCGACTGCTGAGCGCTACCTGAAGCGTAGAGTGGAGAAAAGTCCCCTTGTGACTGCTGAGGAACTGACAAAAGATTTGTCAGATGTGGGTACTGAAGTTTCTGCTCAGACAATACGGCGCACACTGTGTAATGAAGGCCTCCATGCCAGAACTCCCAGGCGCACCCCCTTGCTGTCTCCAAAGAATAAGAAGAGTCGACTGCAGTATGCAAAAATCATGTGGACAAACCACAGAAGTTTTGGGATTGTGTTCTGTGGACTGATGAAACAAAATTAGAAGTGTTTGGGCCCATGGATCAACGCTATGTTTGGAGGAGGAAGAACAAGGCCTATGATGAAAAGAACACCTTGCCTACTGTGAAGCATGGCGAGGGGTCAATCATGCTTTGGGGCTGTTTCGCTTCTGCAGGTACAGGGAAGCTTCAGCGTGTGCAAGGTACCATGAATTCTCTTCAGTACCAGGAGATAGTGGATAACAATGTGATGCACTCCGTCACAAACCTGAGGCTTGGGAGACGTTGGACCTTTCAACAGGACAATGATCTCAAGCATACCTCCAAGTCCACTAGAGCATGGTTGCAGATTAAAGGCTGGAACATTTTGGAGTGGCCATCGCAGTCACCAGTCTTAAATCCGATTGAGAACCTCTGGTGGGACTTAAAGAAAGCAGTTGCAGTGCGCAAGCCTAAGAATGTGACTGAACTGGAGGCTTTTGCCCATGACGAATGGGCGAAGATACCCGTAGATCGCTGCAAGACACTTGTGTCAAGCTATGCTTCAAGTTTAAAAGCTGTTATAACTGTAAAAGGATGTTGTACTAAGTACTAAGTTTGAATGTCAATAAAACTGATAATGATGTGAGCACAGAAAAGACATTTGTGGTTATTTCATTATAAATGTTATGTTATATTTGTCTGACCTACACGTGCCTCTTTGATTTAATTGTAAGCAGGATGACAGGATGATCAAAATCAATGTCAAACTTGGCAAAACAATCAATTTCAGTGGGGGTTGAATAATTTTGAATACAACTGTAGGTCTCTGGATATAGAAGCTTTGAGAAGCTTCTGGAAGTTAGTGGGTGGAGACCAGGAGGTCCTGATCTGCACACTTGAGGGAATTTGACCAACCCCCAGGCAAAGGGCCTATGTGGGTGGCTAGGTCAGCCCTTAAATATGGTGGAGCTTGGCCAGCAGGGAAGTTGGGCAAAAGATGGAGTGCTGAGGTTGCTGTCGTGTGGCCTGGGAGGGGAACCCCAGGTGTGGGGGCTCTGCCATTACCTTTTGACATCCAGGCTGGCATGGGAAGATCTCATGAGTTGGAAGCTTAAACAGGAGTCTTGCCCAGTGCAGCGGAGAGCAAAGGACAGCGTGAGAACCTCAGCATACAAGGGGAAAGACTGCCAGACGTAACGTACTTTCCAACGACAGCGCTGTGCTAAATCCTGATCCCTCATCCTGTGGAGTCCTTCAGAGCAGCCAGGTGGGCTGGTAGTATCTACAAGTGTGAGGACTGTGTGAGGTTCTACTGAGGAGACACTATACTCCTGCATACAGTTTGGGACTTTGTGCTATTTCACTAAAGGGGACTGAGAGCTCCTGGTTTGTAAAGAACTTTGCCACTGATTCATGGAGACTGATTATTGTGAAGGGAGTACAGTACAGGGTCTTAATTTTTTTGTACATAGAGAAGGAAGTTGGCCTTGTCTGTTGTTCTTCAAGTCAAGTTGGCCATCCCATAATCCCTATACCCTATCCGAGTGGTTTTCCCAAATAAAACAACAAAAACAAACCCATGAACTTATTTCTTTGTGTCTGGATGCAAGTTGGAAATGCATGTTGCCTGGCTGTGCAGGAATACAGTGAAACCTTGGAATGCGAGTAACGCAGTTAACGAGCGTTTCGCAATACGAGCACTGTATTTTTAAAAATCCTGACTCGGTTTGCGAGTGTTGTCTCGCAAAACAAGCAGGATTCAAACCAAAGCGGTGTGCAGTACGGCGTTTAGCCTGAGGTAGGGGGCGCCGGAGCCGTTAGAAAATGCTCAGGAAAACACGGAAATACTCAGTTCCCAGGCCTTTCCAAGGTTTTCCGTGTTCAGCCGAGCTGTCCTCGGGCCTTTCCGAGTGTTTCCACGCGCCCCCCACCTCTGGCCACATGCGGTATCTCATGCCATTGAAGTCAATGTGGAACAAATTATTTTCGTTTCCATTGACTTCTATGGGGAAACTTGCTTTGATATGCAAGTGCTTTGGATTACAAGCATTCTCCTGGAACGGATTATGCTCGTAATCCAAGGTTCCACTGTAGTGGGAGTCAGTAACCAGCGGCTCCTGCAGGGTTAACGCTACAATAATAATGAGTTTTATTATGCTATCAAATTGTTGTTTACGTTATCTTTTTTCATGGCTTTGGTTTTAAACTATTTATAATCTGGTTGCATAATAAAGCATGCTACAGAATTAAAGAATGAGGCTGCAGAAATAGATGGTATACCGTGAAGTGAGCAGCACTTTCTGCCTTCTCCACAAACTGGAAATCTCAGTGGAACACACAGGAAGTGATGTAAGGTAAAAAACAGGAAGTGATGTGAGCAGCAGACAGGAAGTGATGTAGGCTTTTAAACAGGAAGTTCCGAGTGAGAGGTGAATCGGGAGGAAGTAGAGAGGAGGCATTGCTGGAACTTGCAGCAGAGGAGGTAATAAGATATTATTTTATATTTACATATCTCTGCTTGGCAGTATGTTATTGGAGTAGGGATGTGTACAACGTAGTTGAGTTTACCGTGAGCAGGGTTCAATAGACACGACCCGAACCCCATTGAAATCAACAAGAGCCGAATGCTAAAAATTGGTTCTGGCCATTTTCTAGGCTAATAGAGATTGTAAAACAACTGGCATATGGTGGTGGGCACTTGGGGAACAGATACCAAAGCAAAAAAAAACGAAAAAAGTTTGTCAGGGAGAAGAAAGAAAAATGGCATGGGGTCCTCTCAAATTTCATACCAGGCCCTTTAGGTCTGTTTCTCTTATTTGCAAAGCTGCCACGTGGACTTCAGTTCACGTGTTTAGGATCTTCCAGGTGGATGTTCAAGCCTCATCTGGTGCCAGTTGTGTAAGGTGCTACAAGCTGCTCTCGGAGTCTGTCGAGCCCTGCATGTCCTGTTTGATATTTGAGCCTTTTACAGGGTTGTCGTCGCATCCCTTGTGGCTGATTAAGGTGGTAACTAAACTCACTTGGTGCCTTATCTGCATTAAATTAGCATCAGAACCTGTGTAAATCATGTGTTTGGGTTTGTTGAGATGAAGGGGCAACCCTAGCCTGTTGGCATTGCTTGCTTTGCTGCCCACCTCTCAGTTGGACTGCTTTTGGACCTCCCGGTCCTAATAATTTAACCAATTCACACAAATCGCTGTACCCGTACGTTGGTAATTTTGACGCTAAATATCGTTGTTATGGCAGCAGCTAACTGCCATAACTCGGTATTTTTGGGAATGGCATGCATTTCTCTTTAAGGAAAAAGTGGTCTCCACAGCGGATTCACCGCAAGATACATTTTATCGGTGGCAGGAGAGGTGACCCCCCCCCTCCCTCTGCGCTCCGGTCTTCTCCCCTACTTGCTGGAGCCGTCGGTAGCAGCGGAGTTGATCGCCTGCTGTCATCTCACTGCCTGGATGCCGAGTGAGGGGAAGATGGCCCCTGCTCGGCTCTATAGCGTTGGAGGGCAGAAGCGACAACAAATGTCATTTCCACCCAATACTCTTAAAGGAGATTTTTTTCTTGTTTTTTTTTTAACCACTTAACCCCCGGACCATATTGCTGGTCAAAGACCAGAGCACTTTTTGCAATTCGGCACTGCGTCGCTTTAACTGACAATTGCGCGGTCGTGCGACATGGCTCCCAAACAAAATTGGCGTCCTTTTTTTCCCAACAAATAGAACTTTCTTTTGGGGTTATTTGATCACCTCTGCGGTTTTTAGTTTTTGCGCTATAAACAAAAATAGAGCGACAATTTTGAAAAAAAATAATATTTTTTACTTTTTGCTGTAATAAATATCCCCCAAAAATATATAAAAAAAAATAGTGGCCTGCGCGAGAGCCGACCGTATAGAATTATGTAGGAACTCTATGCGGACATTATTTATCCCAGTACAGTCCATATAATTCTAAATGGTTAATTTCTCTACAGAAGGGAGCATCTCATGACTACCTCAAGGAGAATGGACATGGACCAAACCCATGTGACGAGGAGGATATTAGACCTCACCCTGGAGATCATCTCCCTGCTGACAGGAGAGGTGAGGAGGATTCTGGGAGGTCACATGACATAAACACGGACCTGACTGGAGGGGTGGGGAGGATTCTCAGGAGTCTGTGGTGATGATGGTAAATATCCCTTTACACAGGACTATAAGGTGGTAAAGAAAACATCTGATGAGCCCTTAACACCCAGCAGCTGTCTTCGTAGAACACCCATCACAGCGCCTCCACCCCACTGCCTGACCACAGAGGAAACCAATGCCAAGAAGATCCTAGAAGTCACCAAGAAGATCATTGATCTGCTGACAGGAGAGGTGAGCGGTGCCGGGAATTCTGGGACATTATCCAGTAACAGACAAGGGATGTGTCTGGATGGTGACTGTATCGTTGTGTGTGTCAGGTTCCTATAAGGTGTCAGGATGTCACTGTCTATTTCTCCATGGAGGAGTGGGAGTATTTAGAAGGACACAAGGATCTCTACAAGGACATCATGATGGAGAATCAGCCGCCCCTCACATCACCGGGTAAGAGGAAACTTTATTGTAAAGGAGAGAGCAGTACGGAGGGTCCACCTAGATCCCCATCATCTGATAAACACATAGAAACAATGTATTCAGTCAGTGTGTGTGTTTCCTACAGATGGATCCAGTAATGGGAACCCACCAGAGAGATGTCCCCGTCCTCTGTATTCCCGGGATTCCACACAGGAAGATCGCACCATCCCTCACCATCATCAGGTAGGTGGGACTGAGCAACTAAAACTCAAAATGTATTATAAGCTATGAAATCATATTCATATAATGTCTTGTTACTTTTTATATATGTGCTTTATCATATTTGGCATTTAGGGTGAAAAAGTGAAAGACATGAAAACTGAAATTAAAGAAGAAGAAGAAGAGAGGTTGGTGAGTGGAGATCAGCAGTCTATGGAGGAGGAGGAGATGATTATGAAAGCTAAACAGGAGGAATCTTCTCTACATATGGACACAAGTAAGTAATAAACAATAAGTCTAGGTTCACTTATGAATTGCAAAGGAACCGCACTGCATTCCTGACAAAAGGTCCATTTTCGTTCCTCAATATAACGTCATGTTCCCAACAAATGAGGAGGAGATACTGTACACCATATGAAAGGTCCATCTCCATTCCTCAATATAATGTCATGTTCCCAACAAATGAGGAGAAGATACTGTACATCATATGAAAGGTCCATCTCCATTCCTCAATATAATGTCATGTTCCCAACAAATGAGGAGGAGATACTGAGATTGCAGGCTTGGCTGGCTTAAATCAAGTTTGGTCTCCACCCAGAGACTGGCCACATTAATCACCTTGCAGGTGGACAGACAGACATGGAGAAGACCATATGAAAGGTCCATCTCCATTCCTCAATATAACGTCATGTTCCCAACAAATGAGGAGGAGATAGTGTACACCATATGAAAGGTCCATCTGGCCTTCAGGAGAAAGATCAAGACCCATCTCTTCTGAGGGCCCAGGGAATGGATACCAAGCGCCCAGAGGCGATTCAGTTTGCATGTGTTGCGCTATAAAAGTTTCTCACTCGCTCATCTCCATTCCTCAATATAACGTCATGTTCCCAGCCAATGAGGAGGAGATACTGTACATCATATGAAAGGTCCATCTCCATTCCTTAGTATGATGTCAATTTTTTATGTATATTCATATTTTGAGGTTTCAAATGCAACCATTTGTATTTCTGAGCTCTGAAAATCTGTTGGACGTGTGTGTGTATTTTTTGATATATATATAATTAGAGAGAGATATATAAAATGAAAGAATACTCATAACAATTGTTCACAAACTGTTTTCCAACAGATGGGATCTATGTCTGGAATGCCACAGAGAGCCATAATCTTTTATCTATAGACTGTTATGACGAAGATAATGACATCACCCCATTTTCTACAGGAATAAATTCTATCACCCAAAACGCACAACAAAGACTTTACCATTTGGAAAGATTAATGGACCCCCCTAATCCTGAGGAATCTTCTGATAAATCTCTTCCCAGTTTTGGAACAACCTTACATCCGCATAACCCCAAGACATCTCTAAGTTATGGCGATCACACAGGAGAAAGTTCATTGTCTAGTTTGGCATGTTGGAACACAGCACTTGTTAGACACGAGAATAGTAACAAAGAGCGTCCTTATTCATGTCCAGAGTGCGGGAAGTCTTTCGTTCATCAAGGACACCTCATAAGACACAAGAGAATTCACATGGGTGAGCGTCCTTTTTCCTGTTCAGAGTGCGGACAAAGTTTCATTAAGGAAACAGAACTTCAAAAACACGAGCGAATTCACGTGCGTACGCCTTCTTTTCCCTGTTCAGTGTGCAGACAATGTTTCATTAAGGTAACAGACCTTCTAAAACACCAGAGAATGCACATGGGTGAGCGGCTTTTTTCCTGCTTGGAGTGCGGTAAGTCTTTTAATCGTAAGGGAAAACTTATGATACACCAGAGAAGTCACACAGGGGAGCGTCCTTTTCCCTGTTCAGAGTGTGGAAAATGTTTCTCTGAGAAAGGAAAACTTGTTATACATCAAAGAATTCACACAGGTGAGCGTCCTTTTTTCTGTTCGGAGTGCGGGAAATGTTTCACAGACAAAGGAAAACTTATTAGACACCAGAGAATACACACAGGTCTGCGCCCTTACTCCTGTTCAGAATGTGGGAAATCGTTCATTCAGAAAAATGACCTTCTGAGACACCAAAGAATTCACACGGGGGAATATCCATTTTCCTGTTCAGAGTGTGGGAGAGGTTTTAATGTGAAAGGAAAACTTCGTAGACATCAGAGAATTCACGCGGGTGATCGTTCTTTCTTGTTAAGGGAGCAGGAAATGTTTCAATGAGAAGGAAGACTTGCTGTACATCAGATATGTCACACAGAAGGGTGTCCTTTTTTTTGTTCGGAGTGTGGGAAATGACCACTGAGAAAGGAAGCCTTGTTGAACACCAGACTTGTGGTACACAGTTTCAATACTGTAGAAGACATGTTGGCAGGTTTGCAATACACAACATCTGATGAATGAGGTGACTGGTAGGCGGTGTGGCGACAGTCACCTAAGAGGCATATGAAGGAGGTCCAAGGTAGCAGCTCAGGTCCCTACACTGTTCCTCCTCCACCATAACCTTGCCCTATCCTAAACACACTGTTCCTCACTAGCAAGTTTGTGTCCCTGACTTTGCCAACTGTAGTGGGACAATGGAATTTATTAGCACTGCCCTCACTAAAGATGGCTGCCAGGGTCATCCAGTGCAGCAGCATCCAAACGGATGACTGCTACCCTGATGATGTCTACGGAGGCCTCAGAGGAACAAGAGTTGCTATTTTCCTGTGCATAGCAGCGCCACCTGTGCAGGGAGGCTGAACTACACCTATCTTCAGGCCTTTTTGTCTTTTTGGATACTCTATAATGTAAAAAAAAAAAATCAGCAGTGAGATTGGGAGCCCCTCATATTAGGTGTGACAAGTACAAAGATCTGTGTATTCTTGATAAAAAGCAAAACACAGAAGATTTGTAGTCCGAAGATCTCATCTTCTATAGCGGCAGATTGGTGGATTGGTCTAAGTGGTGAAAAATGTGACTCACGTCATATTGGGGTTTGGTAATAAAGTCGATTTGCAGATGATTTTAATGATAGTAATAACAAAACAGCATTGACATTTTGTTCCACCCTCATGCAGTTGGTATCATAGCACTAAATTGTGGTAAAACATGGCAAATCAAGGGGCAACACAGTGGTGATTAATGACAGCAAGTGTTTAGGAAATTGGAGAATTATGACAATACATGAAAAATCCTACCAAAAAAAAATGGCAATGTCTTTAATACATACACTATAAAATGCAGGAACGGTTTTCTGGTCTGTCTTATTTTTGCATTCTGAAAAATGTGTACAAGGATCTAGCCTACTTGAAGAAGTTAAAGATTAATGTAAAAAAGCAATACTTAGTATCTAACAAGGATTTGCACGCTTACATCAGTGATAACGAATGGTGGACATCTTTAGATTGGTGGTAAGCAGAAAAAAAGCACACCTACTGTCACAGTTAGGGGTCAGGCTTGAAGACAAGTAGCTATAGCAGTAAAGACTAGCAGGTTAGGTAAAGAAGCAGGTCGCCCTTACATGTGATGTGGGCTCACCGGAGGTGCAGAGTCTAAGCACTAACCAGTGTTTACCAGACCTCTTAATGGTGATGATGGGCTTTTCTGTGTGTTAGTACTAGGTCGCTTTTCTCAGGATTGTCCCACCAGTTGATGAGCAAGCCGGGGTCCAGTAGCACATATTGCAGGTAGGGATCAAGCAGGAGCATAGTCAGTAAACAAGTCAATGGTCGGTAACAATTGGTTGCAGGTTGGGATTAGGCAGTAGTATAGTCGAGGAACAATCCAAAGGTCGGTAGGAAGTGGTTGCAGGTTGGGATCAAGCAGAAGTGTAATTCATGAACAAGCCAAAAGGTCCATAACAAGTGGTTGCAGGTTGGGATCAAGTGAAAGTGTAGTCGGAAAACAAACCAAAGGTCAGCAGCAAGTAGTTGCAGGTTGGGATCAATCACAAGCGTAGTCGGGGAACAAGCCAACGGTAAGTACAAGTGGTTGCCGGTTGAGATCAAAGTGTAGTTGAGAAAACAAGCCAAAGGTGTCAGGAACAGGTGGTTGCAGGTTGGGATCAAGTGAAAGCGTAGTCGAGAAACAAACCAAAGGTCGGGAACAGGTGGTTGCAGGTTGGGATCAAGCAAAAGCGTAATCGAGAAACAAGCCAAAGGTCGGTAACAAGGGGTTACAGGTAGGGATCAAGCGAGAGTGTAGTCAAGGAACAAGCCAAAGGTTAATAACAAGTGGTTGCAGGTTGGGATCAAGCGAAAGTGTAGTTGGGGAACAAGCCAAATGTCAGTAACAGGTGTAGTCAGTAAAAGTGTAGTCAAATAACAAGCCTGTCAGCTGCAGAAAGCACAATAATCTGGCCAGCAGGAAGTGCAGAGACATGGCTTAAAGTGGTTTAAACCCACTACAAAAAAAAATAGTACAGATTCATGAGCAAAATTAAGAAGTATGAGAAATCAAAAGAGGAGGCACTCTTCATCATCACATGACATGTATACCCTGATGAAGTCACGTGACATTGTGACGCAACGGGAAGGGAGGAGGAGCCTGTGACATTATTCCGCGGACTGGAAGTACACGAACCGGACTTATATTGTTTATTATTTCTTGCTGCTAATACAATGCATAAATGCAAATGGACACAAGACACGGATATATATTTTACTTAACGAACATTTTACTGAATGAACTGTTTATTTATATATATTGTGGCGAGGCGACCCAATTTCAATGTGTGTATTAGCACCTTCAGACGTGATGATTGCCCACAAAAGACAGACGTGATGATTGTCCACCTGTGGGCTGGGTTTATATTCCCCTCTGGAAGAGAGCTCAGTGCTTGCACTTGGAGACAGCTCCACCCTGCAGGCAGGAGGCCTGGTCTAGGAGTCGGGAGGATTTCAGGTGGAGAGAGACAGGAGGTCTCTAGGAGTCTAAGGCTGCAGGTGACAGTCTGAGCATGCATGTCCGCAGGAGGCCGAGGTGACCTGCGACCGAGCAGGGCAAAGCTGACCAAATAAGATCCAGGAGGGAGTTTGAATAAGCAACAGTGAGTAAGCCAGGAGGCTGAATAAATATATATATACTGTATATATATATATACATTGTTTTAAAAAATGTAAGGAACGTTTAATCAGAACTCCGGGAGGGGTGTATACAGAGGGCGTTGTTAATCAGTTTCAGCTGCTTTGCTGTTAATTAGTGGGAATGCTTGGCAGATTAGTTAATCTTCCCTCTTCCTGCACCGCGGTGCTTGTGCTTTCTAACCTACACCGCACAGACTCCTGGGAATGTAGTGCCATAATTTCCCAGGAATCTGTGCACTCCCAAGTCCCGAAAAATCCAGGGGGTGGAGGAGGAGAACAGAGGGGGGACACGGCGGCAGCATGGAGGGGGACACGGCGGCAGGACACGGCAGTAGCACGGAGGGGGGACACAGCGGCAGCAAGGAGGGGGGACACAGCAACAGCAAGGAGGGGGGACACGGCGTTATCTTCGTTGTCATAACAACGGGGCGGGACGTTCCTCCGCCGCCGCCCGTTGTTATGACAACAGCACACACAATCGCTGCTACGACCGGCGCTCTAATGCAGGCAGGACATTGCGGCAGCAAGGAGGGGGGACACGGCGGCAGCAAGGAGGGGGGACACGGCGGCAGCAAGGAAGGGGGACATGGCGGCAGGACACAGCGGCAGCAAGGAGGGGGGACACGGCAGCAGCAAGGAGGGGGGACACGGCGCTATCTTTGTTGTCATAACAACGGGGCGGGACGTTCCTCCGCCACCGCCCGTTGTTATGACAACAGCACAAACAGTCGCCGCTACGAGCGGCGCTCTAATGCGCACGCGCGAGATTTACAGCTTACCCAGCATGCACATCTCACCGAGAACAGTAAAAAAAATGCACTGGGCTTCAATTGCCCACACAAGGAATGGAAACGGCCATAGCATACAGCACAGTAAAGGAGGTAAGTTTTTTTATTAATTTACAAAACAATGTGGTATGTTTTATAAATTACAATGGGATCTTTAGCTACATAATATTTAAATGGCCAAAAAAAAAAAAAAACGTGACCGGAGCTCCGCTTTAAAGAGGTGGGGGAGAAGTAGGCCAGGTAAAAAAAAAAAAAAATCTATATATATAACTGTACTCTTCCCTTTTTTTAATTATTATTATTACTATTATACAGGATTTATATAGTACCAAGAGCTTGCACAGCGCTTTACAACAGGAGGGCAGACAGTACAGTTATATTACAATTCAATACAGGAGGAATCAGAGGGCCCTGCTTGTTAGAGCTTACAATCTAGAAATGAAGGTCAAGTGATACAAACGGTAATAACTATGGGGGGATGATCGGACAGATTGGGGTAGGGAGTTCCACAGGATGGGAGAGGCTCTGGAAAATTCCTTGAGGCAAGCATGGGAGGAAGCGATAAAGGAACTAGAGAGAAGGAGGTATTGGGTGGAACGAAGAAAACAATTAGGTTGGTATTTAGAGACCAGGTTTAGTGATGTAGCTGGGGGCTGAGTTGTGGATGACAATGTAAGTTGTTGTCAGTATTTTGAATTTTATTGGTTGGGTGAGTGGAAGCCTGTGGAGGGATTGGCAGAGAGGAGT
The DNA here is from genome assembly GCF_905171775.1 of Rana temporaria. Lineage (NCBI taxonomy): Eukaryota > Metazoa > Chordata > Amphibia > Anura > Ranidae > Rana > Rana temporaria. Next base: position 175,068,352 of record NC_053496.1, read on the forward strand.
AGCAGACACAGAACAATTGGTAAGGTGGATGAGCTTGGCAGCAGCATTCATGGTGGACTGAAGGGGGGCTAGCCTATGTAAAGGTAACTGCACTGCACAAACTGATAGCAATATATAAATCCTGAAAAATAATAATTTCATATCATGGTATTTAAATTTATTCAGTAGTAAGTATTCATATACTATCACATTCCTGTTTTTTATCAGAAACAATTGAGTACTGTCCGTGATACCTTTTTTATTTGCACTAAAATACCATTTCTCAGGACAAGCTGTACCCCCTTCTTCTTTTATTATAATTTTTATATTGTTTATGTTTTAAATGTTTGCCAATCTGGTTGTGTAGTAACAAATGCTATGTAATTGAAGAACAAGGTCGTGGAGAAAATGTTAAAACATGACATGATAAGAACGGCAGTTTCTACATTCTCACACATGGTGGTAATCTCTCTTAGAGAGCATGGAACGCACAGTCAGGGGGTGATGTAAGGTGCAGACAGGAAGTGATGTAAGGTACAGACAGGACGTGAGGTAGCAATATAAATAGGAAGTTTCCGGAGAGAGTTGAGTCGGGAGGAAGTAGAGAAGAGACTACAACCAGCAGCAGAGGAGGTAATAAGATATTATTTTATATTTACACCTAGTAATCCACTCCGTCATGTGCGTTCTCATAAAATAATGGACACCATGTATTCTCTGGATCAGGATATGGGGAGGAAGAAGACTGAACTACATTACAAAAGGACGTCAATTTTGTTTGGGAGCCACGTCGCACGACCGCGCAATTGTCAGTTATAGCGCCGCAGTGCCAAATCGCAAAAAGTGGCCCAGTCATTTATCAACAAAATGGTCCGGGGCTTAAGTGGTTAAAGCAGCTTGGGAATTGGTGGGTCCCAGCAGGGTTTAACAGTGGATATGTTGGCTAGGTCCAGGTGCTGAGACAATCAGTTTCTTGGCAATTCAAACCTAAATTAAAAGGTTTTTAGTTAGAGTTGAGCTATAAAGGGATATCTGGTTTACATTAAGTGAGGTTAAATGTTCTTTAAAGCGGTAATGAACCTCTGGGGAAAAAAAAAAACCCTGCAAGACAATGGCATAATATGCTAGCATGCAGTGAATACTAGCATATTATGAAATACTTACCTTAGAATGAAGTCCCCACAGCGGCGCCTGGACGCTGCTGAGGGAGCCAACATGTTCCCCCAGTGTTCCTTCTGGGTTCACGGGCCCCTGCGCTGTGAGTGCCCGGAGCCGTAGTGACATCACTCCAGCGCATGCGTGCAGGAGTACTCAGTTCCAGCAAGAAGCTCTGAAGTCGCAGCAACGATATGCCGGACCTTTAGAGCCCATGCGCCACTGGCATCAGCGGCTACATGAAGGGTGAATATCTCCTAAACGGTGGCCGTTTAGGGCATATTCATTTTACCTACAGGTATGCCTTATTTTAAAGGCTTACCTGTAGGTAAAAATAACAATGCTGGGTATACAACCACTTTAATATCTTAAAGGAAGCAGTTTGAGGTTTACGAATTATGGAGGAACTCTGTGCAGACATTATTTATCCCAGTACAGTTCAGATAATTCTCAGTTTATTATCCGTCTACAGAGGGGAGAGTCCTGTATAGATGAGATGACCACATCAGTAAGGATGAACAAAGACCAAACTCATGTGCCTAAGAGGATACTAAACCTCACCCTGAAGATCATCTACCTGCTGACCGGAGAGGTGAGGAGGATTCTGGGAGGTCACATGACATCACTCTTATCTCTATTAATAAAACACAGAGCTGACCGGAGAGGTGAGGAGGATTCTGAGAAATCTTTAGTGACAATTGTTACTTTCTCTATATACACAGGATTATAAAATAGTGAAAAAAATACCTGGTGATCCATTACCACACATCACAGTGCCTCCATCTCACTGCCTGACAACAGAGGTAACCAGTGCCAAGAAGATTCTAGAAGTCACCAAGAAGATCATTGATCTGCTGACAGGAGAGGTGAGCGGTGCCGGGAATTCTGGGACATGATCCAGTAACAGACAAGGGATGTGTCTGGATGGTGACTGTATCATTGTGTGTGTCAGGTTCCTATAAGATGTCAGGATGTCACTGTCTATTTCTCCATGGAGGAGTGGGAGTATTTAGAACGACACAAGGATCTCTACAAGGACGTCATGATGGACAATCAGCTGCCCCTCACATCACCGGGTAAGAGGAGACTTTATTGTAAAGGAGAGAGCAGTACGGAGGCTCCACCTAGATCCCCCATCATCTGATAAACACATAGAAACAATGTATTCAGTCAGTGTGTGTGTTTCCTACAGATGGATCCAGATGTCCCCGTCCTCTGTATTCCCGGGATTCCACACAGGAAGATCACACCATCCCTCACCATCATCAGGTAGGTGGGCCTGAGCATGAAGACCTAAAAAAATAATTCTAAGCTCCAGATGATATTCTTCTGTATTCTCTTTTTCCTTCTTATAAATACATTGTATCATCTTTGGGGTTTAGGATGAAGAACTAATAGACATCAAAGTTGAGATTAAAGAGGAAGAAGAAGAGAGGTTGGTGAGTGGAGATCAGCAGTCTATGGAGGAGGGGGAGATGATTTTTAAAAGTGAACAGGAGGAATCTTCTCTACATATGGACACAAGTAAGTAATCAACTTTAAATGCAGTTCCTTTTACTTCTAGGAGTATATATTATGTGTATTCAAATAATGTTATTGATTAACAAAAGACACATAAATATCAAGTACACCCCACTAAAATGACCATCGATTCAGATGAAGGAAGAAAACACAATTCTTCCTAATTCCAGATGAAAGTCAGATAAGACCGTCTGTCTCCATTCTTCACTATAACATCATGTTCCAACAAATGAGGAGGAGATACTGTACACCATATGAAAGGTCCATCTCCATTTCTCAATATAACGTCATGTTCCCAACCAATGAGGAGAAGATACTGTACACCATATGAAAGGTCCATCTCCATTCCTCAATATAACGTCATGTTCCCAACAAATGAGGAGGAGATACTGTACACCATATGAAAGGTCCATCTCCATTCCTCAATAGAACATTGCCATGTTATACTGTACACATGAGGTCATCAGGGTCAGGGTCTCAGGGATTACCAAAAAATTCTTCAGTAGATCTTCAAATAGTCCCCGCTCGTGCTGTACATTCCATCCAAGCAGCGGTGGCATCACTTCTGGCTTTTCATTGGCACAGAGAAACCAGAAGTGAAGTCGGGAGGGAAAGCAACACCCACGTCCAACATAAACACAGCAAGAATGAGCATATGAGAGTGTAGAGGCGCACTCCACAGTGCCACAAAGCATTAGAAAACCTGCAAATGAAGCATCTCGCCTGCAGTCACAGGATTGCATTGGCGTCATGCTTCCCATAGTGCACTGTGTCTGGCACCCACAGTGCAATTAAAGCACTTTATTTTTTAAAGGGCCCGTTTTTTTTCTGACCAGCTTTGGGGGGGCGGTGCCCCCTATGAACGGACCGACACTGGTTCCCAACAAATGAGGAGGAGATACTGTACACCATATGAAAGGTCCATCTCCATTCCTCAATATAATGTCATGTTCCCAACAAATGAGGAGGAGATACTGAGATTGCAGGCTTGGCTGGCTTAAATCAGGTTTGGTCTCCACCCAGAGACTGGCCATATTAATCACCTTGCAGGTGGACAGACAGACATGGAGAAGGCCATATGAAAGGTTCATCTCCATTCCTCAATATAACATCATGTTCCCAACAAATGAGGAGGAGATACTGTACACCATATGAAAGGTCCATCTCCATTCCTCAATATAACGTCATGTTCCCAACAAATGAGGAGGAGATACTGTACATCACATGAAAGGTCCATCTCCGTTCCTCAGTGTGATGAAATTTTGTCCAAGACATGAAGTGGAAGAAGGTACATCTCTCCTGCTCTTTGTTACATTCTCATATCATCATATATAAACACTCAATGTGATCTGAGTAAATTGTATTCTTAATCTGTTTTTTATTCATATTCATTAATTCCATGGCTGACCTCTGAGAAACGTATAATATTTATTTAAAAATTGCTTTCCTACAGATGGGCTCTATGTCTGGAATACCACAGAGAGACGTAATCTTTTATCTACAGACGTTTATGAAGAGGACAATGACATCACACAGCATTCTCCAGGAGTGAATCTCATTACTCGAAACATAAACCTCGAACCTTACCAATTTGGGAGATCAATGGATCCCTCTAATCCTGAGGAATCTTCTGACCAATCACATTCTGTTACTCCAGATGTCCATCTGAGACTTTGCAGTACAGAAGGAACATTAGATCCATCTAATTCCAAGGAATCTGTAAGTTACGGAGATCCCACAGGAGAGAGTTCATTGTCAGGTTGGGTGTGTGGGAACACAGCACTCGTTGGTCACAAGAAAAGTAACACAGCTGAGCGTCGCTATTCGTGTTCAGAGTGTGGGAAGTGTTTTAATAAGAAAGGAAAACTTATTGTACACGAGAGAAGTCACACAGGCGAGCGTCCGTTTTCCTGTTTAGAGTGCGGGAAGTGTTTTAATAAGAAAGGAAATCTTATTGTACACCAGAGAAGTCACACGGGCGAGCATTTGTATTCTTGTTCAGTGTGTGGAAAATGTTTCCCTGAGAAAGGAAGGCTTATTAGACACCAGAGAATTCACACTGGTGAACGTCCCTTCTCCTGTTCAGAGTGCGGGAAATGTTTCACGGAGAAAGCAGATCTTATGAGACACCAGAATTGCCACAGCGGGGAGCGTCCCTTTACCTGTTCAGAGTGCGGGAAATGCTTTTCTAGGAAAGGAAGCCTTCAATTACACCTGAGAATTCACACCCAGGATGGCCTTATTTCATGTTTAGAGTGCGGGAAACGTTTCACTAAAAAAGCAGACCTCAAAAGACACCAGAGAAGTCACACAGGCGAGCGTCCGTTTTCCTGTTTAGAGTGTGGCAAATGTTTTACTGAGAAAGGACACCTTATGAGACACCAGAGAATTCACACCGGTGAGCGTCCTTTTATCTGTTCAGAGTGCGGGAAACGTTTCACTCAGAAAGAAGATCTCGTTAGACACCAGAGAAGTCACACCGGCGAGCGTCCATTTTCCTGTTCGGAGTGCGGGAAATGTTTCCTTGAGAAAAGAAGCCTTCAAGCCCATGAAAAGCTACACACGGGCGAGCGTCCTTTTCCCTGTTCAGAGTGCGGAAAAAGTTTTACGCAACATATTGTGCTTCTTAGACACCAGAGTATTCACAAGGGTGAAAATTATTTTCCATGTTCAGAGTGCGGGAAATGTTTCTCTAGGAAAGATAGTCTGGGTGAACACCAGAAAATTCACACACGGGAACGCCCTTTAACATGTTGAGGGGGAATATCCTAGCAAAAGTGATATTCTGGTTACGGGTGAGGTCTCAGGTGTTGAGTCACTTACATTCCTTGAAGAATCCATTGGTAAGATCAGACTATTATCGATCGTTTCTCTTTCTCACCTACATTGGGATCTCCTCATTTATTTTTACATTCTTCATGAAATGGAAAACTACCAATCGGAGAGAGGGGGAGCCCCTTACATTGGACGCAGTAGGAACTCAATAGGTATGTCTACACTTGCATCTCAAAAAATTTGAATATCATAAAAAATAGTGAAAATCTAAAATTCCGTATCTCCGAAAATTTGGATCTTGTGAAAAAGTTCAATATTGCACACATATGGTGTTGCACTCTAAACGGCTATTTAACCACTTGTCCACCGGGCCTATTTTGGCACTTCTCTCCTTCATGTAAAAATCAAAAAAATGTTGCTCGAAAATTTATCAGAACCCCCAAACATTATATATATATATATATATATTTTTTAGCAGATACCCTAGGGAATAAAATGGCGGTCATTGCAACTTTTTTTTCTCGCACAGTATTTGCGCAATAATTTTTCAAACGCCTTTTTTGGGGGGAAAAAAACATGTCACGCTTTAAAATTGCGCACACTCATGGAATGTAAACATCCCTTGTAATAGGAATCACTGTGACAGGTCCTCTTTATGGAGAGATGTGGGTCAATAAGACTCCACATCTCTCCTCCAGGCTTACAAGCACGAAATTGGTGAAAAAAGAAAATCACCGATCACATGCCGACAGCCGCATTTGCGGCTTTGTTTACTTCCGGGGACCGGGCGTGACGTCATAACATCTGGTCACCAGTCATCTCTATGCTTTCCAGGCAGCGCCGGCCGATTCGCTCTCCGGGCCCCCGATGACACGGCTTTATGGAGATTCTGATTTATTTATTTTTTGCTGGACTTGCCACCTGCCTACATTGCCAAAAGTACCAATACCTGGTTTAATGATCATGGTATTACTGTGCTTGATTGGCTAGCAAACTCATCTGACCTGAACCCCATTGAGAATCTGTGGGATATTGTCAAGAGGAAGATGAGACACCAGACCCAACAATGCAGAGGAGCTGAAGGCCGCTATCAAAGCAACCTGGGCTTCCATAACAACTCAGCAGTGCCACAGGCCGATCGCCTCCATGCCACGCCACATTGATGCAGTAATTCATGTAAAAGGAGCCCCAACCAAGTATTGAATATTTTTGTTTTATTGGTCTTATGTAATATTTCAAATTTTCTGAGATGCTGAATTTGGGGTTTTCACTAGCTGTAAGCCATAATCCTCAAAAAATAAAATCCTGAAATAAGTCACTCTGTGTGCATCTATATAGTTTCACTTTTTGAATTGAATTACTGAAATAAATTAACTTTTTTTTCTATACCAGAGAAATTTTCGAACTGCACATTCCTCAGATTCTCTGGTTATAGAGTAAAGTTGGGGCTTACCAATAATAACTGAAATTTTAGGGGTGTGATTATATATTTATAGGTCTGTGGTGAATAAATCTATCTTAATAATCCTCAGTACTCGTCCTCAAAAGAACCAGTTTTGGACTGGTCCCACATTTACAAAGATGGCATCATAGTCCTAAACTGTGGTAATTCATCTGGAAAATATGACCATACATGGGCAATACACTGGTCATTGTGATATCAGATGGGCAACACACTGGCAATCATGAAAATCCATAGGGGCAACAAATGGACAATCGTGATAATAATAACATAGAAAACTATACCAATATGTGGACAACAAACATGCAATGATGGCGATAAAAAACAGAAATAACAACTGAAATGTTGTCTGCCTATTATTTTTCTTTGTTCTACTGAAAAATGTGTGTACAGATCTAGGGCCAGATCCACGTAGCGGATCGTAATTTTCGGCAGGCGTAGCGTATCGTATTAACGCTACGCTGCCGCAACTTTGAAAGGCAAGTGCTGTATTCACAAAGCACTTGCCTCTAAAGTTACAGCGGCGTAGCGTAAATCTGCGGGCGTATGGGCGCGGAATTCAAATGTTAAAGATGTGGGCTTGTTTTATGTTAATTTTACTTGACCCAACGTAAATGACGTTTTTTCTGTACGGCGCATGCGCCGTCCATAGGGGTATCCCAGTGCGCATGCTCGAAATTAACCCGCAACAAGCCAATGCTTACGACGTGAACGTCATTCTACGCAAAGCCCTATTTGCGAACGACTTACGCAAACGACGTATAATTTTAAAAATTTGACGCGGGAACGACGTCCATACTTAACATTGAGTACGCCTCATATAGCAGGGGTAACTTTACGCCGAAAAAAGCCTTACGGAAACGACGTAAAAAAATGCGCCAGCCGGACGTACGTTTGTGGATTCGCGTATCTAGCTAATTTGCATACTCAACGCGGAATCCGACGGAAGCGCCACCTAGCGGCCAGCGTAAATATGCACCTTAGATCAGACGGCGTACTAAGACGTACGCCAGTCGGATCCAGCCCAGCTTCAGGCGTATCTTGTTTTGTGGATACAAAACAAAGATACGCCGGAGCAAAATAGATACGCTGTCGTAACTTCTTCGTGGATCTGCCCCCTAGTCTACTAATTTCAGAATGGATCCACGTAAAAAGAAAAAAACAATGTAATAACCCACTGCATCCATACAGAACTAGAACTCTTACATCAATGGTAAGTTAAAGGGGCCACTTACATTGGCTATCAGTGCAAATGGCTCCCTTACATTGGTGGTCAGTTTTGAGAATGGCTCCTACATTGCAAAGGGGGCTGGGGGTAAGGGGTAAAATGAACTCTTAAGCCTCGTACACACGACCGTTTTTCTCGGCAAGAAAGCTGCTGGGAGAGCTTTTTGCGGAGAAAAACATGGGTGTGTATGGTTTCTGCCGGGAATGTTGACGAGAAAAATAGAGAACCTTCTCTCTATTTTTCTCGTCAGGATTTTCGGCAGAGTGTTTCCTGCCGAGAAAACCGTGAGTGTGTATGCTTACCTGTTCAAGGTAAACCCGCGCATGCTCGAAAAGACTTTGACGCATGCGCGGTAGCATACAAGGTTAGTAAAGGGTGTAGCAAGATGGCGGCGACGGCATCGAATGTAAAGAGCGCAGGCTCGCCGTAGTCGATGACGTCACCGCGTGCTTGCCATTTAAAAGAACGGCGGTTATTTTGAATGCCCGTCTGTACACAGGGCTTAGCAAGGCAAGCTTGCCAGGAATCCCGTCGAGAAAACCAACTTTTTTTTTTTCCGACCAGATTCTCGCCCATGTGTACAGGGCTTCACAACAAAAATGTTTTCAGTAGAGAGGACATTGGAAGGAACCTGAAAGAAAAACTACTATAGACAGTAAGTGGAGAGCTGTCAGTTCTGGTCACCAATCCTCAGGAAGGATGTGCTGACGGAGAAGGGCAACAACATTTTTATAGGGACTGGAGGATCTAATTTACAAGGAATGACTACAAGCACTAAATTTATATTCCTGGAGAAGAGATGCTTGAGAGGAAATATGATAGTGATAGACAAATATCTCAATGGTGATCCCAACGTAAGTATGAGACTTTTCAATCCCAGGGAGTGTAGGAAGACACAGGGCCACACAATGAAACTGAAAGAGGAGCGGTTCTAAACCCTTACATACCACTTTTTGCTACAGGTAAGCCTATAATAAGGCTTACCTGTAGCTATCCTGCATATCTCCTAAACCTGCACAGTTTAGGAGATATCCCTCTGTATCTGCATGTGCTGAAGACATTGGCACATGTACACTGAAGCAACGGGACAATGTCCCGTTGCTTCAGCTGGACTGTGCCGTTTCCCACGCGGCTCTGGCGAATCACAGAACCGGAGTCTGCGGCCCGGAAGGAAGAAGGGCGAGAAGATGGAAGCCTGCACAGGGGACAGTGCTGGATTCGTTTGCAGGTAAGTGTCACATAATGGGCTGGTATGCGATGCATACTAGCCCATTGTGCTTTTAATTGGCAGTCTTTGCAGATAGCAAAAGAGGAAGTAAAACCCATCAGGGTTTACTTCCTCTTTAAGCCACTCTATCCTGTGTACACCATCAGCAATGCCTCCTATTGTAGTATCCCCATCTGTGTGTGATTTATAAAAATAAATTCTGCAAATACCGAATTTCACTACCGAGATTGCGATCACATGACTGGCCAGCTTTCTCCTTTCCTCCTCTGAGAGATGCAGTGGGTGGGGCTGAGATTGCTCTGCTAATGTCAGTCTGAAGGAGAGAGCTGGCTGGTCATGTGATCACAGTCTCGGCTCTTAAATGAGGTATTTACAGCATTTATATTTATAAATCATTCACAGAGGGGGACACTGCAATGAGATGCGATGCTGATTGTGTATACAGGTTAGAGTTATGAGAGAAGCAGGGGGGTGGGGGGGAGGGGTGGCTCACACACAGACAGAGAGGGGAGGAGGACACAGGAGCAAAGAGGAGAGCAAATAGCAGGCTGCTGATGACGGAGGCACATAAACTGTTCATGAGCAGACATGATACACCGTGGTCAGTTTACAGAGGGGTGGGGAGAAACTGTCAGGATCAGCCAGGTTTTTCAGGTGTTACAGGGGGCCAAATGACACAGGACAAGCACTGTGTCATATAACATGCTTTAAAGGAGCAGGATCCATTTTTTGGGGGGGGGTTTAACAATCGCTTTAAGCTGTGTAGGGGGTTTTTCACTGTCAGGTGCGGTAAGGATGTGGAGTTCTCTTCCACAATCTGTGGTGTCAGTGGGGAATATTAATAGTTTTAAAAGACTAGAGTGTGCATCTTAGCGAACACAATATACAGGGATATGGGAAATGATTATCTACACACACATCTGTCCTACACAGGTTGAACTGGATGGACTGTTGTCTTTATTCAACCTTACCTACTATGTAACTATAAACACTGCTAGAAATCCATTTATTTGAGAAAATATTTAGACTCGTCTCCTGAGAATTTTCTTGTCAAATTGAAACTGAATGGCAGTTTGACCCCACTAACCATTAAATAAATTAAAAAAACACTCTTTAAATGAAAAATTCTGGAGGAGATTATCTAGTTTAAGCATTAACTTGAAAAACAACACAGAGGGAAAAATTGTAAAACATAAAGTAAGCCGCAGAGTTTACATTCTGTCCAAGTCGGTGATCTCACGGAATGCATAGACAGGAAGTAATGCAAGGCATAGACCAGAAGTGATGTAAGGCATAGACAGGAAGTGATGTTGACGTATAAACAGGAAGTACTGGGTGAGAGGTGAGTCGGGAGGAAAAAGAGAGGAGACATTGCTGGAACTGGCAGCAGAGGAGGTAATAAGATATTATTTTATATTTACATTCAGTATCTCCCTGTTCTCCTCCTCTATATTCCTTGTGACATATTTTTCTCCAGCAGATTCTGATACTCACACAAAATATCACCCATCACAGTGCCTCCACCTCATTGTCTGACATCAGAGGTAACCAGTGCCAAGAGGATTCTAGAAGCCATCAACAAGATCATTGATCTGCTGACAGGAGAGGTGAGCGGTGCCGGGAATTCTGGGACATTATCCAGTAACAGACAAGGGATGTGTCTGGATGGTGACTGTATCATTGTGTGTGTCAGGTTCCTATAAGGTGTCAGGATGTCACTGTCTATTTCTCCATGGAGGAGTGGGAGTATTTAGAAGGACACAAGGATCTCTACAAGGACGCCATTATGGAGAATCAGCCGCCCCTCATATCACCGGGTAAGAGGAGACTTTATTGTAAAGGAGAGAGCAGTACGGAGGATCCACCTAGATCCCCCATCATCTGATAAACACATAGAAACAATGTATTCAGTCAGTGTGTGTGTTTCCTACAGATGGATCCAGTAATGGGAACCCACCAGAGAGATGTCCCCGTCCTCTGTATTCCTGTGAATCCACACAGGAAGGTCACACCATCCATCATCATCAGGTAGGTGGAACTGAGCATGAAGACCTAAAAATATATTTTAAGCTGTGAAATTACATTCTTCTAATTAATCCCCTTTCCATTTTTTAAATGTATCCTGCCATCTTTGGGGTTTAGGGTGAAGAACTGAAAGACATAAAAGTTGAGGTTAAAGAGGAAAAAGAAGAGACATTGGTGAAGGGAGCTCCCCCACCAGAGAGATGTCAATATCCTCTGTATTCCCGGGATTCCACACAGGAAGATCACAACTATGCACAACCTTATCAGGTAGGTGGGACTGAGCATGTAGATCTAAAATATATTTTAAGCTAGGAGAGGACATTCTTCTATGTAACTTATTGTTCCTTTTTATGTTGATTCTGTTTTATTCCGTTTTAAACAAAATAAAGTGAAAGCATGAAAGTATCAGCCCATTTCCAATGGATGTATAAGTATACATTAGGATCATAATAATAATGCCGCGTACACACCATCACTTTATGTGATGAAAAAAACCGACATTTTCTGTGAAGTAAAAAACAACGTTTTTGAAACTTCAATTTTCAAAGACGAAGTTGCATACACACCATCGTTTTCTCACAATGTTCTAGCAAAGCGAGGTTACGTTCCACCACGTTTTTCCATTGAAGCTCGCTTCATAAGTAGCTTCTGGGCATGCGCGGATGAAAAAACGTCATTTTAAACGACGTTTTTGCTACACACGGTCAATTTCTGTGAAGTAAAAGTTGACGTTTTGAAAAACGACACATAAAATTGAAGCATGCTTCAATTTTTTTTGGTCGTTTTTTAGAAGACATAAAACAACGTTTTCCCCCACACACGGTCAATTAAAGTGACGTTTTTAAAAACGTCATTTTTTTTCATCACATAAAACGACCGTGTGTACGCGGCATGCGAGGTCAAATATCACATAATTATGATAAGATACAGGCCTCTAAGGCATGGTCAAATGAGCATAGTAGCTGCATTTTTAATTAACCAGTAGTCTACTAGGAACAGACTGTTAACCACTTAAGACCCGGACCAAAATGCAGGTAAAGGACCCGGCCAGTTTTTGCGATTAGGCACTGCGTCGCTTAAACTGACAATTGCGCGGTCGTGCAACGTGGCTCCCAAACAAAATTGGCGTCCTCTTTTTCCCCACAAATAGAGCTTTCTTTCGGTGGTATTTGATCACCTCTGCGGTTTTTATTTTTTGCGCTATAAACAAAAATAGAGCGACAATTTTGAAAAAAAATCAATATTTTTTCCTTTTTGCTATAATAAATATCCCCCAAAAATATATCAAAAAACTTTTATTTTCCTCAGTTTAATCCGATACGTATTCTTCTACCTATTTTTGTTAAAAAAAATCGCAATAAGCGTTTATCGATTGGTTTGCGCAACATTTATAGTGTTTACAAAATAGGGGATAGTTTTATTGCATTTTTATTAATATTTTTTTTTTTTTACTACTAATGGCGGCGATCAGCGATTTTTTTCGTGACTGCGACATTATGGGGGACACATCGGACAATTTTGACACATTTTTGGGACAATTTTCACAGCAAAAAATGCTATAAAAATGCATTGTTTACTGTGAAAATGACAATTGCAGTTTGGGAGTTAACCACTAGGGGGCGCTGAAGGAGTTAAGTGTGACCTCATATGTGTTTCTAACTGTAGGGGGCGGGGCTGGACGTATGACTTCATTGATCGTGTTTCCCTATATTAGAGAACACACAATCGATCACGGCGCCACAGTTAAGAACGGGGAAGCCGTGTTTACACACAGCTCTCCTCGTTCTTCAGCTCTGGGGACCGATCGCGGGACTCCAGCGGCGATCGGGTCCCGCGGTCGGGGAGCTTCGAACCAGGTCGCGTGCGACCCCACAGCTGGGCTTAAAGGGCCACGTGTAGGTACGTGGATGTACCCAGCCGTGCCATTCTGCCGACGTATATTGGCGTGAAGGGGTCCTTAAGTGGTTAAAAAGCACAACAGATATGGCGTGACTATGTAGTAGTGCTAGAGGTCGACCGATATATCGGCCAATATTTGGCCATTTTTGATAAATCGGCATCGGCCACCAGGTCCCCAAGTTTGCCATAGAGGTGGAGAATTGTAACCCAAAAAGGGATCATGCGCGGGCATGTGCCCCAGATGTGTGTCATGGTGCCAGGGGCCTGTTAACCTCTACAACACGTATCCGGTACATTAACATCGATTTGTTGTAGGATAGAAGGACATTGATACCACCTAGATACAATTCGGTAATTTCATTCTCGGGCATAAGTTGAGATAGACAATTTTAAGTAAAGTGCCCGTGTTTTGCCCCATTCCATATCTTCGGGTGATATATTCAATTACCGTTCCCATTTTGAAAGGAATGGTGGTGGATCTGGATAGGGGACCTGAACCAGAATCTGATAGATCTGAGATGGCGAGTGCTCCAGTCCGCTAGACTGGGAACGGCCATTACTCAAAGGCTATTTGTGGCCTCGTCAAAACGTCCACGCTCGGTATTCTGTCCAGAAAGTGTCTCCATTGAATATGTTCAAGCCAGGCTCCAGATAGATTATGACAGGCGGAGAGCATTCGGGATAAGGGAATTCGTTTCCCATCTCAGAGCGTATGGCTAAAAGAAGAGTATCAGATTTTCGCCATGAAAGGAATTTGGAGTTTGTAAAAGTCGGAGAGAAAGATGCAAATCCAAACAGCGGGGTCAAGGGGCTAGGTCACGAGGACAGTAAACCTTTATTGTTCCTTTTTATAAATGTATTTTATCATCTTTGGGGTTTAGGGTGAAGAACTGAAAGACATCAAATGTGAGGTTAAAGTGGAAGAAGAAGAGAGGTTGGTGAGTGGAGATCAGCAGTCTATGGAGGAGGGGGAGATGATTATGAAAAGTGGACAGGAGGAATCTTCTCTACGTTTGGACACAAGTAAGTCCTAAACACTAAACGCAGAAACAGTTGATGTCTTAATTTTAGTGACGCACCGAATTGAAAACTCCAGTGTGGAAACCAAAAATTCAGGATGCACTTGGCTGAAAACCAAAACGGACATGCATTGAAGTCACTAGGGATGTTTTTGCATTAAAGTCTATGGGATGTGATTTTGCATTGAAGTCACTTGTGCATTGAACTCTATGAGACGTGACTGCATTGAATTCTATAGGAAGCAACTTTGCATTGAAGTCACTAGGGGGCGTTTTTGCATTGAAGTCACTAGTGGCATTTTTCCATGGAAGTCTAATAGGTGGATTCAGAGAGAGTTAGGCCGGCGTATCAGTAGATATGCCGACCTAACTCGGAATCTGCGCCGTCCTAAGTTTAAGTGTAGTCTCAAACTGAGATACACTTCAACCTATCTAAGATACGACAGCCTGCGCCGTCGTATCTTAGGGTGCAATATTTAGGCTGGCTGCTAGGTGGCGCTTCCATTGAGTTTGGCGTAGAATATGTAAATGACTAGATATGCCTATTCACGAACGTACGCTTGCCCGTCGCAGTAAAGATACGCCGTTTACGTAAGGCGTTTTCAGGCGTAAAGTTATTCCATCAAATAGCTGGACTAGTAATGTAAAGTATGGCTGTCGTTCCCGCGTCGAAATTTGAAAATTTTACGTCGTTTGCGCAAGCCGTCCGTGAATAGGGCTGGACGTAATTTACGTTCACGTCGAAACCAATACGTCCTTGCGGCGTACTTTGTCGTAATGCACACTGGGATATGTACACGGACGGCGCATGTAAAAAACGTCAATCACGTCAGGTCACCATCCATTAACATAAAACACGCCCCCTCATACTCATTTGAATTAGGCGCGCTTACGCCAGCCCTATTTACGCTATGCCGCCGTAACTTAGGAGGCAAGTGCTTTGTGAATACAGTACTTGCCTCACTTACTTGCCCCCCCCCCCTCCCGCCGCCATCCGGGGGCTTCTCCGGGCTCTCCCGTGCCATCGGGGGCCCGGAGAGCGAATCGGTCGGCACTGCTGGAAAGCATAGAGATGACTGGTGACCAGATGGTCACCAGTTATCTCTATGAGCGTAAACATGACTCTATGACCGTAAACATAATATGTGACAAAGGATTCCCAGAGTGAGTTACCTAAAGAGACAGGGATGCCATTAAAGTTCATGTGAGTGTGTGTTATTAAATGGAAGACCTTTAAAAACAGTTTTTAACAATTGCTTTCCTACAGATGGGCTCTATGTCTGGAATACCACAGAGAGACGTAATCTTTTATCTACAGACATTTATGAAGAGGACAATGACATCACACAACATTCTCCAGGAGTGAATCTCATTACTCGAGACATAAACCTCGGACCTTACCAATTGGGGAATGAGGAATCTCCTGACCAATCACATTCTGTTACTCCAGATGTTCTGAGACCCCACACTGCGGAAGGAACATTAGATCCATCTAATTCCAAGGAATCTCTAAGTTACGGAGATCCCACAGGAGAACGTTCATTGTCAGGTTGGGTGTGTGGGAACACAGCACTTGTTGGTCACAAGAAAAGTAACACAGCTGAGCGTCGCTATTCATGTCCAGAGTGTGGGAAGTGTTTTAACAAGAAAGCAAAACTTAATGAACACCAGAGAACTCACACAGGTGAGCGTCCGTTTTCCTGTTCGGAGTGCGGGAAATGTTTTAATCGTAAAGGAAACCTTCTTAGGCACCACAGAAGTCACACGGGTGAGCGTCCTTATTTATGCTCAGAGTATTCATGTCCAGAGTGCGGGAAATGCTTTAATCGTAAAGGAAACCTTCTTAGGCACCACAGAAGTCACACGGGCGAGCATCAATTTACCTGTTTAGAGTGCGGAAAATGTTTCAGCGATAAAGGAAATTTTATTATACACCAGAGAATTCACACTGGCGAGCGTCCTTATTCATGCTCAGAGTGCGGGAAATGTTTCCCTTATAAAGGAAAACTTACTATACACCAGAGAATTCACACTGGCGAACGTCCTTATTCATGCTCAGAGTGCGGGAAATGTTTCCCTTGTAAAGGAAAACTTACTATACACCAGAGAAGTCACACGGGTGAGCGTCCATTTTCCTGTTCAGAGTGCGGGAAATGTTTCTGCGATAAAGGAAATCTTATTATACACCAGAGAATTCACACTGGCGAGCGTCCTTATTCATGCTCAGAGTGCGGGAAATGTTTCCCTGATAAAAGAAAACTTACTGTACACCGGAGAAGTCACACGGGTGAGCGTCCATTTGTCTGTTCAGAGTGCGGGAAATGTTTCCCTTATAAAGCAAAACTTACTATACACCAGAGAAGTCACACGAGTGAGCGTCCATTTTCCTGTTCAGAGTGTGGGAAATGTTTCATAAGGAAAGAAAATCTTATTGGACACCAGAGAATTCACACAGGTGTGCGCCCTTATTCATGTTCAGCGTGCGGGAAATGTTTCTCCAGAAAAGAAAGTCTGGTTGAACACCAGACAATTCACACTCAGGAATGCTCCTTTTCATGTTTAGAGTGTGGGAAAAGTTTCTTTAGAAAAGGATACCTTCTTAAACATCAAAAAACTCACACGGGTGAATGTCCTTTTTCCTGTTCAGAGTGTGGGAAACGTTTTACTGAGAAAAGTGTACTTCGCAGACATCAGATTGTTCACACCGGCGAAAAATCCTTTTCGTGCCCAGAGTGCGGGAAATGTTTTTATACGAAAGGAGAACTTTCTCGACATCAAATAATTCACATTGGTGACCGTCCTTTTTCCTGTTCAGAGTGCGGGAAATGTTTCTCTAGGAAACAGACTCTGGTTAAACACCAGAAAATTCACACTCGGGATCGTCCTTTTCATGTTTAAAGTGTGGGAAATGTTTCTATAAAATAGGAAACCTTCTTAAACATCAAAGCATTTACCACGGGTGAGCGCCGTTTTTCATGTTTTAAGTGTGGAAAATGTTTCACTCAGAAAAATGTCTCCATCAGGGGTATGGACACTGCTTAGGGAACAATGTGTGGTGGGGATGTAGACACCAAGTGGCGGTGCGTCCATTGAGGGCGCAGGAACACCGCCCCCTCTCTCCTGTACCGCTCTATCACCAATAGATAGATTCACGAATCTATCTATTGTCGCCGCTCCCGCCCCCTATTCAGGTGTCCGGCCCCTTGTCGGGCGTGGGGCATCTGAATTACAGCAGCCGTGGGCTCTAATAGGCTCCCAAATTGGTAAATAGCGGGCGCAATGCTGTGCGTTCGCGGTTTACTCAGTGTTGTGTTAGAGAAGCGAATAAATCGCTTCCCTAACAGTGACCCGCCTCTTAGCCAATCAGGATGCTCGGGTCTGGTTACCTGTCACCTGATTGGCTGAAGCATCAGGCGCTGTGATTGGACAGTATTAGGCGTCCAATCATAGCACAGATGATGGGAAGAGGACGGGAGAAGACATTGAGTACTCGGTGTAAACATGTGCAATTCGTTTAGTTCCGAATACATTTTTTAACGAATTTTGACAAATTTAGGTTAATTCCGAAATTTCCGAATTTTTTAATTTCCGAATTTTCGGATTTCTGAATTTCGGAATGTTTTGAATTTCGAATTTCCAAAGTTCCAAAAAACACAAAAAAACAAATGAAATGAAAAAAAAAGAATTTTTCGGCAGTGCACATGTCTTACTCGTAGCGTGGAGGACAGCACCGAGACAGGTAAGTGCCGGTCGGGGGGCACACTGGTAGCATTTGATGGGGCACACTGGCAGCAATGGATGGGGCACACTGGCAGCATTTGATGAGGCACAGTAGCGGCAATTGGTGGGGCACACTGGCAGCATTTGATGGGGCACACTGACAATGGATGAGGCACACTGGCAGCATTTGATGGGACACACTGGCAATGGATGGGGCACACTGGCAGCATTTGATGGGGCACAGTAGCAGCAATTGATGAGGCACACTGGCAGCAATTGATGGAAATCGAATGGGCACAGTGGTGGCAATTGATGGGCACACTGACAGCAATTGATGGGTACAGTAGCTGCGTTTTATGGCACAACGACGGCAATTTATGGGTACAGTGGCTCCGCTTGATGGGCACAGTGGCTGCGCTTTTTTTTTCAGTTTGTTTGCGCCCCCCAAAAAATTTTGAGCATCAGCCGCCATTGATGATGTCTCCCTCAGGGTTTGTACACTGCTTATGGAACAATGTGTGGTGGGGATGTAGACACCGATGATGTCTCCACCAGGGTTTGGACACTGCTTAGGGAACAATGGGCCAGATTCACATACATTTAGATAGGTGCAGCGTATCAGAGATACGCTACGCCGCCGTATCTTACCTGGCTTTAAGTCAAATCCAGGAAGATTTCGCGCCGTAAGTTACGGCGGCGTAGTGTATTTCTGGCGGCGGAATTCAAATCGGCGATTAGGGGGCGTGATTCATTTAAATAAAGCGCGTCCCTACGTCGATTGAACTGCGCATGCTCTGTTTCGAAATTTCCCGCCGTGCTTTGCGCGAAATGACGTCGCAACAACGTCATTTTTTGAACTTAGACATGACTTGCGTCCATCCCTATTCACGGACGACTTACGCAAAAAAAAAAAATCTAATTTCGACGCGGGAACAACGGCCATACTTAACATGGCAAGTCTATCTATACGCCGCAAAATAGCAGCTTTAACTATACGCCGGAAAAAGCCGACTAGAGACGACGTAAGAGAATGCGACGGCCGAGCGTACATTCGTGGATCGTCGGAAAAAGCTCATTTGCATACCCGACGCGTAAAACGACGCGAACTCCACCCAGCGGACGCCGAAGTATTGCATCTATGATCCAAAGGCGTACGAAGCCGTACGCCTGTCGGATCGAAGCCAGAAGCCGTCGTATCTTGGTTTGAGGATTCAAACTAAAGATACGACGCGGCAAATTTGAAAGTACGCCGGTGTATCAGGAGATACACCGGCGTACTCTCACTGTAAATCTGGCCCTGTGTGTTTGGTGGGGACTTTAAACTCCTTAAAAATATCCTTTCCTCCAAACTCCATCAAGCTGCTTTGGGATGATGCCACCAGAAGGGTGAAAGCAAAATAAACCTACAAGGGCAACACATTTATTAGAAGGTCTGCAACAATGTTGTCTTTCTCTTATGGAAATTAGATGTTAAATATGCGAAAGCTTATTATACTCTGATAACTCAAAAACGTTATATTAACGTGATCTCAAATGTTTTATTTCTGCAATGATTGTGTTTCATATAGAAACATTAAACTGTGAATTCCTTAATAACAGAAAAGCCGGTTTACAGTTTCACTTTCTCATACCTCCCAACTTTTGAACCTCAGAATAAGGGACACTCGAAGGAGGAAGTGACCTGCGTGCCATGGCAAAATGTGGGTGTTGCCAAAAGTGGGAGGGTCTTACGAGTGAGGGGTGCGCTGTGTACAAACTGCAGTGTTGAAGAGTGCGCTACGTACAGAGTGCAGGGCTGAACTACATACAGAGAGGGGTGTGCTATGTGCAGGCTGAGGGATGTGTTACATACAGAGTGCAGGGCTGAGGGATGTGCTACGTGCAGGGTTGAGGGGTGCGCTACGTACAGAGTGCAGGGTTGAGGGGTGTGTTACGCACAGAGTGCAGGGTTGAAGAGTGTGCTACGTACAGATTTTAGTGTTGATGGGTGCGCTACATACTGAGTGTAGGGCTAAGAGATGTGCTACGTACGGAGTGTAGGGTTGAGGGGTGTGCTACGTACAGAATTCAGGGTTGAGGGGTGTGCTACGTACAGAGTGCAGGCTAAGGTATGTGCTACATACAGAGTGCAGATCTGAGGAATGTGCTACATACAGAGTGCAGGGTTGAGGGGTGTGCTACGTGCAGGGTTGAGGGGTGCGTTACGTACAGAGTGCACGGTTGTAGAGTGCGCTACATACAGATTGTAGGGTTGATAGGTGCGCTACGTACTGAATCCATGGCTAAGAGATGTGCTACGTACAGTGTGGAGAGTTGAGGGGTGTGCTATGTACAGAGTGCAGGTTTGAGGGGTGTGCGACATAATCAGTGCAGAGCTGAGGGATGGGCTGTGTACAGAGTGCAGGGTTGAAGAGTGTGCTACATTCAGAGTTTAGGGGTGCGCTACGTACTGAGTGCAGTGTTGAAGAGTTTGCTACATACAGAGTGCAGGGCTGAGGGATGTTCTACATTCAGAGTGCAGGGTTGAGGGTTGTGCTACATACAGAGTGCAGGGTTGAGGGTTGCGCTACATACAGAGTGCAGGATTGAGGGGTGTGCTACATACAGAGTGCAGGGCTGAGGGATGTGCTACATACAGAGTGCAGGGCTGAGGGATGTGCTACATACAGAGTGCAGGGTTGAGGGTTGTGCTACATACAGAGTGCAGGGTTGAGGGGTGCGTTGCATACAGAGTGCAGGGTTGAGGGGTGCGTTACATAGAGTGCAGGGCTGAGGGATGTGCCATGTACAAAGTGCAGTGTTGAAGAATGGGCTACGTACAGATTGTAGGGTTGAGGGGTGCGCTATGTACCGAGTGCAGGATTAAAGGGTGTGCTGTGTACTCCTAAATTCTCCCCCAGATGTCACCCCCCTTCCCCCATCCCAGTACAGAGCTTCCCACAAATCCTCTCCCAAGAATTCATGAAAGAGTGGTTCTGCTGCAAAAGAGCAGCTACAACTTACCCGCCCCAGGAGCCTGCACAGATATACTGATAAAGAAGGACACTCCCTCCCTCCTCTGCTTTCCTAGAGAAACATGCAGGGGGGAGGAGGAGGATATATATTCTTATTTCTGCATTTTACAGTTATAAGCAATCATTATTTCTGAATGAAAACTACTAATTTAGTGTTTACTATTGTGAAGAGCTGTGATTGGCCCTGTCTGTACCATGTGATTATTGTGACCAATCACAGAGCTCATCACAATAGTACTCAATGAAAGGCATGTAACAAAGCCTTTCCTTGGTTGCAACCATCATGTGATCTCCTGTGGTTGGCCACAGCGATCACATGGTACCGGCAGCTGACCGGTATGGTGATCTGTCATTGGCCGTGTCCGGTGGAGACAGCCGGTGACAGAGCGCGGCCCGATTCTGGGAGCACGTTATATGACCTCCTCCTTTACAACAGTGCACCCACTGGGCAGTCATTGTGCAAGAGGCTGGATGGGAAGAAGTTAACCACTTAGCGACCGCCCCACACAGATATACTGCGGTAGGGCGGCTGCTCTGTGCCAGATCACCTACCTAGTAGGTGATCTGACACTTCTGGGTCTGGCGCGCGTGCGCACGCATTCCACCCCGCAATGCGCTCCCACTGTTATTTGATAGAGCAGGAGCTTGAGTGTGCTGCTTCTACCAGCTCGCCCGTGAGATCGGGGAGGCAGAGAATGAATCGGCTGGCCATCTCTATGACCTTTGGCGGCTGGTTGCAGCGTTGTGACGTTACTTCGGGCGCCGGCAGATGTAACCACTGATGTCTTTTTGCAGGGAAGCTGAGATTGTTTTTTTTCTTTCTTCCAGCATAGAGGAGGGACGTGGGGACTTATAGACCCCAGATCTCTCCGTAAAGAGGACCTGTTATGCCCTATTCCTATTACAAGGGATGTTTACATTCCTTGTAATGGTAAAATAAGTGTTTAAAAAAAATGTTTTTGAAGGGAAAGTGTAAAAATAAAATAAATAATAAAAAAAAATTAAAAGCGCCCCCATCCCCTCGTGCTCACAGAAGCGAATGCATTCGTAGGTCGCGCTGCATATGTAAACGACGTTCAAACCCCACATGTGAGGTATCGCAGCGAAAGTTAGAGCGAGTGTAATAATCCTAGCACTAGGCCTCCAATGTAACTCTAAATGTGTAACCTGTACATTTTTGTAAAGCGACGCCTATGGAGATTTATAAGTACCGTAGTTTGGCGCCATTCCACAAGCGTGCACAATTTTATAGCGTGACACAGTGGGTATCTATTTACTCGGCGTAACATCATCTTTCACATTATACAAAAAAATTGGGCTAACCTTAGTGTCTTATTTTTTAAGTGGTTTTTTTTTTATAAGAACGTTTGAAAAATTTCTGCACAAATACCATGTGACATAAAAAATTGCAACGACCGCCGTCTTATTCCCTAAGGTGTCTGCTTAACAAATGCTGCAGCTGTACCACATTGGCACAAGGCCTGAGAACTGAGCGACCACATGACCTCTGATCACTCAGTTCTCTGTCAGCTCAGAGCATAGTCTCTGCTCTGCCCCTCCGGCTTTCACCGGTAGCACCAAATTGAGATCTCAGAGATGAGAGCCGGAGCCAGCTATAAATCAGGCAGCTGGGTTAATACCAACAATATGGCCAGGATCCCTCCAGAGCCTATGGTGCCCATATAGTGTGGCTCTATGGCAGGGGTCTCTGAACTTTTCAAACAAAGGGCCAGTTTATTGTCCTTCAGACTTTAGGAGGGCCGGATTGTGGCCAGCGGGGGGAAAAAAATTCCTGGGCCCAGCATTGGTGAGAATAAATATGGCCTCAGAGTTTGCAGTGAGTAGGAAAAGGAGTAGTACCCCTATTAGTAGAAGTAATTGTATCCCATCATTGGTATCAGTGAAAGAAATTGTGCCCCCTTGTTGGCGTCAGTGGGAAGAATAGTGCCTCATATCAGTGAGAGGAATAAAGCCCCAAGGGCCGGATAAAGGCTAGCAAAGGGCCACATCTGGCCTTCAGGACGCAGTTTAGAGACCCCTGCTCTATGGCGTCAGCTGATAGTGGGAAAAAGCAAGTGCGCTCCGGTTACTAGGGTTGTCACCCCATCATCCCTTTAAACCCAAACACATGAATTACACAGGTTCTGAGGCTAATTTAATGCAGATAAGGCACCAAGTGAGTTTAATTAACACCTTAATCAGCCACAGAACCTGTGTACTTCATATGGGTTTAAAGGGATGAGGTGGCAAACCTAACCTGTGACCCAGAAGAGAAGTATGGAAAAAAGCCCTGGCCATACGTCTCTTTTAAAACATAACGTAGGCTGCAGTTTTTATAGTCTACACAAGGTGGGGATTTCACTGGCAGTACATGGAAAGCACAGGAAGTGATGTCAGAGACAGACAGGAAGTGATGTCTGCTACAAACAGGAAGTTCTGGGTGAGAGGTCACCTGGATAGAGAATGGCAGCAGAGGAGGTAATAAGATATCATTTTATATTTACACCCAGTGACCTCCCTTTATGTTCGTCCTCTTCCTCCATAGTCACTGTGATGTGTTTTATCTCCAGTAGCTATTGCTACATACTTAATTTAGTGTATTAAAATATGTACTAAGATACATTCTAAATTAGGGTGACCAGACATCCCCGGTTTCAGGGGACAGTCCCCTGATTGAGTACACTGTCCCCAGACAAAATCTGTCCCCAGTTTTGTCCCCGGATTGGATTTGAACAGGGGCTGGAGCAATTTCAAAGACAGTCAGTGCAGAATTAAAAAAAAAATTGAAATTACACTCCCCCACTCCGCCGTGCCTAGTAGCTTAGGGGGTGTATTTTTTTCCATTATCTGTACCCCTTTCTGATGATCATGTGCTGGTCAGAATGGAGTGAATTTTTCTTCAGTTTCGGGTGCATGCCCATTCATCCCTGCTCGCATGTTCTTCTGCCTTAGCTCACGTCTCGGCCAGCCGCCTGCCTGTTTATCTCCTTGCCTTCCCTGGTGGAGTGATCTTCCTCCACACCCCGCCCAGTAGTAGCCGGGGCCCGAAGAGTGAGACTTGACAGGCTGTGAGGGCGGCGGTGGCGGGCAGAGAGTCGCTGATTGCCACCATTACTAGTAAAAAAAATATGTCCCCTGATTTCATTTTAAAAATCTGGTCACCTTATTCTAAATATAGAGCCATTTATCCAACTGTCCATCCAGAGCCTCTGGTTTATAGACCGGATACATCCTAAATATAGAACCATTTATCACATTGTATGAATTATAGTGTGGTGCCTTGCCATTAAATATAACCATGCCTTCTAGGATATTTAGTCAGCCGCACAGGCACATATGGGTATACATATGAAATCGAGTCAGGGAATTATTCAAGTTGCTGTAGGCCCAGGACAATATTGGGCTGATTGGGTACAATGGTGCCAGTGGTCTTGGTGTAGAGATCTAAGATTGTATGTGCAGATCCATTAACACCCAGCAGCCGTCTTCACAGGACACCACCCATCACAGTGCCTCCACCTCACTGCCTGACATCAGAGGTAACCAGTGCCAAGAAGATTCTAGAAGTCACCAAGAAGATCATTGATCTGCTGACAGGAGAGGTGAGTGGTGCCGGGAATTCTGGGACATTATCCAGTAACAGACAAGGGATGTGTCTGGATGGTGACTGTATCATTGTGTGTCGGGTTCCTATAAGGTGTCAAAGCTTTTTTTTATTAATATATACTGTCATCTTTGGGGTTTAGGGTGAAGAACTAAAAGACATCAAAGTTGAGGTTAAAGAGGAAGAAGAAGAGACGTTGATGAGTGGAGATCAGCAGTCTATGGAGGAGGGGGAGATGATTATGGAAAGTAAACAGGAGGAACCTTCTCTACATATAGACACAAGTAAGTAATCACTAAATATAGAAACAGTACCATGGGACCAAACTTTGCTGCTGGGGCCCTACCATTAAACAGAGCTATTTTGGCAATATTCTGGAACCTCCAAAGCTCTCCCAGATCTGCCTGTCTGCCAACATCACTTAGATGGCGTTTTGAGACCTTCACACTCTATTCCCCTGATCCGAGTCTATAACATGCTCCTTATGCCTCAAGCACGATTCAATCAGGGCCCTGCATTACACTTGTGGTTCAGATTAGTGCTCCAAAAGTCCAACTGAACACCAGTGGCGGCTGGTGCTCAAAATTTTTGGGGGGGGCGCAAACGAAAAAGAAAAAAATTGCAGCCTCACTGTGCCCATCAAATGCAGCCACTGTGCCATCAATTGTCACCACTGTGCCATGCCATCAAATGCAGTCACTATGCCATCAAACGCAGCCACTGTGCCATGCCATCAAACGCAGCCACTGTGCCATGCCATCAAACGCAGCCACTGTGCCATGCCATCAAACGCAGCCACTGTGTCATGCCATCAAACGCAGCCACTGTGCCATGCCATCAAACACAGCCACTGTGCCATCAATTGTCACCACTGTGCCATGCCATCAAATGCAGCCACTGTGCCCCTCAATTGTCGTCACTGTGCCAATTCTCGCCACTGTGCCAATTGTCACCACTGTGCCCATTGTTGCCACTGTGCATGTCACTGTGCCCTTTAATTGTCGCCACTGTGACCTTTGTCACCACTGTGCCCATTGATACCACTGTGCCCATTGATGCCACTGTGCCCTTTGTCGCCTCTGTGCCCATTGTCGCCGCTGTGCCCTGTAAAATGCATCTACCTTTCTCCTTCCACGTCCCTCGATGTCTTCTCCCGCCTTGGTGACGATTCAGCCAATCAGGTTACCGATAACCAGGGGGAACCTGATTGGCTGAGACGGCCGCCAGTCTTATCCAAGGAACGCACCCCCCGTACGTCCCGAGGATAAGACATCCGGGAGCCACGGGCTGTACTCGGAAAGCCTATCAGAGCCCTTGGCTCTGATAGGCACTTCCGCACAGCCAACCAGCTGCCGTTATTCAGGTGGCCAGGCGCTTAAGTTCCGGCCATCTCTGAATAGACCAGCGGCAGCTGGCAACAATACCATACATTTATGCAATGCATGAATGTATGTTATTAGACTCAGTGGCAGGCGAGAGCCAGAGGGGGCGGCGCTTACAAGGGTGTCTCTGTTCCCAACCACCACCAGTGCCTTGACCAGCCTGCTCTAATGCAAAAAATGCCTATTCCCAGATATTGGCTTCCCATACTGATTCACCACACTAAAGCCTCGTACACACGATCAGTTTTTCGGTCAGGAAAACTGTGAGGAGAGCTTTTGGCCAGGATTCCCGGCCTTGTGTATGCTCCTCGCAGTTTTTTAGACGGAAAAACTGCCCAAAATCCGCCGGATAAAAAAAGAGAACCGGTTCTCTTTTTTTCCTGCTGGCAAATCCGGCAGACTTTTGTCTGGCGGTTTTGGCAGGTTTTCTATGGGTAAAACTGTGATGGAGCATACACACGGCCGGGATTCCCGGCCAAAGCTCCATTGCAGTTTTCCTGTAGGGAAAAGACTGAACCGAGCAGGTTTTTGGCTTTCCCCCTCGGGTTTCCCGGCAGTAAAAAGTCCGCCGGGAAACCCGATCCTGTGTACGAGGCTTAAGGCTACTTGTTGCATTTAACCTCCTCACTTGAAATAAGTGCAGACAACCAGGGCCGGGGCAAGGGTGGGCAGGAGGGGCGGCTGCCCCAGGGGTAGTGAAGAAAGGAGACAAAGAATTAACACAGGATGGTACACTAATTCTATGGCATGTGCTAACAGTGGGGGGTGTTGCAGTTTTAAATCCTTACCCTGGGCGCTCGACGATCCTATCCCAATACTGCAGACAACCCATGACCATTGGATAGGTACAACTTCATAAATATTGGTACCTTAACAGTCTGAGAAGATGGTAGTAGTCCCATTAGAAGGCGGTGCTTCAATAAACACCAGCAGGTTAGAAGGAGCGAGAACTCCTGATTGCTGTGCCGTGTCTTCTATTAATTTCTAGATTTCCAATAAAGGGTCACAACCTTCATTTCCAAAGGGGAGAACACACAGCTCCTCTGCTACATTATTTTGCACAGAGCAGCCCAAATCCACTTCTTCTCAGGTCCCCTGCCGGCACTCATGGCTCCACCCCACACAACGTGCCCACCATAGCAAGCCGCTTGCTATGGGGCTCTCAGGCAGTTTCACTTCTGAGCTGATTGTGTGTTCATTGACGGCTCTGTCCCCGCTCCCTTTTTGCTGACTGTGATTGCTATCTTTGAGCCAATGAGAAGGGAGAGAGCTGTTCATCTCAAGCACAATCGGGCTCAGATAAGTATGTGGGGGGGCTGCAGAGAATGAAAGGTAAAAAACCTTCAGCCTTTAGAACCACTTTAAGTACTACAAGGAAGGTTGAATGATAAAACGGGACGTAAGACCTTTCTACGTGCCCCCAAATTAAAATGTGACACGTCCTCATGGATTCTGTACCTTGGATTTTCACTATTCTCTACTCCTGGGTTTTCCCCATTTCTAAGGGGTGTCCTTGTTTTATGGTTCTAGTGTCAAGTAGTAATTCAATCAAGCCTCTGAAAATCTATAGCCATCTCCTCATTTTTACTTTGTGTTTGAACTGTATAGATCACACGGGCACATCAATGAAGATGGACAAAGACCAAAGCCAAGTGACTGAGAGGATATTGGACCTCACCTTGGAGATCATCTACCTACTGACTGGAGAGGTGAGGAGGATTTTCGGAGAGTCACATGATATCCAACCTAAATAACAAATAGTTAATGAACCACAGATCTGACTGGAGAGGTGAGGAGGATTCTGGGAAGACTGTAGTGACAAATGTTACTTTCTCTCTTTATACAGGATTGTAAAGTAGTGAAGAAAATATCTGGTGAACCGTTAATATCCAGCAACTGTCTTCACAGGACATCCCCCATCACAGTGCCTCCACCTCACTGCCTGACAACAGAGGTAACCAGTGCCAAGAAAATTCTAGAAGTCACCAACAAGATCACTGAGCTGCTGACAGGAGAGGTGAGCGGTGCCGGGAATTCTGGGACATTATCCAGTAACAGACAAGGGATGTGTCTGGATGGTGACTGTATCATTGTGTGTGTCAGGTTCCTGTAATGGTAAAAATGTTACACTTTTTTTCTTCATAAAGGTACCGAAGTATTTAGAAGGACACAATGATCTCTATAAGGAGGCAATGATGGAGAATCTTCCGCCCCTCACATCACCGGGTAAGAAGAGACTTTATTGTAAAGGAGAGAGCAGTACTAGATCCCCCATCATCTGACTTCATGATCTGACCGCCCTTACGCGTTGCGTCCAATTAAGCATTTATTGTTCTTTGTTTATTAGGAGGTCTATAAGCAGTGCTTTGTATTCAGTCTGTGTGTGTGTGTGTGTGTGTTTCCTACAGATGGATCCAGTAACGGGAACCCACCAGAGAGACATCCTCGTTCTCTGTATTCCCAGGATTCTACACAGGAAGGTCACACCATCCCTCATCATCAGGTAGGTAGCAAATTCTCTGCAGCTATTATCTTTTGTACCACCACCCTTCCCTTTAGAATGTAAGCTCTACAAGCAGGGCCCTCCTGTACCTTTTTTATTGACCTGTACTGTAATTGTGTTGTCCCCCTATACATTGTAAAGCGCTGCGTAAACTGTTGGCTCTATATAAATCGTGTATAATAATACTTAAAAACATATTTCAAGCAATTGGATGACGTTTTTTTTTTTTTGCTCCTTGTTATAAATTTGTTATATTATCTTGGTGTTTAGGCTGTAGATCTGAAAGACCTAAAAATTAAAGTGAAAGAAGAAGAAGAAGAGGAGGAGACATTGGTGAGTGTAGATCAGCAGTCAATGGAGGAGGGGGAGATGATTGTGAAAATTAAAGAGGAGAAATCTTCGTTACGTATAGATACAAGTAAGTAATAAACACGAAATGCACAGAGACAATTTACACTTACTTTAGAGAAGTAAAATAAATATGTATTTAAATAACTTCATGGGTTAATCAAGGACAAATGTCCATAAAGTTCAACCCATCCAAAAAAAAAAATCCAAAACCCACAGTTGATCCAGATGAACAGCAGGAAACTCGCATAAAGCTTGGTCAAATCTTCTCCAAGGAAAAAAGAATGCCTTCCTAATTCAAGGTGATAGTTGGACAACTCCCTGGATCAATGTTCTGCCATGTTCTTCTTACAAATAATAGGAGGCATTAGTATATTCTGTTCTTAAAACATCCAATAGAGTAAAAAAAATTGTTTCAGCAAAATAAACTTTCTGTAGCGAGGGAGGTGGGAGCGCACGCAGACACCGGATACCCCATCCTGTGTCTCCGTGCGCCTCCACCTCCCCCGACGCACGATCGTGTCGGGCCCCGTCGGCCGGTAATTAAGGCCACAGGTTTGTGGCCTTCTGCAGGCCTATGCTTCCTTCTGTGATCTGGCGCCATCTTGTGGTGGCCGTTGATATGACAGACAAGACAACCAGCAATGCTAATGGAGCTTCCCCTGTGTTTTCACTGCCATCTCCTCTAATTAAAACCCCCAAACATTATATATATTTTTTATTCTAACACCCTAGAGAATAAAATAGCGGTCGTTGCAATACTTTCTGTCACACTGTATTTGCGCAGTAGTCTTGCAAGCGCACTTTTTGGGGGGAAAATACATATTTTTTTAATTAAAAAATAAGACAACAGTTAAGTTAGCCCAATTTTTTTTTTATATTGTGAAAGATAATGTTACGCCGAGTAAATTGATACCCAACATGTCACGCTTCAAAATTGCGTCCACTCGTGGAATGGCGACAATCTTTTACCCTTTAAAATCTCCATAGGCGACATTTAAAAAAATACTACAGGTTGCATGTTTTGAGTTACAGAGGAGGTCCAGGGCTAGAATTATTTCTCTCGCTCTACCAATCGCGGCGATAAATCACATGTGTGGTTTGAACACCATTTTCATATGCGGGCGCTACTCATGTATGCGTGCGCTTCTGTGCACAAGCTCGTCGGGACGGGGCGCGTTTCTGGCTCCTACTTTTTTAGCTGGCTCCTAGATTCCAAGCAAATTTGTCAAACCCTGCATTAATGCACAAAGACGGTTTATGCTGCAATACGGATGTACTGTATAATTTAACTGGTTTGTCTTCATATTTTGGCGTTATAATTACATTCAATATATATGATTAAATAACATAAAGGATATTTTATAACTTTAAAAAAAAAAATTGCTTTCTCGCAGATGGGCTCTATGTCTGGAATACCACGGAGAGACCTCCTACTTTATCTACAGACTGTTGTGAAGAAAATACTCTTACTCCAGATATCTATCTGAATTCTCAAAGTGCAGAAAGAACAATGGAGCCATCTCCTTTAAATGACGGAGTTCACACAGGATTGAGTTCATTGTCAAGTTCAGTGTGTGGGAACAAAGCACCTGTCAAACGCAAAAAAAGTAACGCAATTGTGGGTCCCTATTCATGTTCAGAGTGTGGGAAGTGTTTCGGTCAAAAAGGAAACCTCCTTAATCACCAGAAAAGCCACACAGGTGAATGCACTTATTCATGTTCAGAGTGCGGGAAGTGTTTCAGTCGTAAAGGAAAACTTATTCTACACCAGAGAATTCACGCTGACGAACGCCCTTATTTATGCTCAGAGTGTGGGAAAAGTTTTACTGAGAAAAGAAGCCTCATCTTACACCATAGAATTCACACCGATGAGCGGCCTTATTCCTGTGCAGAGTGCGGAAAAAGTTTTACTCAACATATTATACTACTTAGACACCAGAGCGTTCACGCAGGCAAGGGTTCTTTTTCTTGTTCAGAATGCAGGAAATGTTTCACTAGGAAATGTAGTCTGGTGGAACACCAGAAAATTCATACTCAGGATGGACTTTTATTTTGTTTGGAGTGCGGGAAAAGTTTCTCCAGGAGAGGAAGCCTGATAAGACACCAAAGAATTCACACGGGCGAACGTCCTTTTTCCTGTTTGGACTGCGGGAAATGTTTCACTCAGCAAAGCATACTATTTAGACACCGCAGTATTCACACTGGGGAGCGGCCCTTTGCCTGTTCGGTGTGCGGGAAGGCTTTCTCTAGGAAACGAAGTCTGGTTGGGCACCAGAAAATTCACATTCGGGATGGCTCTTTTTCATGTTGAGCGTGTGGAAAATGTTTTACACAAGACAATGATCTAATAAAGCAACTGTTCAGTCAACTGTATGATTAAAATGGGTTTAGAGTGGAACATCTTGGCAAACGTGAAAGAGATATTTTGGCTAAAGGTGAAGTCTGACTTCTACAGTTCTTTCTCTCTTCTCGTCACATTTGAGGGTCCTTATTCTTTCTTTAACATTCTTGATAAAGTAAAAAAATAATCCATTCTGAAAGAGTGTGAGTGAGGCCCTTAATTTGGGGCAGTAGTTATGCATACTAAAGAAAAATAAATATTCCAAACTGCGTTATGCTCAGATTCTCTGGGTAGGGGTGAGGATAAAGATTTTTGCAATACAGAGTGCATTTGTTGAAACCTTTAAGGGAAGTGCTGTCTCAGAATGTAGTGTGGATGGTGGGAGGAGAGCTGTCGGAGAATGTAGTGTGGATGGTGGGAGGAGAGCTGTCGGAGAATGTAGTGTGGATGGTGGAGGAGAGCTGTCGGAGAATGTAGTGTGGATGGTGGAGGAGAGCTGTCGGAGAATGTAGTGTGGATGGTGGGGGGAGAACTGTCGGAGAATGTAGTGTGGATGGTGGGGGGAGAACTGTCGGAGAATGTAGTGTGGATGGTGGAGGAGAGCTGTCGGAGAATGTAGTGTGGATGGTGGAGGAGAGCTGTCGGAGAAAGTAGTGTGGATGGTGGGGGAGAGCTGTCGGAGAATGTAGTGTGGATGGTAGGAGGAGAGATGTCGGAGAATGTAGTGTGGATGGTGGGAGGAGAGCTGTTGGAGAATGTAGTGTGGATGGTGGGGGAGAGCTGTCGGAGAATGTAGTGTGGATGGTGGGGGGAGAGCTGTTGGAGAATGTAGGGTGGATGGTGGGGGGAGGTGTCGGAGAATGTAGTGTGGATGGTGGGGGGAGAACTGTCGGAGAATGTAGTGTGGATGGTGGGGGAGATCTGTCGGAGAATGTAGTGTGGATGATGGAGGAGAGCTGTCGTAGAATGTAGTGTGGATGGTGGGAGGAGAGCTGTCGGAGAATGTAGTGTGGATGGTGGGAGGAGAGCAGTCGGAGAATGTAGTGTGGATGGTGGAGGAGGGCTGTCGGAGAATGTAGTGTGGATGGTGGAGGAGAGCTGTCGGAGAATGTAGTGTGGATGGTGGAGGAGAGCTGTCGGAGAATGTAGTGTGGATGGTGGAGGAGATCTGTCGGAGAATGTAGTGTGGATGGTGGAGGAGAGCTTTCGAAGAATATAGTGTGGATGGTGGAGAGCTGTTGGAGAATGTAGGGTGAATGGTGGGAGGAGAGCTGTCGGAGAATGTAGTGTGGATGGTGGGAGGAGAGCTGTTGGAGAATGTAGTGTGGATGGCGGAAGAGACCTGTGGGAGAATGTAGTGTGGATGGTGGGGGAGAGCTGTCGGAGAATGTAGTGTGGAAGGTGGGGGGAGAGCTGGATGAGAATGTAGTGTGGATGGTGGGGGGAGAACTGTCGGAGAATGGAGTGTGGATGGTGGGGGAGAGCTGTCGGAGTATGTAATGTGGATGGTGGGGGAGAGCTGTCGGAGAATGTAGTGTGGATGGTGGAGGAGAGCTGTCGGAGAATGTAGTGTGGATGGTGGAGATCTGTCGGAGAATGTAGTGTGGATGGTAGAGGAGAGCTGTCTACCATCCACACTACATTCTCCGACAGCTCTCCTCCACCATCCACACTACATTCTCTGAGGAGAGCTGTCGGAGAATGTAGTGTAGATGGTGGAGGAGAGCTGTCGTAGAATGCAGTGTGGATGGTGGGAGGAGAGCTGTCGGAGAATGTAGTGTGGATGGTGGGAGGAGAGCTGTCGGAGAATGTAGTGTGGATGGTGGGAGGAGAGCTGTCGGAGAATGTAGTGTGGATGGTGGGAGGAGAGCTGTCGGAGAATGTAGTGTGGATGGTGGGAGGAGATCTGTCGGAGAATGTAGTGTGGATGGTGGAGGAGAGCTGTCAGAGATTATTATTGTGTGACTGTGGTGGGACATTGGGGCTCATTTACACTTTCTTAAACTTTACCACACATTAAAGCACCTACCGCTTTAACATGCTTTTTTGTTGCTTCTATGAAGCTTTTTTGAAGCAGAGCTCCACCAAAAAGGAGATATTCCGCTTTAAGGAATATCCCGTCTCCCACTACTTTTAAAGAATTGGAAATTTTGAAGCATGGAGCGGCGAGCAGGTACCTGATTTTAACAGGTACCCGCTGCCACCCTTGTTACGATTGCCCAGACAATCAAAAGCGGAAGTCCCCCCAACCCCCCCCCCCCAGTCTTCTGGGACACTTGACAGGTCCCGGGAGACTGTGTGACCATTCACAATGCACAGTGGAAGCAAGTGTACATGAGGCCTTCGAGTGTGGAGTCGAAGCTCCTCTGGTACAGAGACTTGTGTGTCTGGCTTGGTGTTCTCTCTACAGCACTGTGGTATATGTCAGAGCTATATAAATGCATAATGATGATAATAATAGTGTGTGACTGTGGTAAGCTCTGAGCTGAGTATCTGTGGTGACTCTGATCCCACCCTGTGATTGGTTTCTGTGAAGGGAGAGCAGCTAATTACAGTGGTGAGGTCTTAGTTAAGACCGCATTCACATCTAGGCGTTTTTACGCCTGTAGCGCTACGCCGCTGCCGCCAGAGGGCTGGAAATACATGTCCCTCTATGGAGATGGTTCACATCTCCACGCCGGACGCCTGACGCCTATCGCCTGAAAAAAGGTCACGGACCTTTTTTTCAGGCGTCTTTCGGCGTTTCGGCTAGGAGATGGGAAGCATCTCCATAGAGGGGGTCATTCTGGGGCACATCTGGACGGACAATACCGGCGTTTTGTCGCCGCAAATCGCGGTACAAAACGCCCCTATTTGTACCGCGATTTGCGGCGACAAAACGCCGCGATTTCGTCCACCTAGATGTGAATGGAGCCTTAGGCGTTCGGCGTGGAGATGTGAACCATCTCCATAGAGGGACATGTATTTCCAGCCCTCTGGCGGCAGCGGCGTAGCGCTACAGGCGTAAAAATGTGAATGCGGTCTAAGTCCCTTGGGGGAATTTACTAAAACTGAGGCTGATGAAATCTGGAGCAGCTGATTAAAATAACCAATCAGCTTTCTTCTTTAGCTTGTTTAATTAAGCTTTTAAAACAAAAGCTAGAAACAAATTGGTTGCCATGCACAGTTTTTCCAAATTCTGGCTGCTTCAGACTTTTTGTGAAGAACAGACTCTGCCCAGTGACTGTGATCCCACCCTGTAATTGGTTCCTGTGTTGGGAGTGCAGCCAATGTCAGTGGAGGGGTCTGAGGTGATTTTCTGTGAAGAGCAGAATCCGCCCAGTTACTGTGATCCCAAGCAGTGATTGGTTGGTGTGGAAGGAATTCAGCTAGTGGAGGAAGTGTGAAGCGGGAACTCTGAGGTGATGGCTGTGAGGTGGCTTTTCTCGGCTCTTCTATGACTGAATTCTCCATTTTGTTTTTCATTGGTGACAGAAGTGACGGTGGAATGGGTTCTGTTTTCTGTCACAGGAAATGTGATAAAGGTAAAATATAATTTTTATATCCCATTATATGTATATTCAGTATCTGCTGGAGATAGAAGACTATGGAGGAAGAGGACGGACATGACGGGGGTTACTGGGTGTAAATATAAAATAATATCTTATTACTTCCTCTGGTGCCAGTTCCAGCAATGTCTTCCCTCTACTTCCTCACAACTTGAAACTTCTTGTCTGCTTGTGACATCACTTCCTGTCTGCATGTGACAACGCTTACAATTTACATGTGATATCACTTCCTCAGGGGGACATAGGAACAGGTAATTCGATTTAAAGTGGTTGTAAATCTCAGACATGAAATATGAACAAAGCATATCCATAGTGTGTACTTGTCTCAATCCAGAGCACAGGGAGATTCATTTACTAAAGGCACATATACTATGCACTAGGAAGTGCACTTGCTCTAGATCTGAGGGGAAGCTCTGCTGATTTCTATAATCCAATTATGTGCAAGCAAAAATCCTGTTTTTTTTCCCCTCAGATCTAGAGCAACTGCAGAAATTATTTTCCTTTAGGAAATCAACCCCTAAGCCCTCGTTCACATTGGAGCGATTTGACAACCTATTGCCGGCAATGGCACAGTTCCAATCAATGTGACGCAGAATTTGCGGTGCCTCACCGATTTGCAGACGTAGTTACTGCACTACTTTTGCCGATTTCGGGTGCGACTTTAATGGACATCTCTGCATGAAGCCTGCACAGATGTCTTTCAAGTCGCACTGATATGTGGCTTTGAAATTGTGCGATTTCAGATGAAGTCAAATAATTTTAAAGCCATGTTTAATGTGAATGAGGGCTAAGTGGCAGTTCTGTCTGCTGCTTCGTTTTCTGCTATCATTATGAGTCACCTCTAAGGCTAGGTTCACACCTATGCGAATTGAGTGCGGTTTAAACCGCATCTAATTCGCAGGACATTTCTAAATACATTGTTTTCAATGAGGCTGGTTCACATATGTGCGATGCATTCGCACTGCGTATTGCCTCCAAACCGCATGCGGTTTTTATGTCTTGCGGTGCGAATTCAGTCCCATTATCTTCTATGGGTACGCATCTAATTCGCACATGTGTTCAGTTCTCTGCAGGAGTTTCTCTCATTCAGCTCAATACAATTCTCCCCCACTCTCCTCTCACCCGGAAGTTCTCCCAGGTCTCCAAATTCGCACCTGATCTGCAGCTAAACCGCAGTTGATCTGCAGAACACCCTCTAGAGAAATCTGCAACGACAACGCAGCTCAAAAAAGCAACGCACTAGTGTGATTCCGGCCTAAAAGTTTTCTTGACACCAAGAGAAAAAAGGTGACAGGGGAGAAATCTTCAGCTGATTGACAGCTTCAGCTTTGTTCCTGTGGGTGTGTGTGTAGGGGTGTCCCTTCATTCCAATCGGCTCTTAGAGCTCTCCAGCATGTAATTTCAGCTCTCCATCCCCTGTTTTCTGACAGCTCAGACAAGCTTTAAAAATTCCAGACTGTGAACGGATGGTAGAGAGAACACTGCAGAGAAACAGGTACAATTTACACTATATTACCAAAAGTATTGGGACGCCTGCCTTTACACACACATGAACTTTAATGGCATCCCAGTCTTAGTCCATAGGGTTCAATATTAAAGTTGGCCCACTCTTTGTAGCTATAACAGCTTTAACTGTTCTGGGAAGCCTGTCCACAAGGTTTAGGAGTGTGTCTATGGGAATGTTTGACCATTCTTCCAGAAGCGCATTTGTGAGTTCAGGCACTGATGCTGGAGAAGGCCTGGCTTGCAGTTTCCGCTCTAATTCATCCCAAAGGTGTTCTATCGAGTTGAGGTCAGGACTCTGTGCTGGCCAGTCAAGTCCCTCCACCTCAAAGTCGCTCATCCATGTATTTATGGACCTTGCTTTGTGCACTGGCCCAAATCATTTGGTGGTAGGTTAAAGTGGTAGTACAGAGTTTACTACCACTTTAACTTTTGATGCACTTTTAGGACATCTCCTGCAGTTTGGTCTTGGTAAAGTGACAAAGGCTAACAATCCTTAAATGGCTTTTTTGCACACTCCATAATGGCAACATATTTTATAAGTATCTGGATTGGCAGTTGGATAAATGATTCTATATTTAGGATATATCCGGTCTATAAACCAGAGGCTCTGGATGGACAGTTGGATAAATGGTTCTCTATTTAGGATGTATCTGATCTATAAACCAGAGGCTCTGGATGGACAGTTGGATAAATGGTTCTATATTTAGGATGTATCCGGTCTATAAACCAGAGGCTCTGGATGGACAGTTGGATAAATGGTTCTATATTTAGGATGTATCCGGTCTATAAACCAGAGGCTCTGGATAGACAGTTGGATAAATGGCTCTATATTTAGGATGTATCCGGTCTATAAACCAAAGGCTCTGGATGGACAGTTGGATAAATGGTTCTATATTTAGGATGTATCCGGTCTATAAACCAGAGGCTCTGGATGGACAGTTGGATAAATGGCTCTATATTTAGGATGTGTGGAAAATGGAATGGGGTGGTGGCGCTGCCCTACTTATAAACTGTGTAAATATTAAAATATAGTAGACAGTGACCCTAAGAGGTGCGTGAATAAGTGAATAAGTAAATGTTAGTAAACCGTGGAAACCAACAAATGCTGGGTAGTAAGTGTAATATCAGTGACCAGAAGCTAGCATGTAAAGACTGAACTCAACCAAAGGTGGTACACTATACGAGTAACCCAAGCTGTGCTATCACTACTAGGCTAAGCGCTAGCCTGTGTGTGTGTTTCCACTATGTGGGTGCAATATACTCATAAGACCCATAAACATATGGGAAGTGAAATATAATAATAAATGCAGACAGTAACTCAATTAGTAAAATACAGTGAGACAATCAATCATCATAGATATTGAGTGTATAGAAGATAAAAAATGAAAAAATGAAAAATGGAAAATAAAAATAGTCCAAAACTGTGAAGCAATATAAAGGACAGTCTTCATACAAAGTGCCAATTAAATGATTTAACAAGGGATAAAGTCCATCCAAGAATTGAAGGGATCCGTGCTTGTAAAGGTGCACCTAAAAAGGTGGGTGCTCAATTGAACATTGGTGACAATTCCACGCAGTGATCACGGTGCTCCCCCTTTGGGTCCCCACTCACCAGAGGCACTAACCCCTGCAGGGGTACAGTGCAAGAAGTATGCCTCCAACGATTCTAGGATCTCCCACGGTTCCTCTGGTGTCCTTGGTGTTTCCTTTCCTCCTTATTGGTGGAATTCCGGGTTCAGGAATGGGGGTACCGTTTATTGGTCAGCAATCCTCCAACAAAGCAAATGAACTAGCATAGCGTAGTATGTTTGATCAAACGCTGATTTATTAACACTAGCAATGACATGCGCAGTGTATAAAATGTAAAAATAATAATAAATAAAAATACTGGGTAATAAAAAACAATAGAGCAAGGAATATACTCTATGTAGGATAAAAACTAAAAACCGAAGTAGCAGGTGGAGTGGCTAACAAAAGCTAGCATAACTCCTAGCGCCGCACTGCGTGTACCAGGAAGTGTCGGCAATAGCCTGGAAACGGCGTGCGTTCCACCAACGACCAGCTGGAAACCGGAAGTGCGTGCGTGTATGCGTGCACCCGCTTCTGAAGACGTATCCGAACGAAACGTACGTAAAGCGGATACACGCATACACGCACGCACTTCCGGTTTCCAGCTGGTCGTTGGTGGAACGCACGCCGTTTCCAGGCTATTGCCGACACTTCCTGGTACACGCAGTGCGGCGCTAGGAGTTATGCTAGCTTTTGTTAGCCACTCCACCTGCTACTTCGGTTTTTAGTTTTTATCCTACATAGAGTACATTCCTTGCTCTATTGTTTTTTATTACCCAGTATTTTTATTTATTATTATTTTTACATTTTATACACTGCGCATGTCATTGCTAGTGTTAATAAATCAGCGTTTGATCAAACATACTACGCTATGCTAGTTCATTTGCTTTGTTGGAGGATTGCTGACCAATAAACGGTACCCCCATTCCTGAACCCGGAATTCCACCAATAAGGAGGAAAGGAAACACCAAGGACACCAGAGGAACCGTGGGAGATCCTAGAATCGTTGGAGGCATACTTCTTGCACTGTACCCCTGCAGGGGTTAGTGCCTCTGGTGAGTGGGGACCCAAAGGGGGAGCACCGTGATCACTGCGTGGAATTGTCACCAATGTTCAATTGAGCACCCACCTTTTTAGGTGCACCTTTACAAGCACGGATCCCTTCAATTCTTGGATGGACTTTATCCCTTGTTAAATCATTTAATTGGCACTTTGTATGAAGACTGTCCTTTATATTGCTTCACAGTTTTGGACTATTTTTATTTTCCATTTTTCATTTTTTCATTTTTTATCTTCTATACACTCAATATCTATGATGATTGATTGTCTCACTGTATTTTACTAATTGAGTTACTGTCTGCATTTATTATTATATTTCACTTCCCATATGTTTATGGGTCTTATGAGTATATTGCACCCACATAGTGGAAACACACACACAGGCTAGCGCTTAGCCTAGTAGTGATAGCACAGCTTGGGTTACTCGTATAGTGTACCACCTTTGGTTGAGTTCAGTCTTTACATGCTAGCTTCTGGTCACTGATATTACACTTACTACCCAGCATTTGTTGGTTTCCACGGTTTACTAACATTTACTTATTCACTTATTCACGCACCTCTTAGGGTCACTGTCTACTATATTTTAATATTTACACAGTTTATAAGTAGGGCAGCGCCACCACCCCATTCCATTTTCCATTTTTCTTATAGCCTTTCCCCTCGGGGAATTGTTCTTGGGGGGCTGCAGCCTAACCTTTTACTTTTCATATTTGTTATTTATTTAACTATTTCGTTGGCACTGATTGGCCTCACACTATAGTATTCTACATCTGTACTAGCCCTGGTGGGTCCTAAGCGCGGTTCATTTCCTTTTTTATATATTTAGGATGTATCTGTTATATAAACCAGAGGCTCTGGATAGACAGTTGGATAAATGGCTCTATATTTAGGATGTATCCGGTCTATAAACCAGAGGCTCTGGATGGACAGTTGGATAAATGGCTCTATATTTAGTATGTATCCGGTCTATAAACCAGTTTATATGTCTCTATCACTTCCTCTTTGTACCTTACATCACTTCCTGCCTGTGCATTCCCAGTGACAACAGCAACTTGTGTTGAATTTACATACTGCAGCTTATGTCGGAGTTTAATAAATTGTCTGCTGCTTCGTGGTATGTTCCTCTATTTGTTACATACCCAGATTATACCTCAGCTAAAATCCAGACAATACATTTATTTATATATATATATATATATATATATATAGAGAGAGAGAGAGAGTTAACAAAAAATTTAAATATGACATATAAGGCCCAATCATTTCCACAACCGCCAGAAAATGCTGGCTTTTCATAAGCTCTGATTTTTAGGAGATATATATCCTCTGGCGCAGAGACTGATGTGACTGAATCAGTGTTCTCTGTACAACACTGTGGTATATGTCAGAGCTATATAAATGTATAATAATAATAATAGTGTGTGACTGTGCTGAGTTTTGAGGTGAGTATCTGTGGTGACTCTGATCCAGCCAGACCGGTAATTGGTTCCTGTGAAGGACTTGCAGACAATCTCATTGGAAAGATCTGAGGTGAGTCTCTGTGGAGAGCAGAATCTGCCCAGTGACTGTGACCCCTTCCTGTGATTGGCAGCACTCCCCTCACACCCATCAATCTTAGTGGTGAGCTCTGAGTCTCTATGGAGAGTAGATTCTGCCCAGTGACTGTGATCCCACCCTGTGATTGGCTGATGTGGTGGGAATGAAGCCAATGACAGAGGAGGTGTGAAGTAGGAACTCTGAGGTGAAGGCTGTGAGGTGTACGGCTCACCTCAGCTCTTCTATGACTGGAGTCTCCATTTTATTTTACATTGGTGACAGAAGTGATGGTGGAATGGGTTCTGTTTTCTGTCACAGGAAATGTGGTAAAGGTAAAATAATATCAGAGTTATATTTTTATATCCCTCTATATGTATATGTAGTATCTGCTGGAGATAAAAAGACGTCACAGTGACTGTGGAGGAAGAGGACGGACATGACGGGGGGTTACTGGGTGTAAATATATAATAATATCTTATAACCTCCTCTACTGCCAGTTCCAGCAATTTCTCCTCTCTACTTTCTCACACCGTGGAACTTCCTGTCTGCATGTGTCTTCCACTCAGTAGAGAAATCTCCAATGTTGTGTATCTTCAATGCTACTTAGAGAAAACCAATCCCCTCCTGGTATTCTCTATACATTGTAAGTAAACATGGGTTCTATATGTGACTGTATTGGGGTGGAGTGGGGGGCATAGACACTGTACATGCAGCTACCATGTGTAGGGTTGCCACCTTTTCTTAAAGTCAAACCCAAACACTTTAGCGGCGTACAGCAATTTCTTTTTATAAACTATACATTTTTTGCTTTTAAATAACATTTCTAATCATATGAAGTTAATAACAAGAGTCCCCCTTTACATCTGGATCCACAGAGTCCCCTTTTACTTCTAAATCCACAGAGTCCCCCTTTACATCTGGATCCACAGAGTCCCCCTTTACATCTGGATCCACAGAGTCCCCCTTTACATCTGGATCCACAGAGTCCCCCTTTACATCTGGATCCACAGAGTCCCCCTTTACATCTGGATCCACAGAGTCCCCCTTTACATCTGGATCCACAGAGTCCCCCTTTACATGTGGATCCACAGAGTCCCCCTTTACATCTGGATCTACAGAGTCCCCTTTTACTTCTGAATCCACAGAGTCCCCATTTACATCTGGATCCACAGAGTCCCCCTTTACATATGGATTTACAGAGTCCCCCTTTACATGTGGATCCACAGAGTCCCCCTTTACATCTGGATCCACAGAGTCCCCTTTTACTTCTAAATCCACAGAGTCCCCCTTTACATCTGGATCCACAGAGTCCCCCTTTACATCTGGATCCACAGAGTCCCCCTTTACATCTGGATCCACAGAGTCCCCCTTTACATCTGGATCCACAGAGTCCCCCTTTACATCTGGATCCACAGAGTCCCCCTTTACATCTGGATCTACAGAGTCCCCTTTTACTTCTGAATCCACAGAGTCCCCATTTACATCTGGATCTACAGAGTCCCCCTTTACATCTGGATCCACAGAGTCCCCCTTTACATATGGATTTACAGAGTCCCCCTTTACATGTGGATCCACAGAGTCCCCCTTTACATCTAGATCCACAGAGTCCCCTTTTACATCTGAATCCACAGAGTCCCCCTTTACATCTAGATCTACAGCGTGCCCCTTTACATCTGGATCCACAGAGTCCCCCTTTACATCTGGATCCACAGAGTCCCCCTTTACATCTGGATCCACAGAGTCCCC
The DNA here is from genome assembly GCF_905171775.1 of Rana temporaria. Taxonomy (NCBI): domain Eukaryota; kingdom Metazoa; phylum Chordata; class Amphibia; order Anura; family Ranidae; genus Rana; species Rana temporaria. The sequence goes on from NC_053496.1 coordinate 175,110,522, forward strand.
CTTTACATCTGGATCCACAGAGTCCCCTTTTACATCTGACCTTGCAGAGTTCGCTTTCACTGTAAGGGGGGACTCTGCAGACTTGGATGTAAGGGAGAACTCTGGGGACTCTGACATAGGGATGCTCTTGGAACCCTGATTTAAGGGGGGACACTGAGAACTCTGATGTATGGAGAGGACTCTGATGTAAAGGGAAACACTGTGGCCTTTGGTGTAAAGGGGAACTCTGATGTAAGGGGTGCTCCGAGAACCCTAATTTGCCTTATTGTACTTACTCAGAGGCAAGAGAGAGAAGGGGTGTGTTTGGGGGGGGGGGGGGGTTTGTTAATGTTGGCTTTAAGCAGTGTGAAAGAGCAACAGACACTCTCAGCTTAGACAACTGCAGCCAGCAACCCTGTTGGGAAACCATAGTCCAATCTAAATGATGTGTCCGGGTTTCAGGCAGTGTAAAACCCGGACACATGATTCCAAACCCGAACTGTCCGGGTGAATCCTGGACAGGTGGCAACCCTAACCATGTGGTGTGGGAACTTTGTGTATGTGGCTATTATAGGTAAAGAGGTCCAAAAAAACATCCAAGCGGCTCTGAGGCTCAGGTTAGGCTGCTTACAACAGACAAAGCTACCCTCCTGTGGGTACCCAGCAGGTTATCAGAAAACAAAAATGTATCAATAGAAGGAGCGCCAGACCAAATGATGAGGGAGTCCAAATTAATTTATTGGTATATATACATCAAAAACCAGCCAATGCATTTCAGGGGCTAGAAGAAATGCCCCCATTTGGGCTTATTCATATGATCGGGGTGAAATGCATCAGTGGCATAGCCAACAGGCTCGGACTGTCTTAGGAAGCCAGCTTGGCTGAATTTAGGACTTTCTTGGTGATATCATTAGTGTATGTCTCCACTTTATATTGATGGTGTCTTGTGTAGTGAGGACAAGCTCTTTTGGGATCGGTACCATTTTGTGGACCAGTACATAAGCACCAGAGCTACACTTGATGTTGATTCTCGTGTGTGGGCCTCAAGCATCTTTGATTGCTAGGGCAAAGGCAGCTGACAGCATCCTAGCAACCAAGGGCTGTCTACTTGTTTGTTTCAAATTGGGACCGGTACCTAGCCATCTTTGTGACTAGCACATAAGCATCAGAGCTACATGCAATACTGATTCTTTGATATCTTGATTAAAGCTTGGAATGAGATTCGAGAATGTTTGTGGACCGGTTGAAGTAGATGGCCTGGTGTGTGGGCCGCAAGCATCTTTGGTTGCTAGGGCAAGGCCAGTAGACAGCATCCTAACAAACAAGCATCCTGCTGTCTACTGGCTTAATTTCAAATTGGGACTGGTACCAACCATTTTACGGACCTGCACATAAACACCAGAGCTACACACGATATTGATTCTTTGATATCTTGAATAGGACTATGTTAGATTTTAAATGTATTAATATTTTTATGTGATCAATGTTTCTGAATCATTGATTAAACATGGTAGCTTTGAGGATAGACAAGGTCAGTTACAGGACACTACATCTGTTGTAGAGTAGACTACATCTATTCTTGAAGTCCTACGTCAAGACAGTGGGTGGAGATGTTACTTAAATATACTCAAGTGGGTGTTACGGTTGTGACAGAAGTTTGCCACCTTCCTTGGAGCTAATCTAAATATGAATTATGCTTAGCTTGGCTTTTAAAACAGTATAAGGACACATGTGGTGTACGTAGTTAGGGAGGGATCTTGGGGTCACCCGACCCGACGGGGGAAGGGACCCTATGCAGCAGAGAGATGTAATCGAATTCCTTCTTCTGAATTGCCATCCTGCCATGTTTTACCAGCTGCCAATATGTAAGCATTGACTGTTTGCTGTCCTGTCTTTGGAAGAATAAACATCGTATTATGAAGAAAACCTGAGTCTGTATATTGGGAACGAAGAACGCCTGGGAAGGAGACTTTTGACATATCGCATGACACGTGTTAAAAATGTCCTCCCTCTCTTCGCTCACATTCTACAGACTAGGAATGAGATTCCAGTTTCTTTGTAGACCTGTTTAACTAAATGGCCATATTCAGCCATGTTCACCTGTTCATAACTCTTGCAGCTGCTGCAGCAAGAAGCCACTTATTTGGTGGCAATTTTACTACTGTCACTAAATGGCAACTCCCTGGTGCGTGTGTCTAGAGTATCTTTGGTTGCTATGTATCAGGCAGCTGTCAGCATCCTAGCAACCAAGGACCCCGCTTGTCTACTGTCTTTCTTTCAAATTGTAAACAAGCCAATGGACATCCCGGGTGATGTTATTGACTAAACGTGGGTAATACCATATTTGGTCAATAACATTGGGTGGGGCTGTCAGAATACACTGATCTCCAGCTCCTGCATTTTATTGCCTGTGTATTGCTGCCATTGCTTGATTATTGCCCATGTACTAATACAAGTAATGTCACAACTATTTTTTTTTGTCCCATATATTGTTAATGTATACCAGTGAAAGACCAAACCCAGACTTATTCACCAATACTGACCAAAATATATGAGCATGAAATTATACTACAGAAAAAAAAAATCTAATCCTGTTTTATTCATACAAAGACTAAACACATATGACAGTAGTTTTAAAGCACACCAGACTGATGGGTTACTAATTCAGCATTGAATCCACAATGTCTCTGGGGTGTAAGAAGTAGCTTTTGCCCAGTGAAAGATTTTCCGCACTCTGTATATGATCAACAACAATCATCCATGTGAGTTCTCTGGTTTCTAACAAGGTGAGAACTATTGGTGAAAGATTTCCCGCAATCTGAACATAAATAGGGATGCCCACCGGAGTGAATTCTCTGGTGTTTAACAAAGTCTCCTTTCTGAGTAAAACATTTCCCGCACTCTGTACATGAATAAGGATGCTCACCTGGGTGAATTATCTGGTGTCTAACAAGGTGGTCTTTCTTAGTGAAGGTTTTTCCGCAGTCTAAACATGAATAAGGGTGCATTCACACCTGAGCGTTTTGTAGCCTGAAGCATGAAGCTCCAAAACGCTAGAGGGGGAAAAATCCATTATTCTCAATGGAGATGGTTCACATCTCCACTCCAAAATGTCTGAAGCCGAACGCCTGAAGCTCAAACAAGTTCTGGACCCTTTTTTGTTGCTCGAATTGGGGTGATTTGGGTGTTTTCGAACGTTTGTACTCCCATGAAAACACTCGATTCAAGCGTCTAGCGCGACAACAAGCATTTCTACGGGCCTTTTGACGCTTTAATCTGTTCTGTGAAATAGAATATTCACCCAGTAAGAAGATAAAAAAAAATCTAAAAACATAGCAACGAATTATGAAAGAGATGATCATTTTTCCTATTGGCTAAAATAAAAAATGACGAAGTTCAAAAACGTCGGACAATGCTGTATGCAAACGCACAAACACGTGTGAATACGCGGGACGAAACGTGCGACAAAACGCCGGAAAAAACGTTCAAAAACGCTACGCTCAGGTGTGAATGGGGCCTAAGGGTGCTCACCCGTGTGACTTCTCTGGTGTCTAACACAATCTCCTTTCTGAGAAAAACATTTACCGCACTCTGTACATGAAAAAGGGTGCTCACCTCTGTGAATTCTCTGGTGTCTAACAAAGTCTCCTTTCTGAGAAAAACATTTCCCGCACTCTGTACATGAATAAGGACGCTCACCTGTGTGAATTTTCTGGTGTCTAACAAGGTGATCTTTCTTGGTGAAGGTTTTTCCGCAGTCTGAACAAGAAAAAGGACGCTCACCCGTGTGTATTCTCTGGTGTCTAGTAATTTGATCTTTCTTAGTGAAGAATTTCCCGCAGTCTGAACATGAATAAGGACGCTCACCCCTGTGAATCCTCTGGTGTGTAACAAAGTCTTCTTTCTGAGAAAAACATTTCCCGCACTCCGTACATGAATAAGGGTGCTCACCTGTGTGAATTCTCTGGTGTCTAACAAGGGCTACTTTCTGAGAAAAACATTTCCCACACTTTGTACATGAATAAGGGTGCTCACCCGTGTGAATTCTCAGGTGTCTAACAAAGTCTCCTTTCTGAGAAAAACATTTCCCGCACTCCGTACATGAATAAGGACGCTCACCCGTGTGAATTCTCTGGTGTCTAACAAGGTGATCTTTCTTAGTGAATGATTTTTTGCAGTCTGAACATGAATAAGGACGCTCACCCGTGTGAATTCTCTGGTGTCTAACAAGGTGATCTTTCTTAGTAAAGAATTTTTCGCAGTCTGAACATGAATAAGGACGCTCACCAATGTGAATTCTCTGGTGTCTAACAAAGTCTCCTTTCTGTGAAAAACATTTCCCGCACTCTGTACATGAATAAGGGTGTTCACCTGTATGAATTCTCTGGTGTCTAACAAAAACTCCTTTCTGAGAAAAACATTTCCCGCACTCTGTACATGAATAAGGGTGCTCACCTGTGTGAGTTCTCTGGTGTCTAACAAGGTGAGATTTATTAGTGAACGATTTCCCGCAGTCTGAACATGAATAGGGACGCACACCAGTGTGAATCATCTGGTGTTTAATAAAGTCTCCTTTCTGAGTAAAGCATTTCTCGCACTCGGTACATGAATAAGGATGCTCACCCGTATGAATTCTTTGGTGTACAATAAGACCTCCTTTCTGAGTAAAACTTTTCCCACACTCCGTACATGAATAAGGACGCTCACCCGTGTGAATTCTCTGGTGTCTAACAAGGTGATCTTTCTTAGTGAACCACTTTCGGCAGTATGAACATGAATAAGGACGCTCACCTGTGTGACTTCTGTGGTGTGCAAGAAGCTTTCCTTTGTCAGCGAAACATCTCCCGCACTCTGGGCATAAATAAAGATGCTCACCTGTGTGAACACTCTTGTGTTTGAGAAGGTTTTTGTTTTCAGTGAAATATTTCCCACACTCTAAACATGTGAATAAGTTCTCACCTCGGTGAACTCCGTCATGGGGTGAGGAAGATTCCTCGGGATTAGAAGGATCTGTTATTCTATCTGCAGTGTGAGATCTTGCATGGATATTTACAATCATAGTATGTGATTGATGAGAAGATTCCCCCTGATCAGAGGGATGCATTGCTGTCTCCGGACAGGAAGGTCTGTGATGTATATTTTGTGTATTTGGATTTCCTCCTGGAGGATCCTGTGTGATGAAATCATCTTCTGACTTACAATCAGCAGAAAATAGAGGATGTCTCTGTGAGGAATTCCTGACATCGCATCCATTTGCTGAAAAGAGAATTTTAAATAAATGTAAAAAAAAAAGAGTAATTTTTTGTCTAAACAGTCAAAAGTGGCATGGTTCTTAAATGGAAAAGGGTACAATTACAACACCAAAATATGAAAACATATCAGATCAAGGACACAAAACAACTATGGTACACTGGGTAAAATTATTTTGTGCATTTTGTAGCTACATCATTTTGTGGAAACATGATGTTATATTGAGGAATGGAGATGGACCTTTCATATGATGTACATACAGTATCTCCTCCTCATTTGTTGGGAATATGACAGTATATTGAGGAATGGAGATGGACCTTTCATATGATGTACAGTATCTCCTCCTCATTTGTTGGGAACATGGCGTTATATTGAGGAATGGAGATGGACCTTTCATATGATGTACAGTAGCTCCTCCTCATTTGTTGGGAATATGACAGTATATTGAGGAATGGAGATGGACCTTTCATATGATGTACAGTATCTCCTCCTCATTTGTTAGGAACATGGCGTTATATTGAGGAATGAAGATGGACCTTTCATATGATGTACAGTATCTACACCTCATTTGTTGGGAACATGACACTATATTGAAGAATGGAGATGGACCTTTCATATGATGTACAGTATCTACACCTCATTTGTTGGGAACATGACATTATATTGAGGAATGTCCCATAAAATTGAATGGAGAAACGGAAGACCAAAATTTGCCCATCAAAATGTCCCTGGGCGGATAGAGGGACTATGGTCAGAATGTCCCATTTATATTGCCTGGGCTTATGTCAGCAAAGCTGCACGGCCAGGTGTTTCCCCATCAGGCAAAATACCTTATTATTTAAAGTTAACAGAAATAGAAGGCAATGTGAAAGATAATTTTTTTTTTTTTTTTTTTAATGATAACCTCGGCCCGGTCTATACCCGAAGGCCTAATAAAATTATGGGTTGAATAAATAAAACATAGCAAAAGAGGAAGAAGGACACATTGAAAGGGAAAAAAGGAAAGTCCAGTATAAAGGAGAAAAGTGAGGAGAGAGGATGGGAGGATGGGGGGGGGGGGAGAGTCCACGGGATGTGCGCAGGTGAATATCAGATCAGAAGAAGTGTGCCGTCAAATTGGGAGGGTTCTTTACTACTTAAAAACTAAGTGCTAGGGATTTTCAAGCTTTTGCGATGGTCAATTTAGTTGCAGTAAAGAGATGCTGATCTAGTTGCCGCTCCGGATGTAATAATTCAATTGGTTTCCCGAGGAGGGCTTTCGTAGGGGTCCCTTTTAAGGTTTATGTGGAATATGTTACGAAGAATATTATAAACTCTGACCTATAGTCTGCATCCCCTCAGGCATGACCACCATATGTGTGCCATAGAGTCTTTCTGTGAGCATCCTCAAAAGCAAAATGGAGAATAGGTTGGAATGAATCGGGCTAATCTAGCTGTTGTGTAGTACCATCAATATAACACTTTATAGGCATTCTCCAATATAAGGATATTTCTAAGCGGTAATAAAATTCCTCCAGAACCTTCACTGGGTTACCAGTGAGTACGTTATGTCTGGTACGCAGTGTGGTGTGGTTAATTTTAGGGGTAAAGGTACAAAAGTCTATGTGCCAGCATTTGATTTGGCCTATTTGCTTTAGCATACCACTTCTGGTGGGACCAGCGTAGAACACGTTCTGCTCGGACATAAACCTTTCATATGGTGTACAGTATCTCCACCTCATTTGTTGGGAACATGACATTCTATTGAGGAACAGCAATGGTCCTTTTATATTGTATACCTCTTTTGCTGGGAACAGGATGTTATCTCTAGGAACAAAGATGGGATGATTTTCCCTTCATCTGAGTTAGGCAGGATATAGAGAGCAGTTAGGACCCCATTATAGGACCCCATTACTGCATCCCTGGCTAATGAAACATAGCAAACTTTCCTGTGCAAAGCCTCTTCACTACCAAAAGAAAACACACAATTAAATTTAATAGGGTTGTTCTAAAGAAGAAAAAAAATTGCAGTCATAGTCACTTGCCCAGCTCTATTTTAGTCATAGTGTCTTCTCTTCTGCATTAGGCAAAGAGAACTCAATACCGTGGCACGCATTTTTATGAATGGGTGGCAAAATGCAGACCACAGCATTTAGCAATAACTTTGCTGTCTTCCCAACTTTACTGGTTTACCCTTTATAATTCAGTTTCATCTTATCAAAGAATGCAAAGATTTGTTAATAATATCAAGGTTTTGCCTAAACCACGTATGCTACATTTAAAAATCAAATAAAACTGTAAATTATTTCTTCCATAGCGTCACTTACCTGTGTTGATAGGTATTGAATTTTCATCCTGTTCACTCTTTATAATCATCCCAACCTCCTCCATGGACAGCTGATCACCCCACACATACGTCTCCTCTTCTTCCTCTTTAACCTCAACTTTTATATTAATCTGTTCTTCACCCTAAACCCCAAAATAGTAGAAAACATCTATTAGAGCTAAATTCAAGGCAGATAAAAGAGACACATTAATATACAGCTCTGCATTCATTAATCTATCCTCAGGACCAGTAGGTGTCACTGACTTACAGCATCGAAAAAATCAGGTCTCCTGCCGATTTCCTGTGAGCCCAGAGGAGCAGTGACACAACCCCTGAAGGCTCATCCTCATGCCTGCCTGGACTCACAGGAGCCAAGAACAGAACCATTTCATTAGGAGGAACACAAGAAAAAAAAAAGGACCCATGATGTCACATGACTAGGCCAAAAACCCCACCAAAGGGAGGTGTAAATATTGATATTTAAAAAAACAATAAAAGTGAAAGGTGCTCTGAGGGGGAACTGGAAATGGGAGGGGGGAGCGATCCCCGCTGAGCATACGGGGCATACGGAGGCGGATCGTTACTGATCCGCCCCTTGTGAAAGGGGCCTAAAAGTGAAAGGCTCTCCAAGGGGGAACTGGAAATGGAAGGGGGGAGTAGAGGCAACATTTTAGATATAGAAGTAAATGTTAAAACAAGAGAATACATAGAAGATTGTCATCTCACAAAGTTCAGAATCACTTCTGTGTTCTATACACAGAGTCCACCTACCTGATGATGGTGAGGGATGGTGTGATCTTCCTGTGTGGAATCCCGGGAATACAGAGGACGGGGACATCTCTCTGGTGGGTTCTCATTACTTGATCCATCTGTAGGAAACACACACACTGACTGAATACATTGTTTCTATGTGTTTATCAGATGATGGGGGATCTAGGTGGACCCTCCGTACTACTCTCTCCTTTAACAATAAAGTCTCCTCTCTTACCCGGTGATGTGAGGGGCGGCTGATTCTCCATCATTACGTCCTTGTAGATATCCTTGTGTCCTTCTAAATACTCCCACTCCTCCATGGAGAAATAGACAGTGACATCCTGACACCTTATAGGAACCTGACACACACAATGATACAGTCACCATCCAGACACATCCCTTGTCTTTTACTGGATAACGTCCCAGAATTTCCAACACCGCTCACCTCTCCTGTCAGCAGAACAATGATCTTGTTGGTGACTTCCACAATCTTCTTCTCATTGTTTTTCTTGGGTTTCAGCAAATGCGATGAAGGCACTGTGATGGTTAGATGGTCACCAGACTTCACTGGAGGAAAATTCTGCATTGAAAGAGCAACAATAATGTCATGTGACCTCTCAGAATCCTCCTCACCTCTCCGGTCAGGTCTGTGTATTATTAATAGAGAGAAGAGTGATGTCAGGTGACCTCTCAGAATCCTCCTTACCTCTCCGGTCAGCAGGTAGATGATCTCCAGGGCAAGGTTCAATATCGTCTCAGTCATGTGACTCGGGTACTCTTCCAACCTCATTGATGACATCATGTGATCCATACGAGACTCCGATCTCTGTAGACAGATATTATCGTGGCCTCGCTAATCATTATAACTCACAGAGAAGATTAATTTTAAAGCTAAGTACACCTTTGGAGCATGTTACACAATAAACTCGTGTTTAGGGTGTGACATGTTGCATGCTCAAAGCTTCCCTTCTCTGTTAAAGCGAGTGGAGGGTCCTCTTCCTGCACCCACTGTCTCATTTCAAAATTGGCGTGACTGTGCAGGTAACAGCTCCCACAATCATTTTATTCATTCACAACAATCTTTGAATGAGAAAACTACAAGCCCCATTTTCCACTATGGCAGATGGCTTGTAGTTCTGAATAACCTGTAATGGTGCTAATGAGCACCCTCTTAGTTCATTGACAGTTGAGATCTTTTTACAGAATGCCCGTATGGCGTTACAGGCAGAAAGCAAATGTCCGCAGCAAGTGTCCGCAGGAGCCTGAAATTGCACCTGCAATCTGCTGATCGTGGGTGCAAAGCTTTGCAGGCTGAATAATAAATGCACTTTTATTCTGGGTGTATACAGTACATAAAATAATATCTTCATACCTCCTATGCTGCCAGTTCCAACATTGTCTCCTCTCTACTGCCTCCCAATTCACCTTTCACCCGGAACTTCCTTTTTAAAACCTGACATCACTTCCTGTTTGCATATTACCTCACTTCCTGTCTAAATGTCACTTCCTTCCTGCAACTGCTATCGCTTCCGCCTTGTTTGTGGTACCACTTCTTGTTTCTGACTTCACGTGTCTTTATGATCATGATTTTCTTTCTCTGCATTCCATCATTAATCGTCATTTTGTTCCACCAAATATAATTAGAAAAGATCTCCACCCTGACGGTATTGTCATTAAAGGAGGAGTCCTGTCTATTTTCATTATGTGATTATTATAAGATAACCGGCAATGGTTTAAAAAAAATAAGAACCGGCAGATCCTGTAACCATCCTTAAAAATTGCAGATAAAAGCACAGACCAGAAAAAATCAAGTATGTTAATTCCGTACTTGCCCTGTTTTTCTGTAAAATTATGATCTAGTGATACAAAAGTTAATAGCTATGGGGGATGAGCTGACGAAGAAAATAAAAGTACAGTTGTTAGGTGGGAGCAGAAAAGGCTTCTTTGAAGAGGAGGGTTTTCAGGGATCGTCTAAAAGCAGAGTAGGAGATAGACAGATTGAGGTAGGGAGTTCCATAGGAACGGAAAGGCTCGGGAAACGTCCTGGTGAAGAGCATGAGAGGAGGTGACGATGAAGCTAGAGATCAGGAGGTCTTGGGGGGAATAATGAAGAGAACAAGTAGGTTTGTATTTTGAGGCTAGCTTAGTGATGTAGCTAGGGGCAGAGTTGTGGGTGGCTTTGTAAGTTGTTAGTATTTTGAATTTAATTTGTTGGGTGAGTGGAAGCCAATGGATGGATTGGCAGAGAGGGGTATCAGACATTGAATGGTTGGTAAGGTGGGTGAGTCTGGCAGCAGCATTCATGATGGATTTTTTTTCCTCCCTTACATTGTGTGTTTATGTTTCTGTAAGGCCTCATTCACACAGGCGAACTCCGTCGCTATGGTATTGGTGTTCACTGAAAGTTGCCCAGCGCTTGTCACAGCTGTATATACTTCTCCGTGTTCACTTTACGCCCGCCAGACTGGCTAGAATGGAGGTGCGTGATGATCCCTCATGCACACATTGCATGTGGGATCACAGCGGCTCGATACACCTGCTGTGGCGTTGCCCCAAACTTCATGCTTACTGGACGGAGGTGATAGAGGTCATTAACCGAACCTTCCAGGTTCAAATTGCTAAAGATCCCAAACCTTGCTTGTTAGGTATTATTGAGGGTGACACACTTAAGGAGGTGCCCAAACAGGCGATAGCCAGGTCCATCTTTCAGGCCCGGATGCTGATTTTACAGCACTGGAAGTCAACAGAACCTCCTACTGTAAAGGAGTGAATAAAACAACTAAAAACGTATCTACCAACATAGATGCAGCACAGGAAAATGTTCCAAACTCTGGGATCCGTGGTTAAGTGTGCCTGGGTAGGCTTCGGTGGAGCTGGTATTGGATAGATTGTTGTGAATCTCCTTGAGTGACTACATTTGTAGCAGGGACTCAGATTAGCTAGCTGCACTACTGTCTCAGGTTATTGTTCTTTGTTTTGAGTGTGAAGATGCATACAATGTACATGTTTGTGCGATCTGTGCAATATTTTCTGAAACTGAGCTTTGTACGGGTTTAATGTATTGTGGTGCTCTGATGCCAATAATGGATGTAATGTAACTTTTTTTTTTTCAATAAACCATGACTCAGGTAGCCTGGATACCCTGAATTGGACCATTAACGACACTAACCCATACCACCCCCTCTTATGCTAAATTAAAGAAACTGAGGCAACACCTGAGATTGGAGAATAATTGGCCATAGCAGCCGTAACTTTTATTAACACATTTTACATAACAAGAATTTTGTTAACTTTTCATTATTTTAAAATATATAAATATAATACATTTCAAACCGCCATATAAAAATGGCAACCATACACAGACATGTGGTCCAAGGAAGTAACACACCTAACATTTTACACCATTTTACACCATTCTCCTGCGGGACATAAACAAACCCCAGCCGCCAGCCTTAAAGGCATAGCAACACCCCCTATCCCGCAGTACACCAATTCCCGTTTTCCAGCGGACACCATTCCGGTGGAATACGGAGGGGGTCCATAACCGCTGGACCCCCACACTTCCGTCTTAATTGTTCCTTTCTTTGACCTCCTGGACCACCTGACACCGCCACCACTACTGCTGCCATGACGACTCCCATCCGTGACCTGAAAAAGAAGAACACACACGCACAACACACAAAAGAGACAAAACAGGGGAGGGTGGGTGGGAAAATCTGCCTCCTTCTGCTGTCTCCCTACACGCTGCTGAGCCCCGTAGCTCCGCCCCTCCCTTAAATAAACTCCCAGAGCCCGGGAAACTGCTCTCCAGCACCGCCTACCCCCTTCTCCTCACAGCCTGGTTAACCCCCTGTGTCCCAAGCACGCTGGTCATGCCCGCCCTCTGCCTATTCCACTACTTTCCATGCTCCGGGCTTCTCTTTTGTTTTGAGATAAAAAAAATATCTATAGCGGTCAGGCCTCTTTGTGAGTGCATCCAAGCCATGTTATAAAATATATATCAAGGGGGATGAGACTGAGGGGATAAAATTACCACAAAACAGAACTAACATTTGTCCCAAGACCTTAAAGCAAATGCAAACCATTGATACATAGTCACGTCATAAATGTCAATGTCACTTCCAAAACGGGGTCATCTATAAATAAAAAAACGGAAGTGACGTTATAGCACGTCGGGAGTCACGGTCGTTCCAGCTTGGGGTCATCTTTTCTTTAAATAGCGATGTGGTGGTGGTGTCTACACCCCAGATGGCGACTTTTCAGTTAAAAAAGCGTTGACTGGACCCATCCACAACATCGCTTTGGTACCTGTACTTTATGACTAGGGATGAGCCGAACACCCCCGGTTCAGTTCGCACAAGAACCTTCGAACGGACCGAACGTTCGCGCGAACATTTAGAACCCCATTGACGTCTATGGGACTCGAACGTTCGAATTCAAAAGTGCTCATTTTAAAGCCCAATATGCAAGTTATTGTCGTAAAACGTCTTTGAGACCCCGGGTCTTGCCACAGGGAACATGTCTCAATGGAAAAAAAGTTTTAAAAACTGTATTTTTTTCAAGATCAGTTATTTTAATGATGCCTAAATGAAAAAAAAAAAAAAATGAAAAATTCCTTTAAATATTGTACCTGCTTGGTGTCTATAGTATGCCTGTGAAAACGTCTTTGAGAACCAGGGTCTTGCCCCAGGGAACATGTATCAATGGAAAAAAAGTTTTAAAAACGGTAGTTTTTTTCAGGACTCCTGAAATTAGGAAGAACTGATCTAGCTAAACTATACAGTGTATAAATATATGTACAACACCTGGGATGTATATATATCCTCTACACACTGTAACGTTAACTGACTAGCCCGCCTGCTCTATCTACCTGCAAAAAATGACACTCTCTCTCTCTGTTCTCTCTTAACCACCGCAACACACTACACAAGGCCGACCTGCAGGCGGCCTTTTATAGTGTGGGGCGTGTACTAAACCCCCTGAGCCATAATTGACCAAAGCCACCCTGGCTTTGGCCAATTATGGCTCTCCGTTTTTTACAAGCTGTGATTGGCCAAGCATGCGGGTCATAGTGCATGCTTGGCCAATCATCAGCCAGCGATGCCGCAGTGAATTATGGTTTGTGAAACGTAACTCGAATTTGGCACGAACGACCCGTTTTGTTCGTATTTTGACGAACGATCGAACATACGATGTTCGAGTCGAACATGAGTTCGACTCGAATACGAAGCTCATCCCTATTTATGACAAGCCTATGATGATCTTCCTAAATGTGAGTTTTACAATTTTTTTATTAAACACCACTTTGTTTACAGTATCACCCTATGTGAGTTTTCTTTTATTACATTACGTGTGGATATCGAGCCTCTGTCCCCATCATAATACATGATATATGCTGTTGATATATACTGACCATTTGGATTGCTAGTGTCGAGCAACTGATTGGATTCAGGACTCAGGACCAGCTGTACTGACCGATACAAGTTCTTGGTGACTTGGGCGGTATATTCCTCCCCAAGTCATCAGCATTCTGTAAGCCTCCTCCTAGTGCTGGTGGCGGTGCTTTCTGACAAACTGTCTTTTCATCCCGAGGGTTGTACCTGTGTTGGAGTTTTAACAATTTTTTTATTTATATGGACTTTAGTCATTTTTTGGGCCTTTTATTCACAATTTTGTATTCTTTTGTCACTTATTGTGTCATTATTTCACAAATTTGACTTTTTTCACTAATCATGGTTATGGTCAATTCATTTAGTCAACTGTATTTGAATATGGTCACGTGGTGATACTCTACTATGAGTGACAAGCTACATAAATATAGATTCAGTTTAGTATTTAATAGATGTGGGTAATTTCACGTTTATATACAATTATCAGCGCTACACTTTTTCTCTATCTACAATATTGCTTTTTCCTACAGCTGTGTGGCAGCCAATTTTTGTAGTCATATTGTATACACAGCACAGTATTTTTGTTATTTTTTGCCCTGTATTTGGCTCCATCCATCTTCCCATCAACTCTGACCAGCTTCCCTCTCCCTGCTGAAGAAAAGCATCCCCACCACATGATGCTGCCACCACCATGTTTCACAGTGGTGATGGTGTGTTCAGGGTGATGTGCAGTGTTAGTTTTCCGCCACACATAGCGTTTTGCTTTTAAGCCCAAAATTAAAATGTTGGTCTCATCTGACCAGAGCACCTTCTTCCACATGTTTGCTGTCCCCTCCACATGGCTTCTCGCAAACTGCAAACGGGACTTTGTGTGGCTTTCTTTCAACAATGGCTTTCTTCTTGCCACTCTTCCATAAAGGCCAGATTTGTGGAGTGCACGACTAATGGTGGACAGATTCTCTTACCTGAGCTGTGGATCTCTGCAGCTCCTCCGGAGTTACCATGGGCCTCTTGACTGCTTATCTGATGAATGCTCTCCTTACCTGGCCTGTCAGTTTAGGTGGACGGCCATGTCTTGGTAGTTTTGTAGTTGTGCCACCATACTCTTTCCATTTTTGGATGATAAGATTGAACAGTGCTCCGTGAGATGTTCAAAGTTTAGGATATTTTTTTAAAACCTAACCCTGCTTTAAACTTCTCCACAATTTATCCCTGACCTGTCTGGTGTGTTCCTTGGTGTTTGTTCACTAAGGTTCTCTAACAAACCTCTGAGGGCTTCACAGAACAGCTGTATTTAATACTGAGATTAAATTACACAGAGGTGGACTCTATTTACTAATTAGGTGACTTCTGAAGTCAATTGATTCCACTAGATTTAATTAGGGGTATCAGAGTAAAGGGGGCTGAATACAAATGCACGCCACAATTTTCAGATATTTATTTGTAAAACAATTTGAAAACCATTTATCATTTTCCTTCCACTTCACAATTATGAGCCATTTTGTGTTGGTCTATCACATAAATTCCAAATAAAATACATTTACATTTTTGGTTGTAACATGACAAAATGTGGAAAATGTCCAGGGGCATGAATACTTTTTGAAGGCACTGTATATTTTTAGCACTGATCGCTGTATTAGTGTCACTGGTCCCCAAAAAGTGCCAGTGTCCGAATGTCCGCTGCAATATCACAGTCCCGCTATAAGTTGGTGATCGCTGGCATTACTAATAAAAAATAAAACTGACACAGAACCTGATGTGACTGGCTCAGTGTTCTCTGTACAGCACTATGGTATATGTCAGAGCTATATACCTGTACATGTATAATAATAATATTAATAATAATAGTGTGTGACTGCGGTGAGCTTTGAGGTGAGTATCTGGTGACTGTGATCCCGCCCTGTAATTGGTTCTTGTGAAGGAAGTGCAGACAATCTCATTGGAAAGATCTGAGGTGAGTCTCTGTGGAGAGCAGAATCTGCCCAGTGACTGTGAACCCTTCCTGTAGATTGGCTGCACTCCTTTCACATAATACAAATAGTGTGTGACTGTGGTGAGCTTTGAGGTGAGTATCTGTGGTGATCCCGCCCTGTAATTGGTTCTTGTGAAGGAAGTGCACACAATCTCAGTGGCGAGTTCTGAGGAGAGTCTCTATGGTGAGTAGATTCTGCCCAGCGACTGTTATCCTGTCCTGTGATTGGTTGTTGTTGAGGCAGTGCAGCCAATAGCAGTGGAGGAGGTGTGAAGCGGGAACTTTGAGGTGAAGGCTGTAAGGTTTCCCGCTCTCCTCGGCCTTCCTATGACTGAATTCTACATTTTATTTTACATTGATGACAGAAGTGATGGTGGAATGGGTTCTGTTTTGTCACAGGAAATGTGGTAAAGGTCAAATAATATCAGAGTCACATTTTTATATCCCTCTATATGTAGTATCTGTAGAGTTACTGAGTATAGTCACTCTGCATGTATGGCAATGGTCACTCTGCGTGTCACCCTGCATTTATGGCAATGGTCACCCTGCATTTATGGCAATGGTCACCCTGCATTTATGGCAATGGTCACTCTGCGTGTCACCCTGCATTCATGGCAATGGTCACTCTGCATGTCACCCGGCATTTATGGCACTGGTCAGGTTGCATTTCATGGGCACTGGAAAATATTTTAGTACACCATTTGGTTCAGAATTTTTTTTTCTTGTTTTCCTCCTCTAAAACCTAGGTGCGTCTTGTGGAGCGAAAAATACAGTAAATAAAAAAAAAAAAATATCCCCTTTAAGACCATTGGGCAGAAGTGACATTTGACGTTGCTTCCGTCATCTAATGTTATGGAGCCAAGTGGGGGCCATCTTTCCCTCACTGGGCTCCAGGTCTGTGAGATGAGAGGATTCGATCGTCTACGCTGCTACTGACAGCTCCAGTAAGTGGCAGAGACGATCGGAGCACAGCGGGGGGAACCTCTCCCAATGCTGATAAAAGTGATTTTGCGGCAAATCTTCTATCTGAAAGCGGACTGCCTGGCGTTTAAGAGGATACCAACGTTATGGCAGCTATATGCTGCCATAGCAACGGTATTCCACGTCAAAGTACTGATTTAAAACGGCGGCTGGTGCGTAAGTGGTTAAAGCATAAAAGACTGATGGATGCCGAAGTCAACATTGAAACCATAATGGCTTTGGTTTGTAAGAAGTAGCTTTTGCTGCGTGAAAGATTTTCCGCACTTTGTATATGATCAACGACGATCACCCGTGTGAGTTCTCTGGTGTCTAACAAGGTTATCTTTCTTAGTGAAAGATTTCCCGCACTCTGAACATGAATAAGGACGCTCACCCGTGTGAATTCTCTGGTGTCTAACAAAGTCTCCTTTCCGAGAAAAACATTTTCCGCACTCTGTACATGAATAAGGACGCTCACCCGTGTGAATTCTCTGGTGTCTAACAAAGTCTCCTTTCTGATAAAAACATTTCCCGCACTCTGTACATGAATAAGGGTGCTTACCTGTGTGAATTATCTTGTGTTTAACAAGTTGAAATCTATAAGTGAACAATTTCCCGCATTCTGAACATGAATAAGGACGCTCACCTGTGTGAATTCTCTGGTGACCAACAAGGTTATCTTTTTTAGTGAAAGATTTTCCACAGGCTGAACATGAATAAGGACGCTCACCCGTGTGAATTCTCTTGTGTCTAACAACATCTCCTTGCCGAGAAAAACATTTCCCGCACTCTGTACATGAATAAGGTTGCTCACCCGTGTGAATTCTCTGGTGTCTAACAAAGTCTCCTTTCTGATAAAAACATTTCCCGCACTCTGTACATGAATAAGGATGCTTACCTGTGTGAATTATCTTGTGTTTAACAAGTTGAAATCTATAAGTGAACAATTTCCTGCACTCTGAACAAGAATAAGGACGCTCACCCGTGTGAATTCTCTGGTGTCTAACAAGGTGATCTTTCTTAGCGAAAGATTTTCTGCAGACTGAACATGAATAAGGACGCTCACCTGTGTGACTTCTCTGGTGTACAAGAAGCTTTTCTTTGTTAGTAAAACATCTCCCACACTCTGAGCATAAATAAAGATGCTCACCTGTGTGAATACTCTGGTGTTTGAGAAGGTTCTTGTTTTCAGTGAAAGATTTCCCACACTCTAAACATGAATAAGGACGCTCACCAGTGTGAATTCTCTGGTGTGTAGAAAGTGCTCCTTTCCCAGTGAAAGATTTCCCGCACTCTGAACATGAATATGGACGTTCTCCTGTGTGAATTCTCTGGTGCCGAATAAGATTTCCCTTCTGAGTAAAAGATTTCCCGCACTCTGAACATGAGAATAGATTGTCACCTCGGTGATCTCCTTCATGGGGTGAGGAAGATTCCTCTGGATTAGAAGGATCTGTTGATCTATCTGCATAGTGAGATCTTGCATGGATATTTACAATCATAGTATGTGATTGATGAGAAGATTCCCCCTGATCAGAGGGATGCATTGATGTCTCCGGACAGGAAGGTCTGTGATGTATATTTTGTGTATTTGGATTTCCTCCTGGAGGATCCTGTGTGATGACATTATCCTCTGACTTACGATCAGCAGATAATAGAAGATGTCTCTCCGAGGAATTCCTCACATCACATCCATCTGCTGTAAAGACATTTTTAAATAAAACGTAAAAAAGATTTATGTATTTTGGTTCTAACAGTCAACAGTTGCATAGCTCTTACATGGAAAAGGGTACCATAACAACACCAAAATATAAAAACATATCAGATCAAGGACACAAAACAACTATGATACACTGGGGAAAATTGTTTTGTGCATCTTTTAGCTACATCATTTTCTGGAAACATGACGTTATATTGAGGAATGGAGATGGACCTTTCATATGGTGTACAGTATCTCCTCCTCATTTGTTGGGAACATGACGTTATATTGAGGAATGGAGATTGACCTTTCATATGGTGTACAGTATCTCCTCCTCATTTGTTGGGAACATGACGTTATATTGAGGAACAGCAATGGTCCTTTTATATTGTATACCTCTTTTGTTGGGAACATGATGTTTATATCTAGGAACAAAGATGGGATGATTTTCCCTTCATCTGAGTTGCCAGGATTCTGAATATTGGCTGCCAGCAAAGTAAACGTGACCATTACTAACTAAAGGGTAAGTAGAAAATAGAGAGCAGTTGCCTCCCTAGCAAATGAAACACGGCAAACGTTCCCGTACAAAGCCTCTTCACTACCAAAAGGAAACACACACTAAAAATAAATAGGGTTGTTCTAAAGAAGAAAAAATAAATGGCAGGAAGATATTCCAATCAAGTGACCTGTCTAATTCACTTGCCCAGCTCTATTTTAATCATGGTGTCCTCTCTGCTGAATTAGACAAAGAGAACTCAATACCGTGGCTCACATTTTTATGAATCGGTGGCAAAATGCAGGCCACAGCATTTAGCAATAGGTAGGTTGTCCCAACATTGCTGGTCTATCATTTATAGTTTCAGCTTATCAAAGATCTGCTAATTATCTCAAAGTTTTGCCTAAACCATGTATGCTAAATTTAAAAGTCAAATGAAAATGTAAACGATTTCTTCCATAGCATCACTTACCTGTGTTGATAAGTGGAGAAATATCATCCTGTTCACTCTTTATAATCATCCCAAACTCTTCCGTGGACAGCTGATCACCCCACACATACGTCTCTTCTTCTTCCTCTTTAACTTCAACTTTTATATTAATCAGTGCTTCACCCTAAACCCCAAAATAATAGAAAACATCTATTAAAGCTGAATTCAAGTCAGGTAAAAGAGACAAATGAAAATGCAGCTCTGCATTCATTAATCTATCCTCAAGACCAGTAGGTGTCACTGACCTACAGCCTCGAAAAATCAAGTCTCCTGACAATTTCCTGAGAGTCCAGAGGAGGAGTGACGCAACCCCTGAAAGCTCATCATCCTGCTAGCCTGGACTCACAGGATCTAAGAACAGAACCATGTCATTAAGAGCAACACAAAAAAAAACAAAAAGGACGCATGATGTCACATGACTAGGCCAAAAACTCCACCGAAGAGAAGTGTGAATATTAAAAAAAAAGAAAAACAATAAAAGTAAAAGGTGATCCAAGGGGGAACTGGAAATATGAGAGGGGGGAGTAGAGGCAATATTTTTTATGTAGAAGTAAATGTTAACAAGAGAATACATAGAAGAATGTCATCTCACAAAGTTCAGAATCACTTCTGTGTTCTATACACTGAGTCCACCTACCTGATAATGATGAGTGATGGTGTGATCTTCCTGTGTGGAATCCCGGGAATACAGAGGAGAGGGACATCTCTCTGGTGGGTTCCCATTACTGGATCCATCTGTAGGAAACACACACACTGACTGAATACATTGTTTCTATGTGTTTATCAGATGATGGGGGATCTAGGTGGAGCCTCCATACTGCTCTCTCCTTTACAATAAAGTCTCCTCTTACCTGGTGATGTGAGGGGCGGCTGATTCTCCATCATGACGTCCTTGTAGAGGTCCTTGTGTTCTTCTAAATGCTTCTGTTCCTTCATGAAGAAAAAGAGTGTAACATTTTTACCATTACAGGAACCTGACACACACAATGATACAGTCACCATCCAGACACATCCCTTGTCTGTTACTGGATAATGTCCCAGAATTCCAGGCACCGCTCACCTCTCCTGTCAGTAGAACAATGATCTTGTTGGTGACTTCCACAATCTTCTTCTCATTGTTTTTATTGGGTTTCAGCAAATGCGATGAAGGCACTGTGATGGTTAGATGGTCACCAGACTTCACAGGAGGAAAACTCTGCATTGAAAGAGCAACAATAATGTCATGTGAACTCCCAGAATCCTCCTCACCTCTCTGGTCAGGCCTGTGTATTATTTATAGAGAGAAGAGTGAGGTCATGTGACCTCTCAGAATCCTCCTTACCTCTCCGGTCAGCAGGTAGATGATCTCCAGGGCGAGGTTCAATATCCTCTCAGTCATGTGACTCGGGTCCTCTTCCAACCTCATTGATGACATCATATGATCCATACGAGACTCCGATCTCTGTAGACAGATATTATGGTGGCCTTGCTAATCATTACAATTCACAGACAAGTGAAGATTAATTTTAAGTACACCTTTGGAGCATGTTACACTTTAAACCAGTGTTAGGGTGTGACATGTAGCAAGCTCAAAGCTTCCCTTCTCTGTTAAAGTGAGTGGAGGGTCCTCTCCCCGCACCCACTGTCTCATTTCGTAATTGGCACGACCTTGCAGGTAACAGCTCCCACAGCCATGTCATTCATTCACAACAATCTGTGAATGAGAAAACTACAAGCCCCGTCTTCCACTATGGCAGATGGTTTGTATTTCTGAATAAACTGTAAAGGTGCTGATGAGCACCATCTTAGTTCATTGACACTTAAAGTGGAGGTTCCCCTAAAAATAAACTTTTAACATTGCATTTCCCACATTAATGACAATTAGAATCGGCTGGTTTTATTAAAAAAAAACGTCCGTACGTACCGTTTGCTATATGCGTTCTCACCGCCACTTCCGGGTATGATGGTGTGGATGGGCGTTCCTAATTGATGGACAGGCATCCGACCGACGCATATATCGCGTCACGAGATGCCAAACGTCGGTGCGGCTCTATACGGCGCATGCGCACCGACGTTCTGCTTTTTTCGGCATCTCGTGACGCGATGTATGCGTCGGTCGGATGCCTGTCCATCAATTAGGAACGCCCATCCCCACCATCGTACCCAGAAGTGGCGGTGAGAACGCATATAGCAAACGGTACGTACGGACGTTTTTTTTTTTTTATAAAACCAGCCGATTCTAATTGTCATTAATGTGGGAAATGCAATGTTAAAAGTTTATTTTTAGGGGAACCACCCCTTTAAAGGAGTTGTAAAGAAAAATATTTTTTTGGCTAAAATGTTTAATCATTCCTTTTAAAACCGCTTGAAAAGTGATTTAATTCTATCATCTAATCTACCTGTGGTTTCGAGTTTAGTTTCTTCTTTTCATTTCCTGTATCTCGGCGCTTGTTCGTGTGATTGACGTCGCCGTAGTGCATTGAACTACATTTCCCAGTATCCATTGCGCATCGCGCATGCGCAGTTTAAAAAAACGGGCACGAGAGCTCGTTCACAGTTTTCGAATAAAGCGCCCACTATACCTCCCACTATACCGCCCAACGATTAATATTCATGCTTTGAAACCCACCCACACAGCCATAGAGAGCTGTTCAGAAAGCAAGGGGGCGGGGTCCAGGCGGGGCAGTGAGGGGGATGAAACGAAACTGATTCAAAGGGAGGAGGTACTATGGGGTTTTAGACACACACTGCTCACACCTCCTTGAAGTCTCTGGATCACGTAGAGAGCTAGCCTGACGAACTGCTGTAGTCCACAGGACAGGGGCGAGCATGTTTGTGACCACAGAGAGAAAGCTCCCAGTACTGTGGTTATCAGGAAACAGACAACCAGGAAGTGTCCAGAACAGAGAAGGATTACAGGAACATCAGAGCAAAAACGAACAATGAGGACATGAAACCAGGACTGCAGTAAGGTAAAGGAAGCTATTTAGCTAAAAAATTCCTTTAGTGACCCTTTAGGCTCTTTTTACAGAATGCCCGTATGGCGTTACAGTAAGGTGACCAGATTTTTTAAATTAAATCCGGGGACATATTTTTTTTTACTAGTAATGGCGGCAATCAGCGACTCTTTGCCCGTTGTCGCCGCCCGCCTCACAGCCTGTCAAGTCTTACTCTCCGGGCCCCGGCTACTACTGGATGTGGTGTGGAGGAAGATCACTCTACCAGGGAAGGCAAGGACATAAGCAGGCAGGGGGCTGGCTGGGACTTAAGCCAAGGCAGAAGAATATGTGAGTGGAGCTGGATGGGCATGCACCCGAAACTGAAGAAATATTCCCTCCGCTCCGACCGACACATGATCATCAGAAAGGGGCACAGATAATGGAAAAAATACACCCCCCTAAGCTAGTAGAGTGGGATTGTGCAATTCAGATATTTTTTTTTTTTTATTCTGCACTGACTGTCTTTGAAATTGCCCCAGTCCCTGTTCAAATCCAATCCGGGGACAAAACCGGGGACAGACTTTGTCCAGGGACAGTCAATCCGGGGACTGTCCCCTGAAACCGGGGATGTCTGGTCACCCTACGTTACAGGCAGAAAGCAAATATCCGCAGCAATTGTCCGCGGGAGACTGAAACTGCACCTGTGATCTGCTGATCGTGGGTGCAAAGCTTTGCAGGCTAAATAATAAATGCACTTTTATTCTGGGTGTATATAAAATAATATCTTCATACCTCCTCTGCTGCCAGTTCCAACAATGTCTCCTCTCTGCTTCCTCCCAAACCACCTTTCACCCAGAACTTCTTTTTTAAAACCTGACCTCACTTCCTGTCTAAATGTCACTTTCTTCCTGCTTGTTTATGGTACCACTTCCTGTTTCTGACTTCACGCGTCTGTATGATCATGCTTTTATTTCTCTGCATTGCATCATTAATTGTCATTTTGTTCCACTAGATATAATTAGAAAAGATCTTCACCTTAACAGTATTGTCATTAAAGAGGGGAGTCTCTTCTATTTTAATTATTTGATTATTAGATAACACTGCAATGGTTTAAAAAAATAAAAACCACCAGATCCTATAACCATCCTTAACCACTTAACCACCAGCCGCCGTCATATAACGGCGGCAAGGTGGTTGCTTAACTGGGGGTTGCCGTTATTTAACGGCGCCCTGCAGAAGCAGCAATGCGCGCCGCCTCGGGCGCGCACACAGAAGATTCTGTGCGCGCCGGGTCTATGAGACCCGGCGCTACACAGATCAGGGAAATTGACCAGTAACAGTGGTCTTTTTCCATGTGATCGCGCCGTCCAATGACGGTGCGATCACAATGTAAACACAAGAAGGTCAGGGAAAGTTTATCTCCTCTCCTCTCCTCACACAGTATCAGCGAGAGAGAAGAGGAGATAAACTGTGAGTTTTACAAGCCATACCAGTGCCCCATAGTGCCAAATCTGTGCCCATATTGCCCCATACTGCCAAATCTGTGCCCATATTGCCACATCAGTGCCAAATCTGTGCCCATAGTGCCACATCAGTGCCACATCTGTGCCTAAAGTGCCACATCAGTGCCACATCTGTGTCCATAGTGCCACATCTGTGCCCAGTAGTGCCACATCTGTGCCACCTGTGCCACACCAGAGCCGCACCAGTGTCACCGGAGCCGCACCAGTGTCACCAGAGCCGCACCAGTGCCACCAGAGCCACAACAGTCCTATACCAGTGCCAAAACAGTGCCGTACCAGTGCCGCCTGTGCCCACCAGTGCCGCCTGCGCCCACCAGTGCCGCCTGCGGCCACCAGTGCCACCAGGGCCACCTGTGCCCACCAGTGCCACCTGTGCCCACCAGAGCCACCTGTGCCCACCAGAGCCACCTGTGCCCACCAGAGCCACACCCGTGCCACTACAGTGCACATAAGTGCCGCCTTCTGCTAATCAGTGCACACCAGAGCCCCACCAGAGCCACCAGAGCCACCTGTGCCCACCAGAGCCACCTGTGCCCACCAGAGCCACCTGTGCCCACCAGAGCCACCTGTGCCCACCAGAGCCACACCCGTGCCAGTACAGTGCACATAAGTGCCGCCTTCTGCTAATCAGTGCACACCAGAGCCCCACCAGAGCCACCTGTGCCCACCAGAGCCACCTATGCCCACCAGAGCCACCTGTGCCCACCAGAGCCACCTGTGCCCACCAGAGCCACACCCGTGCCACTACAGTGCACATAAGTGCCCACCTGTGTCCATCAGTGCCACCACAGTGCTCTGCAGTACAGCCTCACCAGCCACCAGTATGGCAAAAAAATTCTTTACCGGTGAGCAGGCCGTACATCTTCTACTTGCCATGAGCGATGAGAGCAGCGAGGAGTCTCTGTCCGATTCGGATTCGGCCTATGAACCCGTTATAGACAGTGGGTCGGATTCAGAATCTGAAGAGGAACGTGGGCCCAGGAAAAGAAGGGGTGCTGGCGTGGAGAAGCGGCCTACTCCCAGACGCGCAGGGCCGTCCACCTCAAGCGATGTGCCGTCCGCCTCAAGCGATGTGCCGTCCGCCTCAAGCGATGTGCCGTCCGCCTCAAGCGCTGTGCCGTCCGCCTCAAGCGCTGTGCCGTCCGCCTCAAGTGCTGTGCCACTGCAACAAAGGGGCCATGCCAGCCTTCCCTATGGCCTTCAAAACCCCCTGTGGCTTCCCCCTAATTCCGGAGCAGCAAATATCCCCCCTTTCACTGCCCAGCCAGGTGTCCAGGTGAACACCGAAAACTTTTCAATGCTTAATTTTTTTAATTTACTTTTCACCGAAGATTTGCTATCCTTCATTGTGGCCCAGTGCAATCTCTACGCACAACAGTACATAAGAAGTAACCCTGGTTCCAGATATGCCCGCCCCTTTGAGTGGAGAGAACTAACCGTGGACGAATTTAAATTTTTCTTAGGCCTAACCTTTACTATGGCACTTTCAAAAAAAAAACAATTGTACTCCTACTGGTCCACCAAACCCATTCACCACATGCCACTCTTCTCCTCCCTTATGCCAAGATCCCGATATTTAATAATTATGCGGTTCCTCCACTT
Source organism: Rana temporaria (assembly GCF_905171775.1). Taxonomy (NCBI): domain Eukaryota; kingdom Metazoa; phylum Chordata; class Amphibia; order Anura; family Ranidae; genus Rana; species Rana temporaria. Next base: position 175,135,859 of record NC_053496.1, read on the forward strand.
TAACGATAACGCCCAGTGCCCTCCCCGAAATGACCCTGCTTTTGACAAGCTATATAAAATTAGGCCACTTCTAAATTTTTTCGCTCAACGATTTCCCCAATTATATACCTCTGAACAGAACATATCTGTGGACGAGTCCCTTGTCAAATTCTCAGGCAGGCTGGGCATCAAGCAGTTCATCCCCAGCAAAAGGGCCCGATATGGGGTCAAAATGTACAAGCTTTGCGACAGAGCCACAGGGTACCACTACTCATTCATGGTGTATGAAGGGAAGGACTCCCAACTGCATCCCCCTGAATGTCCAGAGTATATGGGAGTCAGCGGAAAAGTGGTCTGGAATCTGATGTATCCACTCTTTGGAAAGGGATACCACCTTTATGTGGATAATTTCTACACCAGCTTGCCCCTGTTTCGCTGTCTTTACCTCCGGAATACCCCAGCATGTGGCACAATAAGACCCAACAGGAAAGGCTTCCCGCAAAAACTGGTGGATCAAAAGCTCAGACGAGGGGAGTCTGCAGCATTGAGGAACCAGGAGATATTGGCTGTCAGGTGGAGGGACAAACGGAACGTCCACATGCTTACATCAATCCACGACGACACCTGCGTGGAAGTCCCCAAAAGAACCGGCCCAATCCAAAAACCAAAGTGCATCTATGACTATAATTTGTTCATGGGGGGAGTGGACTTCAATGACCAGATGATAGAACCCTACCTGCCCACAAGAAAATCCCGCCACTGGTACAAGAAAGTGTCCATTTATTTTTTTAGTTTGGCCTTTTATAACTCCTATGTAATCTACAAAAAGTCATCAGAGAACCCTGTATCATATCTGGACTATCAAGAAGAAGTCATCACCGCCCTTTTGTACCCTGAAAACCCACCGGAAAATATTCGCTCTGATTCTGTGAGCAGACTCCACGAGCGTCACTTTCCTGAGAAAACCCCCTCCCCTGAAACAGGCCACAGAAATCAGAAGAGGTGCCGGGTGTGCTCCAGAAGAGGAATTCGAAAAGACACTGTGTATTACTGTCCCGATTGTCCTTCCCAACCAGGCCTCTGTATTGGAACATGTTTCCGCCGTTACCATACGTTTCTTCATTATTAGGGACGTATGGTAAACGCAATTCTAATTTCCTGTAATTTCCCCCCACACCCCTTATGCCACTGCACTCATACCTCTGCCTTCTCCGGAACCGACCATGGCCTGTTATACGACCACTCTTTTGCCTAACCCTAAACATACTTCTGCCTTCTCCGGAATCGACCATGGCCTGTTATACGACCACTCTTTTGCCTTACCCTAAACATACCTCTGCCTTCTCTGGAACTGACCCTGGCTTGTTAAACGACCACTCTTTTGCCTAACCCTAAACTGTACCTACATCTACCTGTTCTGGAACTGACCCTGGACTGTTTGACCACGTTTTTTGCCTGCCCCTTGGATTGATCTTTTACCCTGCTATACTAGTGGGAACACAGGGGTCTCACATATGTGAGGGGCTCCAGAATTGTTTTTCTGGATGAAAAAACTAATTTTTTAGTTTTCTCATTCCCAGATTAGGGTCTGGTTGCCCGGAGGCTTCAAAGAGATTTGGGTGGGAGAAGCCTCTACCCCTGTCCCCATTCCCCTACCCATGGCCCGCTACTTGGACCATGTTCCTACCAGGACGAATATTTTGCCTGACTATGGACAATATTCCTGCCTGCTGCCTGCTGCCTGGACAATTCCATTCACTGTCGCTGACCAGTGACCACGTCCCTGCCTGCTGCCTGGATCGGGGCTCTCCTTCTGTGGACAATTGCACTACTAAAACCACAGGTAATCTTCTTTTTTTTTTACCCATTACTCAGCAGAATGTATTATAGGGTGTAATTCTTGGTATGTACATGCTGTGTTAGAAATATGAAGGCCCTTCAAAAATGTGATAGATTGTAAGGAAATTGGATGTGTAATTTATGTCCCTAGAACACCTGATGGTGCTTCTTGGATGTTGGGCCTCTGTATGTGGCCACGCTGTGTAAAAGTCTCACACATGTGGTATCGCCATACTCAGGAGGAGCAGCAGAATAAATTTTGGGGTGTAATTTTTTCTATGTACATGCTATGTGTTGGAAATATCCTATAAATTGACAACTTTCTGTAAAAAAAAATGCGTTTTTATTTTTTTCCACATTTTCCAAGAACATCTGGAAAAAAATGAACTGTTCAAAAGACTCATTATGCCTCATAGATTATACGTTGGGGTGTTAGCTTTCCAAAATGGGGTCACTTTGTGGGCGTTTCCATTGTCCTGGTGCTCCAGGGCCTTCAAAAGTGTAATAGGTGGTTGAGAGATTAGATGTGTAATTTATGCTCCTAGAATGCTTGAAGTTGCTACTTCGGTGTTGGGCCTCTGTATGTGGCCACGCTGTGTAAAAGTCTCACACATGTGGTATCGCCATACTCAGGAGGAGCAGCAGAATATATTTTGGGGTGTCATTTGTGGAATATACATGCCATGTGAGAGAAATAACCTGTTATAATGACAATATTGGTATGAAAAAAAAAAAAATCTTAATTTTGCAAAGAATTGTGGGAACAAATGACAACTTCAAAAAACGAACTATGACTCTTACTAACTACCTTGGAATGTCTACTTTCCAAAAAGGGGTCATTTGGGGGGTATTTGTACTTTATTGGCTTGTTAGGGTCTCAAGAAATGAGAGAAGCTGTCAGTACTTCAGGTGTGATCAAATTGTTCAATTTTCAGAAATTGGTACCATAGCTTGTAGACCCTATAACTTTCACCCAGACTAAATAATATCCAAATTTTTATTTTTTTTTTACCAAAAATATGTAGCAGTATGCATTTTAGGCCAAATGTATGAGGAAAAATTACTTTTTTACAAAATGATATGATAGAAATGAAGAAAAATTCATTTTTTTACAAAATTTTCGTTCTTTTTTCATTAATAGCAAAAAAAAAAAAAAACGCAGAGGTGATCAAATACCACCAAAAGAAAGCTCTATTTGTGGGAAAAAAAGGACAAAAATTTCATTTGGTTACAATGTTGTATGACTGAGTTATTGTCATTCAAAACGTGAGAGCACCAAAAGCTGAAAATTGGTCTGGTTATTAAGGGTGTTTAAGTGCCCAGTTGTCAAGTGGTTAAAAATTGCAGATAAAAGCACAGAAAAATTAAGTATGTTAATTCCTTACTTGCCGTGTTTTTCTGTAAAATTATTATCAAATGATATAAAAGGTAATAGCTGTGGGGGATGAGCTAATGGAGAAAAATAAAAGTACAGTTGTTAGGTGGGGGCAGAAAAGGCTTCTCCTGAAGAGGAGGGTTTTCATGGATTGTCTAAAAGCAAACAGAGTAGGAGACAGTCAGACAGATTGACATACCTCCCAACTTTCTCAAATGGGAATGAGGGACACCTATTAGCAAAAGTATGTAGGCATAGGACACATCCCTGCCACACCCCCCTTAATGGAGAATTGTATAAAAAAAATCAATGGTTGAACCCGCAAGTTCTTTTTTTACCACTAATATTCCCCTTGTATTGACTTTTTATATTTACAAATGCAGCCATTTAGAAATTGGATGAAAGGTTTAGCACTGAGAGACACTTTTTAAAAGATAAATAGTGCATTTTATATACAACTATATAGAACAGACCAAAATGAGGGACAATAGAGGAGGAATGAGGAACAGAGGGACATTGTTCCAAATCAGGGACAGTCCCTCAAAATCAGGGACAGTTGGGAGCTATGGATTAAGGTAGGGAGTTCGATAGGAAAGGAGAGGCTTGGGAAAAGTCCTGGTGAGGAGCATGAGAGGAGGTGACGATGGAGCTATAGAGCAGGAGGTCTTGGGAGGAATGAAGAGAATGAGTAGGTTTGTATTTTGAGACTAGCTTAGTGATGTAGCTGGGGGCAGAGTTGTGGATGGCTTTGTAAGTTGTTAATATTTTGAATTTAATTTGTTTCGGTGAGCGGAAGTCAATGGAGGGATTGGTAGAGAGGAGTAAGGTGGATGAGTCTGGCAGCAGCATTCATGATGGATTTGTTTTACTCCCTTGCATTGTGTGTTTATGTGTCTGTAAGGCCCTCATTTACTCCACTGTAATTTTGTGAGTAGAAGGAATACGACATACATGTGTGGTGTATACACAAGTAAGCTCAGACTCTATTATACCACACCCAGTATTCGGTATACTGTAACTTAAATGCTCTCATTTTAAGGTCTTCTTCTCCCTTGGGTGCCCTTACTTGAATAAACGTAATCTACATTTACCGGCCACTTTTTAGGTACACCTGTTCGATTGCTTGGTAACACAAATTGCTATCAATGCATTTAGGCATCTAGATGTGGTGAAGGCTACTTGCTAAAGTTCAAGGTGAGCATCCGAATTGGGAAGAAAGGGGATTTAAGTGGCTTTGAGCGTGGCATGGTTTTTGGTGCCAGACGGGCTGTTATGAGCATTTCAAAAACTGCTGCTCTACTGGGATTTTCAGGAACAACCATCTCTAGGGATTACAGAGAATGGTCCGAGCGGCAAATTGTGTGGAGGAAAATGCCTTGTTGGTGTCAGAGGAGAATGGGCAGACTGGTCTGAGATGATAGAAAGGCAACAGTAACTCAAATAACCACTGTATGCAGAATACCATCTCTCGTTAGGTAGAGAGCCAGAACGGGAAGAATGGAAGAGATGGAATTTATGTCTTTGCAAAGCAGGGAATAAATTCCATCTCTTCCCCTAGTAAAAGCAGCTTACACAGTGTAGTAAAACACTGGCCAGGCAATCAATTAACCCATTAATCGCCCATGATTTTTAACCCCTTCCCAGCCAGTGTCATTAGTACAGTTACAGTGTACGGTGCCTTGAAAAAGAAAGTGTTCATACCCCGTTCCACATTTTTGTCATGTTACAATCAAAAACGTAAATGTATTTTATGTGATAGACATACACAAAGTGGCACAATTGTGAAGTGGAAGTAAAATGATAAATGGTTTTCAATATTTTTTTACAACCAAATCTGTGACAAGTGTGGGGTACATTTGTATTCAGCCCCCCCTAAGTCAATATTGTAGAACCACCTTTTCACTGCAATTACAGCTGCAAGTCTTTTTGGGGATTTCTCTAACAGCTTTGCACATCTAGAGAGGGACATTTTTGCCCATTCCTCTTTGCAAATTAGCTCAAGCTCTGTCAGATTGGATGGAGAGCGTCTGTGATGAGCAATCTTTAAGTCTTGTCACAGATTCTCAATTGGATTTAGGTCTGGACTTTGACTGGGCCATTCTAACACATGAATATGCTTTGATCTAAACCATTGCATTGTAGCTCTGGCTGTATGTTTAAGGTCATTGTCCTGCTAGGTGAACCTCTGCCTCGGTCTCAAGTCTTTTGCAGACTCTAAAAGGTTTTCTTCTAAGATTGCCCTGTATTTGTCTCAATCCATTTTCCTATCAATTCTGACTAGCTTCTGTATTCCTGCTGAAGAAAAGCTGCCACCACCATGTTTCACGGTTGTTATGGTTTGTTCAGGGTGATGTGCAGTGTTAGTTTTCTGCCATACATAGCGGTTTGCTTTTAAGCCAAAAAGTTGTATTTTGGTGTCATCTGACCAGAGCACCTTCTTCCACTTTGCTGTGCCCCCCACATGGCATCTCGCAAACTGCAAAAAGGAATTCCTATGCCTTTCTTTCAGCAATGTCTCTCTTCTTCCCACTCTTCCATAAAGGCCTGATTTGTGGAGTTTGTGACTAATAGTTGTCCTGTGGACAGATTCTCCCACCTGAGCTGTGGATCTCTGAAGCTCCTCCAGTTACCATGGGCCTCTTGGCTGCTTCTCTGATGAATGCTCTCCTTGCCCTGCCTGTGAGTTTATTTGGACGGCCATGTCTTGGTAGGTTTGTAGTTGTTCCATACTCTTTCAGTTTTCCGATGATGGATTGAACAGAGCTCCGTGAGATGTTCAAAGCTTGGTATTTTTTTTTATAACCTGACCCTGCTTTATACTTCTCCACAACTTTATCCCTGGCCTGTCTGGTGTGTTCCTTGGTGTTTGTTCACTAAGGTTCTCTAACAAACCTCTGAGGCCCCGTACACACGATAGAATCCATCCGCTGAAAAATCTCAGCGGATCGGTTTCAGCGGATAGATTCTATGGTGTGTACATTCCTGCGGATATTTATCCGTGGAAATTTCCCAATTCCAGCAGATAAAAATTTGTAGACATGTCTACAAATCTATCCGCTTGAATTGGCTCCCGCGGATCGATCCGGTGGTCTGTACAGACTCACCGGATCGATCCGTCCAAAGGGATCCCCCGCATGCGTCGTAATGATTCGACGCATGCGTGGAATTCCTTTTATGACAGCGTCGCGCTCGTCGCCGCGTCATCATCACGGCGACGGCGCGACACGTCATCGCGAGGGGATTTCGGCGCGGATTTCGATCCGATGGTGAGTACACTCCATCGGATCCAAATCCGTGGAAATCCTTGAGAGGATTTATCCGCGGATACGGTCCGGTGGACCGTATCTGCGGATAAATCCTCTCGTGTGTACTAGGCCTGAGGGCTTCGCAGAACAGCTGTATTTTATACTGAGATTAAATGACACACAGGTGGACTCTATTTACTAATTAGGTGACTTCAGAAGGCAATTGGTTTCACTCGATTTTAGTTAGGGGTATCAGAGTAACGAGGTCTGAGTGCAAATGCACGCCACAGTTTTCAGATATTTATTTGTAAAAAAATTGAAAACCATTTATCATTTTCCTTCCACTTCACAATTATGTGCTGCTTTGTGTTGGTCTATCACATAAAATACATTTATGTTTTTCGTTGTAACATGACAAAATGTGTAAAATGTCCAGGGGTATGAATACATTTTCAAGGCACTGTATGTTTTTAGCACTGATCGCTGTATTAGTGTCACTGGTCCCCAAAAAGTGGCAGTGTCAGAGTGTCCGCTGCAATATCGCAGTCCCACTATAAGTCGGTGATCGCTGGCATTACTAATAAAAAATAAAACTGACACCTGATGTGACTGGCTCAGCGTTCTCTGTACAGCATTGTGGTATATGTCATAGCTATATACCTATAAATGGATAATAATAATAGTGTGTGACTGTGGTGAGCTTTGAGGCGAGTATCTGTGGTGACTGTGATCCCGCCCCGTAATTTGGTTCTTGTGAAGGAAGTGCAGACAATCTCATTGGAGAGGATCTGAGGTGAGTCTCTGTGGAGAGTAGGATTTGCACAGTGACTGTTATCCCTTCCTCTTCCTGTGATTGGCTACACTCCCTTCACATCACTCAATCTCAGTGGTGAGTTCTGAGGAGAGTCTCTATGGAGAGTAGATTCTGCCCAGCGACTGTGATCCTGTCCTGTGATTGGTTGTTGTGGAGGCAGTGCAGCCAATGGCAGTGGAAAAGGTGTGAAGCAGGAACTCTGAGGGGTGGGCTGTGGGGTGTCTGGCTCTCCTCGGCTTATTCATGAGTTCTCCATTTTGTTTTACGTTGGTGACAGAAATGATGGTGGAATTGGTTCTTTTTTCTGTCACAGGAAATGTGGTAAAGGTTAAATAATATCATAATCACATTTTTATATCCCTCTATGTAGTATATGCTGGAGATAAAAGACATCACAGTGACTATGAAGGAAGAGGACAAACATGACGGGGGGTTACTGGGTGTAAATATAAAATATCTTATTACCTTCTCTGCTGCCAGTTCCAGCAATGTCTCCTCTATACGTCCTCACAACTTGGAACTTCCTGTCTGCATGTGATATCACTTCCTGTTTTCCACTCAGTAGAGAAACCTCCAATACTGTGTATCTACAATGCTGCTGAGAGAAAAACAATCTGCTCCTGGTATTCTCTATACATTGTAAGTAGACAGGGGCTCTATATGTGACTGTATTGGAGTGGAGTGGGGGGCATAGACACACATACAGCTACTGTCAGGAAAGGTTCCATCCACTGGTGCTATTTGTTACCTGGCTTGCAGTACTGCGTCTCACCAGCAGGTGTCTCCTGACAGTTCCAAACTGTCGGGAGAACTTTTCCCTGCTGGTGTTATATCACCCTTGGGACGCAGTACTGGTCTCCACCAGCGGATGGACGCCGGCAGTGTGGAGCAGGCGGCCTTTTACTGTGCTCAGGTGTGACCTAAACTCTATTACTTCACACCTCTACAAATACCCGGCGAGTTCAAGCATACCTCGCCTGGTATCGTTCTACCTCCCGGACCTGAGCCTGTTATCCTGACCCTGCTATCTGGAGCCTGATTCTGATCCCTATCCTGAGCCAATCCTGGACCCATCCTTCCTTTTGCCTGATTACCTTGGTTCCTGTTTCCCCTTGGATTCCTGCCCCGCAGCCTGTCCATCCATCCGCTCCCTGCTCCGTTGTGTTCCCATCCTCACCCCATCTGCTGACTTCCCCTGTGTATGACCTCGGCCTGGCTTTGTTTACGAATACAGTATTTCCCCTTGATTGTATATACTATTTGTTGCGCACTGGTTGTCTTCACTTGTTTGTAATAAACACCTTTTAATTTCACTACATACATTGTTGGCCTCCTCTGTGCAGTCACACAGTACTGGTCTACTATATTCCCCTGACAGCTACTATGTGTGGCGGGAATTTTGTGTATGTGGCTGTAATGGGGCAGGGGTCCAAAAAACATCCAAGGGGCTCTAGAACTTCGATGCAAGTTCATACAAAGCTCACTGGCTCAGGTTAGGATGCTCACAAAAGACAAAGCTACCCTCTTCTGGTAACCTGTTGGGTAACCACAGAACAAAAATGTACCAATAGAAGGAGCGCCAGACCAAATGATGAGGCAGTCCAAAATAATTTATTGGTGTACACTAAAAAAACAGTCGATGCATTTCAGGGGCTAGAAGAAACTCCCCGTTTTGGGCTTATTCATATGATTAGGGTGAAATGTGTCAGAGACATGGCCAACAGGCTGGGGCTGTCTTAGGAAGCCAGCTTGGCTAAATTTAAGACTTTCTGGGTGATATCATCAGTGTATGGCTTCACTTTATATTGATGGCGTCTCATGGAGTGAGAACAAGCTCTTTTGGGACCGGTACCTGGCCATTTTGTGGACCAACACATAAGCACTAAAGCTACACATGATACTCATTCTTTGATTATATTGATTAGGGCGCGGGATGAGATTCCAGTTTGTTTGTGGAGCGGATGAAGTAAATGGCCAGATTTGGCCATGTTCGCCTGTCCAAACCTCTTGGAGCAGCAGCAGAAGTCATTTATTTGGGGACAGTATTACTACTACCACTAAATGACAACTCTCTGGTGCGTGTGCCTCAAGCATCTTTGGTTGGTAGGGTGAAGGCAGCTGACAGCATCCTAGCAACCAAGGATCCTGCTTGTCTACTGTCTTTATTCAAATTGTAAACAAGCCAATGGGCATCCTGGGTGATGTTATTGACTAAACGTGGGTAATGCCATATTTGGTAAATAATTTCAGGTGGGGCCGTCTGAATACACTGATCTGTAGCTCCTGCATTTTATTGCCCGAGTATTGCTGCCATTGCTTAAATCTTACCCATGTGTTACTACAATTGTCACAAGTAATGTCACAACAATACATGTTTTTGCACCATGTATTGTTGATGTATACCAGTCAAAAACCAAACCCTGACTTATCGACCAACACTGACCAAAATATAGAACAAAATGCTACAGAAAAGATCCACTAAAACCAAAGCTGTTTTATTCATACAAAGACTAAACACACATGACGGTAGTTTAACCACTTAAGCAAAACATTATATTTATTTTTTTCACACACCCTAGAGAATAAAATGGCGGTCGTTGCAATATTTTATGTCACACCGTATTTGCGCAGCGGTCATACAAGCACAGTTTTTTTTGGAAAAAATACACTTTTTAAATCAAAAAATAAGACAGCAGAAAAGTTAGCCCATTTTTTTTTTTTTTATATCGTGAATGATGATATTACGCCAAGTAAATTGATACCCAACATGTCACGCTTCAAAATTGCGCCCGCTCATGGAATGGAGACAAACTTTGGCACTTAAAAAAATATCCATTGGCGACGTTTAAAAATTTCTACAGGTTACCAGTTTTGAGTTATAGAGGAGGTCTCTGACTCTAACAATCACGGCGATCTCTCGCATGTGTGGTTTGAACACTGTTTTAATATGCGGGCGCGACATATGTATGCGTGCGAACTCGGCGGGACAGGGGGGTTTAAATTTGTATTTTCTTATTTATTTTATTTATTATTATTACACTGTCCTTTTAAAAAATAAATAAAACATTTGGGTCACTTTTATTGCTTTCTTTTATTCCCTTGTAATAGAAAAAAAGCATGACAGGACCTCTTTAATGTGAGATCGGGGGTCAAAAAAGACCTCTTACATTTATACTTAAATTTAATAAATAAATAAAAAAAAGTTCATAAAAAAAATTCCCCTTTAAGACCATTGGGCAGAAGTGACATTTGACGTTGCTTCCGTCATCCAATGTTATGGAGCCGAGTGGGGGCCATCTTTCCCTCACTCCAGGCCTTGTGAGGGGAGAGGACCGATCGTCTCCGCCACTACTGACGGCTCCAGTAAGCGGAGGAGATGACCGAAGCACGGCGGGGGGAACCTCTCCCGCTGCTGATAAAAGTGATTTTGCGGCAAATCCTTTCATCTGAAATCGGACCGCCTGACATTTAAGAGGATACCAAGGTTATGGCACCTATCTGCTGCCATAACAACGGTATTCCACATCAAAGTACCGATGTTAAACGACGGCGGCTGGTCCATAAGTGGTTAAAGCATAAAAGACTGATGGATGCTGAAGTCAACATTGAATCCATAATGACTTTGGTTTGTAAGAAGTAGCTTTAGCTCCGTGAAAGATTTTCCGCACTTTGTATATAATCATGACGATCACCCGTGTGAGTTCTCTGGTGTCTAACAAGGTGATCTTTCTTAGTAAAGAATTTCCCGCAGTCTGAACATGAATAAGGACGCTCACCTGTGTGAATTCTCTGGTGTCTAACTAAGTTTTCTTTCTGAGAAAAACATTTCCCGCACACTGTACATGAATAAGGGTGCTCACCTGTGTGAATTTTCTGGTGTTTAACAAGTTGAGATCTATAAGGGAACAATTTCCCGCACTCTGAACATGAATAAGGACGCTCGCCCGTGTGAGTTCTCTGGTGTCTAGTAAGGTGATCTTTTTTAGTGAAAGATTTTCCGCAGACTGAACATGAATAAGGACGCTCACCCGTGTGAATTCTCTGGTGTCTAACAAAGTCTCCTTTCCGAGAAAATCCTTTCCCGCACTCTGTACATGAATAAGGGCGCTCACCTTTGTGAATTTTCTGGTGTCTAACAAAGTCTTCTTTCTGAGAAAAACATTTTGCGCACTCTGTACATGAATAAATGTGCTCACCTGTGTGAATTATCTGGTGTTTAACAAGTTGAGATCTATAAGTGAACAATTTCCCACAGTGTGAACATGAATAAGGACGCTCACCCGTGTGAATTCTCTGGTGTCTAACAAGGTTATCCTTTTTAGTGAAAGATTTTCCGCAGACTAAACATGAATAAGGACGCTCACCTGTGTGAATTCTCTGGTGTCTAACAAAGTCTCCTTGCCGAGAAAAACATTTCCCGCACTCTGTACATGAATAAGGTTGCTCACCCGTGTGAATTCTCTGGTGTCTAATAAAGTCTCCTTTCTGATAAAAAGATTTCCCGCACTCTGTACATGAATAAGGTTGCTCACCCGTGTGAATTCTCTGGTGTCTAATAAAGTCTCCTTTCTGATAAAAACATTTCCCGCACTCTGTACACGAATAAGGGTGCTCACCTGTGTGAAGTACCTGGTGTTTAACAAGTTGAGATCTATAAGTGAACAATTTCCCGCATTCTGAACATGAATAAGGACGCTCACCCGTGTGAGTTCTCTGGTGTCTAGTAAGGTGATCTTTCTTAGTGAAAGATTTTCCGCAGACTGCACATGAATAAGGACGCTCACCCCTGTGAATTCTCTGGTGTCTAACAAAGTCTCCTTTCCGAGAAAAACATTTCCCGCACTCCGTACATGAATAAGGACGCTCACCCGTGTGAATTCTCTGGTGTACAAGAAGCTTTCCTTTGTCAGTAAAACATCTCCCGCACTCTGAGCATAAATAAAGAAGCTCACCTGTGTGAATACTCTGGTGTTTGAGAAGGTGTTTGTTTTCAGTGAAAGATTTCCCACACTCTAAATATGAGAATAGATTGTCACCTAGGTGAGCTCCTTCATGGGGTGAGGAAAATTCCTCGGGATTAGAAGGATCTGTTGATCTATCTGCAGTGTAAGATTTTAAATAGACATTTGTAATCATAGTATGTGATTGATGAGAAGATTCCCCCCGATCAGAGGGATCCATTGATGTCTCCGGACAGGAAGGTCTGTGATGTATATTTTGTGTATTTGGATTTTCTCCTGGAGGATCCTGTGTGACGACATTATCTTCTGACTTACAATCAGCAGATAATAGAAGATGTCTCTCCGAGGAATTCCTCACATCACATCCATCTGATGGAAAAACATTTTTTTTAATAATGTATTTTGGTCTAGCAGTCAACAGTTGCATAGTTCGAACATAAAAAAGGGTACAATTACAACACCAAAATATGAAAACATATCAGACCCTGTTGTTGGAACATGACGTTATATTGAGGAATGGAGATGGACCTTTCATATGGTGTACAGTATCACCTCCTCATTTGTTGGGAACATGACGTTATATTGAGGAATGGAGATGGACCTCTCATATGGTGTACAGTATCTTCTCCTCATTTGTTGGGAACATGACTTTATATTGAGGAATGGAGATGGACCTTTCATATGGTGTACAGTATCTCCTCCTCATTTGTTGAGAACATGACGTTATATTGAGGAATGGAGATGGACCTTTCATATGGCCTTTTCCATGTCTGTCTGTCCACCTGCAAGGTGATTAATGTGGCCAGTCTTTGGGTGGAGACCAAACCTGATTTAAGCCAGCCAAGCCTGCAATCTCAGTATCTCCTCCTCATTTGTTGGGAACATGACATTATATTGAGGAATGGAGATGGACCTTTCATATGGTGTACAGTATCCCCTCCTCATTTGTTGGGAACATGAAGTTCCATTGAGGTACAGCAACAGTTCTTTTATATGGTATACAGTAATTACACATCTTTTTTAGGGAACAACAACAAAGATGAGATGATTTTCCCTTCTTCGGAGTTGCCAGAATTCTAAATATTGTCTGCCAGCAAAGTAAAAATTTGCATTACTAACGAGTAGGCAGAGAATTGAGAGCAGTTGAGGACCCCATTCCTGCATCCCTGCCTGATGAAACAAAGCAAACTTTCCTGTGCAAAGCCTCTTCACTACCAAAGTACACTACACTATAAAAATGATTAGGGTTGTTCTAAAGAAGAAAACAATGGCAGGAGGAGATTACAGTCAAGTGACCTGTCATAGTCACATTCCCTGCTCTACTTTAGTCATAGTGTCCTCTCTGCTGCATTAGGCAAAGAGAACTCAATACTGTGGCACACATTTTTATGAATGGGTGGCAAAAGCAGGCCACATCATTTAGCAATAGGTAGGTTGTCCCAACGTTGCTGTCTTCCCAACTTTTGCCTAAACCACGTACATTAAAAGTGAAATGAAACTGTAAATTATTTCTTCGGTAGCATCTTTTACCTGTGTTGATAGATGGATAATTTTCATCCTCTTCACTCTTTATAATCATCCCAATCTCTTCTATGGACGGCTGATCCCACCCCACATACGTCTCTTCTTCTTCCTCTTTAACTTCAACTTTTATGTTAATCCGTTCTTCACCCTAAACCCCAAAATAATAGAAAACATCTATTAAAGCTGAATTCAAGACAGATCAAAGAGATACATGAATATACAGCTCTGCATTAATTAATCTATCCTCAAGACCAGTAGGTGTCACTGACCTACAGCATTGAAAAATCAGGTCTCCTGACGATTTCCTGTAAACCTAGGGGGCAGTGACACAACCCCTGAAGGCAGGGCCATCTTAATAGCACCATGGGCCCCTGGGCAAAGTAATGCTCTGGGGCCCCTACAATGGAGGAAGCACAGGTAAACAGACACCAAGTAGGTAGGAGGCAGACGGGTGGAGGTCCACATTAACTACAATCATTCTGTACAGCAAAGAAACAGTGGGGAAATACTACATACGTAATGTAACAAAGCTGTCCTGTGCATATAATATATCTGTTAGATTGATGCCTCCCCAGAACTCTGACCCCTCTACACCCCAGATATCCCCCCAGCACTCTGGCCCCTCTAAGCACCAGATATTCCCCATCACTGTGACCCCTCTACACCCCCCAGCACTCTGACCCCCTCTACACCCTAGATAGTACTGTTACCATATGATACCCCTAGTATTGTGACCCCACTACATCCCTGATACCCCCTACACTGTGGCCTCTCTACATCCCTGATACCACCATTATTCCATCCATGTAGTACCCCCTTTTCAGTGATATTGACAGTGCATGTGAACTTTTGGCCCACCTCCAGCACTAGGCTCACCTATACCAATCAAGCATGCAGAAGGAGGGGAGGAAATGGGAGCATCTCTCTGGGCATTCCAAGCCCATCGGTGCAAACAGTGCTAGACAGCTGGGCACACCATGACACCATCCACAATGCTACTTCCGAAGGTGGGCTCCCAGTGCTGCTAACTCAGCAGCTCCCATTCCAGCTCCTACCCCGCAGCCTACGAGTCTCGAGCATTCAAGCTGCATGGGGTGGGGTCAGAGCATCACTGGCGCTCCAACCCTGCCCCTCCTAATAGGTATTGTTCTGCACAGCATGGCGCACCACTGCCAGCCTGCCTCCCCTGTGTATCCATCACTGTCAGTGCCAACATGGGGCCCCCAATTCCAGCGCAGAGTGGGCTCAATGACCAGCTGCTTTGGAGAAAGAGCAGGGCCCCCCCGTGCATCTGGGGCCCCTGGGTAGTGCCCAGGTGTGCCCACTCATTAAGACAGCCCTGCCTAAAGGCTCATCATTCTGTCAGCCTGGACTCACAGGAGCTATAGAACCATGTCATTAAAAGGAACACAAGAATAAAAATGACCCATGATGTCTCATGACTAGACAAAAAACCCCACTGAAGAAAAGTGTAAAATATTCATATTAAAAAAATAAAAGTGAAAGGCTCTCCAAGGGGGAAATGGAAATGGGAGGGGGGGGGGAGTAGAGGCAACATTTTAGATGTAGAAATAAAAGTTAAAACATGAGAATACATAGAAGATTGTCCTCTCATAAGGTTCAGAATCACTTCTGTGTTCTTTACACAGAGTCCACCTACTTGATGATGGTGAGGGATGGTGGGATCTTCCTGTGTGGAATCCCGGGAATACAGAGGACGGGGACATCTCTCTGGTGGGTTCCCATTACTGGATCCATCTGTAGGAAACACACACACTGACGGAATACATTGTTTCTATGTGTTTATCAGATGATGGGGGATCTAGGTGGACCCTCCGTACTGCTCTCTCCTTTACAATAAATTCTCCTCTTACCCGGTGATGTGAGGGGCGACTGATTCTCCATCATGACGTCCTTGTAGAGATCCTCGTGTCCTTCTAAATACTCCCACTCCTCCATGGAGAAATAGACAGTGACATCCTGACACCTTATAGGAACCTGACACACACAATGATACAGTCACCATCCAGACACATCCCTTTTCTATAACTGGATAATGTCCCAGAATTCCTGGCACCGCTCACCTCTCCTGTCAGCAGAACAATGATTTTGTTGGTGACTTCCAAAATCTTCTTCTCATTGTTTTTTCTGGGTTTCAGCAAATGCGATGAAGGCACTGTGATGGTTAAATGGTCACCAGACTTCACGGGAGGAAAACTCTGCATTAAAAGAGCAACAATAATTAGATGTGACCTCCCTGAATCCTCCTCACCTCTCCGGTCAGGTCTGTGTATTATTAATAGAGAGAAAAGTGATGTCATGTGACCTCCCAGAATCCTCCTCACCTCTCCAGTCAGCAGGTAGATGATCTCCAGGGTGAGGTTCAATATCCTCTCAGTCATGTGACTCGGGTCCTCTTCCAACCTCATTGATGACATCATGTGATCCATACGAGACTCCGATCTCTGTAGACAGATAATATGGTGGCCCCGCTAATCATTATATCTCACGGACAAGTGAAGATTCATTTTAAAGGCTAAGTACACCATTGGAGCATGTTACATGTTAAACCCGTGTTTAGGGTATAACATGTCGCATGCTCAACGCTTCCCTTTCCTGTTAAAGCAGGTGGATGGTGCTCTCTGGGCACCCACTGCCTCATTTCGAAATTGGCACAACTGTACAGCTCCCATGTCATTCATTCACAACAATCTGTGAATGAGAAAACAACAAGCCCCGTCTTCCACTATGGCAGATGGCTTGTAGTGCTGAATAAACTGTAAGGGTGCTGATCAGCACCCTCTTAATTCATTGACACTTAAGCTCTTTTCAGAGAATGCCCATATAGCGGTACAGGCAGAAAGCAGCAGTGTCTGCAGGAGACGGAAATTGTACCTGCGATCTGCTGATTGTGAGTGCAAAGCTTTGCAGGTGAAAAAAATAAATAAATGCACTTTAATTCTGGGTGTATGTATGTATAAAATAATATCTTTATACCTCCTCTGCTGTCTGTTCCGACAATGTCTCCTCTCTACTTCCTCCCAACTCACCTTTCACCCGGAACTTCCTTTTTAAACCTGACCTCACTTCCTGTCTAAATGTCACTGTCTTCCTGCTTGTTTATGGTACCACTTCCTGTTTCTGACTTCATGCGTCTGTATGATTATGCTTTTTATTTCTCTGCATTGCATCATTAATTGTCATTTTGTTCCACTA
This sequence comes from Rana temporaria, assembly GCF_905171775.1. NCBI lineage: Eukaryota > Metazoa > Chordata > Amphibia > Anura > Ranidae > Rana > Rana temporaria. Next base: position 175,152,812 of record NC_053496.1, read on the forward strand.
GATATAATTAGAAAAGATCTTCACCTTCACAGTATTGTCATTAAAGAGGGGAGTCCCATCTATTTTAATTATGTGATTATTATAGGATAACACTGCAATGGTTTAAAAAAATAAGAACCATCAGATCCTATAACCATCCTTAAAAATTGCAGATAAAAGCACAGAAAAATTAAGTATGTTAATTCCTTACTTGCCGTGTTTTTCTGTAAAATGATTATCAAATGATATAAAAGGTAAGAGCTGTGGGGGATGAGCTAATGGAGAAAATAAAAGAAGAAGAGGAGGGTTTTCAGGGATTGTCTAAAAGCAAACGGAGTAGGAGATAGTCAGACAGATTGACATACCTCCCAACTTTCCAAAATGGGAATGAGGGACACCTACTAGCAAAAGTATGTAGGCATAGGACACATCCCTGCCACACCCCCCTTAATGGAGAATTGTATAGAAAAAATTATTGGTTAAACCCGCAATTGCTTTTTTTACCACTAATATTCCCATTGTATTGGCTTTTGGTATTTACAAATACAGCAATTTAGAAATTGGATGAAAGGTTTAGCACTGAGAAACACTTTTTAAAAGATAAATAGTGCACTTTATATACAACTATATAGAACAGACCAAAATGAGGGACAAATGAGGAACAGAGGGACATTTATCCAAATCAGGCACAGTCCCTCGAAATCAGGGACAGTTGGGAGCTATGAATTAAGGTAGGGAGTTCCATAGGAAAGGAGAGGCTCAGGAAAAGTCCTGGTGAGGAGCATGAGAGGAGAGGAGATGACGATGGAGCTATAGAGCAGGAGGTCTTGGGAGGAATGAAGAGACCGAGTAGGTTTGTATTTTGAGACTAGCTTAGTGATGTAGCTGGGGGCAGAGTTGTGGATGGCTTTGTAAGTTGTTAATATTTTGAATTTAATTTGTTGGGTGAGCGGAAGTCAATGGAGGGATTGGTAGAGAGGAGTAATGCCGCGTACACACGATCATTTTTCGCCATGAAAAAAAACGTCATTTTTAAAAAACGTAATTTAAAATGATCGTGTGTGGGCTTCACATCATTTTTTCAAGTTCTGAAAAACAAAAAAAAAAAGAATTCGAACATACTGCATTTTTTTAACGTCGTTTTAAACAATGTCGTTTTTCGGTATGTAAAAAATTATCGTGTGTGGGCTAAAACGACGTGAAAAACCTGTGCATGCTCAGAAGCAAGTTATGAGACGGGAGCGCTCCTTCTGGTAAAACTACCGTTCATAATGGAGTAAGCACATTCATCACGCTGTAACAGACAGAAAAGCGTGAATCGACTTTTAATAACACGGAATCAGCTAAAGCAGCCCAAAGGCGAATGGAACTTCCCCTTTATAGTGCCGTTGTACGTCACCACGCTTTGCTAGATCATTTTTTAAAAACGATGGTGTGTTGGCAACGTCGTTTTTAAGGATGAAGTTGGAAAAACGTTGTTTTTTCTACATGCTGAAAAACATCGTTTTTTTTTCATGCTGAAAAATGATCGTGTGTACGCGGCATGAGGTGGATGAGTCTGGCAGCAGCATTCATGATGGATTTGTTTTACTCCCTTGCATTGTGTGTTTATGTGTCTGTAAGGCCCTCATTTACTCCACTGTAATTTTGTGAGTAGAACGAATACGACATACACAAGTAAGCTCAGACTCTATTATACCACACCCGTATTCAGTATATTGTAACCTAAATGCTCCCATTTTAAGCCGCAGGTCTTCTTCTCCCTTGGGTTCCCTTACTTGAATAAAAGTAATATACATTTACCGGCCACTTTATTAGGTACACCTGTTCGATTGCTTGGTAACACAAATTGCTATCTATGCATTTAGGCATCTAGATGTGGTGAAGGCTACTTGCTAAAGTTCAAGGTGAGCATCAGAATTGGGAAGAAAGGGGATTTTAGTGGCTTTGAACGTGGCATGGTTGTTGATGCCAGACGGGCTGTTCTACTGGGATTTTCAGGCACAACCATCTCTAGGGATTACAGAGAATGATCCGAAAAAGATCAAATATCCAGTGAGCGGAAAATTGTGTGGAGGGAAATGCCTTGTTGGTGTTAGAGGAAAATGGGCAGACTGGTCTGAGATGATAGAAAGGCAACAGAAACGCAAATAACCACTCATTAAAAGCAAAGTATTCAGAATACCATCTCTCGTTAAGTAGAGAGCCAGAACGGGAAGGATGGAAGAGATGGAATTCATGTCTTTGCAAAGCAGGGAATAAATTCCATCTCTTCCCCTAGTAAAAGCACCTTGCACAGTGTAGTAAAACACTGGCCAGGCAATCAATTAACCCATTGATCGCCCATGATTTTTAACCCCTTCCCAGACAGTGTCATTAGTACAGTGATAGTGTACGGTGCCTTGAAAAAGTGTTCATACCCCTGTTCCACATTTTTGTCATGTTACAATCAAAAACGTAAATGTATTTTATTGGGATTTTATGTGATAGACATACACAAAGCGGCACATAATTGTGAAGTTTAAAGCGGAGCTCCACCCTAAAGTGGAACTCCCACTGATCGGAACCCTCCCCCCTCCGGTGTCACATTTGACACCTTTCAGGGGCAGGGGGGTGCAGATACCTGTCTAAAGACAGGTATTTGCACCCACTTCCGGCCACACAGTCTGGGGGTAGACTGCGGGCAGGACGTCACCGACTGTCCCCCACCTGATGTGTTCTGGGAACACTCGGCTCCCAGAACACAGCGGGAGCGCTTCACTTCCTGGTTCCCTCACCGAGGATGACGGGGGGGCAGCAGAGTGACGAGCGATCGCTCGTCCTCTGCTGCGGACGGCGCTGGACTCCAGGACAGGCAAGTGTGCCGATATTAAAAGTCAGCAGCTGCTGACTTTTAATATTTTTTTTTCAGTGGACATCCGCTTTAAAGCGGGAGTTCACCCGAATTTTTTTTTTATAACATTAGATTGGGCCTAATTACGGGAAGCAGAATCGGGTAGTTTGTTTAAAATCAATGCAGTACTTACCGTTTTAGAGATAGATGTTCTCCGCTGCTTCCGGGTATGGTCTTCGGGACTGGGCATTCCTATTTGATTGACAGCCTTCCGACGGTCGCATACAGCGCGTCACGAGTTGTCGAACGTTGGTGCGGCTCTATACGGCGCCTGCGCACTGACGTTCGGCTACTTTCGGAAACTGGTGACAAGCTGTGGGCGACGGTCGGAAGGCTGTCAATCAAATAGGAACGCCCAGTCCCGCAGCCCATACCCGGAAGCCACGGAGAACATCTATCTCTAAAACGGTAAGTACTGCATTGATTTTAAACAAAACACCCGATTCTGCTTCCAGTAATTAGGCCCAATCTAATGTTAAAAATTTATTTTTTGGGCGAACCTCCGCTTTAAGTAAAATGATAAATGGTTTTCAATATTTTTTTACAACTAAATCTGTGACAAGTGTGGGGTACATTTGTATTCAGCCCCCCCTGAGTCAATATTGTAGAACCACCTTTTCACTGCAATTACAGCTGCAAGTCTTTTTGGGGATTTCTCTACCAGCTTTGCACATCTAGAGAGGGACATTTTTGCCCATTCCTCTTTGCAAATTAGCTCAAGCTCTGTCAGATTGGATAGAGAGCGTCTGTGATCAGCAATCTTCAAGTCTTGCCACAGATTCTCAATTGGATTTAGGTCTGGACTTTGACTGGGCCATTCTAACACATGACTATGCTTTGATCTAAACCATTGCATTGTAGCTCTGGCTGTCCGTTTAGGGTCGTTGTCCTGCTAGAAGGTGAACCTCTGCCTCAGTCTCAGAAAACAGGTTTTCTTCTAAGATTGCCCTATATTTGTCTCAATCCATCTTCCTATCAATTCTGACTAGCTTCCCTATTCCTGCTGGAGACAAACTGCCACCACCATGTTTCACGGTTGTTATGGTTTGTTCAGGTTGATGTGCAGTGTTAGTTTTCTGCCACACGTTTTGCTTTTAAGCCAAAAAGTTACATTTTGGTCTCATATGACTAGAGCACCTTTTTCCACATGTTTGCTGTGTCCCCCACATGGCATCTCGCAAACTGCAAATGGTACTTCCTATGGCTTTCTTTCAGCAATGTCTTTCTTCTTGCCACTCTTCCATAAAGGCCCGATTTGTGGAGTTCGTGACTAATAGTTGTCCTGTGGACAGATTCTCCCACCTGAGCTGTGGATCTCTGAAGCTCCTCCAGTTACCATGGGCCTCTTGGCTGCTTCTCTGATGAATGCTCTCCTTGCCCTGCCTGTGAGTTTATTTGGACGGCCATGTCTTGGTAGGTTTGTAGTTGTGCCATACTCTTTCAGTTTTCCGATGATGGATTGAACAGAGATGTTCAAAGCTTGGGATATTTTTTTATAACCTGACCCTGCTTTAAACTTCTCCACAACTTTATCCCTGACTTGTCTGGTGTGTTCCTTGGTTTTTATTCACTAAGGTTCCATGCTGTTTGTTCACTAAGGTTCTCTAACAAACCTCTGAGGGCTTCACAGAACAGCTGTATTAATACTGAGATTAATTAACACACAGGTGGATTCTATTTACTAATTAGGTGACTTCAGAAGGCAATTGGTTTCACTAGATTTTAGTTAGGGGTATCAGAGTAAAGGGGTCTGAGTGCAAATGCACGCCACACTTTTCAGATATTTATTTGTAAAAAAATTGAAAACCATTTATCATTTTCCTTCCACTTCACAATTATGTGCCTCTTTGTGTTGGTCTATCACATAAAATACATTTATGTTTTTCGTTGTAACATGACAAAATGTGTAAAATGTCCAGGGGTATAAATACATTTTCAAGGCACTGTATGTTTTTAGCACTGATCGCTGTATTAGTGTCACTGGTCCCCAAAAAGTGCCAGTGTCAGAATGTCTGCTGCAATATCGCAGTCCCACTATAAGTCGGGGATCGCTGGCATTACTTATAAAAAATAAAACTGACATCTGATGTGACTGTCTCAGCGTCCTCTGTATAGCATTGTGGTATATGTCATAGCTATATACCTATAAATGGATAATAATAATAGGGCTGTTACTGATTAAAAATTTCTTAGAATCAGTTACGCATAGATATCCATTAGATCCGACAGGCATAAGGCTCTTACGCTGTCGGATCTTAAATGCATTTTTTTTTCGCCGCTAGGTGTCGCCTCCGTCGTTTTCCCCGTCAAGTATGCAAATTAGCAAAATACGCGAATTCCCGAACGTACCGCGCGGTCAATGCAGTGCAGTTACGACGTTTACATTAGATTTGCGACGCGTAAAGTTGCCCCTGCTATATGAGGGGCAACCAATGTTAAGTATGGCCATCGTTCCCACGTCGAAATTTAAAAATTTACGTTGTTTGCGTAAGTCGTCCATGAATGGGGCTGGACGCCATTTACGTTCACGTCGAAACCAATGACGTCCTTGCGACGTCATTTAGCGCAATGCACGTCAGGAAATTTTAGGGACGGCGCATGCGCATTACGTTCGGCACGGGAACGCGCCTAATTTAAATGCTCCACACCCCCTACCCGGCTCATTTGAATTAGGCGGGCTTGCGCAGGGGGATTTACGATACGCCGCCGCAACTTTACATGCAAGTTCTTTGTGGATAAAGCACTTTCCTGTAAAACTTGCGGCGGTGTTACGTAAATGACATACGTTACGCCGCCGCAGTTTTACGCCAATCTACGAGAATCTGGGCCTTTGTGTTCGATTAATCTTTTTTTTTTTTTTTTTTTTCGATTAATCGACTAATGTCGATTATTTATAACGCACATACAGATCCAACTACTTTTAGCTGATCTCCTTGCAGGCCGATTCCCAGTGCAGCTACCAACCACTGGAAAAATGGATAGCAGGATACACAAAACACACAAAGGCAGAGCTTGATTGGGAATAGCATTAAAACTTTTATAGTCTTCAAGTAGGTAACAAAATAAATATTACACTGGAGATAAAATCGATGTAGCTACATAAACTGTAAAAATGGTGCGAGTAATACCAAACGGTAGCAAAAGCAGTCATGGAAACATGTAGCTAAGTACAGTATGATACTGGCATAAAAATGTGTATGATGATACCACTGCTGAATCCAGATGAGGAGGGGTTAACATCAGTCCGTCGGCATGTAGATGTTCCGTGAAGGAAACTATCACATATGAAGCACAGCAAAGGAGCCCTTCAGATGGACACGGAAAGCCCCGCCGGTGTACGTGAGGTCACCGGATCTCCGACAGAACTCCCTGAAGCCGGCGGAGAGGTGAGTACCAATCAAAAGAATTTTGATCGATTAAAAAAATTTAAGATTAATCGATTAATAGTTAATTTCCACAGCCCTAAATAATAATAGTGTGTGACTCTGGTGAGCTTTGAGGCGAGTATCTGTGGTGACTGTGATCCTGCCCCGTAATTGGTTCTTGTGAAGGAAGTGCAGACAATCTCATTGGAGAGGATCTGAGGTGAGTCTCTGCGGGGAGCAGGATTTGCACAGTGACTGTTATCCCTTCCTGTGATTGGCTGCACTCCCTTCACATCACTCAATCTCAGTGGTGAGTTCTGAGGAGAGTCTCTATGGAGAGTAGATTCTGCCCAGCGACTGTGATCCTGTCCTGTGATTGGTTGTTGTGGAGGCAGTGCAGCCAATGGCAGTGGAGGAGGTGTGAAGCGGGAACTCTGAGGGGAGGGCTGTGAGGTGTCTGGCTCTCCTCGGCTTATTCCTGAATTCTCCATTTTGTTTTACATTGGTGACTGAATAGATGGTGGAATTGGTTCTGTTTTCTGCCACAGGAAATGTGGTAAAGGTAAAATAATATCAGAATCACATTTTTATATCCTCTATATGTAGTATATGCTGGAGATAAAAGACATCACAGAGACTATGGAGGAAGAGGACGAACATGACGGGGGGTTACTGGGTGTAAATATAAAATATCCTATTACCTCCTCTGCTGCCAGTTCCAGCAATGTCTCCTCTATAAGTCCTCACAACTTGGAACTTCCTGTCTGCATGTGATATCACTTCCTGTTTTCCACTCAGTAGAGAAACCTCCAATACTAATATTAATAATAATCTACAATGCTGCTGAGAGAAAACCAATCTGCTCCTGGTATTCTCTATACATTGTAAGTAGACAGGGGCTCTATATGTGACTGTATTGGAGTGGGGGGCATAGACACACATACAGCTACTATGTGTGGTGGGAATTTTGTGTATGTGGCTGTAATGGGGCAGGGGGTCCAAAAAACATCCAAGGGGCTCTAGAACTTCGATGCAAGTTCATACAAAGCTCACTGGCTCAGGTTAGGATGCTCACAACAGACAAAGCTACTCTCTTCTGGTAACCTGTTGGGTAACCACAGAACAAAAATGTACCAATAGAAGGAGCGCCAGACCAAATGATGAGGCAGTCTAAAATAATTTATTGGTGTACACTAAAAAACAGTCGATGCATTTCAGGGGCTAGAAGAAACTCCCCGTTTTGGGCTTATTCATATGATTAGGGTGAAATGTGTCAGAGACATAGCTAACAGGCTGGGACTGTCTTAGGGAGCCAGCTTGGCTAAATTTAACATGTTTTGGGTGATATCATCAGTGTATAGCTTCACTTTATATTGATGGTGTCTCATGGAGTGAGAACAAGCTCTTTTGGGACCGGTACCCGGCCATTTTGTGGACCAACACATAAGCACTAAAGCTACACATGATACTCATTCTTTGACTATATTGATTAGGGCGCGGGATGAGATTCCAGTTTGTTTGTGGAGCGGATGAAGTAAATGGCCAGATTTGTCCATGTTCACCTGTCCAAACCTCTTGGAGCAGCAGAAGTCATTTATTTGGTGACTGTATTACTACTACCACTAAATGACAACTCTCTGGTGCGTGTGAATCAAGCATTTTTGGTTGCTAGGGAGCAGGCAGCTGACAGCATCCTAGCAACCAAGGATCCTACTTGTCTACTGTCTTTTTTCAAATTGTAAACAAGCCAATGGGCATCCTGGGTGATGTTATTGACTAAACGTGGGTAGTACCATATTTGGTAAATAATTTCAGGTGGGGCCGTCTGAATACACTGATCTGTAGCTCCTGCATTTTATTGCCCGAGTATTGCTGCCATTACTTGATTCTTACCCATGTGTTACTGCAATTGTCACAAGTAATGTCACAACAATACATTTTTTTGCACCATGTATTGTTGATGTACAGTATACCAGTCAAAAAACAAACCCTGACTTATCGACTAATACTGACCAAGATATAGAACAAAATGCTACAGAAAAAATCCACCAAAACCAAAGCTGTTTTATTCATACAAAGACTAAACACACATGACGGTAGTTTAACCACTTAAACAAAAAAATTACTTAGAACCCCAAAACATTATTTGCGCAGCGGTCTTACAAGCACAGTTTTTTTGGAAACAATTTACTTGTTAAATAAAAAAATAAGACAGCAGAAAAGTTAGCCCAATTTTATTTTTTTAATTGTGAAAGATTATATTACGCCAAGTAAATTGATACCCAACATGTCACACTCCGTGGAATGGAGAAACACTTTTACCCTTATAAATCTTTACAGAGGAGGTCTTGTGCTAAAATTATTGCTCTCGATCTAATGATCACGGCGACACCTCACATGTGTGGTTTAAACACTGTTTTCATATGCGGGCACGACTTATAAATGCGTTCACTTCTGCATGCGATTTTGACGGGACGGAGCACTTTAAAAAAAAAATTCTTATTTATTTTACTTTTTATTTTTACACTGTCCTTTAAAAAAAATAAATTGGGTCACTTTAGTTCCTATTACAAGAAATGTAAACATCCCTTGTAATAGAAAAATGGCTTTTTAATGTGAGATCTGGGGTAAAAAAGACCTTTCATATTTATACTTAAATGCAATAAAATAATAATAATAAAAAAGAAATTCCCCTTTAAGACCATTGGGTGGTTGTAACGTTGCTTCCGTCATCCAATGTTATGGAGTCGAGTGGGGGCCATCTTTCCCTCGCTCCAGGCCTGTGAGGGGAGAGGATCCAATCATTTCCGCTGCTACTGACGGCTCCGGTAAACCACGGAGACGACGAAGCACGGCAGGGGGAACCTCTCCCGCTGCTGATAAAAGTGATTTTACGGCAAATCCTTTTATCTGAAAGCGGACCGCCTGATGTTTAAGTGGATACCAAGGTTATGGCAGCTATATGCTGCCATAGCAATGGTATTCCACATCAAAGTACCCATGTTAAACGACGGCGGCTGGTCCATAAGTGGTTAAAGCATAAAAGACTGATGGATGCTGAAGTCAACATTGAATCCATAATGACTTTGGTTTGTAAGAAGTAGCTTTAGCTCTGTGAAAGATTTTCCGCACTTTGTATAAAATCATGACTATCACCCGTGTGACTTCTCTGGTGTCTAACAAGTTGAGATCTATTAGTGAACAATTTCCCGCAGTCTGAACATGAATAAGGACGCTCACCCGTGTGAATTCTCTGGTGTCTAACTAAGTCTCCTTTTTGAGAAAAAAATTTCCCGCACTCTGTACATGGAAAAGGGTGCTCACCTGTGTGAATTCTCTGGTGTTTAACAAGTTGAGATCTATAAGTGAACAATTTCCCGCACTCTGAACATGAATAAGGACGCTCTCCCGTGTGAGTTCTCTGGTGTCTAGTAAGGTGATCTTTTTTAGTGAAAGATTTTCCGCAGACTGAACATGAATAAGGACGCTCACCCGTGTGAACTCTCTGGTGTCTAACAAAGTCTCCTTTCCGAGAAAATCCTTTCCCGCAATCTGAACATGAATATGGACGCTCACCTTTGTGAATTTTCTGGTGTCTAACAAAGTCTCCTTTCAGAGGAAAACATTTCCCACACTCCGTACATGAATAAGGACGCTCACGCGTGTGAATTCTCTGGTGTACAAGAAGCTTTTCTTTGTCAGTAAAACATCTCTCGCACACTGAGCATAAATAAAGACGCTCACCTGTGTGAATACTCTGGTGTTTGAGAAGGTGTTTGTTTTCAGTGAAAGATTTCCCACACTCTGAACATGAGAATAGATTGTCACCTCGGTGATCTCCTTCATGGGGTGAGGAAGATTCCTCGGGATTAGAAGGATCTGTTGATCTATCTGCAGTGTAAGATTTTAAATAGACATTTGCAATCATAGTATGTGATTGATGAGAAGATTCCCCCTGATCAGAGGGATCCATTGATGTCTCCGGACAGGAAGGTCTGTGATGTATATTTTGTGTATTTGGATTTCCTCCTGGAGGATCCTGTGTGATGACATTATCTTCTGACTTACAATCAACAGATAATAGAAGATGTCTCTCCGAGGAATTCCTCACATCACATCCATCTGTTGGAATTTTTTTTTTAAATAAATGTAAAAAAAGAGTCATGTATTTTTGGTCTAGCAGTCAACAGTTGCATAGTTCTAACATAAAAAAGGGTACAATTACAACACCAAAATATGAAAACATATCAGACCCTGTTGTGGGAACATGACGTTATATTGAGGAATGGAGATGGACCTTTCATATGGTGTACAGTATCTCCTCCTCATTTGTTGGGAACATGACGTTATATTGAGGAATGGAGATGGATCTTTCATATGGTGTACAGCAGGGGTGCCCAACCAGTGGCCCTCTAAAGTGGCCCGCGATCTCCTGCTCTAGGATAGAATAGAATACTGTTATTAAAGGTAAGTTTATTACTAAAATCACAGGGGCAGATCCACAAAGAGAGTACGCCGGCGTATCTAGTGATACGCCGGCGTACTTTCAAATTTCCTGCGTCGTATCTTTGTTTTGAATCCTCAAAACAAGATACAACGGCATCTGGGTTAGATCCGACAAACGTACGTCTTCGTACGCTTTCTCATCTTAGATGCAATTCTTGGGCGTCCGCTGGGTGGCGTTCCCGTCGTATTCCGCGTCGAGTATGCAAATTAGCTATTTCCGACGATCCACAAACGTACGAGCGGCCGTCGCATTCTTTTACGTCGTTTCCGTTCGGCTTTTTTCGGCGTATAGTTAAAGCTGCTATTTGGTGGCGTACGCAATGTTAAGTATGGCCGTCGTTCCCACGTCGAATTTGAAAATATTTTATTTTGTTTGCGTAAGTCGTCCGTGAATGGGGCTGGACGTAATTTACATCCACGTCAAAACAATGACGTCCTTGGGATTCTTTGTGGATTCAAAGATTAAAAAAGTAAGTTACAGCGGCGTAGCGTATCTCACATACGCTGCGCCCATGCAATTGTACGAGGATCTGCCCCACAGTGTATATCTGGGCATATCTGTTCTGCAGGGGTTACTGGGCTGCTTTTAAACTGATCCGTAGCTGCAGAGAAGTGCACCTGCGGTTGCCTGCACTGAGCCATTGACATCTATTACCTGCGAGTTTGGTGAGCTTTCTGAAAGTGTGCCACACTTACAGGATTTAATAGAAGTCTATGGTAAAGTGCAGCTAACATGCAGAAAAGCCACAGGTGAACTGTGCTGCACTTGCAATGCGGGTAAACAGTGCACCAGTGTGAAAGCAGCGTTAGGCCCCTATCACACAGTCAGTCCAACCCAATCGGACCCTCCATTCACCTCTAAGGAGTGGCAGATGTAAATGGATTTGTGTCCGTTTACAAATGCCTACCTCCAATCCAATAGAATAGAGTGGGCTGTCATCCACCTGCTCCGCTCATTGTGACCCACTGCTCCCCTAGGCTTACAGGAAATCATCAGGAGACCTGATTTTTCAACGCTGTAGGTCAGTGACCCCTACTGGTCTTGAGGATAGATTAACGAATGCAAAGCTGTATATTCATTTATCTCTTTTATCTTGTGACCCACGACTGGGTACCAAGTCGCTTAAGTGGCCCTCGCTCTTCAAAAGGTTGGGCACCCCTGGTGTACAGTATCTCCTCCTCATTTGTTGGGAATGTGACGTTATATTGAGGAATGTAGATGGACCTTTCATATGGTGTACAGTATCTTCTCCTCACCTTTCATATGGCCTTCTCCATGTCTGTCTGTCCGTCCACCTGCTAGGTGATTAATGTGGCCAGTCTCAGGGTGGAGACCAAACCCGATTTAAGCCAGCCAAGCCTGCAATCTCAGTATCTCCTCATCATTTGTTGGGAACATGACTTTATATTGAGGAATGGAGATGGACCTTTCATATGGTGTACAGTATCTCCTCCTCATTTGTTGGGAACATGACATTATATTCAGGAATGGAGATGGACCTTTCATATGGTGTACATTATCTCTTCACTACCAATGTACACTACACAACACAATACAAATGATTAGGGTTGTTCTAAAGAAGAAAACAAATGGCAGGAGGAGATTCCAGTCAAGTGACCCGTCATAGTCACATTCCCAGCTCTACTTTAGTCATAGTGTCCTCTCTGCATTAGGCAAAGAGAACTCAATACCGTGGCACACATTTATATGAATGGGTGGCAAAAGCAGGCCACAGCATTTAGCAATAGGTAGGTTTTCCCAACTTTTCTGTCTTCCCAACTTTTGCCTAAACCACGTACATTAAAAGTGAAATGAAACTGTAAATTATTTCTTCCGTAGCATCTTTTACCTGTGTTGATAGGTGGAGAATTTTCATCCTCTTCACTCTTTATAATCATCCCAAACTCTTCCATGGACGGCTGATCCCACCCCACATACGTCTCTACTTCTTCCTCTTTAACCTCAACTTTTATGTTAATCCGTTCTTCACCCTAAATCCAAAAATGATAGAAAACATCTATTAAAGCTGAATTCAAGACAGATAAAAGAGATAAATGAATATACAGCTTTGCATTCGTTAATCTATCCTCAAGACCAGTAGGGGTCACTGACCTACAGCGTTGAAAAATCAGGTCTCCTGATGATTTCCTGTAAGCCTAGGGGAGCAGTGACACAATCCCTGAAGGCAGGGCCATCTTATTAGCACCATGGGCCCCTGGGCAAAGTAATGCTATGGGGCCCCTACAATGGAGGCAGCGCAGGTAAACAGACATCAAGTAGGTAGGAGGCAGACAGGTGGAGGTCAACAACTACAATCATTCTGTACAGCAAAGAAACAGTGGGGAAATACTACATACATAATGTAACAAAGCTGTCCTGTGCATATAATATATCTGCTAGATTGATGCCTCCCCAGCACTCTGACCCCCTCTACACCCCAAATATCCCCCCAGCACTCTGGCCCCTCTACACTCCAGATATCCCCTCAACACTGTGACCCCTCTACATCCCAGGTATCCCCCCCCCCCCCAGCACTCTGAACCCTCTACACCCCCCAGCACTCTGACCCCTCTACACCCTAGATATTCCCCCCAGTACTGTTACCATATGATAAACCTGGTATTGTGACCCCACTACATCCCTGATACCCCCTACACTGTGGCCTCTCTACATCCCTGATACCACCATTATTCCATCCATGTAGTACCCCCTTTTTAAGTGATAAGTTACAGTGCATGTGAAATGTGCCCACCTCCAGCACTGGGCTTACCTATACCAATCAAGCAGGCAGAAGGAGGGGCGGAAAAGAGGGAGCATCCCTCCGGGCATTCTAAGCCCTTCAGTGCAAACAGTGCTAGACAGCTGGGCACACCATGTCACCATCCACAATGCTACTTGGGCTAGGTGGGCTCCCAGTGCTGCTAACTCAGCAGCTCCCACTCCAGCTCCTACCCCGCAGCCTATGAGTCCCGAGCATTCAAGCTGCATGGGGTGGGGTCAGAGCATCACTGGCGCTCCAGCCCTGCCCCTCTTTGCTGGCTGTGAAATAATAGGTATTGTTCTGCACAGCATGGCACACCACTGCCAACCTGCCTCCCCTGTGTATCCATCACTCTCAGTGCCAATTCCTGGGCAGAGTTGGCTCAAGGACCAGCTGCTTTGGGGAAAGAGCAGGGGCCCCCCATGCAGCTGGGGCCCCTGGGCAGTGCCCAGGTGTGCCCACTCATTAAGACAGCCCTGCCTGAAGGCTCATCATTTTGTCAGTCTGGACTCACAGGAGCTAAGAATAGAACCATGTCATTAAAAGGAACACAAGAATAAAAATGACCCATGATGTCACATGACTAGACAAAAAACCCCACCGAAGAAAAGTGTAAATCTTGATATTTAAAAAAACAATAAAAAAGAAAGGTTTTCCAAAGGGAAACTGGAAATGGGAGGGGGGGGGGGGGAAGTAGAGGCAACATTTTAGATGTAGACGTAAAGGTTTAAACAAGAGAATACATAGAAGATTGTCATCTCATAAAGTTCAGAACCACTTCTGTGTTCTATACACAGAGTCCACCTACCTGATGGTGGTGAGGGATGGTGTGACCTTCCTGTGTGGAATCCTGGGGGTACAGAGGACGGGGACATCTCTCTGGTGGGTTCCCATTACTGGATCCATCTGTAGGAAACACACACACTGACTGAATACATTGTTTCTATGTGTTTATCAGATGATGGGGGATCTAGGTGGACCCTCCGTACTGCTCTCTCCTTTACAATAAAGTCTCCTCTTACCCGGTGATGTGAGGGGCGGCTGATTCTCCATCATGACGTCCTTGTAGAGATCCTTGTGTTCTTCTAAATGCATCTGTTCCTTCATGAAGAAAAAGAGTGTAACATTTTTACCATTACAGGAACCTGACACACACAATGATACAGTCACCATCCAGACACATCCCTTGTCTGTTACTGGATAATGTCCCAGAATTCCCGGCACCGCTCACCTCTCCTGTCAGTAGAACAATGATCTTGTTGGTGACTTCCAAAATCTTCTTCTCATTGTTTTTTCTGGGTCTCAGCAAATGCGATGAAGGCACTGTGATGGTTAGATTGTCACCAGACTTCACGGGAGGAAAACTCTGCATTAAAAGAGCAACAATAATTTGATGTGTCCTCCCTGAATCCTCCTTACCTCTCCGGTCAGGCCTGTGTATTATTTATAGAGAGAAGAGTGAGGTCATGTGACCTCTCAGAATCCTCCTTACCTCTCCAGTCAGCAGGTAGATGATCTCCAGGGCGAGGTTGAATATCCTCTCAGTCATGTGACTCGGGTGCTCTTCCAACCTCATTGATGACATCATGTGATCCATACAAGACTCCGATCTCTGTAGACAGATAATATGGTGGCCCCGCTAATCATTATAACTCACAGACAAGTGAAGATTCATTTTAAAGGCTAAGTACACCTTTGGAGCATGTTACATGTTAAACCCGTGTTTAGGGTGTGACATGTAGCATGCTCAACGCTTCCCTTTCCTGTTAAAGCAGGTGGATGGTGCTCTCTGGGCACCCACTGCCTCATATTCGAAAATGGAACAACTGTACAGCTCCCATGTCATTCATTCACAACAATCTGTGAATGAGAAAACGACAAGCCCCGTCTTCCAATATGGCAGATGGCTTGTAGTGCTGAATAAACTGTAAGGGTGCTGATGAGCACCCTCTTAATTCATTGACACTTAAGCTCTTTTTAGAGAATGCCTGTATAGCGGTACAGGCAGAAAGCAGCAGTGTCGGCAGGAGACAGAAATTGTACCTGCGATCTGCTGATTGTGAGTGCAAAGCTTTGCACGCGGAAAAAAATAATGAATGCACTTTAATTCTGGGTGTATGTATAAAATAATATCTTTATACCTCCTCTGCTGCCTGTTCCGACAACGTCTCGTCTCTACTTTCTCCCAACTCACCTCTCACCCAGAACTTCCTTTTTAAAACCCAACATCACTTCCTGTTTGCATATTACCTCACTTCCTGTCTACTTGTCATCACTTCCTCCTCGTTTGTGGTACCTTTTCCTATTTCTGTCTGTATGATCATGCCTTTCTTTCTCTGCATTTCACCATTAATTGTCTTTTTGTTCCATTGGATATAATTAGAATAGATCTCCACATTGACATGTCATTAAAGGGGGAGTCTCGTTTTTTTTTTATTATGTGATTATTATAAGATAACATCGCAATGGTTTAAAAAAAATAATAAGAACCAACAGATCCTGTAACCATCCTATAACCATCCTAAAAAAAATGCAGGTAAAAGCACAGAAAAATTAAGTATGTTAATTCCTTACTAGCTGTGTTTTTCTATAAAATTATTATTAACCACTTAACGACCGCTGCATGTATATATACGTCCACAGAATGGCACGTACAGGCATATGGGCGTACATGTACGTCCCTGCCTTTCTGCGGGTCGGGGTTCCGATCGGGACCCCCCCCCCCCCCGGTACATGCGGCGGTCGGAAATCGTGTGGGAACGATCTGGGATGAGGGCGCGGCAATTCGTTTCTAGCCGCCCCCTCGCGATCGCTCCCCGGAGCTGAAGAACGGGGAGAGCCGTATGTAAACAAGGCTTCCCCGTGCTTCACTGTGGCGGCTGCATCGATCGCGTGATCCCTTTTATAGGGAGACACGATCGATGACGTCAGACCTACAGCCACACCCCCCTACAGTTGTAAACACACACTAGGTGAAGCATAACTCCTTCAGCGCCCCCTGTGGTTAACTCCCAAACTGCAACTGTCATTTTTACAATAAACAATGCAATTTAAATGCATTTTTTTCTGTGAAAATGACAATGGTCCCAAAAATTGGGCAAAATTGTCCGAAGTGTCCGCCATAATGTCGCAGTCACGAAAAAAATCGCTGATCGCCGCCATTAGTAGTAAAAAAAAAAAAAAATGCAATAAAACTATCCCCTATTTTGTAAACGCTATAAATTTTGCACAAACCAATCAATAAACGCTTATTGCGATTTTTTTTTTACCAAAAATAGGTAGAAGAAAATGTATCGGCCTAAACTTAGGAGAAAAAAAAATGTTTATATATATTTTTGGGGGATATTTATTATAGCAAAAAGTAAAAAATATTGCATTTTTTTCAAAATTGTCGCTCTATTTTTGTTAATAGCGCAAAAAATAAAAACCGCAGAGGTGATCAAATACCACCAAAAGAAAGCTCTATTTGTGGGAAAAAAAGGACGTCAATTTTGTTTGGGAGCCATGTCGTACGACCGCGCAATTGTCTGTTAAAGTGACGCAGTGCCGAATCGCAAAACCTGGCCTGGGCCTTTAGCTGCATTTTGGTCCGGGCTTAAGTGGTTAATATACAGGATTTATATAGCGCCAAAAGCTTGCGCAGCACTTTATGACATGGGGACAGACAGTACAATTACAATACAATTACATACAGGAGAAATCAGAGGGCCCTGCTTGTTAGAGCTTACAATCTAGGAGGGAGGGTCAAGTGATACAGAAGGTAATAGCTGTGTCGGATGAGCTGACGGAGAAAATAAAGGTACAGTTGTTAGGTGGGGCAGGATAGGCTTTTTTGAAGAGGAGGCTCGTCTAACAGCACACAGAATAGGAGATAGTTGGACAGATTGAGGTAGGGAGTTCCAATGGAAAGGAGAGGCTCAGGAAAAGTCCTGGAGGTGAGCATGGGAGGAGGGGACGAGGGAGCTAGTGAGCAGGAGGAACGAAAAGAACGAGGAGGTTGGTATTTTGAGACCAGGTTAGTGATGTATTTGGGGGCAGAGTTGTGGATGGCTTTGTAAGTTGTTGTTAGTATTTTGAATTTCATTTGTTGGGTAAGCGGAAGCCAATGGAGAGGTTTTCTCAGAGAGCAGTAGCAGACACTGAGCAGTTGGTAAGGTTAATGAGCCTGGCAGCAGCATTCATGATGGACTGTAGTGGGGATAGACTTTTTTTCCTCCCTTGCATTGTGTGTTTGTGGCTGTAAAGCTCCCATTTGTTCCTCTGTAAATAGGGGGTATTTTATGAGTAGAAGGAATACGACATACATGTGTGGTGTATACACAAGTAGTCTCAGACTCTATTGTGCCACACCCAGTATCCCACTTTTGGCCGGATGTCTTCTTCTCCCTTGGAACATAACAACTTTCATTTCAATTGCTGTGGGTTCCTCGCCGCACGCCGTCACATACAGCCCCTCCTCTTTGTCCAGGCACTTTGATAGACAGATCACCCATCCAATCCTGGGACGGGTGATCTGTCTATCAAAGTTCCCCCGGACAAGGGGGAGGGGATGTATTTGACGGCGCGTGGCAGGAAACACAGAGCTATTGAAATAAAAACCTGTTATGTTCCCGTCACTCTGATCATCCGGGCAGCTGCTCGCCTCTCTCTTACCCTGCAAAGGTAGGCTGCATTGGGGACACAGGCTGCATTGGAGACACAGGCTGCATTGGGGACACAGGCTGCATTGTGGCATAGGCTGCATTGGGGACACAGGCTGCATTGGAGACACAGGCTGCATTGGGGACACAGGCTGCATTGGAGACACAGGCTGCATTGGAGACACAGGCTACATTGGTGACACGGCTGCTTTGGTGACACAGGCTGTGCTGGCGAACACGGGCTGCATTGGCAGGCACATGCTGAACTGGCGGACACAGGCTGCATTGGTGGCATAGGCTGCACTGGCGGACACAGGCTGCATTGGCAGACCCAGGCTGGCTGCATTGTTGGGCACGGATAAAGTTGTTGTTAATATTTATTTTTATAACGTGATTTTGCATAAAACATTTAAGTGTAATTTCATGATATAATTTATGAGGCCGTGTTTAGGGCTGGGCAGGGCTGGGGGGGGCAACTGGTGGTGAATAACCCTTGAGGTCTGGCTAGTAACTCAGGACTTGAAATTTTGAACCCTGGTGTATTAGGTTGCCACCTTTTCTTCAAGCCAAAACCAAACACTTTAGCGGCCTGGGACACCTTTGGGTGCCTCAAGTCGGTAATAAGACTCACAACACGCTGCAAAATGGTTATCGCAGATAAAAGTCAGCTAGAAGGGAGACACAGTCACCGAATTCACACACCGACCCGTCCACCACAGCGACCCGCCTGAGAGAATATCGCGGGAGAACACGTGACGTCACCGCCTGTACACAGGAGGAAATGGAGAGGGGCGGGATTGTCTGTGTTGAAGAGGGCGGATATGAGAAGGTACGCCACATCGGCGAGGGGCGGGCTTGTCTGTGTTGAGGGGTGGAGTGGAGCAAGATGGCCGCCGCCCCGGAGCTAGGCTGAAGCTGGGGACTTTCCTACGGCCGAGGCTCCGGAGCGGTCCGCGGATCGTGTGGTGTGCCGATCCGAACGGGGTGCACCCCTAGTAAAAGCACATTTACACACTGCAGAGGTCTGAGTTTTCCTTGCTTATACCACACAGTAACATTTGCTTGATATACATAAGCAAAACACCCAGTGACTGTGATTGGCTGCACTCCCTTCACAGCAATCAATCTCCGTGGTGAGTTCTGAGAGTCTCTATGGAGAGTAGATTCTGCCCAGTGACTGTGATGCCATCCTGTAATTGGTTGGTGTTGAGGCAGTGCAGCCAATGGCAGTGGAGGAGGTGTGAGCGGGAACTCTTGAGGTGATGGCTGTGAGGTGATGGCTGTGAGGTGTCAGGCTCTCCTATTCTTGAAATCCCCATTTTGTTTTACATTGGTGACAGAAGTGACGGTGGAATGGGTTCTGTTTTCTGTCACAGGAAATGTGGTAAAGTAAAATAATATCAGAGTCACATTTTTATATCCCATTATATGTATATGTAGTATCTGCTGGAGATAAATGTCATTACACAGTGACTATGAAGGAAGAGGACGGACATGGGGGGGGGGGGGGGGTTACTGGGTGTAAATATAAAATTATATCTTATTACCTCCTCTGCTGCCAGTTCTAACAATGTCTCCTCTCTACTTCCTCACAACTTAGAACTTCCTGTCTGCATATGACATCACTTCCTGTCTTCCACTCAGTACAACTCACCACCTACTGCACAATGTGAGTACTGTGACTTACCATAATGTGTATCTGCAATGCTGCTGAGAGAAAAACAATCCCCTCCTGGTATTCTCTATACATTGTAAATTGTAAATAGACAGGGGTCTTAGGAAGCCAGCTTGACTGAATTTAAGACTTTCTGGGTGATATCATCAGTGTACGGCTCCACTTTATATTGATGGTGTTTTATGGAGTGAGGACAAGCTCTTTTTTTTTTTTTTTAAATGTAATCGTTATTTTGAAATTTTTCAAAGAACAAACATACAGTCAGCCAACGTAGATCAGAAAGAGGAAGACAAAGACATCACATAACATGACATATCAGGCCGTATACCGGGTACATGTGTTCCACACAGGAGTAGTAACAATCCAGGGGTGTACTTAACCCGGGGGACACGCTTGGGGGAATGATTATCAACATATTGCAACCATATTATAAATTCGCTCAACAGAGGGTCAGCCCTGTAATCCCTTTCCGGCACGCACCTGTGGAGAGTAAATGCCTCCAATCAACCATAGGAATCAGATCATACCTCTGGGTATCAGGCACACAGACAGTGGGGGAGTAGAGAAGGGAAAACTTAGATGAAGGAGGCATAAATAATACAAAAACACTGAATTGGGGAAAAAACGAAGAAATAAAAAGAAGAACATCTGCTATCTGCACTACGCAATGTAGAAACTGTGGCAAACCTGCCTAGGCTCTACAGGACAAGCTCTTTGGGAAATGGTACCTGGCACAAAAAAACACAGAGCTCCACGCAATGTTGATTCTTTGATATCTTGCTTAGGGCTCAGAATGAGATTCCAGTTGCACCAGGAAGAATTTGGTGGCAGTGTTACTATTGCCACTAAATGACAACTGTCTGGTGCGTGGGCTGCAAGCATCTTTGGTTGCTAGGGCCCAGGCAGCTGACAGCATCCTAGCAACCAAGGATCCTTCTGTCTACTAGCCATCTTTCAGACTAGCACATAAGCATCAGAGCTACACGCAATACTGATTCTTTGATATCTTGATTAACCACTTGCTGCCTGTGCTATAGCCAAAGGACGGCTACAGATCACAGATCAGTGTAAAGGGCCAATCACAGTGGCTCTTTACCACATGATAAACTGTGTCCAATGACAGCTGATCACAGATGTCAACACAAGCCGGTTATCGGCTTTTTGCTCCTCATCCTGACAGCGTGAGGAGAGAAAAAGAGAGCCAATAACCGGCTTGTGTTAAAGGGACATCAGCACTGTTTATCAGCGTCCTGATTATCAGTGCAGTCCCACCAGTGGCAATCAGTGCCTTCTCAGTGTCACCTATCAGTGCTGCCTATCAGTGCCCATGAGTCCCAGCCTCATCAGAGCACATCAGTGAAGGAGAAAAATTACCCTTTGCTAAATTTTATAACAAATTATAAAAAATGTTTTGTTCCAGTTTGCGAACTCGTTAAAGTAAAAGGCCAGATTTGGCCATGTTCGCCTGTCCAAACAGCTGCAGCAGGAAGTCATTTATTTTGTGGAAGCATTAGTGCTGCCACTAAATGACAACACTCCCTGGTGTGTGGGCCGCAAGCATCTTTGGTTGCTAGGGCGTAGGCAGCTGACAGCATCCTAACAACCAAGGATCCTGCTTGTCTACTGGATTTTTTTCAAATTGTAAACAAGCAAATGGGCATCCCAGGTGATGTTGTTGACTAAACGTGGATAATAACATATTTGGTTGTTAACATCAGGTGGAGCTGTCTGAATACACTGATCTCCGGCATCTCCATTTTATTGCCTGAGTATTGCTGCCATTGCTTGATTATTGGTCATGTACTAATAGAATAAAATTGTAATAAAAAAGGTACATAAGTCCAGCTGAAGTGCCTATAATCATTACAGCAGCGCTACTGTCATACTCGATTATGATCAGCTATCATGTGTTAGTGGCACACAAGGAATATAGAGTTGACAGATGGTGAGAGAAGTTCCAAGATAACACACAGATGGTGATCCTACTGTGGTAAATAAATGTGCACCTCACACCAGAATCCGTGCGTCACACTGCCCTTCGGGGTTCACACTCACCAGAGAGATGAACACATTGGGTATTGATATGTTAACCACGGTGGTCATCAGTATCATGGAAGGGGTCACAGCATATCCTGGGGTCCTTACCGGTACTCGGATAGAAAAAAAGCGTAATTCAGTTTTTCTCATTTTTCTCTAATTTCCAAATTGGTATATTGCATAAAACACCCTCAGTCAAACTATATAAGAGACTGTCTAGGCATAAACAAGCGTTCCACGCGACCCAGGAGATGATGAGCCTCACACACTGTAGGGAGGCAGCGTCCACTGCTTACTTCCTGGTTTGTCTCTTCCTGATCATGGAACACACATGTCACTTCCAGTCACCATAAGGTCACACACTGACGCGTTTCGTCATCACAACTTCCTCTGAAGGCATGGTTTTGCTACATATTAATTGATATGGTTATGCTTTTGCATTTAAGCGGCAGCTGACACATTTATTTCTGTAACGAGAATATGCATTTGTTACAAATCTTGAAGTTCTATATTTTATGAAACCTGATATTTTCATAGCTCTGAGATAGTGGAAGAAGGCCTAGGGTTTTCACTGTCGTTTGACATGAACTAATACAGTTGTCACAGGTGATGTCACAACTGCTCGTTTTTTTGCCCCATGTATTGGCATTATTGTTAATGTATACCAGTCAAAGAGCAAACCCTGACTTATCGACCAATACTGACCAAGATATGAGCACAAAATGCTATTATACTACAGATAAAAAAACACCACAATTCAATCCCCTTAAAATCCTGTTTTATTCATACAAAGAATAAACACATATGACGGTAGTTTATAGCACACCAGACTGATGGATTCCTAATTCAACATTTGTCTCTGGTGTGTAAGAAGTCTCTTTTGCTCAGTGAAAGTTTTTTTCGCACTCTGTATATCATCAATGGCGTTCACCCGTGTGAGTTCCCTGGTGTGCAATAAAGTCTTCTTTCTGAGAAAAACATTTCCCGCACCCTCTACATGAATAAGGGTGCTCATTCGTGTGAATTCTCTGGTGTTTAATAAGATCTTTTTTCTCAATAAAACATTTCCCGCACTCCGTACATGGATAAGGACGCTCACCAGTGTGAACTCTATGGTGTCTAACAAAGTGATCTTTCTTGGTGAAGGATTTTCCACACTCTGTACAGAAATAAGGACGCTCACCCGTATGAATTCTCTGGTGTTTAACAAGGTGATCTTTCTTAGTGAAGGATTTTCCGCACTCTGAACATGAATAAGGACGCTCACCCGTGTGAATTCTCTGGTGTTTAACAAGGTGATCTTTCTTAGTGAAGAATTTTCCGCAGTCTGAACATGAATAAGGGCACTCACCGGTGTGCATTTTCTTGTGTCTAACAAAGTCTCCTCTCTGGGAAAAACATTTCCCGCACTCTGTACATAAATAAGGGTGCTCACCTGTGTGAATCATCTCGTGTTTCACAAAGTCTCCTAACTGAAAAAAACATTTCCCGCACTCGATACATGAAAAAAGACGTTCACCTGTGTGACTTCTGCGGTGTACAAGAAGCTGTCCTTTGTCAGTGAAAGATTTCCCACACTCTAAACATGAGAATATATTCTCACCTCAGTGATCTCCTTCATGGGGTGAGGAAGATTCCTCGGGATTAGAAGGATCTGTTGATCTATCTGCAGTGTGAGATCTTTGCCAGCCTTAATGGTGTAAGGTACGCACGGTGAACAGCGACAGCCCCTCCCACCATCCACACTACATTCTCCGACAGCTCTCCTCCACCATCCACACTACATTCTCCGACAGATCTCCTCCACCATCCACACTACATTCTCCGACAGATCTCCTCCCACCATCCACACTACATTCTCCGACAGATCTCCTCCACCATCCACACTACATTCTCCGACAGATCTCCTCCACCATCCACACTACATTCTCCGACAGCTCTCCTCCCACCATCCACACTACATTCTCTGACAACTCTCCTCCCACCATCCACACTACATTCTCCAACAGCTCTCCTCCACCTTTCACATTATATTCTCTGGCAGATCTATCTAGATCCAAATGCACATGTTTCAGCAGAACAGCAAACATAACAAGCAGGCCAGGCTCCAGTTGTTGTTTTCACATTTTATTTGCTATGTATAGCTTTCATTACTTGTTTCTTGCTCTTTATTAATACAATTGTCCATATATTGTCACAATTGCTGATTTGTGGCTCTGTGTATTGTCATTGTTGATGATGCGTTGCCCGCTTTTTTATACAGCAGCTGTCACAGTTGCCAGTGTGTTGCACTCCTATCGGGATATTTTTATGTTACCTTCTCTGCATGTTCTGTTTCATAGGAGGACCATATTATTAAATTGTTTACTTGTACGTAACTATAAAACCACCTTATTTAAAACTTGAATATTTTTCTATGGCCACAATGTACTGTGATTTGCATTTACACCCAAGAGAGGACTAAGACCCCATTCACACCTTCGCGTTTTGTCGCATGTAGCGCGACGCGAACAAACGCCAGAGGGACGAAAAGCAATGAAAGTCAATGGGGATGGTTCACATCTGAACGCTGATGCGCCTGACGCGCATCGCCTGTAGTCAAAAGAAGTTCTGGACCCTTTTCTGTCGCGCAATACGCGCGATATGCGCGTATTTGAGCGTTTTTGGTTTTCCATTGAAATCAATGTAAAACGCCAGATACGCGCGTATTGCGCGACAACAAGCGTTTGCTACAGGCGTTTTGTCAATAGAACTTGTCGCCCATGCAGAAGATTTAAAAAATCTACCAACATAGCAACAAGTGATGAAAAGATGATAGTTTTTCCTATTGGCTAAAAAAAAAACGTCTAAGTACAAAAACGTCGGACAACGCTGTATGCAAACGCGCATATTAGCATGAATACGCGCGAAAAAAACGCCTAAAAAAAACGCCGGAAAACGACGCTATTGCCTACGCCTAGGTGTGAATGCAGCCTCAGCCCATCAAACTCTATCTTCAAAAGAAATATACTTTTGCCAGGATGTACTTCTTAATAAACTAGTTTTCTTTACCCTACCATTGTTCTTTGAACAGTTCCACCTATCAAAAGTCATAATATATGTTTTACTTTGATTTCTAATTAGACCGCAGTCTGAATGCACTGAGGACGCTCACCCATGTGTCCTTTCTGGTGTGTAAGAAATAACTTTTTCCTAGTGAAAGATTTCCCGCACTCTGAACACGAATAAGGACGATCACCCGTGTGAATTTTTTGGTGTTTAACAAGATAATCTTTCTTACTGAAATATTTCCCGCACTCTGAACATGAATAAGGGCGTTCACTTTTGTGAATTCTCTGGTGTGTAACAAGGTCTCTTTTACAAACAAAAGATTTCCCGCACTCTGTACATAAATATGGTCGTTCACCTGTGTGGGTTCTCTCATGTTTAACGAGGCTCTCTTTGTAACCAAAAGTTTTCGTGCACTCTGAACATGAATAAGGGCGTTCGCCCGTGTGTGTCCTCTGGTGTTTAAGAAGTGCCTTTTTCTCAGTGAAAGATTTCCCGCACTCTAAACATAAATGAGGACGCACACCCGTGTGAATTCTCCGGTGTTCGTACAATGCGCCTTTTCGAGTATAACATTTCCCACACTCGGTACATGAATAAGGACGCTCACCCGTGTGGATTCTCTGGTGTACAAGGAGATCTTTTTTCTTAGAGAAACATTTTCCGCATTCTGAACAGGAAACCGGACTCTCAACCATGTGATATCTCCGGTGTACAAGAAGTTTTCCTTTGTCGGTTAAACATTTCCCACACTCTGAGCATGAGTAAGAACCCTCGCGTGTGTAAATTCTCTGATGTCGAAGAAGGTTTTTGTTTTCAGTGAAACATTTCCCGCACACCAAATATGAGAATAGATTGTCACCTCTGTAAACGCCTTCTTGGGGGACAGAAGGCTCCTCGGGATTAGAAGGATCTGTTGATCTATCTGCAGTGTGGAAGCTTAAACATATATTAGCAATCATAGTATGTGATTGGTGAGAAGATTCCCCCTGATCAGAGGGATCCATTGATGTTTCCGGACAGGAAGGTCTGTGATGTATATTTTGTGTATTTGGATTTCCTCCTGGAGGATCCTGTGTGATGGAACCATCTTCGGAGTTCTGATCAGCAGATAATAGAAGATGTCTCTTTGAGGGATTCCTGACATCACCCCCATCTGCTGGAAAGAAATTTTAAAACTAAAGAGTCTTGCATATCCATATATTTTTTTTTTTCTTTTTTAGCATTTAATAGTTTCCCAAAGCTTTACTATGAAATTGGATACAAATAGTAAATTATGAAAACAAACCAGTTAAGGATACAAAAGAGTTCTTCACAACCTTGAGCTTGTGAAGAACAAGAAAGTTGGATTTACAAGAAAGTGCTGCCAAGTTTGATAGCCTTCTGCCAATAGGAAAGCCTACCTTCTGAGAGAAGGTTATAGAGGGGATTTCAAACAGTGGTTTGAAGGGAGGACCACAAAGTATGAATAGAAGACAATTCATAGCTACTAGGGATATTGCGCCTTTGATTTTGTCCAGTGTCCACCTTCCCAGAGGCAAAACATATGAAGTGTGACAATCGAATTACCGAAATGCCCACTACGGGCACTACTGGATCCTGGAGCAGCAGTTTAACATCAAATTTTGTATAAAAATTGGCAAAAGTGCGAGTGAAATGTTGGCTCTGTTACAACAGGCTTATTAATCAATATCAAGTCAGGCTATTTAAGAATGCTGGGTGGACTTGATAAAGGAGGCTATGCCCTCCAAAGCATATTGTTGTAGTAACAACTCACACATCCTATTAGCAGCCAGCTGCTCGCATCACATGATTTCAAGCACGCTTTCTTGTGCATATGAACTGTCAGCGTGCATGAGATCAAGCACAGCGTGACTGCATTCGATCCAGGACTACTGCCATATCCACACTTTTTAGGTAGAGCTCCTATCAAGGGCGGTGATTGATTTTGGTGCACAGTACCGTGGCGGGGAGATGTGATTGATGAGCTCTGATTCATTTCTTCTTGTCAGTGCATTTTTGTCTAGTTTTTATCATAAAATAAAGGGTAATGCACCAGAGCATGTGTGTTCTTCTCTCTTATTTGTGTATTTCATAAAGAAATCAAGTGTTTTTGAATGGTATCGGCAGTTTAAGAAGGGGAGGAAAGATGTCCATAATGACACAAGAAGTGGGCAACCAAAAACGTGAACTGCGGATGCAAATGTGGAAAATTTTAATTTTACGGGAATCTATTCTGAGGAAAAAGACGGGAACTCTGGTCTGACAAGTGGATTCTCCACCATGACAATGCTTCTGCATATGATACGTTAAATGTTTAGGAGTTTCTGGCCCAGAAATATATTTCAAAGCTTTGCAGGAATGAGAATGTTGTTTACCAACACAAGAACTCCCGGCTATGTGCAATCACAGCGATCAGCACATCCCGGCGGTCAATCATTGACCGAGACTTGCTAACAGGCTCCCACTGTGTACAATCACAGCGGGTTCCGAGCAGAGGCGTGCCCCAAACCTGGAAGTTGGCAGTGATGTACCAGTACATGGCTGTGCCTACAGCGGCTGCTTGCCTGTGCATTGCGGGCAGGAGGCCACCAAGTGGTTAAGGTAACAGAAGATTCTAGTGTTTTCCATGCTGGGAAATTCAATTGTCACACCTCCTATACCCAGAAGTTATGGCCCAAATTCACAGAGAGCAGGCGCACATTACGCTGCCGTAGAGTAACCAATGTACGCTACGCCAACGCAGCGCAGAGAGGCAAGCAATGCATTCAGCAAGCTATTGCTCCCAACGCTGCGTCAGCGTGGCATAGGTTTCGAGGACGCAGGGCGGCGTAGGTGGAAGTGGGTGTGACTAATGCAAAGGAGGCGTGACCCCATGCAAATGATGGGTCGAACGCCAGATACATATCACGAACTGCGCATGCGCCGTGGACGCATTCCCCTGCGCCTGCTCACAACCACGTCGGAACAACTGCCTAAACTACGCCGGATCACTGCATACGGCGTGAACGTAACCTACCGTCAGACACACGTCCAACGTAAAATACGCCGGCTTGTGTTTTCTGGTCCAGACCTTTGCATGTCTGCTGCTGGGTTGCACCTCATTTATGGGGAATAACTTTACGCCGGAACCTACAACTTACGTGCACCTCGCGTAGCCTGCTTCGGGCGCACTCAGGTTCGTGAATCGCCGTATTTCCCTCATTTGCATGTTTGAATGGCTAATCAATGGGAGCGGCACCATGCTCCCAGCCTAAATGTACACCCACCCTACGCCGGCGTAAGCAAGATACGTCGGCGGGGTGTGTAGCCTGGTTTTAGGCGCATATCTGTTTGTGGGTCTGGCGCACAGATACGACGGCGCACAGTTGCACTTACGTCGGCGTAACTTGTTATACTTCTGTGTAAGTGCTTTGTAAATCTGGGCCTATAAGTATACCAACGAATCCTGGGAAAACCTGGATTTATCAATCCAGGTTTTATAGGGATTTATTGGCCACAACAGCAGCCTTAAGATGTTCTTTAGGTTGAACTCAATGGACACGTCTTATTTCCAATCTCACTAGGATGGGAAGTTCTCTGTATTGAACCATGTTGGCACAGACTTGAGGAAATGTGATTGGCAAAAGCCTCCATTTTTTCATGACAATGGACCAAACATTTCTATTTAGGTCATATGATTAGAGTTTATTCGCATCAAGTGATCATCCTTTTCCTTATTGGGAAATTATGACTCCTTCTTCTTACAAAGTTCAATCTTTCTTCCCAACTCCGATGGTCCACCATTTATAATTTAGTCTTATCTTATCAGATAATGTGAAGATCTGATAATTATCTAATAATTTTGTGGGGCTCTCTTTCCATAATAATTTTGCTTAAACTACAATCCCTATACTAAAATTGTGAACCGTTTCTTCCATAGTGCCTATACTTACATGTGTTAATAGGTAGAGAATTCGCATCCTCTTCACTCTTCATAATCATCCCAACCTCCTCCGTGGATGGCTGATCACCCTCTACATACGTCTCTACTTTTTCCTCTTTAACCTCAGCTTTTATATTAATCTGTTCTTCACCCTAAACCCCAAAATAATAAAAAACATCTATTAAAGTTGATCTCTAGATGGCTATAAAAGACACAAATACATTCAGTTTTGTATTCATTAATACACAATAAAAGTCTTATACAAGCAGTGTAAGTACCTGAATGTGATCTGGTATCAGCCTCTTACAGGTCCTTTACAGCAGACCTCAGACTGGGAGAGGAAGGCTGCACTGAGAGACAAGCCGCTGTGTTAAAGTGCAAACATGGGAGGAGAGAGCAAAGTGACAGAAAGATGAACTCATCAGTCTGCTGCTTTTTGTTTCACTGTTCAATCACAGGTTGGGGAAGGGACATGACCGGTTGGTGTTGCTGACCTGCAGCAGATAAAAATTTGGTTTTCTATACTTTTTTCATGTGAGCCCAGGGAGCTCTCTGGGGGCATCATCACCCCAGTCTGAGCACACAAGAGCAAAGAACAGCACTGTGTCATTCAACACGCGCTCGCCTTTGGAGGAACAGAAGGAAGAAGAGGACTAAAGATGTGACTGGACCCAAGTCACATGGAAGGAAGGTAAGTACTGTCTGTTCATTTTCAAAAGACAAAAATGGGGGTGCGCAAAGAGAGAACTCGAAACAGGGGACGTGGTGGAAAGACAACGCGTTAGATGTAAAAGTAAACAAAACAAGAGACTACCTTGAAGAATGTGATTTTGCAAAGTTCAGAATCACTTCTGTGTTCTATACTCTCAGTCCCACCTACCTGATGGTGGTGGGGGATGGTGTGATCTTCCTGTGTGGAATCCCGGGAATACAAAGGACAGGGACATCTCTCTGGTGGGTTTGTGTCACCAGATGGCTCCATCATGACGGTCTTGAAGGGGTCTTTGTGTCCTTCTAAAAACTTCCCCATTACACCAACCTCATCATTCTCCTCTTTTATATCTTCTTTAACTTGTTTCCAATCACTCTGGTTTATACCCTGAATATTTCATAAAAACAAGATTAGCTTTAACAATATAGCTACTGAACATGTCAACATGTAAGTATCGGCTATTATTTATTATCTTTCTACTTAACCTTGTATGATGTGATGATGATGTGATCTTCCCGTGTGGAGTCTCGGGAATACAGAGGACGGGGACATCTCTCTGGTGGGTTCCCATTACTGGATCCATCTGTAGGAAACACACACACTGACTGAATACATTGTTTCTATGTGTTTATCAGATGATGGGGGATCTAGGTGGACCCTCCGTACTACTCTCTCCTTTACAGTAAAGTCTCCTCTTACCCGGTGATGTGAGGGGCGGCTGATTGTCCATCATGACGTCCTTGTAGAGATCCTTGTGTCCTTCTAAATACTCCCACTCCTCCATGGAGAAATAGACAGTGACATCCTGACACCTTATAGGAACCTGACACACACAATGATACAGTCACCATCCAGACACATCCCTTGTCTGTTACTGGATAATGTCCCAGAATTCCCGGCACCGCTCACCTCTCCTGTCAGCAGCTCAGCGATCTTCTTGGTGACTTCTAGAATCTTTTTGTGATTGTTTCTCTTGAGCTTCCAGGAGTGAGGTGAAGGCACTGTGATAGTTAGATGGTCACCAGACTTCACTGGAGGAAAACTCTGCATTGAAAGAACAATAATAATGTCATGTGACCTCCCAGAATCCTCCTCACCACTCCGGTCAGGTTTGTGTTTTATTAATAGAGATAAGAGTGATGTCATGTGACCTCCCAGAATCCTCCTCACCTCTTCGGTCATCAGGTAGATAATCTCCAGGGTGAGGTCTAATATCCTCTCAGTCATGTGACTCGGGTCTTCCTCTATCCTCATTGATGACATCATTGTGATTCATACAAGACTCTGATCCCTGTAGACAGAGAATATAGTAGCCTTGCTGATCATTATAACTCATAGACAAGTAAGGATTTAAACCCTCTTTCCAATACCGAGGGAGGTTTAGAACTACAACAATTTCTTTAATATTTTATACTCTTTAATTATATATTTTTTATTTATCATTGTTATTTCAGTAGTGAGAAGTTCTATTAATAAAGGCATCATATGGCTTTCGTTCCATCTCTCAGTGCTTATGTGTATATCATAATCTGCTGGAGATAAAAGACATCACAGTGACTATGGAGGAAGAGGACGGATATGACGGGGGTTACTTGGTGTAAATAGAAAATAATATCTTTATTACCTCCTCTGCTGCCAGTCCCAGCAATGTCTTCTCTCTACTTCCTCCAGACTCACTGCTCTCTCTGGGAACCTCCTTTTTAAAAACCTACATCACTTCCTGTCTGTATGTTACCTCACTTCCTATTACGCACCTGACATCACTTCCTGTTTCTGACTTCCTGTATCTGCACATGTGAATTATTATAAGATAACACTGCAATGGTGAAAAAATAAGAACCACCAAATCCCGTAACCATCTTTAAAAAATTAAGATAAAAGCAAAGAAAAATGTAATATGTGAATTGCTCCTCTCCATAAAATATGTCTTCACTCTCTTGCATTGTGTGTTTATGTGTCAGACCCTCATTTGTTCCTCTGTAATTAAGGAGTAGTATTTGTAAGTTCAAGGAATATGACATACGAGGTGTGACAATTTATTTCCCGGAGTGCCTACAGTGTAGCACTATGGTGGTGAGTCACACAACCATTCTCACTCAAGCGTGGTTCTGACATGTTCTAACTCGCACTCCCCTGGGTCACAGCAGACCAGTTGACTCATTCTTTATGGAGTAATAGAAAAAAATAACATGTGTGCATTGTGCTGTTGGTGGAAAAATGAGTGACAGGAATCTAGGACAGCGGATTACGTCACATTTTGTGTGAAAATTGACAAAAGTTTCAGTGAAACTTTAGCTCTGTTACAACAGGTTTGTGGTGAATATTCCATGAAGGTTTATGAAGTGGTGGGAAGATATCCACAATGACGCAAGAAGTTGGCAGTCAAAAACAAAAAGGATGAATGCATATGTGGACAGAGTGTGAACCCTCATAGAGTACACTCAAATCAAAGATTGAGTGTGAAAATTATGGCAGAAGAATTGAACATGAACAGGGAAATAGTGTGGCAGATTCTAATGGAGGATTATGGTGCCTCGAATATTGACAGAAGATCAGAAAAAAGGTTGTTTTCAAACTGTTTCCAATCTTTTCAAGAATTCAGAGATGTTTGATTATTTCTTACTGTCAATTCCAGGAATTACCTCGTACTTATGCGATGTGTACGTAAGTAGGCGCAGACTCTATTATTCTACATACAGTATTCAGTGTAACTTAAACACTCCCCTTTTTGGCCCCAGAACTTCTTTTCCCTTGCGTGTCCCTTTTAATTGAATTCTTTGTTCGGGAGGTTTGCCCTACTATGCTGAGGAGGAGCAAAGTAGAATACTGTAGAGCAGTGGTACCCAACCTCAGTCCTCAATGAAGCCTTGTTAAGGTGGACTTACTAAAGCGTATGCCCATGGGGGGCCATGTTTCCCCATGTAGGCAGCCGCAGTGATTTCAATTGGGATGCAAGCGGCTGCATGGGCACAGATCCAATCTGACATTTATGTGGATGTATGGCCCCGATTGCAGACAGTGTGCATTTGGGGCCATACACCTGTACATATGTCAGAATGGTATCAGTGTCTTTGCGCAGCTGCTACATCCCAACTTACATCACTAAGACTGCCTCCTGCACGGGGAAATGCGGCCCTTCAAGGGTGTACCCTTCAGTTTGCCCCGTATGAATGAGGTCTTACCCCCAATAAGTCAGGTTTTCAAGATTTGCTTCACCTTGAATAGATGCGTTAAATCCATGTCAATTGCTTGGTATTTAGGATTGCTATTAAATCTAAGGGAAATTCCCAAAGCAAAGCCTGTTGTGGGTATCTGAGGTTACAAAGGAGGTTGGGAACTACTGCTATAAAGTGTTAATTGAGTGACAGCTCTAAATCGGCCGACATCACATCCAAGATGATGGCCTCCAGCAGCACTCTCATGCCCTGTACACACGATCGGTTCATCCGATGAAAACGGTCTGATGGATTTTTTCATCAGATATCCGATGAAGCTGACTTTCATCAGTCGTGCCTACACACCATCAGTTAAAAAAACGATCGTTTCAGAACGCGGTAACGTAAAACACGACGTGCTGAGAAAAATGAAGTTCAATGCTTCCGAGCATGCGTCGACTTGATTCTGAGCATACGTGTTTTTTTTACCGATGGACGTGCCCACAGACGATCGTTTTTTTCTATCGGTTAGTTAACCATCAAGTTCCTAGTTTTTAAACCGATGAATAAATAACCAAGGGGCCCACACACGATCGGTTAGTCTGATGAAAACGGTCCATCAGACCGTTTTTCATCAGACAAACCGATCGTGTGTACGCGGCATTAGAGTTTTGGATGTCTACACAAGGGAGACTTTAACAGGTTGATAACGTGAATAAAATAGTTTAAGTGTACATCCTATGGGAAGATGTAATTTTGAACATTCAGGACAGTGTGTATTTCAAATGTTCTTCCTGTATCCACACTACATTCTCTGACAACTTTCCTCCACGATCCACGCTAGATTCTCTGACAGCTCTCCCCCCTCCATCCACACTATATTTTCCAACAGCTCTCCTCCCACCATCCACACTACATTCTCCGACAGCTCTCCTCCACCATCCACACTATATTTTTCCAACAGCTCTCCTCCACCATCCACACTACATTCTCCGACAGCTCTCCCCCCACCATCCACACTACATTCTCCGACAGCTCTCCTCCACCATCCACACTACATTGTCCGACAGATCTCCTCCACCATCCACACTACATTCTCCGACAGCTCTCCTCCACCATCCACACTACATTCTCTGACAGCTCTCCTCCCACCATCCACACTACATTCTCCGACAGCTCTCCTCCCACCATCTACACTACATTCTCTGACTGCTCTCCTTCACCATCCACACTACATTCTCCGACAGCTCTCCTCCACCATCCACACTACATTCTCCGGCAGCTCTCCTCCACCATCCACACTACATTCTCCGACAGCTCTCCTCCACATCCACACTACATTCTCCGACAGCTCTCCTCCCACCATCCACACTACATTCTCCGACAGCTCTCCTCCACCATCCACACTACATTCTCCGACAGCTCTCCGCCACCATCCACACTACATTCTCCGACAGCTCTCCTCCACCATCCACACTACATTCTCCGACAGCTCTCCTCCACCATCCACACTACATTCTCTGACAGCTCTCCTACACCATCCACACTACATTATCCAACAGATCTCCTAAACCATCCACACTACATTCTCCAACAGCTCTCCTCCACCATCCAAACAACATTCTCCGACAGCTCTCCACCATCCACACTACATTCTCCGACAGCTCTCCTCCCACCATCCACACTACATTCGCCGACAGCTTTCCTTCACCATCCACACCACATTCTCCGACAGCTCTCCACCACCATCCACACTACATTCTCCTCCACCATCCACACTACATTCTTTTATAGTTCTCCCACCATCCACACTACATTCTCTTGACAGCTCTCCTTCACCATCCACACCATTCTTCGACAGCTCTCCTCCATCAGCCACTCTACATTCTCCGACAGCTCTCCTCCACCATCCACACTACATTCTCCGACAGGTCTCCTCCACCATCCACACCACATTCTTCGACAGCTCTCCTCCATCAGCCACTCTACATTCTCCGACAGCTCCCCTCCACCATCCACACCACATTCTCTGACAGTTCTCCTCCACCATCCACACTACATTCTCCGACAGCTCTCCTCCACCATCCACACTACATTCTCCGACAGATCTCCTCCCACCATCCACACTACATTCTGTGGCAGATCTAGCTAGATCCATATACACAAAAATAACAGGCAGACTAGGCTCCAATTATTGTTTATGCATTTTATTGCTTATGTATTGCTTGTTTCTTGATCAGTATTATTACATTTGTCCATGTATTGGCATGATTGCTGTATTGTCATGTTAATATTGCGTTACCCACCTGTTGTCATAACTGCCAGTGTGTTGCGCACATATTCAGAAATTTATATGGTGCCTTCTTTATAAGTATTGGACTAGCCCAGTACTCTTTCGTAGGAGGACCATAGTGCTATAATTGAATGTTTATGGGTAATTCACTACAAAACCACATTTTAGACTTGAATATTTTTACTATGCCCCTGGGGTACTGTGATATGCATTGTACACTATGTGGGCTTATCTTCCCCCCTCCATATGAAAATCGTAGGCTTGCTGGGATACCTGCAGGACCTTTTTGTATTTTTTATATTGAAAAGTAGGGGAGCTGTATCAGGCACATTCCCACCACTGGACTTTCCAAGAAATATATGAACCCAAGAGAAGACTCAGCCCATCAAACTCCATCTATAAATTAAATATGACTTTTGTCTGGATGTACTCCTTTATAAACTAGTTTTCTATATCCTACAGTTATTCTTTGGAGAGTTTTACCTATTTACAGTCATCGTATATTTGTCAGAAGAATCAGCTGCTGGTTCACTTTGATGTCCAATTAGACTTATTTTATCGGTTGTACGTTTCCCGCAGTCTGAATGCACTCACCCATCTTCTCTGGTGTGTAAGAAATAACTTTTTCTCAAGGAATGATTTCCCGCACTCTTGTGTGAATTTTCTGGTGTTTCACAAGGTCTCCTTTGTAAATAAAGGATTTCCCACACTCTGAACATGAAAAAGGAAGGTCACCTGTGTGAATTTTCTGGTGTTTCACAAGGTCTGCCTTATGAATGAAGGATTTCCCGCACTCTGAACATAAATAAGGACGCTCACCTGTGTGAATTTTCTGGTGTGTAACAAGCTTATCTTTCCTATTGAAAGATTTTCCGCACTCTGGACATGAATAACGGCATTCACCTGTGTGAATTCTCTTGTGTGTAACAAGGTTATCTTTGTTAGCAAAAGCTTTCCCGCACTCTGAACATGAATAAGGGCGTTCCCCCGTGTGCGTTCTGTGGTGTTTAAGAAGGGCCTTTTTGTCAGTGAAAGATTTCCCGCACTCTGAACATAAATAAGGACGCACGCCCGTGTGAATTCTCCGGTGTTCGTATAGT
The DNA here is from genome assembly GCF_905171775.1 of Rana temporaria. Taxonomy (NCBI): domain Eukaryota; kingdom Metazoa; phylum Chordata; class Amphibia; order Anura; family Ranidae; genus Rana; species Rana temporaria. Next base: position 175,188,902 of record NC_053496.1, read on the forward strand.
GCGCCTTTTCGGGTATAACATTTCCCGCACTCGGTACATGAATAAGGACGCTCACCCGTGTGAATTCTTTGGTGTACAAGGAGATCTTTTTTCTTAGAGAAACATTTTCCGCATTCTGAACAGGAAACCGGACTCTCAACCATGTGATATCTTCGGTGTACAAGAAGTTTTCCTTTGCCAGTTAAACATTTCCCGCACTCTGAGCATGAATAAGAACGCTCGCTTGTGTATATTCTCTGATGTCTAACAAGGTTTTTGTTTTCAGTGAAACATTTCCCGCACACCAAATATGAGAATAGATTGTCACCTCTGTGAACTCGATCTTGGGGTGAGGAAGATTCCTTGGGATTAGAAGGATCTGTTGGTCTATCTGAAGTGTGGAAGCTTAAACAGATATTTGCAATCATAGTATGTGATTGATGAGAAGATTCCCCCTGATCAGAGGGATCCATTGATGTCTCCGGACAGGAAGGTCTGTGATGTATATTTTGTGTATTTGGATTTCCTCCTGGAGGATCCTGTGTGATGACATTATCTTCTGACTTACAATCAGCAGATAATAGAAGATGTCTCTCCGAGGAATTCCTCACATCACATCCATCTGTTGGAAAGAAGATTTTAAATAAAAGAGTCTCGCATATCCACCATGTATGTTAATTTTGAGCATTTTACAGTTTCCCAGATCTCTACCATGAAATTGGATAAAAATATAATAGTAAATTATGGAAACAAACCAGCTAAAAGGATAAAAAAAAATAGCTCTAGGATGTAACATGACCTTGAATGTGTGAAGAATAAGAAAGTTGGATTTACAAGAGAGTAGTGCCAAATCCTGGATGATGGTACATTATACGATTACTTAAATAATGAATCTGAGGCTATACTCTAAATTTATGCAGAGTACTGCCAAATTTGATACCCTTCAGGCAATAGGAAAGCCTTCCTCCTTAGAGAAGGTCATAGAGGGGATTTTAAGAGGAATAAGAGGGGCACCAGACTAAGTCTAGCGGTTAAACACCTTGATTAATGAAAACCACCAGAGATCTGAGGAAGAAACAGGAAGTTTCGAAATGTGTTACCGACCATCATCCATGGCATCGCTCTTCCCCGCTGACGTCATTTCTGGCCCGACACCACCTGCTTTTCCCCAGCCGGCCGCCTCCCACAGCTTTGGCTGCAGCGAGTAATGGAGTAAATTTACATGCTTGCTATCATGCTTGTTTGGCTGTACTTCTCCTGTGGATCACAAGAGTGCAGTTCGTGCTGCACTCCTGTGACCCGTCTTCAGCAGACAGCATGCTGAAGCCCGCTGTTGCTTGACGTCACAGAGCTGGTCCAGGTTTAGGAAAGATCGCAACCATATGGTCGGGATCCGCCTATATGCCTGGACTGGCATTTGGTTCAGCCTCTCAGCCAGCCTGAGCCAGTCGCTCCCACCCCCTCCACAGCCCACAGTTTCAGTTGCAGCATTGAACCAATGCAGCACTCTCCTAGGTAAGTACGATTATAAAAGATATTCTATTTTAGGGATGCTTACAATGGCGTTGGGCGGATTTGATAAAAGGAGGCTACACCCTCCAAAACATGTTGTCGTAGCAACAACTCGCACACAAATTCCAGGAAAGTTTCCCAAATGATGACCCCTTCATCTTACAAAGTTCATTCTTTCTTCCCAACTCCGATGGTCCACCATTTAAAATTAAGTCTCATCTTATATGGTGAAGATCTGATAATTATTAATAATTTTGCTTAAACTACAATCCCTATACTGAAATTGTGACTTGATTCTTCCATAGTGCCGATACTTACTTGTGTTGATAGGTAAAGAAATTGCATCCTCTTCACTTTTCATAATCATCCCAACCTCTTCCGTGGACGGCTGCTCATCCCCCACATACGTCTCTACTTCTTCCTCTTTAACCTCAGCTTTTATATTAATCCGTTCTTCACCCTAAACCCCAAAATAATAATAAAAAAATTAGAAAACAATTAAAGTTGATCTCCAGGGACACAAATGGATTCAGTTCAGTATTCATCAATAGACAATCAACTACTTCCAGTCCGGGCATTCTCTGGCACTATATGTTCATGTAAAAATCTGTATTGTTTGCAAATAAATTACTAATGCCGCGTACACACAATCATTTTTCGGCATGAAAAAAAAAGTTGTTTTTCAGCATGTCCAAAAAACAAAGTTTTTCCAACTTCATCATTAAAAACGACGTTGCCCACACACCATCGTTTTTAAAAAATGATGAACAAAGCGCGGTGACGTACAACACGTACAACGGCACTCTAAAGGGGAAGTTCTATTCGCCTTTGGGCTGCTTTAGCTGATTCCGTGTTAGTAAAAGACGATTCGCGCTTTTCTGTCTGTTACAGCGTGATGAATGTGCTTACTCCATTATGAACGGTAGTTTTACCAGAACGAGCGCTCTCGTCTCATAACTTGCTTCTGAGCATGCGTGGGTTTAAAACTTAGTTTTAGCCCACACACGATCGTTTTTTACAACCCGAAAAACGATGTTAAAAAATGCAGCATGTTCGATTTTTTTTTTTTTACGTTTTTCAGAAGCCGAAAAACAATGTGAAGCCCACACACGATCATTTTAAATGACGTTTTTAAAAACGTTGTTTCTTTTCATGACGAAAAATGATCGTGTGTACGCGGCATTAGAACCCCCAAACATTATATAGTTTTTAAAGCAGAGGCCCTAGAGAATAAATTGGTGGGTTTTGCAATTCTTTATGTAATACGGTATTTGCGCATCGCTTTCTCATGCGCAATTTTTTAGGAAATGCGCACATTTTTAAATTTTAATGCAAAAAAAAAAAAACCCCACAAATAACAAAATTTTTTGTAACATATAAAAGTTACGCTGAGTAAACAGACACCAAACATGTCACAATTTAAAATTGTGTACGCCCGTGCAACAGCGACAAACCACATACATTTTACTATCCATAGGCGACATTTAACAGCCTTTACGGGTTGCAACTTTAGATTTACAGAGGAGGTCTGGTGATAGAATTACTGCCTGTGATCCGACGTTTGTGGTGATGGCTTACATGTGTGGGACGATCGCTGTTTGTGTGCGTGTGGGACCAAAACGCCTGTTCACCTTTGCGTCTCAAGCACAGAAAGACAGATGCACTTTAATTTTTTTATTTTTTATTATTAATTTATTTCTTTTTTTTTTTATACTCTTGCTTTCATTTTTTTGTATTACTTTTATTGCTGACACAAGCCTTGTGAAAGCAATAGGTATATGCCTTTTTGGAGAGATCTGGGGTCTATAAGACACCAAATGCCTCCTCTGCACTTAAAAGCATTCAAAACACCAAGATCTGTGTTTCTAAATGCTTTTGATTTCCCCCCCAAAAAATGGCACAGCTGGTTTCCGAGAAAACCAAAAGTGATGTCATGTCATCGCTTCCTGGTTACTATTACGAACAGCCAATCAAAGCCAATCCAATCTTTGCTTGGCAGTCCAGCCAGCCCGCAGATGCACCAGCTGATCGCTCGGATCTCCCGGTGGGACGGGAGAACCTGAGAAAGCAGCGAGAGGCGGCAGGAGGGGGGTGGAATGCGCCCTCCAGAAGCTTGTAATAGCAATCAGGCAGCTGGTTAGCCACTTCGATTTCTTTTGCAAGAGAGTCGACAGTTGGCGCTAAAAAAAACGGTACCGAGGTGATGCCTGCAACTGCATATCATCCTGGTATAACCACCTGTAACGGCTACCCACTGGTGAGAGGGTCTCAGCCGTTGGAGACGTCCTTTTCCCTGGCAAGCTGCGAGATGCAGGTACCGCCGGTATATCCCATCGAACGCCCTTTCAAGAAACGAGACGGGCTACGTTTGCAGAGTCAAGCAGGACTGACTTTTAATGCCACATTTTTCTTCCTTATATCTGGTTACAAACTGTACAGAAACAAATGACACTCCCCCCCCCCCCCCAGGGGGGACTTCAATACACATACTTTGAAACAATGACATTCCCTTGAGCCAATCAGCCGCTAGACGTTTTGGCTCCTACTTAGCTCGATCAGACAATAGAATTCAATTAACCTTTAAAACAATTATCACTCACACATAATCCCCATCAGCCTACACCTCACAGGAGGCTGTTACCTACACAAAAGAGAGTTCATTAGCTATGCGAAGGGTACATTAGCAATTAGCAGTGAAAGAGACCATTGTCCAATTAACCCTTTGAGCTCAGAATACAATGTGGTACATCCAATTGTGACAAGCCATGCAGTTCCTTGTAGTCCTCCCTGCATGAAGATTATCGATGTCCAGGCAGCATGCATATGTCCGTTACACCACCTAATATCCAGTGATGAACAGGTACTTTGCTGGATGGGAGGTGGTTCAATTATTATTATTTATTTTTTATAATACAAGCAGTGTAAGTACCTGAATGTGATCTGGTATCAGCCTCTTGCAGGTCCTATGCAGCAGAGCATAGCAGCACCAAGAGCCAAGCCGCTGTGATAAAGTGCTAACAATGGAGGAGAGAGCAGAGTGACAGAAAGATGAACTCATCAGTCGGCCGCTTGTCCTTTCACTGTTCAGTCACAGGTTAGGGAAGGGACATGACCGGTAGGTGTTAATGACCTGCAGCAGATACCAATTTGGTTTTCTACTCATTTCACTTGAGCCCAGGGAGCTCATCATCACTCCAGCCTGAACTCACATGAGCAAAGAACAGCACTGCCTCATTCAACACCCACCCGCCATTGGTGGAACACAAGAAAGAAGACCTATAATTCGATGTGACTAGACCCCAAGACCCATGGAACTATGGTAAGTACTGTATGTTCATTTTTAAAACCTAAAAGTCAGGGTGCTCCAAGGGAGAACTGGAAATGGAGGAAGGGGTGGAAAGACAACACGTTAGATGTAAAAGTAAACAAAACAAGAGACTACCTTGAAGAATAAGTTTTGAAAAGTTCTGAATCGCTTCTGTTTTCTATACTTTTAGTCTCACCTACCTGATGATGGTGGGGGATGGTGTGATCTTCCTGTGTGGAATCCCGGGAATACAGAGGACGGGGACATCTCTCTGGTGGGTTTGTGTCACTGAATGGCTCCATTATGATGTTCTTGTGTCCTTCCAAAAACGTCTCCATCACACTAACCTCATCCCTCTCCTTTTTTATCTCTTCTTTAACAGCATTATTCCAATCACTTTGGTTTATACCCTGAATATTTCATAAAAACAAGATTAGCTCTAACAATTTACAGTAGCTATTAAACATGTCAAAATGTAAGCATCAGCTATTATTGATTATCTTTCTACTTAACCTTATATAAGCTGGTGTGATCTTCCCGTGTGGAATCCCGGGAATACAGAGGACGGGGACATTTCTCTGGTGGGTTCCCATTACTGGATCCATCTGTAGGAAACACACACTGACTGAATACATTGTTTCTATGTGTTTATCAGATGATGGGGGATCTAGGTGGACCCTCCGTACTGCTCTCTCCTTTACAATAATGTGCACCACCCTACAGTTTGGGCCCCACTGTTAGCTGGGAATACAGAGGACAGGGACATCTCTCTGGTGGGTTCCCATTACTGGGTCCATCTGTAGGAAACACACACACTGACTGAATACATTGTTTCTATGTGTTTATCAGATGATGGGGGATCTAGGTTGACCCTCCGTACTGCTCTCTCCTTTACAATAAAGTCTCCTCTTACCCGGTGATGTGAGGGGCGGCTGATTCTCCATCATGACGTCCTTGTAGAGATCCTTGTGTCCTTCTAAATACTCCCACTCCTCCATGGAGAAATAGACAGCGACATCCTGACACCTTATAGGAACCTGACACACACAATGATACAGTCACCATCCAGACACATCCCTTGTCTGTTACTGGATAATGTCCCGGAATTCCCGGCACAGCTCACCTCTCCTGTAAGCAGCTCAGCGATCTTCTTGGTGACTTCTAGAATTTTCTTGCAATTGTTTCTCTTGAGCTTCAAGGAGTGAGGTGAAGGCACTGTGATAGTTAGATGGTCACCAGACTTCACTGGAGGAAAACTCTGCATTGAAAAAGCAACAATAATGTCATGTGACCTCCCAGAATCCTCCTCACCTGTTAGGTCAGTTCTGTGTTTTAGTAATAGAGATAGGAGTGATATCATGAGACCTCCCAGAATCCTCCTCACCTCTCCAGTCAGCAGGTAGATGATCTCCAGGGTGAGGTCTAACATCCTCTCAGTCATGTGACTTGGTTCCTCCTCCATCCTCATTGATGTGATCCACACAAGACTCTGATCCCTGTAGACAGATAATATATAACTCATAGACAAGTAAGGATTCATTTTAAACCCTCTTTCCAACACAGAGGGAGGTTTGGAACTACAACAATTTTTAAAATATTTTATATTCTTCAATTATATATCTTTATTTATCATTATTATTACTGTAGTGGGAAGTTCTATTTATGAAGGCATCACATGTCTCTCTCTCTATCTCTCAGTGTGCTTGTGTGTATCCTCATCTGTTGGAGATAAAAGGCATTACAGTGACTATGGAAGAAAAGGACGGACATGATGGGGATTTGCTGGATGTAAATATGAAATAAGATCTCATTACCTCCTCTGCTGCCAGTTCCAGCAATGTCTCCGCTCTACTTCCTCCCGACTCACCTCTTACCCAGAACTTCGTTTTTAGAACCTTACATCATTTCCTTTTTGTATTTGACCTCACTTCCTGTCTGCGCCTGCTACCACTGTCCCTGATTTCAAGGGACTATCCCTGATTTGGAGCAATGTCCCTCTGTCCCCATTTCCTTCATATTTACCCCTCATTTTGGTCTGATCTATATAGTTGCAGATAAAATGCACTTTTTATCATTCAAAAAGTTTCCCAGTGCTAGACCTTTCATCCAATTTCTATGTAGCGCCCTGCTCCCAATGACTGGGGCGCTATTCTAAATTTAGAGGGCCTCTGAGCCAATAGTTGGGCTCAGACTTTATTGAATTCCATTGAAATTAGCCTCTGTTCTGGCTATGGTTGTGCTTGATAGAGTTTCCCCCTGTTTGGCTGTAGGTGGCGTTACCACCTCAGGCCCATGTTGGAACACAAGCGAACCATGGTGTGTTGAGTGACCCTTCTCAGCAGCAGCCCAGTGGGAGTGGTGCCCCGCTGTGCATGCCGGGAAGGGGTACTTAAGGGCAGACGTCGTTTTTCGGGGTCCTTCGCCTCGTGGCCCTCCTGGCGTGAGGCACTTGTGTGTGATCTTGACCTCGGGACCACATTGGTCTGAGGTCGCATCTCCATGGAGTAGGCCCAGCTACGCTGGCTGGGGCCTATGATTCTGAAGGGGATACCAAGCTGTCCATCCAAGTGGGGGAAGCTGCTTAACGAAGGAAACCGGGGGAGGACCTGCCGTGGAGGAGACCAAGCAAAGCAAACTAATGTCTTGGGATAGACCTGGTGACTTTGTTATTAAGGGATCCACTACTCGATTTGTCTTTTAGTCTGTGGGATCGGCTTAAAGGCTCTTTTACTGTAAGGCAGGAATTTCGGGACTTAAATCCTGTGGCAGAGGATCCCTGACTTTCGTTCTCAGACGGTCTGTGGCAGAGACTGTTCTCATACTGTTCGTGCATCATCCCGGCTTCTAGGCCATGTGAGAGGGGTCTATCCGGGTGAGCAATACCCACTCAAGAGAGAGTGGTGAATACTGGAACTTTAGATAATGTTGTGCATTCTGTACCACGTACCTGAACCTTCCCCTTCTCTCTCCACTCTCTTCACAACTTTTATGCAGGAAAAATAAAACCTAACAGTTGAAGGTTTTACATCTTGTGTGGACATTGCAATTTCTACAGACTTTCTTCCCCTGACAACGAACTTAGCGGTAACGTGCAAAACCCAGCAGCTCCTACGGGGGTAGTGCTACATCTAAATGGCGGCATTTGTAATTTTTAAAAGGCAATATAAATGAATAGTAGTGGTAAAAAAAAGCATGTGTGGATTTAATTAACCTTTTTTTGGTTCATTCTCCTTTAAGGGGATGTGGCAGGGGCGTGTCCTATGCCTGCATACGTTTGCTAGTAGGTGTCCCTCATTCCCATCTAAAAATGTTGGGAGGTATGATGGTATTACTGCCTGTTTCTGACTTCCTGTGTCTGTACATGTGAATAATTATAAGATAACACTGGCTAACAAATAAGATCCACCAGATCCTGTAACCATTTTAATAATATTGCCGATAAAAGCACAGAAAAAATTAAATATGTGAATTGCTAACTTGTCGTGTTTTTCCTCTGCGTAAAATTAGTTTTTCCTCCCTTGCATTGTGCGTTTATGTGTCTGTAAAGCCTCGTACACATGTCCGAAGGGAGTTGGCCGTGAACTTGTACTGCATAAAGACGACAGAACTTTTTCAGCCGACTTATATTGACATGGGGTCAGGCCCGTCGGAACACGACAGGCAAAGCAAGCAACTGCTTGGGGCCCCGAGCTGGCCAGGGGCCCCAGCAGGACGGGCCCTTACTGAGCCGCTGTGCAGCTGCTTAGGGTGCCTATGTCTGTCCCTGGTCCTGGACAGTTTCAATGGAGAACAGCCAGCGCAGCCACTGCATTTCCTGTACTGGTTGCTAGGGCCGCCCCGCTTGGCGTCTAGTAACCAGTGATGTCACTCACTATCAGACAGGTCAGGAGGGAAGCCCGCGCTTAGTGCTGCACAACTCTCTGGGGCCCCGCCCCTCCTCCGGTGCCCAGTGTCATTTAGCAGGGACTGGTCTCCACTCTCCATGTGATCTGAAGTTTTCCCGGGCAGCTGCACACTGGCTGCTAACTTCTCTCTCTCTCCTGCACTCCTTTGGGCATAACAGCAAGAAGAAGAGAGCTGTACCGGACTGCCAGCAGTGAGTACACTTGATATATCACAGGGATCCAGCCTGTCCCTGACAGATGCCTCTGATCCTTCCCACGCGTTCCCCCTTCCTCTCCCTGTGCTTGATAATGGAGGTGAAGTCCGCTCCAGCCAGCTACTGTCTCTGTCTGATGTTTTTCCAATCACTGTCTGCACGGTGCCTCTCTGATACTCCCCCGTGCTCCCCCCCCCTCCTCTACTTGGGCTTGATAACAGAGGTCACTGCAATGGCTCCTTTTCAGCCACACAGACTGCACACCTCCTGTCCCTGCTTTCTCAGCATGCCTGGTTGCTGTGAATCTCCCTCAAACACCACAGTAGAAGAGGGGGCACATTAATGTCTGATTCACACTGCTGCAATGTCAAACATCACATGTGATTCGCACCTCACTGCTGTGCAAATCTCATGTGATGTCTGTGAGTGTTACCCTAAGGGGCTCTCTACCACTGGAGTTGTCTGATTTTTGTGCTGGAGCTATAGAATACTCAAAACTGGCTGTGTTGGAAAGGTTCTGGCTACAAACAGAGCACACAAGTACTGTACATAAGCTGACATGTTGTAACCTATCATTTAAAAAAAAAATGTAATGTAGCGGGCGGGGAGGGAGTGCGTTGTCATATTCTGCTCCCTATCGCAGAATGTTGCGGAAGTCACGTGGCGGCCAACTGCGCATGCGCTCCAGCCTCCAACGGCAAATGCGATGTCGTAAATCCTGTGGAACGCACTACACTCCAGTGAACCCATCACAATTTGACACACGGAGCGGGGGGAGAGAGAGACACACACATTCAGAGCGAGAGAGAAATAGAGATACTGAGATACATTCAGAGCGAGAGAGAGATGGTGTACATATATTTTATATAACGGAAGTAATGCATGCCTGAGCCCCAGTTCTCTCTCAGTATCTCTATATCTGTATCCCTCTCTCACTCTGAATGTATCTCAGTATCTCTATATGTCTATTTCTCTGTCGCTCTGAATGGGTCTCTCTCTATCTCTCTCCCCCGCTCTGTGTATGGTAATACGTCACTTCCGTGACAAATTGTGATGGTTCACTGAAGGGTAGTGTTGTAAATCCTGTGGAACGCATCGCACTTGCGGTTGGAACGCATTGCGCATGCGCAGTTGTCCGCCACGTGACTTCCGCAGCATTCTACGATAGGCAGCAGAATGTGACAATACAGGGGCATAAAAAGAACATAGGGAGGGAGGAGGGGGCCGGGGGATGTAAAAAGAACATGGGGTGGGGGGCCTCCATGTCCATTTTGCTTGGGGCCCCCAAATTCCTTCAAACGGCCCTGCATGGGGTGTAGTCACTGGGTGATGTCATCTGGTGACCCCGTCCCTTATGACATCACCACATAGGACAGTGATGTCATAAGGGGGGGGTCAAAGGCATTACAGCGGGAGAGAGCATCGCGTCAACATCGGAAGAAGAGCAGAGGGAAGAAGACTGGGCAACAGCTAGGAAAAGTGCAGGCAAAAGAGCAGAAGATAGCTGAAGACACCGGACAGCGGGAGAAAAACCGGAGATCACGGAGAAGAGGCCGGAGAGAGCGTAAAAGTCGGAAGAGACCCCCGGAGCTGCCTAATAAATTACTTCAAATGCCTGTGTAGTGTGTTTTATTTTTGACACTTTTTTTTTTTCCAGGTGAATGGTTAGGGGAATTATGTACCCCATACTCATTCACATAGGGTGGGGGCCGGGATATGGGGGCCCCTTATTAAAGGGGGGCTTTCAGGCTTTCAGATTCCAATAAGCCCCCCACACACAGACTCCGACAAAAAACAGCCAGGGTTGTTGGGAAGAGGCCCTTGTCCTCATCAACATGGGGACAAGGTGCTTTGGGGTAGGGGGGGGGGGCGCAGGTGTCAGACCAGTTAAGACAGTTAATAAATATAAAATTCCGCGCCCAATTACCAAAAGAAAAGTTAAATTAACAAAAAGCTGCTCCTCATAAACAATACTGAATTGTGAACATTAAAGGTGAAAATAGAGGGCGCTAAATTACACACATGTTGAGCCTTAATCAATATATGGTGCAAAAAACACAACCAATCAACCAATTGATTGGTAATAGTAAACTGAATCTTACAAAAACCTTTATAAGGAAACAAAATAGAAAAAAATATATAAACAATCAGAAATTGCAGACGACACTGCACATTTGGTGATCACACATAAATAGCATTCGATGTGTAAATATTTATAAAAGTCCCAATATTCAAGAGAAAAATATTCAAAATGTCTTCAATTGTTGTGATCTTCCTAGAGATAAAAGTGAGAGAGTGCCACCACCACACTTGAAATCTTCAATTTCCACCCAAGGTGCTTTGAAAATATAATGCTCTTACCAGAGCTTGTTGACCACTTTCGTTAGAAAAATAGTCAAACAAGCATATGCAGGATTGTGCCTGCGCACATAGGATAAGGATAGCTCAATCTTAGATCCAGACGCTCCAAAAGAGATAATATGCAAAAGAAGAAACCAGGAGGAGCCAATAGCGTGATACCGTTTAATTTAAAATAACATTAAAAACATGGAAATGCCAAATGGCCGCTTACTTCAAAGGGTGCCCACCCGGCACTAAGGCTGTAGACTTTTTACCGCCAATCTGCGGTTCAAAATTCGGATCCCGGGGGAGGAAGCTGGCGCCGTCACACCAACACGAGATCCTTAGTGTCAACACCACAGAGCAGGGGGATGTCACGTGACCAGGACCGCCTCCGACGTACGTTTCGTTAGTATAACGTCATCAGGGGGGCGTGCCTGGTCACCAATGCATCTCGGTATTTGTAGTAGGTAATGGCCAATGATAGGTTCAGAGCGAAAACAAATGTGAATACAGCCTCGGTCCCGAGAAGACATTCACAAATATGATTCACAAACATTTAACATCAACAATATATGACAATGCTCCCTACATATATAGGCAAAGTTATGTAAGAAGATTAAAAATATGAGAAATATAAATTTAATAAAAACCGCTGCTCTCGCATCCCTCCGGACGTGCAATGCCATTGTAAATAAAGCAGACCCGGTTCATGCTCTGTAGAGCCATGTTAATTACCCCATGTTCAAGCATATAATAAGTAGAAAAATTATACAACAAAGGTGGACAAAAAAGTAATTATTAGAGGTGCAAACCCCATACGCAGAGAGGGAGAATTACAAAGGAAGAAATATATATAAATAAACATTGCTTCCCTTGTCACCCTCTGGATGTGCAAAACCAGTCAGGTATATTTAAAAATTAAAAATTACCCTACCAACAAAGGTGGACAAAACATAAAAAAATATAAATATATAATAGATATATGTTGTGTTATGTGGTTGTTCATCTAACACAACATATATCTATTATATATTTATATTTTTTTTATGTTTTGTCCACCTTTGTTGGTAGGTTAATTTTTAAATATACCTGACTGGTTTTGCACATCCAGAGGGTGACAAGGGAAGCGATGTTTATTTATATATATTTCTTCCTTTGTAATTCTCCCTCTCTGCGTGTGGGGTTTGCACCTCTAATAATTACTTTTTTGTCCACCTTTGTTGTATAATTTTTCTCCTTATTATATGCTTGAACATGGGGTAATTAACATGGCTCTCATCGCTTTGTGAATGTCTTCTCGGGACCAAGGCTGTATTCACATTTGTTTTCGCTCTGAACCTATCATTGGCCATTACCTACTACAAATACCGAGATGCATTGGTGACCAGGCACGCCCCCCTGATGACGTTATACTAACGAAACGTACGTCGGAGGCGGTCCTGGTTACGTGACGTCCCCCTGCTCTGTGGTGTTGACACTAAGGATCTCGTGTTGGTGTGACGGCGCCAGCTTCCTCCCCCGGGATCCGAATTTTGAACCGCAGATTGGCGGTAAAAAGTCTACAGCCTCACTTTGAAGTAAGCGGCCATTTGGCATTTCCATGTTTTTAATGTTATTTTAAATTAAACGGTATCACGCTATTGGCTCCTCCTGGTTTCTTCTTTTGCATATTATCTCTTTTGGAGCGTCTGGATCTAAGATTGAGCTATCCTTATCCTATGTGCGCAGGCACAATCCTGCATATGCTTGTTTGACTATTTTTCTAACCAAAGTGGTCAACAAGCTCTGGTAAGAGCATTATATTTTCAAAGCACCTTGGGTGGAAATTGAAGATTTCAAGTGTGGTGATGGCACTCTCTCACTTTTATCTCTAGGAAGATCACAACAATTGAAGAAATTTTGAATATTTTTCTCTTGAATATTGGGACTTTTATAAATATTTACACATCGAATGCTATTTATGTGTGATCACCAAATGTGCAGTGTCGTCTGCAATTTCTGATTGTTTATATATTTTTTTCTATTTTGTTTCCTTATAAAGGTTTTTGTAAGATTCAGTTTACTATTACCAATCAATTGGTTGATTGGTTGTGTTTTTTGCACCATATATTGATTAAGGCTCAACATGTGTGTAATTTAGCGCCCTCAGTTAAGACAGTTCCCATAGGGAAACATTGATTTTCACACGTCATGCGACATGAGCTCCAATTGTCGGCGCGTTTGTCGTACCAGTGTGAACCCGGCTTAATTCATATGGGTTCGGGTTTAAAGGGATGAGTTGGCAACCCTAGTCACACAGCCTTTTACACTCAAACGTGTTCGGACATGTTCTAACTTGCACTCGCCTGGGTCGCAGACCAGTGGGCTCAGTCTTTACAAAGTAGTAGAAGAATTAACACGTGTGCGAGTTGCGCTGTTGTAGGAAAATGAGTGACAGGAATATGGAGCGGTGACTTAACAACAAACTTTGTGCGAAAATTGGCAAAAGTGCGAGTGAAACGTTACAACAGTCTTCTGGTGAACATTTCATGAAGAAATCAAGTGTTTTTGAATGGCATAGGCGGTTTAAGTAGGGGAGGGAAAATGTCCACCATGATGCAAGAAGTGGGCAGTCAAAAACGTAAAGGAAGGATGCAAGTGTGGATAGAGTGCAAAGCCGCGTACGCTCAGATCGAACATCGAGTGTGTGTATGATGGCATAAGAATGGAACAGGAACTGGGAGACAGTTTGGGAGATTCTAACTGAGGATTTGGGAATGAGAACGATTTTGCCAAATATGGTGCCTCAAATATTGATAGAAGATCAAAAAGAACGTCTTCTTCAAACTTCGTTCAATCTTTTGAAGAATTTAAAGGTGTTTGATATATATTTTTTTTAGTCCATTCCAGAAATGTAATTGTCGCACCTCATACATGTGTGGTCTATACGCAAGTAGGCTAAGACTCTATCATTCCACAAACAGAATTCAGTGTAACTTACACACCCCCACTTTTGGCCACAGGTCTTCTTTTCCCTTGGGTGTTCCCCTTACTTGATTCCTTAATTTGGGAGGTATGCCCCACGATGTAATTTTTTATGTAAATGCTGAGGAGTAACAAAGAGGAATACTGTAGCGCCTGCGTGGTGAAACACGGCCCTCCCTTATTAAAGAGGTCTTACTCCTAAAAAGTCATGTTTTCAGGATTTACTTCACCTTTCATACATGCTTTAAATTCATGTCAATTGCCTGGTATTTATGAAAGCAATATTATGAAAGGGAAATTCCCAAAACAAGGCCTGTTGTGGGTATCTGAGGTTAGAAAAGAGGTACTGGAGGTTGGGAACTACTGCTATAAGTGTTACTTCAGTGACCGCTCTAAGTCGGACGATATCACATCCAAGATGGTGGCGCCCAGCAGCACTCTCAGGCATACCTCCCAACTTTTTGAGATGGGAACGATGGACACCTACTAGCAAAAGAATGTAGGCATAGGACACACCCCATGCCATGCCCCCTTCACGGAGAATTAATCCCCAACAAAAAGATAATTAAAACCCACAAGTGCTTTTTTTTTTTTTTTACTACTATTCCTCAATATTGGCTTTTGAAATTTACAGATGCAGCAATTTAGAAATTGGATGAAAGGTTTAGCACTGGGAGACACTTTTTTAAAGATAAATAGTGCATTTTATATACAACTATACAGATCAGACCAAAATGAGGGACAAATGAGGAGGAAAGAGGGACATTGCTCCAAATCGGGCACAGTCCCTCGAAATCAGGGACAGTTGGGAGCTATGGTCTCAGGGGTTTGGATAGCTACTCAAGGGAGACTTAATATGAATACAATATATTAAATGCACATTCTATGGGAACCAAGTTGTGAAAATTAATTTTCCGGTGACAGGGCCTGTCATTTTGAACATTGAGGACAAAGTGAGTTTCTAAAGTCCTCCCTGACGTCAAATTCACATTACAATATAAAAAGGACCCCCATTGATAACGTCCAATAGGACGAAACGCGTCTGGAGGCAGCGTCAGTGACGTCACCACGCCTAGGAGGAGGGCTCCTCAAGCCGGCCGGCTTTTACTTGTTACACGCTGTTTTTTAACTTCCTAAGTGTAAGTACACTATTGTTTTAAATAAATTTGTTATACCGTACGGTATCACGCTATTGCGTCCCTCTCTGTTTCCCGCTACATGCAAATTGGACCGCTTTATTACTGCTGCTTTGCTGACGGGCTGTGTTTGCGTCCCAAACCGCAACCACTCATCACTTTCCATTTGAGGCTGCTATGTGGCTGATAACCTCGGAGTGTCCTAGTCCAGGGGATTAAAAGGCCGTGGCTGGGCTATAGCCAATTGCATCAAAGGCTTGCCATCTGGTAAGCTGCTATATGTCTCTGGTGGTGGGATAACACAGATTGTATGCATGTCACCAGGTGCATTGAAAATCTGATCAGCTACTGTTCCTACATGCAAATCAGCCTCTGATCCTTTCACTTGAATTATTTGTTTGATGCTGCTTGGAATTCACCACTCCTCTCATTGCTTATGGACTGTTTAATGTTACATATTAATTTGTTTTAATCTTGGGCGCGGCTTTTTTATATTGTAATTTTTTCTGTTATCACACGCTAGCCGCTGCCTGAGGACTGTGTTGTGGCAGCGCGTTTTTTTTTGTTTTATATGTTAAATTCACATTACTGGAGATCTTAGGCTGCTACTGGAGATAACCTTGTGCTTCTAGTTATAGAGGAACATGTGACCTCCTCCCAATGACAACTACAAGGCCCAAGGACTGTTACATAACAGAGGGGGTAAAGTCACCACTCCCAACATACCTCCTGACATAGGTGCAATGGGGGTTATTTACGAAAAGAAAATCCACTTTGCAAAATGCACTTGAAATTGCACTCAAAGTGCACTTGGAAGTGCAGTCACTGTAAATCTAAGGGGTAGATCTGAAATGAGGGGAAGCGCTGATGATTTTATTATCCAATCATGTGCAAGCTAAAATGCTGTTTTTTTATTTTACTTGCATCAGATCACATCCAAGTGCACTTTCAGTTCAATTTCAAGTGCACTTTGCACTTGTAGTGCAAAGTGAATTTGCCTTTCGTAAATAACCCCGATAGTGTATTCCAGTGTCAACTGCTGTGGAGGCCAGAAGGATTGCAAAAGACGTCGGGCACCCATTATAGCGTCACCGAATGGTAGGTATGGCCAAACAATACTAACATTGGCAGGAGCTTAAAAGGTAGATTGTTTTAAGCCAGGGGTCTCCAAACTTTTCAAACAAAGGGCCACTTTATTGTCCTTCAGACTTTAGGAGGGCCGGATTGTGGCCAACATAGGCAGGAAATGTCACGGGCATCCAGCATTAGTGAGAATAAATATGGCCTCAGGGTTGGTGGTCAATAGGAGGAGAAGTATTCCCCCTATTAGTAAGAGAGATAGTATCCCATCATTGGTATCAGTGGAATATATAGTGGTCCATTGGGAGGAATAGTGCCTCCTATCAGTGGGAGAAATTTTGCCACAAGGGCCGGATAAAGGCTAGCAAAGGGCCACATCTGGCCCTCGGGCCGCAGTTTGGAGACCCCTGGTTTAAGCACTTCACTATTTCCATATGTTTAAGAATGGTAGAGTAGTGAACATACCATGTATAAATGACACTTCTGAAAACACACAAAGGAGGCCAGTGTACCTGTAAATGACTGTGATCTGATTCATCATTACACGGCACAGATGATAGAGAAAATATACAGAGCCGATCTAATCGGCTTTATACCTTGTGATGTCCAGCGACTCTTGATGTGCAGTTGGATCAATGGTTCTATATTTAGAATATATCTAAGCCAGTTTTTTGATTGTCATTAATATAAGAAAGAACATTACATTATGTAATACCTGTAATATTACTTTATTCAAATGATAAAATACATCAAAGTTACCGTTAAATTGTATATAATGGGTGTGTCTTGCCATAAATGGTATTTAACCTCCCTGGCGGTCTTCCCGAGACTGACTCGGGGTTAGATTTTCCTGCTACTATCGGTAACCCCGAGTCAGTCTCGGCTCGCCTCGCTGAATCCACAGGCACTTTTTACTTACCTTGTCCCTGGATCCAGCGATGCCACCGCGCTGTGTGAGCGAGCGGGACCTCGCTCGATTCACATAGTGCCTCCGTGTGACGCCGATCTTCGTTCCCTGCGACGTTACGACGCACGGGGACGGAGAACGGCGCCAAATTCAAAAACGTAAACAAACACATTACATACAGTATACTGTAATCTTATAGATTACAGTACTGTATGTAAAAAAAAACACACCCCCCCTGTCCCTAGTGGTCTGCCCAGTGTCCTGCATGTCATTTTATATAATAAAAACCTTTTTTTCTCCCTGCAAACTGTAGATTGTCCATAGCAACCAAAAGTGTCCCTTTATGTCAAAAATAGTTTTAGATCAGCTAAAAAACAGCGATAATAAATTATAATCACTTGCAGAATTGTGCGATAGCGATTTGTGGGGAAATTCGTCATAAAAAAAAAAAAATAATGACAGCAACAATTCTGCAACTGAGCAAATTTCAGTGATTTTAATTTGATTACATTATTGAATAATTTTTATTATAATTATATTATTATTTGTTATAATTATTTATAATTATTTATTATATTATAATTTATAATTTTGTTTTTAAAAAAATGTCATACCCGGGATGCCTATTAGAATCTTGTTTGGTCAGATTTAAGTGAGTTATTTCTAAAAATTACAGGCCTACAATATAAAACGCCAAATTTCCTTGCAAATAATGGTACCGCTTTCAGCATGTTTTTTCTGAAAGAATCATACCGCCAGGGAGGTTAATATTGGCCATACTACATTCTCCGACTTCTCTCCTTCACCATCCACACTACATTCTCTGACAGCTCTCCTCCACCATCCACACTACATTCTCCCATAGCTCTCCTCCACCATCCACACTACATTCTCCGACAGCTCTCCTCCACCATCCACACTACATTCTCCGACAGCTCTCCTCCCACCATCCACACTACATTCTCCCATAGCTCTCCTCCACCATCCACACTACATTCTCCGACATATCTCCTCCACCATCCACACTACATTCTCCGACAGCTCTCCTCCACCATCCACACTACATTCTCCGACAGCTCTCCTCCACCATCCACACTACATTCTCCGACAGCTCTCCTCCCACCATCCACACTACATTCTCCCATAGCTCTCCTCCACCATCCACACTACATTCTCCGACATATCTCCTCCACCATCCACACTACATTCTCCGACAGCTCTCCTCCACCATCCACACTACATTCCCCGACAGCTCTCCTTCACCATCCACACTACATTCTCCGACAGTTCTCCACCACAATCCAAACTACAATCTCCGACAGATCTCCTCCACCATCCACACTACATTCTCCGACAGCTCTCCTCCACCATTCACACTACATTCTCCGACAGCTCTCCTCCACCATCCACACTACATTCTCCGACAGTTCTCCTACACCATCCACACTACATTCTCCGACAGCTGTCCTCCACCATCCACACTACATTCTCCGACAGCTGTCCTCCACCATCCACACTACATTCTCCGACAGCTCTCCTCCACCATCCACACTACATTCTCAGACAGCTCTCCCCCACCATCCACACTACATTCTCCGACAGCTCTCCTCCCACCATCCACACTACATTCTCTGACAGCTCTCCTCCATTCACATTACATTCTCCGACAGCTCTCATCTACCATCCACACTACATTCTCCGACAGATAATGTAGTATGGATGGTGGAGGAGAGCTGTCAGAGAATGTAGTGTGAATGGTGGGGGAGAGCTGTTAGCTCTCCTCCACCATCCATACTACATTATCTAACAGCTCTCCCCCCACCATCCACACTACATTCTCCGACAGCTCTCCTCCACCATCCACACTACATCCTCCGACAGCTCTCCTCCACCATCCACACTACATTCTCCGACAGCTCTCCTCCACAGCTCTCCTCCACCAGCCACACTACATTATCCGACAGCTCTCCTCCACCATCCCCACTACATTCTCCGACAGCTCTCCTCCACCATCCACACTACATTCACTCACCCATGTGTCTTCTCTGGTGTGTTAGAAGTAACTTTTTCTCAGTGAAAAATTTCCTGCATTCAGGAGATGAATAGGGACGTTCACCTGTGAGAATTCTCTGGTGTTTCACAAGGTCTCCTCTGTGAATGAAGGATTTGCCGCACTCTAAACACCAATAAGGATGATTATCTGTGTGAATTTTCTTGTGTTTACCAAGATAATCATAATCAGAGCATTGTGTGCATTACAGGCCTCTCAGACCACCGTCCAGAGTTCTGTGTAGCATTACAGCCACCATCCAGAGAACTGTGCAGCATTACAGGCCTCCTTGGAGTCAGACCACCATCCAGAGCACTGTGCAAAGCATTACAGTACTCCTCAGAGTCAGACCACCGTCCAGAGCACTGTGCAGCATTACAGACCTCCACAGAGTCAGACCACCGTCCAGAGTACTGTGCGCAGCATTACAGGCCTCCTCAGACCACCACACTGAGCACTGCGCAGCATCACAGTACTCCTCAGACCACCGCCCAGAGCACTGTGCAGCATTACAGGCCTCCTCTGACCACTGTCCAGAGTACTGTGTAGCATTACAGCCACCATCCAGATCACTGTGCAGCATTACAGGCCTCCTTGGAGTCAGACCACCATCTAGAGCACTGTGCGCAGCATTACAGTACTCCTCAGACCACCATCCAGAGCACTGTGCAGCATTGCAGGCCTCCTCAGAGTCAAACCACCATCCAGAGCACTGTGCACAGCTTTATAGTACTCCTCAAACCACCATCCAGAGCACTGTGCACAGCATTACAATACTCCTCAGACCACCAGAGCAATGTGCAGCACTTTAGGCCTCCTCAGAGTCAGACCACCGTTCAAAGCACTTTGCGCAGGATCACAGTATTTCTCAGACAGCACTGGGCCTCATTACAGGCCTCTTTAGAGTCAGACCACCATCCAGAGCACTGTGCGCAGCACTACAGTACTCCTCAGACCGTCCAGAGTGGCTAAATATGAATCTGTGAGTTTGTTCAAACCTTAGTACCATAAATAATAACATGATATTAGAGTATATAATGAGTTTTTAAATTCTATAGAAATGCTTTAATGATTCATTACTTAATTTAACTAAACACATTAGGATTTTAGGTTACTAAAATGATTTTATTCAACTAAAATGTACTGGAGATGTTAATTGACTAAAATACGACTAAAACAATTGCAGATGACTAAAATGGGACTAAAACTAAAATGGCATTTTAGTCAAAAGACTATAACTAAAACTAAATCAAAATTCAATGCCAAAATTAACATTGCTTCTTAGAGACAGTTCATATCGCTGAAGAAAGCCATTCAGCCAGTGCTGTGATGCTTTGAATTCTTCTGAGGATAGTTCAAACTTTGGTGCCATTGTAAGGGCAAATGCTTGAATGTCAGCCCTGTGCACAACCACAGCCTTTGCTCTCTTGTCAGCAATCCATTCACAGATGATATCTTCCAGCTCGGGAAATAATGGATGGCGACCTGATCCACACTTGCGCTTCTTAGCATTTCCCTCGTCCACCTTTTGAATGAGGTTACCGTACTCTGCTCGCCATTTTCGGACCATTCGGAGATCTAACTTCATCTCTTTGCAGAAAGCCGTAAGATTCTTGCCTTGGGAGTCCTCCACAATGGCTTTCTTGTACTCGACGGAATAGCTCTTTCTTTTCGCACTCGTCTTATCTGGGGGATCAAAATACTGTGTTAACCACTTGCCCTCAGGAAAATTTACCCCCTTCCTGCCCAAGCCAATTTTCAGCGCTCTCACACTTTGAATCACAATTGTTCAGTCATGCAGCACTGTACCCATATGAATTTTTTTATCATTTTTTTTTTGTTCACGCAAATACAACTTTCTTTTGGTGGTATTTAATCACCACTGGGTTTTTATTTTTTGTTAAGCAAACAAACTTTTGAGAAAAAAACTAAAAGTTTTTCATATTTTGTTATAAAATTTTGCAAACAGGTAATTTTTCTCCTTCACTGATGGGCAGTGATGAGGCTGCGCTGATAGGCAGCACGGACAGGTGGCACTGATCAGGAGGCATTGATGATGATGCAGTGATTAGCAGCACTGATAGGTGGCACTGGTTAGCAGTACTGATGGGCACTGATTAGCAGTACTGATAGGTGGCACTGGTGGGCACCGACTAGCAGTACTGATGGGCATTGATAGGTGGGACTGGTGAGCACTGATAGGTGGCACTGGTGGGCATTGATTATCAGCACTGATTAGCAGCACTGGTGATCACTAAGGCCGCGTACACACGATCAGTCCATCCGATGAGAACGGTCCGAAGGACCATTCTCATCGGTTAACTGATGAAGCTGACTGATAGTCTGATGTGCCTACACACCATAAGTTAAATAACCGATCGTGTCAGAACGCGGTGACGTAAAACACAACGACGTGCTGAAAAAGTTCAATGCTTCCAATCATGTGTCGACTTGATTCTGAGCATGCGCAGGTTTTTAACCAATGCTTTTGCATACTAACGATTGGTTAACGGTTAGGCGTCCATCGGTTAAATTTTAAAGCAAGTTCTTATTTTTTTGACCGAAGGATAACTGACCAATGGGGCCCACACACGATCGGTTTGGACCGATGAAAACGCTGTGATTGGCCCTTTATCCTGTTATGTGACAAGCCGATTCCCAAGGACTCTGCGATCACAGAGCGGGAAAATGGGATAACATACATGGACTCCCCCCCGCCATTTTAAGCTTGCGCTGTAGCTGTCTTTTGGCTATAGCGCGTTCGCAGAGTGGTTAATACACTGCAGAGGTCTAAGCTTCCTTGGGTTTACAGCAAGAACCTTTAATAGACACTAAAGCAAAACACCCCCCACTCCTCAAACTGTTTATGCCTTTAGAAAACACTTGATTTTTTTTTAACGGAATGTTCACCAAAAACCTGGTGTAACAGAGCTAAAGTTTCACTTGCACTTTTGCCAATTTTCACTCAAAATTTGACATTAATTGGCTGCTCCAGATTCCTGTCACTCATTTTCTGCCAACAGCGCAATGCACACATGTGTTATTTCTTCTACTACTTCTCCGTAAAGTCTGAGTCCCCTGGTCTGCGACCCAGGCGAGTGCAAGTTAGAACATGTCAGAACACGCTCGAGTGCGAATGGTTGTTTAACTCTCCACCATAGTGCTACGCCACGGGCATTTCAGGAATTATATTGTTATGCCGCATACACACGATCGGATTTTCTGCTCAAGCTTGGCTTGCATACACACGGTCACACAAAAGTTCTCCGAACTATCGTCTGCCAAGAACGCGGTGACGTACAACACTACGACGAGCCGAGAAAATGAAGTTCACTGCTTCCGAGCATGCGTCGAATTGTTTCCGAGCATGTGTCGGAATTTTGCGCGTCGAAATTGCTACAAACTAACTGAATTTCCGATTTTTTTCCGTCTGAAAATTTGAAAACCAGCTCTCAATCTTTTGTTGGCGGAAATTCCGACAGTAAAAGTCCGATGGAGCCTACATGCGGTCAGAATTTCGGACCAAAAGCTCACATCGGACTTTTCTTGTCGGAATTTACGATTGTGTGTACGCAGCATTACTCCTCGTATTCCCAAAGGCTATAGTCTCTTTTCCCCAATGAAACCTTGGAAAAATAAGATTTATCAATCTTGGTCTTTGAGGGTTTTATTTGGATCAATCGCAGACCTAATGCCGCGTACACACGGTCGTTTTTCCGCATTAAAAAAAATGAAATTTTTTCACCATGAAAAAAAAAAGAAGTTTTTCCAACTTCATCATTAAAAACGACGTTGGCCACACACCATAGTTTTTGAAAAATGACGAACAAAGCGCGGTGACGTACAACATGTACGACGGAACTCTAAAGGGGAAGTTCTATTCGCCTTTGGGCTGCCTTTAGCTGATTCCTTATTAGCAAAAGACGATTTGCGCTTTTTTGTCTGTTACAGCGTGTTGAATGTGCTTACTCCATTATGAATGGTAGTTTTACCTGAACGAGCGCTCCCATCTCATAACTTGCTTCTGGGCATGCACGGGTTTAAAACGTCGTTTTTGCCCACACACAATCATTTTTTACATCACAAAAAACGTCATTTTGAAAAATTTTAATTTTTTTTTGAAAAAATGCAGCATTGTTGTTTTTCCGAAGTCGAAAAAACGATGTGAAGCCCACACACAATCATTTTAAATGACATTTTAAAAAATGTCGTCTTTTTTTCATGCCGAAAAACGACCTTAGATGTTCTTTTGGTTGAACTTGATGGACACATCTTTTCAATCTCACTAGGATAAGGCCTCGTACACACGGACGGACTGTCCGATGAAAACGGTCCGCCGGACCGTTTTCATCGGACATGTCCGCTGCCGGATTTCTGTTTGATGGTTGTACACACCATCAAACAGAAATCCGCGCGGACACGATACGCGGTGACTTGGCCGCGCCGTCACCACGACGATTATGCGGCGACGTGCGCGGCCCTGGAAGGTCAATGCTTCCACGCATGCGTCGAATCACTTAGACGCATGCGAGGGCTTTCGGCCACGCCGTCGCCGCGACGATTATGCAGCGACGTGCGCGGCCCTGGAAGGTCAATGCTTCCACGCATGCGTCGAATCACTTCGACGCATGCGAGGGCTTTCGGCCGAGCGGACATGTCCGGTGAGTCTGTACAGACGACCGAACATGTCCGATGGACAGGCTTCCAGCGGACATGTTTCTTAGCATGCTAAGAAACATTTGTCCGCTGGAAACTGTCCGATCCGCCGGAAAATTGTCCGGTCGGACGTACAGACGACCGAACATGTCCTCTGAAACTGGTTCGCGGACCAGTTTCAGCGGACATGTTCGGTTGTCTGTACGGGGCCTGAGAAATCCTCTGTATTGAACAAGATTGGCACAGACTTGAGAAAATGTGATTGGCAAAAGCCAAAAAAAGTCATAACAATGGACCAAACATATGTATTTAGGTCATATGATTAGAGTTCATTTTCCACAAGGGATCATCTTAATTGAAATGATGACCCCCTTCATCTTACAAAGTTAAATCATTCTTCTTAACTCCGATGGTCCACCATTTATAATTCAGTCTCATCATATCTGATAATGTGAAGATATGATACAGTAATTAACTAATGTTTTTTTCCTTAAATTACAATCACTATACTCAGAAATAAAATTTAATTGTGAACCGTTTCTTCCATAGTGCCTATACTTACTACTTGTGTTGATAGGTGGAAACATTTCTTCCTGTTCACTCTTCATAATCATTCCAACCTCCTCCGTGGGCGGCTGATCACCCCCCACATACGTCTCTTCTTCTTCTTCTTTAACCTCAACTTTTATATTGATCTGTTCTTCACCCTAAACCCCAATATATTAGAAAACATCTATTAAAGTTGATCTCTAGGTGGATTTAAAAGACACAAATGATTTCAGCTCTGCATTCACTAATACACCATTGTTTTTTTTAAACAAGCACCTGAAATGTGACCTGGTATCAAACTCTTGCAAAATAAATAAATCAATAAAGTAGAGCTCAGAATGAGGAAGAGAGGAATAGCATTAGGAGTCTGCTGTGCTGGAGTGAGAACATGCTGATAGGAGACAGCAGAGTGACTGAAAGATGAACTCATCAGTCTGCTGCTTCTCCTTTCACTGTTTAGTCACAGGCTGGGGGAGGGACAAG
The DNA here is from genome assembly GCF_905171775.1 of Rana temporaria. Lineage (NCBI taxonomy): Eukaryota > Metazoa > Chordata > Amphibia > Anura > Ranidae > Rana > Rana temporaria. The sequence continues at coordinate 175,213,967 of NC_053496.1, forward strand.
TCTGGTCGATGTCACTGACCTGCAGCAGGTGAAAATTTGGTTTTCTACCCATTTCCTGTGAGCCCCCTGCCCTCCAGAAAGTGAATCATCACAGCAACCTGAACTTTCAAGAGCAAAGAACAGCACCGCGTTATTAAACATGTGCTCATCATTGGAGGAACACAGGGAATAAGAGGACCCGTGATATCATAAGACTGGACCCAAGACCCATGGAAGAAAGGTAAGTATGTTAATTTTCAAAAAAAACTAAAGTTAGGGTGCTCCAAGGGAGAACAGGAAATGGGGGAAGGGGCGGAAAGGCAATTCTTCAGATGTAAAGGTAAACATAACAAGAGGCTACATTAAGGAAAGTCATTTTCAAAGTTCAGAATCACTTCTGTGTTTTATACACCGAGTCCACCTACCTGATGATGGTGAGGGATGGTGTGATCTTCCTGTTTGGAATCCCGGGAGGACAGAGGTTGGGGACATCTCTTGAAGGGATCTTTGTGTCCTTCTAAAAACGTCTCCATCACACCAACCTCATCATCCTCCTCTTTTATCTCTTCTTTAACAGCATTATTGTGATCGCTCTGGTTTATACCCTGAATATTTCATAAAAACAAGATTAGCTCTAGCAATATAGCTACTAGACATGTCAAAATGTAAGTATCAGCTACTATTTTTTATCTTTCAACTTAACCTTATGTGAGATGGTGTGATCTTCCTGTGTGGAATCCCGGGAATACAGTGGACTGGGACATCTCTCTGGTGGGTTCCCATTACTGGATCCATCTACCTGATGATGGTGGGGGATGGTGTGATCTTCCTGTTTGGAATCCTGAGCATACAGAGGACATGAACATCTCTCTGGTGGGTTTGTGTCACCAAAAGGCTCCATCATGATGTTCTTGAAGGGATCTTTGTGTCCTTCTAAGAACGTCTCCATCACACCAACCTCATCATCTTCCTCTTTTATCTCTTCTTTAACAGCATTATTCCAATCACTCTGATTTATGTCCTGAATATTTCATAAAAACAAGATTAGCTCTAACAATAAATCTACTAAACATGTCAAAATGCAAGGATCAGCTACAATTTTTTCATCTTTCAAATTAACCTTATGTGTGATGGTGTGATCCTCTTGTGTGGAGTCCCGGGAATACAGAGGACTTGGACATCTCTCTGGTGGGTTCCCATTACTGGATCCATCTACCTGATGATGGTGGGAGATGGTGTGATCTTCCTGGGTGGAATCCCGGGAATACAGAGGACTTGGACATCTCTCTGGTGGGTTTCTAATACTGGATCCATTTCCCCGATGATGGTGGGAGATGGTGTGATCTTCCTGGGTGGAATCCCGGGAATACAGAGGACTTGGACATCTCTCTGGTGGGTTCCCATTACTGGATCCATCTGTAGGAAACACACACACTGACTGAATACATTGTTTCTATGTGTTTATCAGATGATGGGGGGTCTAGGTGGAGCCTCCGTACTGCTCTCTCCTTTACAATAAAGTCTCCTCTTACCCGGTGATGTGAGGGGCGGCTGATTCTCCATCATGACGTCCTTGTAGAGATCCTTGTGTCCTTCTAAATACTCCCACTCCTCCATGGAGAAATATACAGTGACATCCTGACACCTTATAGGAACCTGACACACACAATGATACAGTCACCAACCAGACACATCCCTTGTCTGTTACTGGATAATGTCCCAGAATTCCCTGCACCACTCACCTCTCCTTTCAGCAGATCAATCATCTTGTTTGTGACTTCTAGAATCTGCTTGGCACTGGTTACCTTTGCTGTCAGGCAGTGAGGTAAAGGCACTGTGATGGTTAGATGATCACCAGACTTCACCAGAGGAAAACTCTGCATTGAAAGAACAATAATAATAATGTCATGTGACCTCCCAGAATCCTCATCACATCTCTGGTCAGAATTGTATTTTATTAATAGAGATAAGAGTGATGTCGTGTGACCTCCCAGAATCCTCCTCACCTCTTCGGTCAGGTCTGTGTTTTATTAATAGAGATAAGAGTGATGTCATGTGACCTCTCAGAATCCTCCTCACCTCTCCGGTCAGGTTTGTATTTTATTAATAGAGATAAGAGTGATGTCATGTGACCTCCCAGAATCCTCCTCACCTCTCCGGTCAGGTTTGTATTTTATTAATAGAGATAAGAGTGATATCATGTGACCTCCCAGAATCCTCCTCACCTCTCCGGTCAGGTCTGTATTTTATTAATAGAGATAAGAGTGATGTCATGTGATCTCCCAGAATCCTCCTCACCTCTCCGGTCAGGTTTGTATTTTATTAATAGAGATAAGAGTGATGTCATGTGATCTCCCAGAATCCTCCTCACCTCTCCAGTCAGCAGGTAGATGATCTCCAGGGTGAGGTTCAATATCCTCTCAGTCATGTGACTTGGGTCCTCCTCCATCCTCATTGATGTGATCCATACAAGACTCTGAACTCTGAAGACAGATAATATACCAATTTCATTGACCATTACAACTGATGATTTTTTTTCAAACTCTGAGTGTGTGAGTGAGTGAGAGACTTGTAAAGCGCAACACATGCGAACTGAATCGCCTCTGGGCGCTGTATCCATTTCATGGGTAAGGAACCCCTTGACCTCAGAAGAGATGGGTTTTAATCTTTCTCCTGAAGGTCAAGTGGTCCGACTCCAGTCGGATGGTGGTTGGTAGTGCATTCCACAGGCGGGGTCCTTGGACTATATCTGTGTCCAAATGTTGGGGAAATATAGAACTGCTTCTGTGTTTTGTTACTAAACACCAACCATATTCGGCATCAAAACAAAATAAATAAACTACGATACCCAAAATTGTAAATATACAAAAATATTGAAACCCTTACAGCTCATCGCTTTCAGGGCCTCACAGCTCAGTGGCGGCCCTAAAATTCTACTTCTTCCTCCGGCATTTGTGTAAGCAGACCTAATATACTGTACAGAATATACTGTATATATCACAAAAAGGGGTATGTTTATAAAGCAGTCAATACGACATTCATCAAACTTTATTAGTAGATGAATCTTTCTGGTACATGTGTTTTTTTTTTTTAATTCTGATTTTGATTCACCACCAGAGAATGTTATTACAATTATAACACTATATGGGCTTATATATCTAAGTGCATTTGAACTGTGTGTGTGTCTTTCATTTTTTATTTATATTTATTTTAAAAATATATTTTATTTACCATTATTATTCGTATTTTTATAGAAATGACAAGTTCTATTCATGGAGACATTTATATAGTTGAATATATTACTCTATATTTAGGTTATGTCTCTCTATAGATTACAATATAATCCATAGATATGTGTGTTTGGGTATTTGCATCTGCTGGAGCTAAAAGACATCACAGTGATTATGGAGGAAAAGGATGGATATGACGGGAGGAGGGGGGTTACTGGGTGTAAATATAAAATAATATCTTATTACCTCCTCTGCTGCCAGTTCCAACAATGTCTCCTCTCTACTTCCTCCCGACTGACCTTTCACCCGGAACTTCCTGTTTCATGGTGGGTCACTTCCTGTCTATTTCCAATTCCTCCCTTACCCTGACATAACTTCCTCCTTGTATATGACATCACATCCTGTGCCAGTATGATCACACTCTTGTTTTTTGTTCCACTTGATATAATTGAAAGAGATCTTCACTTTTGTCCTTAAAGGAGAACTTTCAACAGAAATTAAAATAAGGTTATTAAATCCGAACCTGTTTACACTGCACTTGTCCCTGTGTATATCGGTGCAGGATTATTTGCAGAGCAGCGGTTGCCAGAAAGCTGGCCTCGTCTCCCACCACCGCTATCACACCAACACTGAACTATAGAGACGTAGTTCTAGACTAAGTTGACCAGATTTTTAAAATTAATATTTTATTTTTGTTTTTTATTGGCAAATGGTAAACTATTTTATAAGCATATTTTCCTCAAATGCTGTATGTGTTTATGGAATGATTGTAGGACATATATACGTTATTTCTCATATTTCGTCCATGAGATAAAAAATATACTTCTTAGAATTTTTGGGGATATGACTACTTGTCTCCAGAGGAGATGGGGCTTCATGGATGCAGCTGACTTGGGGGGTGGGGGGGAACGATGACACACGGTGCTGCATGGAGCAGGAGAGAGGGACCCGGAGGAGCCAGCTGAGCACACAAGCAGAAAATGCGTAACAAAGTGTAGCCAGTCCGGTAGAGCAGGGAGCCCTGCTACCCACCCCCAGAAATGGCTCTTTAAATTAACCTAATGAAAGATCCGCCTCTGCCGCCCATCTAAAATCGCCACCTGTCCAATGGATCCAGCAGGACCGTCCCTGCATTCCGGGGACAGACTTGGTCCAGGGACTGTCCCCGGAAACCGAAGCTAATTCTAGACCAGTCTTTTTCAACACGGAGCATAGCTACCAACTGTCACTGATTTCGAGGGACTGTCCCTGATTTGGAGCAATGTCCCTCTGTCCCCCTCATTTTGGTCTGATCTATAAAGTTGTATATAAAATGCACTTTTATCTTTCAAAAAGGGTTACCAGTATCTACTATGCACACCAGTTGTTTGTGTGCTCAGCCTGAGGCTTCTATCATCTGAAGCTCCCTGGGCTTCTCCACTGGATAGATGTACAGTATAATGGGTTGGTAGCCCAGATATATGTATGCCACATGATTATGCTAATTGTTGGCTTTGTAGCATAGGCCTTAATTGCATAGGCATTATTGATCGTTGGGTATTTCTTAGGTGAATACACCATGACCCTGACCGCAGTATGCAATGTATCTATGTGTTATTTAAAGCGGAGCTCCACCCTAAAGTGGAACTTCCACTCATCGGAACCCTCCCCCACCGTGGGGTGTCACATTTGACACCTTTGAGGGGGAGGGGGGTGCAGATACCTGTCTAAAAACAGGTATTTGCACCCACTTCCGGCCACACAGTCTGTGGGTAAACTGTGGGCAGGACGTCAGATCACCCCCCCCTCCCCCCGTTGTGTTCTGGGAAACACACGGCTCCCAGAACACAGCAGGGACCAGTGAGAACGGTGCACTCGTGCATGAGCCATAGGGAACCGGGCAGTGACGCCGCAATGCTTCACTTCCTGGTTCCCTTACCGAGGATGGCGGTGGGGGCAGCAGAGTGACAAAAGATCGCTGGTCCTCTGCTGCCGACGGTGCTGGACTCCAAGACAGGTAAGTGTCCTAATATTTAAAGTCAGCAGCTGCAGTATTTGTAGCTGCTGGCTTTTAATATGACACCATCCACACTACATTCTCCAGCAGCTCTCCTCCACCATCCAAACTACATTCTCGGATAGCTCTCCTACACCATCCACACTACATTCTCCGATAGCTCTCCTCCACCATCTGCACTACATTTTCGGACAGCTCTCCCCACCATCAACACTATATTCTCTTGACAGATCTCCTCTATTATCCACACTACATTCTCCAACAGCTCTCCTTTATCATCCACATTACATTCTCCGACAGATCTCCTCCCACCATCCACACTACATTCTCCGACAGCTCTCCTCCACCATCCACACTACATTCTCCGACAGATCTCCTCCACCATCCACACTACATTCTCCACAGCTCTCCTCCCACCATCCACACTACATTCTCCAACAGCTCTCCTTTATCATCCACATTACATTCTCCGACAGATCTCCTCCCACCATCCACACTACATTCTCCGACAGCTCTCCTCCCACCATCCAAACTACATTCTCTGACTGTTCTCCCTCACCATCCACACTACATTCTCCGGCTGCTCTCCTCCCACCATCCACACTACATTATCCGACAGCTGTCCTCCACCATCCACACTACATTCTCCGACAGCTCTCCCCACCATATTCTTTTGACAGATCTCTATTATCCACACTACATTTTCTGACAGATCTCCTCCACAATCCACACTCCATTCTCCGACAGCTCTCCTCCCACCATCCACACTCCATTCTCCGACAGCTCTCCTCCCACCATCCACACTCCATTCTCCGACATGCTCTCCTCACACCATCCACATTACATTCTCCGACGGCTCTCATTCCCCATCCACACTACATTTTCCGACTGCTACCTCCCACCAGCCACACTACATTCTGCGACAGATCTCCTTTGCCATCCACACTACATTCTCTGACAGCTTCCCCCCCACCATCAACACTACATTCTTCGACAGCTCGACACTATTCTTCGACAGCTCTCCTCCCACCATCCACACTACATTCCCCAACAGATCTCCTTCCACCATCCACACTACATTCTCCAATGGCTCTTCTCCACCAGCCACACTACATTCTTCCGACAGCTCTCCACCATCCACACTACATTCTCAGACATCTCTCCTCCACACTACATTCTTCTGACAGCTCTCCTCCACCATCCACACTACATTTTCCAACATCTCCTCCACCATCCACACTACATTCTTCCGACAGCTCTCCTCCACCATCCACACTAAATTCTTCCGACAGCTCTCCTCCACCATCCACACTACATTCTCCGACATCTCTCTTCCACCAGCCACCCTACATTTTTCCGACAGCTCTCCTCCACCAGCCACACTAAATTCTTCCGACAGCTCTCCTCCACCATCCACACTACATTCTTCCGACAGCTCTCCTCCACCATCCACACTACATTCTTCCGACAGCTCTCCCCCACCATCCACACTACATTCTCCGACATCTCTCATCCACCACACACACTACATTTTCCGACCGCTCTCCTCCACCACGCACACTACATTCTTCCGACAGCTCTTCTCCACCATCCACACTACATTCTCCGACCTCTCTCCTCCACCATCCACACTACGTTCTTCCGACAGCTCTCCACCATTCACACTACATTCTTCTGACAGCTCTCCTCCACCAATCACATCATTCTTTGGTAGCTCTCCCCCCACCATTCACACCACTCCATTCTCCGACAGCTCTTCTCCCACCATCCACTCTCCGACAGCTCTTCTCCCACCATCCACACTACATTCTCCGACATGCTCTCCTTACACCATCCACACTACATTCTCCGACATGCTCTCCTCACACCATCCACACTACATTCTTCCGACAGCTCTCCCCCACCATCCACACTACATTCTCCGACATCTCTCATCCACCACACACACTACATTTTCCGACCGCTCTCCCCCACCATCCACACTACATTCTTCCGACAGCTCTCCTCCACCATCCACACTACATTCTCCAACAGCTCTCCTCCAGCATCCACACTACATTCTCCGACCTCTCTCCTCCACCATCCACACTACGTTCTTCCGACAGCTCTCCACCATTCACACTACATTCTTCTGACAGCTCTCCTCCACCAATCACATCATTCTTTGGTAGCTCTCCCCCCACCATCCACACCACACTTTCTTTTTTTGCCCAAGTTCTTATTTAATGAATTTGTAAGTATAAATGATACAAAACAGAGCCGTATGGGCATACCCTGGCTCATTAGGTACATAATACAAAAAGAAAAATGAAAGAAAACAAACAAGAACTTATTACTATATGCACTCCATTCAGACCATAGGTTATATACAGAGATAAGATGTCAAGTTGGTATAAGCTTCGCCTAGAATGGCAATACTCAATTTTTCCCAGGACCCCCCCTAGCCAAAATGGGGGTACCTGGAATTGGGGGGGGGGGTGTTTCCCCAAACAACCATATCCAACACTTAATTTGTTGATAGCTCCCCCTTATTCATAGAACATTTTGTGACAGCTAACCCCTCGTTGTCTGCAGTATCGTCTCTTGCTAGCTGTTCCCAATGCGTTTACTGCAGAATTATTTTGCGCTGTCTGTAAGTGCCCACCAGTTTAAGAACATTCTTCCCAATGACCGCTAATTTAAGGAAGTCTTTACGCACTGATCACCTACCTATGTAGAAAGGTCCTTTCTTTATCACCAATATAAGGGTGGAAATCATGATTGTATGCTTTGGGGGTCAGTACATTTTCTAGAATGATCCTTTCCGTATGCAGTAGGCTAGATCTATATACACCAGGGGTCTGAAACTGGTGGCCCTCCAGCTCTTGTAAAATAAGTCTTATCATGCCTCTGCCAGTGGGAGTCAGCCTTGCAATGCCTCATGGGATTTGTAGTTTTACAACAGCTGGGAGGAGGACTGCCAGTTTGAGACTTCGATATACACACTTCTTGGCAGAACACAAAAATAAAAAGTCAGACTGGGCTCCAGTTATTGTTCCTGCATTTTATTACCCATTTATTGCTGCCATTGCTCGTTTCTTGCCCATGTATTCGTAAAACTGTCACAATTGCACCTTTGGTGCCCCATTTATTACAGTTAAAATGGTTACCCACCTGCTGTCACAATTGCTAGTTTGTTACCCATCTATTGGACAATTTATGTCGTGCCAGCTATGTATGTATTATAGTAGCTCAGTATTGGTTCAAATGAAGATTGTATTACTATAACTTATTTCTTATAGATAAAGAACTATCAAACCATCCACCTAAAAACCCAGATATTTTCTCTATGCCTCCATATACGGTGATGTGCACTGTACACCAATTGGGCCTACCTGCCCCCCCCCCGAGGCACAGAGTTACACGTGTTACCTGGTATGCTTATATCTTTGTGTACCCCCCTAACCTATTATGGGGGGGGCGGGGGGCTACAACTCTCTAGTCTGTATTTTTATTTTAAAGAATGCAAAATTAAAGAAAAGAGGAATGGGGATACCGCAAAGTGGGGGGCAGGAACATCCCATCATTGGAGGCTACAAGAAATACAAGAAGCAAAAAGAAGACTTAGCCCATCAAACGTCACCTATAAATTTAAGGGGTGCCCCCTTTATAAACTATATATTTTTTTCCCATAGTTGTACTATGTACTAAACATTTCCATCAGTAAAAAAAATTATTGTACATTTGTCAAAAGAATCGGCAGATGCTTTCCATTAGAAGTCTAATTACACTTTTTTGCAGTCTGAATGTATTGAGGATGATGTGTGATGTGTCTTCTCTGAAGAGTAACAAGGTGCTCACCCATGTGAATGCTCAGTTGTTCAACTAGGTTTCCTTGATATGTGAAAGATTTCCCACACCCTGAACATGAATAAGGACGTTCCATGTGAACTCTCTGGTGTATAACAAGGTCTCCTTGATAAGTGAAAGATTTACCGCACTCAGTTAATGAATAAGGATGCTCAACCGTGTGAATTCTCAGGTGTTCAACTAGGTTTTCTTTATATGTGAAAGAATTCCCACACCCCGAACATGATTAAGGATGCTCACCCGTGTGAATTCTCAGGTGTTCAACTAGTATTCTTTTATATGTGAAAGAATTCCCACACCCGAACATGATTAAGGATATTCACCCATGTGAATTCTCAGGTGTTCAGTCAGGTTTCCTTTATATGTGAAAGAATTCCCACACCCCGAACAAAGAATAAGGACGCTCACCCATGTGAATTCTCAGGTGTTCAACTAGGTTTCCTTTGTATGTAAAAAATTCCCCACTATGAACATTAATAAGGACATTCCCAAATGTGAACTCGCTGGTGTATAATAAGGTCTCCTTGATGAGTGGAAGATTTCCCGCATGCTGAATAAGCACGCTCACCTGTGTGAATTCTCAGGTGTTCAACTAGGTTTCCTTTATATGTGGAAGAATTCCCACACCCCGAACAAGAATAAGGACGCTCACCCGTGTGAATTCTCAGGTGTCCAACTATGAGATCTTTTCTTGTGAAAGATTTCCCACACTCAGTCCATGAATAAGAATGCTCACCCATGTGAATTCTCTAGGTGTCCAAGTATAGGTCCTTGCCTTGTGAAAGATTTCCAGCACTCTGCACATAAATAAGCATTTGTATCTGTAGAATATTGATAATTTCACCTTTGTTAGTTTATTTATTGTTCATATTAAATTTACGATTAGCGCAACTTTTCCTTTCTTTTTACATAAATAGGGATGATCACCCAGGTGTCCAACTATGAGTTCTTTCCTTGTGAAAGATTTCCCACACTCGGTACGTGGATAAGGAGGGCTCATCCGTGTGAATTCTCAGGTGTCCAAGTAGGGTTTTCTTGTGAAAAATTTCCCGCACTCTGCACATGAATGAGGATGCTCAAAAGTGTGAATTCTCAGGTGTTTCTTTAGATTTCCTTTTGTAGTGAAAAAGTTCCTGCATTCTGAACATAAATAAGTACGCTCAACCGCGTGAGCTTTCTGGTGTTTAACAAGATCACTTTTATTATGGAAAGATTTCCCGCACTGTGAACATAAATAGGGATGCTCACCCTTGCAATTTCTCCGGTGTTCAACAAGGCTCCCTTTCCTATTGAGGAGCATCTGCACTCTCAGCCTGAATAGCATTCTTCTTCTTCATGTGCATTTTCATGTGTTCATTTAGGCCCGATTTCTGTATGTAAGCTTTATCACATTCAGTACATGGAAAGGGACGTTCCCCCGTGTGAATTCTCTGGTGTCTAAGAAGGATTTCTTTATAAATGAAAGATTTTCCGCACTCTGAACATGAAAAGGGACGTTCACCCATGTGAACTTTCTGGTGCCTACCAAGATCTCCCTTATAAATGTAAGATTTGCCACACACTGAACACGCAAAAGGACGCTCACCGGTGTGAATTCTCTGGTGTTCAGCTAGTTCTCCTTTGTGAGTGAAACATTTTCCGCACTCTAAACATGGGTATACATTCTCAACTTGGATAATTTCTTCACGGGGTGGGGGTGGACAGGGAGGCTCACCCGTGTGCTTTCTCATGTGTTTATCAAGATTATTTTTGTTATGGAAAGATTTATCGCACTCTGAACATGGATAAGGACGCTCATCCGTGTGAATTCTCTGGTGTCGAACAAGGATTTCTTTATAAATGAAAGATTTCCCGCACTCTGAACATGAATAGGGACGCTCACCCATGTGAACTTTCTTGTGTCTAGCAAGATCACCCTTATGAATGAAAGATTTTCCGCAATCTGCACACGAAAAGGGACGTTCACCTGTGTGAATCCTCAGGTGTGCAATAAGTGATCCTTTCCGAGTAAAATGTTTCCCGCACACTAAACACGAGAAGAGATTCTCATCTGGGTGAACTCCGTCAGGGGGTAAGGAAGATAGATCATTAGCTCCTTCTAATCCCGAGATATCTGCAGTTTGAGATTTTACATGGACATCGGCACTTATAGTATAGGATTGATGAGAAGATTCCCCCTGCTCAGAGGGACCCATTGATTTCTTCAGCCAGGAAGGTCTGTGACGTACATTTTGTGTATTTGGATTTACTCCAGCAGCTAACATGGAACGTCTCTCCGCCGTATTCCAGAAACCACACCCATCTGTTAGAAAGAAAATTTAATAACATCAGTACTGTAGTTCAAATAAAATTTGAGTTTTAGGCTCCATATTGCTGGGACCCGACAATTTATTATAGCCGCGAGTAGTTTTAAATAACTTTTTTTCTTTTAGAAACTACATTTTGTGCAGGGACTGTCCTAAACACGGGAAAAATGCGCCACTTTACAGGCATAATATAGACACCCCCAGGTACAAAATTTAAAGGAATATTTCACTTTTATTGTTCCACTTTAAGCATTATTAAAATCACTGCTCCCAAAAAAAACTGCAATTTTTAAAACTTTGTTTGCATTGATACATGTCCCCTGGGGCAGGACCCAGGTCCCCAAACACTTTTTATGACAATACCATGCATATAAGCCTTTAAAATTAGCACTTTTGATTTCTCCCATAGACTTTTAAAGGGTGTTCCGTGGCTTTCAAATTTGCCGAACACCCGATGTTCGAGTCAAAATTACGTTCGACTCGAACATCGGGCTCATCCCTAGTTGCCACATTGGATTGCCTGGATTTGAACCTGATCCTGGTGGTTGTACGCACATATGTGTGAACTTTAATGCAGAGAGGTCTAAAATATGTGCCATGCTCACTTCCTGCACAGTCACCGGAAATCTTCCGATGCCTTCTTGTGATCGGGAGCTTTCTGATCATGGGACCACTGTGACTGCCAATCACAGCAGTCACATGACTGGAATGTTCAATGGTGATTTAGAATTGGGGTCTGTCAGAAATGCTGTGATCATACAGATCTGGTGTGTAAATCTTTCAATTCAGGATGAGGCATCCAGGGCTCTTGAAATTATATGGACCAAAACAGGATCGCTCATGACGGGGAGAAGGCCGGAAGGGAAAAGAAAGTATAATAGTGAAGTACTGCCGGTGAAATATCTAGGCGCAAAAAACCAACGCCACTCACGAGTCAGCTGAAAAGACAGGCTTCAGTGAGTTCCGGGCTCGCCGCTGGCCACGTGCGTTCCACGGATGCTGGAAGTAAAACGTCACTCGACGTGAAACCGGAACTGTGTCAACGCGTTTCGCCCCTCCAGGGCGACATCAAGGACACCGTCCTTGATGACGCCCTGGAGGGGCGAAACGCGCTGACATGTCCTTGATGCCCTGGAGGGGCAAAACGCATTGACTTTGAATGGCGTTTACTTCCGGCAATCCGTGGAACGCACACGATCAGCTTACTGAAGCCTGTCTTTTCAGCTGACTCGTGAGTGGCATTAGTTTATTGCGCCTAGATATTTTACCGGCAAGTACTTCACTATTATACTTTTTTTCCCTGGTATATAGTGTGTTATCACACAAACTCAATTAGCGCTGTTTAATATATTTTTTTGTTGCATTTCAAGGTCTTAGTACCTTTGCAATAGCTGCTGTGGGGTTATATATATATTCCATATAGCGCAAGTTTTTCACAAAATACATGACTGGAACGCCCGCCTCCCGTGCATTTAGAATCTCTTAACCTTTTCACTGCCAGAGCAGTTTTTGTGCAGTATATGTATATAAGAAAAATATTTTAGGCTTGAAGAATACAACAAATCCTCCAATACATGATATATTTTCTGAAAGCAGATACCGTAGAGAATAAATTAGTGGCAGGTCCAATGTTTTATGTCACGCAATATTACCGCAAAGGTCTAGGAAAAACGCAAAATTTCAGTAAAAAATATACTAAAGTTAATTTTAGGATGCACAAACAATAAATTACCCACTTTTTTGGTAAAATATAAAAGACGAGGTTGCACAAAGTAAATAACCAACATGCCAAACCTTAAATTTGCGTGGGCCCGTGAAATGACGACAAACTTCAGTACCCTATATTTTCCATAAACAACACTTTCAAAGCCACCTATAGGTCATCGGTTTAGTGTTACAGAGGGGTCTGCTGCTGGACTGATTGCACTCACTCTGGCATGCGCGGAGATATACAACGTCTGTATCACAATCAACTTTTTCATGCATAGGCGGTCCCAAGACAGTGATTATTGCTAGCGGCTTTAGCAGCCGCTTGCGATAATCATAACTGAATCCAGCTGGCTGTTTATACCCAAGTTGATCAACCTGGTACATTCAGCCTGCCCATTAATGGTTTGAATCTCGACCGGTTATTGACGCGTACACATGACCGTTATTCATGTCATGGAATAAACAACGTTTTTCTCAATGCGATTCCTCTCAAGCCTGCCTTGCATACACAAGATCGTGATAAAAAAAATGCTCGAGCAAATCGCGGTGACGTACAACATGTACAACGGCACTATAAAGGGGAAGTTCCATTCAAATGGCGCCACCCTTTGGGCTGCCGTTGCCGATTTCGTGTTACCGCGTGTTAGTAAAAGTTTGGTGAGAGACGATTCTCGCTTTTCAGTCTTCGTGTTTTTCAGTCTGTTACAGTGTGACGAATGTGCTATCTCCATTACAAACGCTAGTTTTACCAGAACGAGCGCTCCCGTCTCATAACTTGCTTCCGAGTATGCGTATTTTTTTCTCCCCTCGTTAAAGCGTACACACGACCGTTTTTCACAAAGTGAAATAGAACGACATGAAAAACGACAAGAAAAAATAGAGCAGGTTCTAAATTTTTAAAGGCCACTTTTCTCGTCGAGAAAACGCTCTGGAGCATACGTACGATCGTTTTTCTCGACAATTTAAAAAATTGCATTTTTCTCGTCATGAAAAACAGTCGTGTGTACGCGGCATAGTTGTCAGATAGCCCACCGCACTATCACAGTCCCGTTTATAAAAGTCACTGATCGCGCTATTAGTACTAGAACAAGAAAATTGCAGTTCATATACACAGACCATAGTTTGTAGATGCTATAACTTTCATGTAAACCAATCAATATTGAAATGTCCGTGTACATATCCCAGTGTGCATTGCTCCAAAGTACGCCGCAAGGACGTATTGGTTTCGACGTGAACGTAAATGACGTCCAGCCCCATTCACGGACGACTTACGCAAACGACGTAAAAATTTCAAATTTCAACGCGGGAACGACGGCCATACTTAACATTGACTAGGCCAGCTATTTGTTCGACTAACTTTACGCCGGAAAAAGCTGTACGTAAACGACGTAAAAAAATGCGCCGGGCGCACGTACGTTTCTGAATCGGCGTATCTAGTCATTTGCATATTCTACACCAAACTCAACAGAAGCGCAACCTAGCGGCAAGCGTAAATATTGCACCCTAAGATACGATGCGTAGGAGACTTACGCCGCTCGTATCTTAGCCTAATTTAAGCGTATCTGGTTTCCAGAATACGCTTAAATTTTGGACGGCGTAGATTCAGAGTTACGTCGGCGTATCTGATATGCCGGTGTAAAGCTACCTGAATCTAGCTATATGTGTGGTGGAAAACTAACACTGCACATCACTCTGAACACATCATCCCCACCGTGAAACATGGTGGTGGCAGCATTACGTTGTGGGGATTCTTTTCTTCAACAGGGACAGGGAAGCTGGTCAAAGCACATTCATGTGTTGGAATGGCCCAATAGTCAAAGTCCAGACCTAAATCCAAATGATAATCTGTGGCAACTGGCAAGACTTGGAAATTGATGTTCACAGACGCTCTCCATGCAATCTGACAGAGCTTGAGCTACTTTGCAAAGAAGAATGGGCAAAAATGTCCCTCTCTAGATGTGCA
Source organism: Rana temporaria (assembly GCF_905171775.1). NCBI lineage: Eukaryota > Metazoa > Chordata > Amphibia > Anura > Ranidae > Rana > Rana temporaria. The sequence goes on from NC_053496.1 coordinate 175,229,000, forward strand.
AAGCTGGTAGAGACATCCCCAAAAAGACTTGCAGCTGTAATTGCAGCGAAAGGGGGTTCTACAAAGTATTGACTCAGGGGGGCTGAATACAAAACGTACCCCACACTTTTCACAGATTTGTAAAAAAAAATGAAAACCATTTATCATTTTTCTTCCACTTCACAATTATGTGCCACTTTGTGTTGGTCTATCACATAAAATCCCAATAAAATACATTTACGTTTTTGGTTGTAACATGGAAAAATGTGCAAAACCTCAAGGGGTGGGAATACTTTTTCAAGTCACTGTATTTGCAAGTTATTGGTCATAAAAAGTGTATGGGGGTCCTGGTGCTGCCCTGGGGGACATGTATCAATGAAAAAAAAAGCAGTCCCCTTAGTATGCCTGTAAAGTGGACCACCTGTACCATGTATAGAACCTGCTGCAGCAAACATGACATTTCTAAAGGAAAATAATAGATAGACATTTAAATAGATTTTCCATGCAAGCTTTCTATATTTTTTTAAACAATGGCTTTAGGAGCCAGTCTGTATGACGAGGCCACAATTTACTGCACTCGAAACGAGATTTTTGGGATAAATTCTGGTTTCTCATTGGCAGACTTTGGATGGAAATAAAAAAAAAATTGCACCACAGTGAGCAAGCCTTATGTGATGAAGCCAAATTATAGTACACTCAGGCAAAGAACACAAGAGGGATTGTGACACTGATGAATGCATTGTCACAGGTCACCGTCCTCATCTCCTCAAATGGTGACAGTACAGTGCGTGCATCCTTTATCAGCAGCCATTGGTGTGGGGGAAAATAGCCAAGCCTGTCCCTGAGCCATTATCGCACACCACCATTCCTGGCATTAACCACCTCTGGGGCTACCCCTGCAGAGCTGAAAGAATCTCTGCTCTGGTGTGGCTCCTGTCCTCTAGACAGACCAGCTGAAGCACTGCATGGCATATTTTAGCCTAATCTGTTGAATAGCCCTTGAATGCTTAGGGGATACAGTTGGTTCATAGAACAATTCAGCAGAAGAGGGCATTAAGGAGGAGGTGGACCTGAAAAATCTCACATCATCACCACTAGCTTTATGGAGACATGGCGGCAAACAAGTTCCAGCACTGAGCCCTGTCCTGCATCCTTCCTAGTTACAAGTAGTTACCCAGTGTGCTGGGAAACTCGTCCCCAATAATGCTTGCTGGATCACGTGTCAGCAGTAATGTGGACCTTGCTGCTGACTGCCTTGCCCAACGATGCCAAAACTTTGCCTTCCATGTGATGGTACAGAGCTGGAATGGCCTTAACTGCAAAGAAATAGTGACTGGAAACCTGCCATTGTGTTACATCACATTCTGCAAATTCACGGAAGGGGCAGAATCCACCAGACAGAAAGGCAGGAGTTGTAAAGCCAGCAATTTGGTCCAGCTGGAATTTAATTCCTGGGCATGTTTTTTTTTTTTGCGCTGCAGCAGCTGGGGGCAGAGTCTTCAAATTGCAACAGTGCGATCGGCTGCATATGTGTTTGTGCTACGTAAAATGACTAACTACTACCATTCCATTGTCCAGGGCCTTTGCTTTCAGATAATACATACATTGGGGCGGATCGAGTGCAGATTTTAACATATGTGTCTCTGTTACTTACCTTCGTCGATAAGTAGAAAAGCATCTTCCTGTTCACTCTTCGTCATCATTCCAACCCCAAATGTGGATGGCTGATCATATCCCACGTACGTTTCTTCTTCTTCCACTTTAATTTTTATATTAAGCAGCTCTTCAGCCTAAACCCCAAAAAGTAAAAAAAACTCTATTATCTTCAGGCAGGTATGAAAGACACATAATTCAATGCAGCTCTGCAATCCTTAATGTATCATTAAATAAGTTGTAATTTTATTATTGCAAGCAGCGTAAGTAGCTGAGCCTTGTGCATCAGAGCTCAGACTCGGGGAAGCATAAGCAGACAAAAAACCCAATAGGGCTAACAAAGTACATGCTGACAAGAGGAGAGAGCAAAGTGAGAGAGATGAGATCATCTGCCTGCTTCTTCTCCTTTAATTCCCAACCTTGGAGAACTTAAAGTGGGGCTGCCCCCGTACTGCAAGAGATAATGGCTTTAATATTCTAGGGAAGAGGAGAAGCACATTTTGCTTACCTTCCTCCACTCCTGACAGATGGTGCTCCCCACACACCTCAGTGGTGGACTGTCCCTCGGCGTCATAATGTCCAATGCAAGGCTATGGACCAGGTATCGGGTAAGTATATCCCCCTACACCCCTAGGCATAAACAAGCACCTAAACTCTGAATATGGATGGAGGGTTTACCGGAAGCAAAGGCTTAAAAGTAAACATTAAAACAAGAGAATTAATAGAAGAATGTCATCTCACAAAGTTCAGAACAAGGTATGTGTTCTATACACCGAGTCCACCTACCGGATGATGGTGAGGGATGGGGTGATGTTCCCGTGTGGAATCTTTGGAATATGGAGGACGGGGACATCGCTCTGATGGTTTTGTTTTTTTTACTGGATCCATCTACCGGATGATGCTGAGGGATGGTGTGATCTTCCTGTGTGGAATCCCGGGAATACAGAGGAGGGGGACATTTCTCTGATGGCTTCTCATTACTGGATCCATCTGTAGGAAACACACACACTGACTGAATACATTGTTTCTATGTGTTTATCAGATGATGGGGGATCTAGGTGGACCCTCCGTACTGCGCTCTCCTTTACAATAGTGTCTCCTCTTACCCGGTGATGTGAGGGGCGGCTGATTCTCCATCATGATGTCCTTGTAGAGATCCTTATGTTCTTCTAAATACTTCCATTCCTTCATGGAGAAATAGACAGTGACATCTTGACACCTTATAGGAACCTAATACACACACAATGATACAGTCACCATACAGACACATCCCTTGTCTGTTACTGGATAGTGACTGAGTATTCCCGGCACCGCTCACCTCTCCTGTCAGCAGCTCAGCGATCTTCTTGGTGACTTCTAGAATCTTCTTGCGATTGTTCTTCTTGAGCTTCAAAGAGTGAGATGAAGGCACTCTGATGGTTAGATGGTCACCGGACTTCACTGGAGGACAACTCTGCAAAAAGCAACCACAATGTTATGTGACATCCCAGAATCCTCCTCACCTCTCCGGTCAGGTCTGTGTTTTATTAATAAAGATATATGTAATGTCACGTGACCTCCCAGAATCCTCCTCACCTCTCCGGTCAGCAGATAGATGATCTCCAGGGTGAGGTCCATTAACCTATCGGTCATGCGACTCGAGTCCTCCTCCATCCTCGCTGATGTGATTGTGTGATCCATACAAGACTCTGATCTCTGTAGACAGATAATATAATGGCTTTGCTGATCGTTATAACTCATAGATAACTAGAGATTTTTCATTTAAATTTAATTTTTAAATGCTTTTGGGTCACAACTAACATGACTGGGACAACACAACTATGCATCCCTGTGCGGGTAAACACACAGGATCTGGATGGACAGTTGGATAAATGGCTCTATATTTAGGATGTATCTGGTCCATAAACCAGAGGCTCTGGGTGGACAGTTGGATAAATGGCTCTATATTTAGGATGTATCCGGTCTATAAACCAGAGGCTCTGGATGGACAGTTGAAAAAATGGCTCTATATTTAGGATATATTGGTGTACATATTATAATACTTTATAAACGTCTGTGGTAGCATCTATTGAAATAAAAGACACCACAGTGACTATGGAGGAAGAGGACGGACACGACGGGGGGTTACTGGGTGTAAAAATTAACAAAATCTTATTACCTCCTCTGCTCCACCGGTTTCAGCCATGTTTCCTCTTTATGTCCTTCCAATTCACCTTTCACCCGGAACTTCCTGTTACAATGTCAACATCACTTCCTGTCTCTACCTACATCACTTCCTGCCTTTACCTTACACTACTTCCTGTCTGTGCATCTTGAACTGAGATCACCATCTTGTGGTAAATTTAAATATTGCAGTCTACATTATGTTTCAGCATTTTGTCCGCTGCTGCATCATTCATTCCTCTATGTTATATCCATGATTACACAAGCAGATTATAGCGAAGATAAAATCCACACCAAAATAAAATGAACAACATTTTGATAGTGTTTTAAAATGTTAAACTAAAAAATGAAAGAGATATTTCAAGCTGAAATACAACATATAAGGTTCCTTATAGAAAACTTTACAGGATAAATTCACCTTTTAGAAAAATATAATGACTGCAAATTTTTTTGCAGGTGAAAAAAAAAATAATTTTTTTTCTGGCACCTGCAGAGCATTGCACCTGCGATCAGCAGATAGTAGATGCAAACTCAGCCTCCTGCAGCTGTCTGCCCGTACCTCCTATGGGCAGGCAGTTACGTGAGAGCAGGGAGAATTCCTGGACTGCCGGAGCATTCACCAGCACCCTGGCAGTTCACTGAAAACTACAAGCCATTTGCCTCAACAGCTGATGGAACATGTAGGCATTCATTTACTGTTTGGGGGCTTCCTTCTGGGACGACAGCCATGCAGACCAGTTTGATGCAGTGTTCAGCGTATGGTCTGAGCACTGACAAGCTGACCCCCCACCCCTTCAACCTCTGCAGCAATGCTGGCAGCACTCATACATCTACTTTGCAAAGACAACCTCTGTATATGACGCTGAGCATGTGCACTCAACTTCTTTGGCCGACCATGGCCTGTTCTCAGTGGAACCTGTCCTGTTAAACCGCTGTTTGGTCTTGGCAATCTTCTTATAGCCTAGGCCAGGTATATGCAATTAGTGGACCTCCAGCTGTTGCAAAACTACAAGTCCCATCATGCCTCTGGGTGTCATGCTTGTGGCTGTCAGAGTCTTGCTATGCCTCATGGGACTTGTAGTCCTGCAACAGCTGGAGGTCCGCTAATTGCATATCCCTGGCTTAGGCCATCTTTACACATCCCCCCCTAGCCTTCCTAGACACCATCCCGTCTTCTGATAGACATCCCTCCCTAGCCTACATACACACCCTCCCATCTTCTGATAGACATCCCTCTTTATCCTTCCTACACATCCTCCTGTCTTCTCATAGTTGTCCCTCCCTAGCCTTCCTACACACCCTCCCATCTTCTGATAGACATCCCTCATAGCCTTCCTACACACCCTTCTGTCTTCTCTGGACATCCCTCCCTAGCCTTCCCACACACCCTCCTGTCTCCTCATAGACATCCCACCCTAGCCTTCTTACACACCCTCTCATCTTCTGATAGACATCCCTCCCTAGCCTTTCTACATACCCTCCTGTCTTCTGATAGATATCTCTCCCTAGCCTTTCTACATACCCTCCTGTCTTCTGATAGATATCCCTCCCTAGCCTTCCTACACACCCTCCCGTCTTCTTATAGACATCCCTCCCTAGCCTACATACACACCCTCCCATCTTCTGATAGACATCCCTCTATATCCTTCCTACACACCCCCTTGTCTTCTCATAGACGTCCCTCCCTAGCCTTCCTACACACCCTCCCGTCTTCTTATAGACATCCCTCCCTAGCCTACATACACACCCTCCCATCTTCTGATAGACATCCCTCTATATCCTTCCTACACACCCCCTTGTCTTCTCAAAGACGTCCCTCCCTAGCCTTCCTACACACCCTCCCATCATCTAATATACATCTCTCCCTAGCCTTCCTACACACCCTCCAATCTTCTGATAGACATCCCTCATAGCCTTCCTACACACCCTTCTGTCTTCTCTGGACATCCCTCCCCAGCCTTGCTACACATCCCTCCCTAGCCTTCCCACACACCCTCCTGTCTACTCATAGACATCCCACCCTAGCCTTCCTACTCACCACCCATCTTCTGATGGACATCTCTCCCTAGCCTTTCTACAAACCCTCCAATCTTCTGATAGACATCCCTCCCTAGCCTTTCTACACACGTTCTCATCTTCTGATAGACATCCCACCCTAGCCTTCTTACACACCCTCTCATCCTCTGATAGACATCCCTCCCTAGCCTTTCTACATACCCTCCTGTCTTCTGATAGATATCTCTCCCTAGCCTTTCTACATATCCTCCTGTCTTCTGATAGATATCCCTCCCTAGCCTACATACACACCCTCCCATCTTCTGATAGACATCCCTCTATATCCTTCCTACACACCCCCCTGTCTTCTCATAGACGTCCCTCCCTAGCCTTCCTACACACCCTCCCTAGCCTTCCTACACACCCTCCTGTCTTCTCAAAGACGTCCCTCCCTAGCCTTCCTACACACCCTCCCATCATCTGATAGACATCCCTCCCTAGCCTTCCTACACACCCTCCCATCTTCTGATAGACATCCCTCATAGCCTTCCTACACACCCTTCTGTCTTCTCTGGACATCCCTCCCCAGCCTTGCTACACATCCCTCCCTAGCCTTCCCACACACCCTCCTGTCTCCTCATAGACATCCCACCCTAGCCTTCCTACTCACCACCCATCTTCTGATGGACATCTCTCCCTAGCCTTTCTACACACCCTCCCATCTTCTGATAGACATCCCTCCCTAGCCTTCCTACACACCCTCTCATCTTCTGATAGACATCCCTCCCTAGCCTTTCTACATACCCTCCTGTCTTCTGATAGATATCTCTCCCTAGCCTTTCTACATACCCTCCTGTCTTCTGATAGATATCCCTCCCTAGCCTTCCTACACACCCTCCTGTCTTCTCATAAACATTTCTCCCCAGCCCTCCTACACACCATCCAATCTTCTGATAGACATCCCTCCCCAGCCTTCCTACACACCATCCCATCTTCTGATAGACATCCCTCCCTAGCCTTCCTACACACCATTCTGTCTTCTCATAGACATCCCTCCCCAGCCTTCCTACATACCATTATTTTTTCTGATAGACATTCCTCCCTAGCCTTTCTACACACCCTCACAACTTCTGATAGACATATCTCCCTAGCCGACCTACACACTATCCCATCTTCTGATAGACAACGCTCCCTAGCCTTCCTACACACCCTCCTGTCTTCTTATAGACATCCCTCCATGACTACTTTAATACTGCTCAGTTCCCCCAGTAAGAACTCCAAAATCACTGCAACACTGTCCTTGAATATCTTGCCCAACCCCCTCATATATCTCTGCTAGTCTTCTTGACTCCCCAAATGACAGGCATCCCTCTGGAGACAGCAGGAAATCCCCAAAATGGCAACATAATACAATCTGATTGTATATATATACCCTCTGCACTAATCTCCTGTACACATTGCCCACCTTCATACCATCCGTATAGCTCTCTTGCACATATTGCCCAACATCATACCATCCACATTCCTCCCCTTTTCATACTGCCTGCTATTATACCCTTCACTCACTGCTCCTTCACATAGTGCCCACTGTTATATAATTTACATACTACCCACTGCAATACTCTGCACACTCCTCCCCTATGTATATTATCCACTAAAGCACTTCTTCAACAGAATTTATTCAATCCCCAACATTGGCTGTTCTGCAATAGACACATCTTTGCTAAAGAATAATAATATAAAATGGAATATTAGAGTGTAAGCTCTTCAGGCTTAAAGGCTGATGTGGCTGGCTTAGTGTACTCTGTGTAACACTATGGTATGTCAAAGCTTTATAAATGTATAAAAATAATAATAGTGTGTGACTGAAGTGAGGTCTGACCTGAGTTTGTTTTTTCCATAAAGGTTTTATTGAGTAAAATCAAAAGAACAATACAGAAATCATCCAACAGGGGCAATTACAAACAGCATACAATTACACTGCACAGTAGACACTATGAGAAAGAAGAAGTCTGATTGGGTGAAACGTGTTGAGGCAGGTCTTCGTTTCTGACATCATGTCTGGTGACGTCACTTTTGTGCATTGGAACACACTGGTTTTGGAAATTGGAATGGCTGCGATCCGAGTTTGTCATACAAACCGCTGGAAATCCTGAGTGCCAAGAGGGCATATAATTATGTGAGTGTATATTTGGCAGGAGGACCATTGTATTTTAATGGGGAGTCATGAGTAATAAACTTTCTGCATGATGAGTTCCTCTCTGTGGATTCTTGAAATGGGTCTGGACTGCTTGGAGGCAAGTAAGGGGACAGGAACCAGTGGTGCTGTAGTAACCATATCCACCATCCACACTACATTCTCCGACAGTTCTCCTCCACCATCCACACTACATTCTCCGACAGATCTCCTCCACCATCCACACTACATTCTCCGACAGCTCTCCTCCCACCATCCACACTACATTCTCCGACAGTTCTCCTCCACCATCCACACTACATTCTCCGACAGCTCTTCTCCACCATCCACACTACATTCTCCGACAGCTCTCCTCCACCATCCACACTACATTCTCCGACAGCTCTCCTCCCACCATCCACACTACATTCTCCGACAACTCTCCTCCCACCATCCACACTACATTCTCCGACAGCTCTCCTCCACCATCCACACTACATTCTCCGACAGCTCTCCTCCCACAATCCACACTACATTCTCCGACAGCTCTCCTCCCACCATCCACACTACATTCTCCGACAGCTCTCCTCCACCATCCACACTACATTCTCTGCCAGCTCTTCTCCACCATCCACACTACATTCTATGACAGCTCTCCTCCACCATCCACACTACATTCTCCGACAGCTCTCCTCCCACCATCCACACTACATTTCCCCGACAGCTATTCTCCCAACATCCACACTACATTCTCCGACAGCTCTCCTCCCACCATACATACTACATTCTCCAACAGCTCACCTCCCATCATACATACTACATTCTTCAACAGCTCTCCTCCCACCATCCACACTACATCCTCTGAAAGATCTCCTCCATCATCCACACTACATTCTCCTCCACCATCCCCACTACATTCTCAGACAACTCTCCTCCACCATCCACACTACATTCTGACAGTTCTCCCACCATCCACACTACATTCTCCCACAGCTCTCCTCCCACCATACATTCTCCGACAGCTCTCCTTCCATCATCCACACTACATTCTCCGACAGCTCTCCACCATCCACACTACATTCTCCGACAGCTCTCCTCCCACCATCCACACTACATTCTCCGACAACTCTCCTCCCACCATCCACACTACATTCTCCGACAGCTCTCCTCCACCATCCACGCTACATTCTCCGACAGCTCTCCTCCCACAATCCACACTACATTCTCCGACAGCTCTCCTCCCACCATCCACACTACATTCTCCGACAGCTCTCCTCCACCATCCACACTACATTCTCCGACAGCTCTCCTCCACCATCCACACTACATTCTCCGACAGCTCTCCTCCACCATCCACACTACATTCTCCGACAGCTCTCCTCCCACCATCCACACTACATTCTCCGACAGCTCTCCTCCCACCATCCACACTACATTCTCCGACAGCTCTCCTCCACCATCCACACTACATTCTCCGACAGCTCTCCTCCCACAATCCACACTACATTCTCCGACAGCTCTCCTCCCACAATCCACACTACATTCTCCGACAGCTCTCCTCCCACCATCCACACTACATTCTCCGAAAGCTCTCCTCCACCATCCACACTACATTCTCCGACAGCTCTCCTCCACCATCCACACTACATTCTCCGACAGCTCTCCTCCCACCATCCACACTACATTCTATGACAGCTCTCTCCACCATCCACACTACATTCTCCGACAGCTCTCCTCCACCATCCACACTACATTCTATGACAGCTCTCCTCCACCATCCACACTACATTCTCCGACAGCTCTCCTCCACCATCCACACTACATTCTCCGACAGCTCTCCTCCCACCATCCACACTACATTCTCCGACAGCTCTCCTCCACCATCCACACTACATTCTCCGACAGCTCTCCTCCCACAATCCACACTACATTCTCCGACAGCTCTCCTCCCACCATCCACACTACATTCTCCGACAGCTCTCCTCCACCATCCACACTACATTCTCCGACAGCTCTCCTCCATCATCCACACTACATTCTCCGACAGCTCTCCTCCACCATCCACACTACATTCTCCGACAGCTCTCCTCCACCATCCACACTACATTCTCCGACAGCTCTCCTCCACCATCCACACTACATTCTCCGACAGCTCTCCTCCACCATCCACACTACATTCTCCGACAGCTCTCCTCCACCATCCACACTACATTCTCCGACAGCTCTCCTCCCACCATCCACACTACATTCTCCGACAGCTCTCCTCCACCATCCACACTACATTCTATGACAGCTCTCCTCCACCATCCACACTACATTCTTCGACAGCTCTGCTCCCACCATCCACACTACATTCTCCAACAGCTCTCCCCCACCATCCACACTACATTCTCCGACAGCTCTCCTCCCACTATCCACACTACATTCTCCGACAACTCTCCTCCACCATCCACACTACATTCTCCGACAGCTCTCCTCCACCATCCACACTACATTCTCCGACAGCTCTCCTCCCACCATCCACACTACATTCTCCGACAGCTCTCCTCCCACCATCCACACTACATTCTCCGACAGCTCTTCTCCACCATCCACACTACATTCTCCGACAGCTCTCCTTCCACCATCCACACTACAATCTCCGACAGCTCTCCTCCACCATCCACACTACATTTTCAGACAACTCTCCTCCCACCATCCACACTACATTCTCCGACAGCTCTCCTCCACCATCCACACTACATTCTGACAGTTCTCCTCCCACCATCCCCATTACATTCTCTGACAGCTCTCCTCCCACCATACATACTACATTCTCTGACAGCTCACCTCCCTTCATACACACTACATTCTCCAACAGCTCTCCTTCCACCATCCACACTACATTCTCCGACAGCTCTCCTCCACCATCCACACTACATTCTCCGACAGCTCTCCTCCACCATCCGCACTACATTCTCCGACAGCTCTCCTTCCACCATCCACACTACAATCTCCGACAGCTCTCCTCCACCATCCACACTACATTCTCCGACAGCTCTCCTCCACCATCCACACTACATTTTCAGACAACTCTCCTCCCACCATCCACACTACATTCTCCGACAGCTCTCCTCCACCATCCACACTACATTCTCCGACAGCTCCCCTCCACCATCCGCACTATATTCTCCGACAGTTCTCCTCCACCATCCACACTACATTTGGATTCTATTACATCAGAAATCCGATCGTGTGTATGCGGCATAAGGGGTCCTCCTTGAAGAGTTATTACAAATGTCCGCACCAGCACTTAGTTTCCTTTCTTCAAGGGTTTTATTAAACAAATTCCATCAGAGGGATGGAGGGTTAGGGGAGATTCAGGTACCTTGCTTTGCGGATCACAGGTATGTTCATAGATTCAGAGGACAGATCGTTTCCACACTGGATTCAGCAACCACTGGCTAGGCCCACTCTCACTGACCTAGCAGCCGGTGCGAAGCTCATTCAAAAGTCTCTGCCACAGACTTGATGAGTCGTTACATGGTCCTCTGCCACAGGATTATGTAACCACACGCATACTTTGTAAAGTTCCAAAGAAGATACAGCTAAAGAGTGCCAGGATCTTTCAGCCAGTCAGCAGCACCGTGAAGTAAATTGGCCAGGATGCGTCCTCCAATTGAGTCCCCAATTGCTCGGCTTCTTCCGCAGGCAAGACAGTACAGGACCACCCCTGACCAGTAGGCCACAGAAACTCCTGAGCCTACACTCAGTAGCGGAACTCGGGCCAGCAGGCCCTGAGGCCAAAAGACTGTTGACACATCCCTGAGGTCCCTCAGGTCAGGATCG